>NC_073303.1:127619311-128324222 GCF_027595985.1 Sorex araneus
AAAGAGAGACTTTTAATAAAATAGCCAGAAAAGCCTTGCATATATGCATGAAACAAAGAAAAGCAACAATTAACACATTTCTAATGAAATGGTGACAACAGAGGCCAGCCCCAAACTGCAATGAACTCCAAACTGTATGCCGTAAATGCAGCAAAACTCCAAACCCGATGGAAACTACAGGAACATAAAATGATAGGTCTTGAACTCTTTTCGGGTAAATATCTTTTTTTCTTTTCCCTGGGGTCGATAAATGGGAGCCACTTTGAATCTTGTAGCTAAGGTGAGTTTTCTAACAACCCACCTTTATGGGCTTATTCTACTCAGCGAAGATAACCTTAATTGGTGGAGTCAAAACAGCTGAGGGGACTTGAGAAAGCTTTTGATGAAAACAGAGGGAAAAACTTTTCCCTTGAGGCTAAGAAAAAAACTGAAGAGACTTTTAAACAGCAGATCTTAGATAAAAGGCTACAGTCTAGAATTATGGCGCAGTCATAAGTTCTGATTCTTTATGCCACAACAAGACTGAAGGTGAGTGATGGCAGACAAGGGACCTTTAAGAAAACAAGGCCAATGGCTGCTCCTGGTAGAATGTTTCCAGATGCTTACATTATCTTAGCAAACCAACTACCTTGCCCTAGTTAATAAAACAACCCAGGCTCTGGGGACAATGTTAAGGGCTTTGAAAAGAATTCTCATTCAGCAAACCTGTCAGAAGCCCAATGATTTAATCATGATTCCTTAGATGACACTGAAGACATTGGCCTGAGCTGTTATGTGGATCAAATGCATGGATGTAGAGCTCATCAGAGGAGGAGCCGGGCAGAGAAGCAAAGGAACTGAATACCTGTGCTGTGTCAACATTTTTAAACAGTCTTTAGAAACATACTATGTGTGGCTGTATGTTATATTTCTCTGAAGACTGTGAGATCTGATTAAACGTAAACCCCAACCAATTAGAATCAGGGTTCCCCTTCCCTTTCCCTTCTCTCTTTGTTTCCCCCTTTCCTCTCCCTCTCCTCTCCTTCCCTCCCCTCTCTTCCCCTCTCCTCCCCTTCTCTCTCTCTTCCCCCTTCCTTCCTCTTTCCTCCCCTCATCTTCTTTGGGGGGCAGGGGATCACACCCAGGGGTACTCAGGACTTACAGTTGGTTCTGTACTCACAGATTACTCCTGGCTGGACTTAGGGGACCAAATGGGTCCAACTGGGGACTGGGTACCAACCCAGATTGGCAGTAGGCAGGACAGGGACCTGTGTGCTCTAACAACTCTCTAACTCCAGGATCTTTCCCACACCCTTGTCTACATGTCTCGCCCTGGGACAGGCAAAGTTTAGTGTCCGCGTTTGTCCAGTGACAGTCATGGAATAGAAGACACTTGGCAGATATGACTTGGGAGGTGATGGAGCCCCAACCCTCTTGTGGTCACACCAGAGGCCAAACCAGGTGATCATTCAGGCTCTGACCCTTCCTCACTACCCCCAGCGCCCCCCTGCACCTCTGCTCTCAGGGGTTAGACGCTTCTGTCTCCTACGCTTCCCCCAGGAGCCTGGGCTTGCACTACAGAGGGGCCTGTCGAGGCCTCGCTCCCCAGGGGGTCACTTTCCTGACAGGGAAGGGGGGCTTGTCTGACTGGACATGGTTACTGGACAGCTATTGATGTCACCCTCACATGGGACATCATTCACCCCAGAGTCTCAACACAGCCTTAGGTCACATTGCCCTATAAGAGGCTTTCCATCACATAACACTGGATTTACACACACACACACACACACACACACACACACACACACACACACACAGAGGCATGCATGCACAAGCCAGAAACCCGCCACTATTTTGATCTAGATATAATTGTCAAGGAGGAAACGGACTGAGGACAGAGGGAAAGCCAGTCTAGAAACCTCACTAAAGTTCCCGGGATGAAGGCCTCGGAGGGCCTACGCAGTGCTGATGCCTGAGCCAGGGCAGGCCGGCAGCTGTCCATAGGACACTGGAGGAGGAGGAAGAGGAGGATGACAATGAGGCCGAGGACAGGGAGGAGGCATTTCTGTTTCATCGATTCTCTCCCCCCCGCCCCCAGCCCTTCGTGAGTGTGGGCTTTGGGAGTCGCCAGCTGTTTCCCAACAAGAATCAGAAGGACCCAAGTTTCCTTTTCCTGATGGTGTCTTACAGGGTTTTAATGGCTGAGATTATTACTTCCCCCGCCACAGCGCATGAGATAAATCTCCCTAAGTTTGTGAGGTCAACAGCCAGGGTTTTGTCAAAGCTGGAAAACAGCGTCTGCCTTTGGACGTTTCTCACGGTTCCAGGCAGTAAATCAGGGGGAGGGAGAAATAAAAAGGCATTTATTGAAATTAAATCATCTGCTTACAAATAGCACATTTCCCTCCCTCCTCCATCCCCCTCCCCCTTGTCGAGGAGATTTGAAAAGAAAACAAAAGGCCTGGATGTGTCTGCAGTGGAGAGCCAGGGGTGGGCGGGAGGGGGTGGGAGTGGGGATGGGTGGGGGGAAGTCCAGCCCTTTGGGGCTTGGGTAATATCCTAGAGCTTACATTTTCTCAGAACAAGGCGTGTGCAAAGAAAGCAGGAGGGCTGTGATCTACTTAGGAAAAAAGAGGAATGGAATGAAATCAGTATCATCAAGAAGGAAAAAAAAATATTTCTCTTTCCATCATCCTTCAGTTAAGTGAGTGTGTGTGTGTGTGTGTGTGTGTGTGTGTGTGTGTGTGTGTGTGTGTGTGTGTGTGTGTGTGTGTATGTGTTGGGGCATGTGGGGGGAATGTACAGAGAGCACCTAAAACTCTATGTGCACTTAGATTTGGGACAGAAAACACAGATTCCCCCCGTACCCCTAAGCCCCGCAAAGAACTTGGGCCTGGGCTGGGAGCGGCAGCCCATCCTGGGTGAGCCATCAGCCCAGTTCCCTCTCCTGGTGCAGAGCAGCTCCTAGCTGGCATCTCTGAGTCAGACACAAACTCTGGCCGCCACGGACAGCCTGGAGAGCAGAAGCGCTACAGGGACAATGTGTCCGCCCAGCTGGCTGGGGCAGGAACTTTCAGTCTGGGGGTCCTCTACATGGCGCGGGAGACTCAGAAAACACGCCTCTGAGCTTTTGCCTAAGGTTGGCGTCACTGCTGAGCTACGCGCCCAGGATGCCACTTCTGCACCCACGGCACTGTGCTCCGGGAATAATGAATGAGTCAGGAGAACCAGGATCCTTTCCCAGGCAGCACTGTCACTGTCACACATGGTGACCCCTACACATGGTGGAGAGGGCCCTCCCCACCGGCCCCTGCCCTCCCTACCAGGTGTGGTCAGAGCTTAGACAGGGCAAAGAGAGCATGAGGAGGTCCATGATTTACTTACGACAATGAGGACACTAATGAAATCAAAGAGTGAAGACTGGTTTCTCCTTTTGCCATCCAGCAGTGAAGGGGGAGCCCACAGAGAAGTTGTGAAAGTTTGGGTGGGTTTAGCAGCAAAGCATCATCAAAACACTGGCTAATCCCAAAGCCAGGTTGCTCAGGGACATGGCAAGGAGTGTGCACTGAGGCATGGATGCTTGCTGTGTCATTCCAGGAAGACAAGCAGGAGATGTTTCAATACCTACCGAGATGATGGAGAGAAGATATCCAAGGTTCCAAACAGCAGAGGGAAAGAGGGAGAGAATGAAGGAGAACCCAGTGATTCCAGTGGAAAGCAAAATAAGAAAAAAAGAAAAAGGCAAAAACGTGCCAGAGGAAAGCACGCAGGACAATTGCTTATGGGCAGCAATCACGATAAAGAGAAGCAGAACACGTGTCCCTCAGCTGACACTATGAGAACAAGTATTTTACAAATCTGCTTGTTATTTACAAAAGAATCAAGTGAAATGCCACGACCTAGGTTAAAGTCAGAGGTAAGGGAACAGAGGGCGTGAAACCAAGAAAGTTGGTTCTGTGGGATTCATGGAAGATAAAACAGACTTCCAGGGAGAAATTCATACTAAAGGTAAAGACAATCTCTCTAGACTCAACTACTTAAAACAATAATTAAAATTTAAACTGCATAAAGCTGATAGAAATTCAAGGAGAAATTGATCAAAACCACAATCTTTTTTTTTTTTTTTTTTTTTTTTTGCTTTTTGGGTCATACTCAGCAATGCTCAGGGGTTACTTCTGGCTCTGCACTCAGGAATCACTCCTGGCGGTGCTCAGGGGACCATATAGGATGCTGGGAATCAAACCTGGGTCAGCTGCATGCAAGGAAAATGCCCTACCCACTATGCTATCACTCCAGCTCCTCAGACCACAATCTTAATGGGAAAGTTTAGCATCTATTTCTCCTCCAAACAGACAGATCACATACATACATTATAGGCCAGTGATGATCGGGTGGTTCTCAATGGTGCCATTTGTCTGATTGCTCCAGGAAGCCCAGGGAAACCTGGTCCTGGAAGAAGGAGGGGACAGATTGTCCAGGCCAGCCCAGGGCATGTTTGAAGACCCATGTTGGTGAACATGACTCTGCATGCATTCCAGAGAGTTCGACTCCCCGACCATGCAACACACATGAAACTCATGGACTCAAGAACAGCTCCACATTCTTGAAAAACTACAGACAACTGTCCTCTAATTCCAGATTTCTAAGGAGACCCTGTCACAAAATGCCATGCTCCCTAAACTGAAAGGCTGTGAGGAGGGGAGACAGCACCCAACAGGACTTTGAGGCATGTGACCTCCAAGTAAGGACACAGCGTGTAGACTTACATATTCCCCTCCAGAATGATAGGACAGACAGACAGCAGCGAGCAAACAAAATGGGGCATGAACAAAAGCCATTGATGCCAACCTAGGATCCAGAGGCAGAGTGGGGATGAGGCTGACACGGCTGTGCAGGGCTTCGGGGAGACAGTATGTATGGGGAGGCTCCCACCCTGACCCCGCCTCTCTCAGACTTGAAATGAGTACTTGTCATTTTTAGCACAATGAACTTCGGGCAGAGGGTATGTCCCAAGCTTGTTATTCTTTGTCATTTTTCAAATAGTTGAAGTCGTTCTCAGGAAAGGCATCTAACAAGACCCAGCGCCAAACTTAAAGAGCAGCATGAAGAAAAGGCGGTGGGGATGAGCTTCTGTGGAGGCCTCATTTCTAGGCCGGCTGCCACGAGCAGCACTGAGGTGCCCGTCTCTGCCCCACCGCACCCCGCACACACAGAGCTGGGTGTTGCGGGCTCAGGAACCTCGGCCCGTGATGGTTCTACCCCGACATCCGAGGAGGCCGGCTCCCTCCTTTTTATCGAGGTGCCAGAGTCGGAACTCAGGACCACACTCGTGTGAGGAGCGTGCTCTCCTGCAGAGTATCCCTGCCCCGCGGCGCCGTCATCTCTCCATCTCGGAAGACTGGGAGGAGAATGTGTCTGGGCTGAGCTCACTGTGTCCCGGTAGCATGCGCGTGCTCCATGTGTCAGGAGCATCCCAGCTGGCCCGGAGGCCGGAGCACATAGTGGAAGGCTCATCCTGTGGCCCCACTTCCAGCTGCCTCCCGGTGTTCCAGCCTTGCATAGCAGGCCAGGCACTGCCATTCCCACACCCAGCACCAGTCGAGTTCTGCCTGCGTTACAACGGATTCAGGTGACAGCCCCCCAGGCCAGCTCCCCATCTCTTTACTGAGGAGTTACAGCGGTCCAAGCAGGGTCAGTGGCCAGCTGGAGGCCCGAGTCTGCCTTGGAGGATGTGTCTTGAAAGGGAATCCAATGCCAGGCTCCTAGGGCAGACATGGTTATTGGTGCACCCCTTGCTTCTTCTAGGGGCTCAACGGATGCTTGTTGACTAAGAAAATCAAAGCTGAGGCTGGAGAGACAGGGCACAGGTCCAAGTGTGGGCCTAGTGTGCAATGTGTCTGATTTCCTCTCCGGTAGCCCCTGGTCAGTCCCGAGACAATCTCGTGTGACCTGCAGGTCCCCCAAACTGTTGAGTGTCTGGGTGTCCTTTAGCACCACAAGGCCTGAACCTCAAGCCCTTGCACTGAGCAACTGGTTTGACTGAGAATTGTCAGGTGGGGCTCAGGGACAACCCCCCCCCCAAATGCTGCTGGAAAAGCCCCTCAAGAGAAAATGAAGGCTTAAGATATGATTTCTCTGAGATGATTTGCTTTTTTATCAAAAATTCTGTTTTATAAGTTTAACTCTTTTTTTTAAAAAAAAAACACACATATATTAAGCTTCCAGAAAGGGAATCAGCTCAAAAGAATTCCTCTACCAAACTCATTTGTTGCCAAAAATGACATCCAAATGATTTCATCTAAAATTACTCAACTATAAAAAAAAGGAAATAATTCACACTTCGCTCTTTCAGAAAGGGAGTGATTTTAGTATGAAGCACTTGATAGAAATATTTCTTTGTTCTAACTTGCTGCCTGAGACCGTGAAGGCGGAGAGCTTAATGGATATACAGCCTATGGCGCGGAGGGGAGAAATACAGCCTCTGAAACCCTTCCCGACGCACGTTAATCAAGGCGAGAACTCAGAATAGTCCCCGTTACGTTGAGATACGGTCCTTTGAAAAGAGGCTGTTCCTTTACAAAAAGCACAAGAACACGAGCCTCCATGGTCATGGGCCTCGTGTTTATGCATGTGGGTCCTCGGAGAAGGACTCAGAATTCTGGGGCTTCGACTCTATCGGGCAACAGGAGGGTTTCCGGGAGCTCAGAAGCTGAGTTGGCCGTTTGCTCCCTCTGCCTGAGTTATTTCTGCTTTTCAAGTGATTAGCTTTGTCATCCCCATGTTGTTCTCAAGAGCTACTCCCCATTGTCATGATGCGTGTCCTCAGGGGCTGTGTGTGTCTGTGTGTCCAGTGAGATGGGCTAAGGACGTTGGCAAGAGAGAACAGGGGGCTGGGGAACGGCGAGGGTCTCCCTTCTTGTGTCATTTCAGTTCTGCCTAATTTTCAAGAAGGGGCCTTTCCCATGGCCGGGCAAAGAGTCAGCTCTATGTCCCGGCCTTGGTGATGCTCGAGGTTGGGGTGATGGTCACCTGCTACCTTCCCGGCTCTCGTGAGAACTCAGCTCTGGCGTATGGCCCCGGGAAAAGAGAACTGAGCCGTGGAATGTGAACGTGGAGACATGGAAAAGTCAGATTAGACCCAGGGCTGGAAGCCCCCGGGCCACTGTCTTGGCAATTAGGCTGGACTGTGATGGGGATGATTACTGATGGATGGTCAAGGCCAGAGACTGTGTATTATTTCAAATCTTCCGAACAACGGCTCAAGACATGGCGTAGAAGAGACACTGAGATGGAGACGGTTGAACGATTTTCCCAAAGCAGCACAGCCAGGAGGAGCAGTGAAGGATCTTTAGCCGACTCTCGTGCCCGGCAGATGAATGGTTCTCTGTCGCTTCCTGTCAAGCTGCAGGCTGAGTTACTCATGGGTTCAGGTCAAAGTTGAAAAGCTTCAAAGGAGACCCAGGAGCTCCCCAGCATGAGATGCCAAATGGAGCTGCCTGAGCAGGGTGGGTGAGCCCAGCATTGAGGACCCATGCGGGCAGGGAGCAGGGCCCCACCCCTGCCCAGCCATGCTCCTTTATTTCCCTCCCCCTTCTCTGGGGACACTCTCTGTCCTGTTTGTGCAGATGTTCTCAGACCTGAAAATAAACTCGATCAAACCAGAGTTGCTGAAAATGCAGGTGACCCGGGTGCTCCAGACAGCTGCTCACAGGGCTGCCTCGGGGCAGGCTTTTCCGGCGTGTCACCCACTCTCAGCCTGGGCAACTGCAGCCTGGGCCTGAGGCCACACGGGCACGCCATGAGAGACTCAGGCAGGGAGAGAGACAGCTCAGGAGTTACCAAAACAACTCTGGTAAGCAAATTCTTAAAAGGGTCTAAATCATCTTCAGTTTTATGTACTTGTCACTAAGAACAATGATAAAAAGTTACAACTAAACTTGGTTCGGAAAAAAGTAAAAGCAAGCAATCTATACACATTAAAATTCCAAGAAACAATAGAAAAATTTAATACCGGGGACATTTCCCCCCTGAGATTTAAGATCATTTCTTCCACATCTCTATAGTACACGGGTTACTGCCGGAAGGGCACTGGAACCAGTGATCCACACCGAAAACCCTGCCAAAGCGAGTCAATCCCTTCCCACACCCACAAAATAACCGTGGAGAAAGAACACTCAAGAAGGGAGGAGGAGAAAGGATTAACTGAATGTTTTAAGATGAAAATTCCTTCCAGAAAAGAAAATTCCAACCCATGTCTAAGACTTTTTGGGCCATTGAAAAGCCTGGCTTAGCTTATGGCAGGGATTTCCAAAACCCCACGTTCATTCTAATAAAACAGGCTCAGGGGGCTGGAGAAGTTAGTTGTTGGCTGGAGCTTCTGCTTGGGTGTGAATCCATACTTTTCAAGAACCAGCTTGAGGAGCAGGGCCTGAGAGACAGGTGAATGGGCTGACATCTGCTCTGTCTGCAGGAGGTCCAGGTTCGAACTCTAGATCCCCAGGGTTCCCTGAACAGTTGGGAGACATCCCTGAACAGAGTTGAGAGTAGCCCCTAGTACCACTGGGTGTGGCCCCCAAATAAAACCTTTAAAAAGGGGGCCAGAGAGATAGTACAGTGGGTAAGGCACTTGCCCTGCAAGAGGCCGACCTGGGTTCAAGGCCCTGTTCCACATGTGGTTCTTGGAACACCTCCAGGACGATTCCTGAGTGCAGAGCCAGACTAAACTCTGAGCATTGCTGGGTGTGACCTCTCCCCACATCCCCACCCTGGGGGGAAAATCCCAACCAAGAAGAAATGGTAGAATAATCCCTTGTGTCTGCCCTTCAGGAAGCCTCACATAATCCTACTCAGTCACTGCTTTTGGGTACCGCAAGCTCCCCACACTACTCTACAGTGTAGACAGCCATCAAATGCAAAGGCCTCTGAGCTGGAGCCAGTGTTGGCTGATTTTTCTCCAGCTCTGCCACCCCAAGAATATTCCCGAGCACCTCCCCCCCCCAAAGCATGCTACATGCAAGAAGCCCTCTCCAACAAACGAGGAAACCTCCAAACTTGATTCTCCCTTCTCTATCCCCTCATCAGCCAAGTGCGGTGAGCTGGAGGGTGGCTCGGGTGAAGAGTGCGGGGAGCCCCACGTTCCAGCCTTCACACCATCACGGTGAGCACGGGGGCGCCTCCTGCTTCCCTCTTCTTTGAGGCAAACCTTGCCCAGCCCAGTCTGCATTAGGCCAATTGCTGGACGCAAAGACAACTGAGAGAATGAGGGGTACTCAGGCGGTGGGGGCCCAGTGTCCCCCGACATGCTGATGTCAGTGTGAGAGTGGTGTCAGCACCCCGAGGTGAGGCCAACCCAGGGCCAGTCCTATCTAAGAGGCTTCTCCTTCCCAGCACACGGTGAACCCCAACCTGGTTTTAGGTTCTACAATGGGCCCCAGCTCTGCTCCGGGTCTCTTGGTGTGAACTCTCAAGTCCCTCCTTTGGTCTTCCTGGGTTGGACCCCTGGCACATTTCATAGGGGGGCTCGAGCAGGATCTGGGAGAAGGCCCATTTGCCTAGATGGATCTCTGATGGACCACCCGGGGACCCCAGGCCTCTCTATGCATGCTGTGCTCCCCAGAGCACTCTGGGAGCTGCAGTGACTCCATCCTTCCTGTTACATTGCTCCAGCCAATAGGCTGGTACCTGGGGACACCAAGAATCATTCCTGGATGTCTGAAGCAAGACAGGCCTATTATAAAATAATAGATCACTGTAGGAGTGAGTGATAGTACAGCAGGGAGGGTGTTTGCCTTGCAAGTGGCAGATCCAGGTTTGATCCCCAGCAGCCGGTAGGGTCCCCCGAGCATTGCCAGGAGTAATTCCCAAGTACAAAGCCAGGAGTACCCCCTAAGCATCTACCACTGTAGAAATAGAAAAGCTTCTCCCTTCAATTCTGCAAGTGCCCCCACTGCACCCCCCAGCTCAGCCCCCACCATGTCAAAACTGTTGCTGCCGACAATTTTCTCCTTGTTTTGAATGGTGCACCGGAGAGAGTGCTCACTCTGCTGAGGATTCTGTGCTGTGCCCCCCATGCTCTGGGAAGGTCTAGTCATGGTTCTAAGGCTGGGGATGTGCCTCAATGGCATAACACAGGCCTTTGACATGTGTAGCCCTGGACTCCACCCCCAGCATCACCAAGAACGAGGGCCAAAGGAAAGATGGGAGGGAGAAGCTCAGAAGCCGTGCTCGATGCTCTGCAGAGAGGAAGTGGCGTGGTCTGTTCACTGGGGTCCTTGAACAAAATGTTTCTCCCTCTGCCTGACCTTGTGGGTTCTACGCTTCCCCTTTGGTCCATGGCACCTGCCACAGAAGTGTCTGCTCACTGGGACTGTGAGGAATGTGTAAGTCAGACATGGTTCCGGTACACAGACTTTCAAAATCCATCACAATCATCATCAAGATACTCACGTCTCAGTATTTCCAGAAAGATCGCCCCCCCCCCCCCCAATTACAACAGCAAAGCAGAAGCCTTCCTTCTCCTTTCTCTTTTGTTCTAGGCCCGAGAATCCAGCATTCTAATTTCATAGTAAGTAACAAAGTCAAAAGAATTTTGGGGGGTGGGGGGTGGTTTATTTTTCAAGTGCCAAAGGATATTTTGAAGCATAACATCTTTGACCATTGGCTTTGTCTACTGACACCAGGACATTCCAGCAAATGACATTTCAAATAAACAAGTTTAAGTCCTGTAAACCATCGGCACAAAAGAAGTATTCAATAGCACTTCACAGCAAATAGCCTTCTGTGGATGGTTACTTAGCAATGACTGATTATATTTGCAAAGCACAAATATCTCTTCTGTTAGATTAATTGAACACGGTTTTTAGCCGAAGGCTGGGGCTAAAGAGTGAATCTCTAAGCGAGGTGGAAAACACGGATCAGCAGAGACAAAGTAAGAAGGATGATGCTCAGAACATTGTCCCGAAGACCAGAAATCCCTAGTGGACCAATATTTCAAATTAACAAGCTGCTGAAGGACTGGGACAAGCTTCCCATGTGACATACTATCTTGAGAGCAGTAGTCAAAAGGAGTGTCTTAGAAAAGGAGATTGCCACAGAGCTTTCCCATTTCACCAATTAAATGGTTTGGGTTTAATGTAATTAGCCCATGTTATAAAGACCCATTTCTTGGCTGTGCCTGCAAAGTTCCACTCCTGTTCGAGCAGATCAGTATTATTTTTTAATTCAGGATACACATGGACACTTCACAAGTAGAATCGACAACCTAATTTAATTATTTTAGCTTAGGAGTGAGACTCAATGGGTACAGCCACAAGATGTGATGGTGCAGGGTAGATGCAGAGGCTCAGACCGAAGAAGCAGGAAGTGGAAGTCGGAACAAGAGAGATGTCGAAGACATCTTTAGTGAGAAAGAAGAAAATGGAGAAAGGATCATGGGATTCTCACCCCACAAGGGGTGTTGCCTTAAGTTGTAAAGGGAAAGTGACTGTAGAGAGGCCGTGACAGCCAGCCCTAGGTTGTGAACACATTAAGTTAGAGGATGAGGGAACGACAAATGGAGGGCAGAGTTAAAGACACCCCCTCCTTCATAATCAAGAACAGAGTACTGCATCTTCCGAGAGTAGCGCACCACACTTGATGGGGTTTAAAGTAGAGGACAACCAATCCTAAAGGGAAATATATTTTTACGTGTGTGTGTGTATGTGTGTGTGTACATAAGCACACAAGGCCCAACCTTTAACAACATGTTAATGATCTCTTACAGAAGGGCCTAATGGTCCTTGGGTGAAATACAACAATCTTCACACACTAGCCTCTAAGGAAACTTTTTGGAGCATCTTTAGTGGTTTATTCATAACAAAAAAATATAAAATAATTTATTTCAGTTCTGCCTTGGGGCAGGGGTTGGGGTTCAGGATGGAAACATCCGAAATATGGTGGTGGGAAGGTGTAATGGTGGTAAAATTGGTGTTCAAATATTAAATGTAATCAAAAATTGTGAACTACTGTATAGAAATAAAATAAAATTAAAAAAAAAAGAACAGAGTACTGTCAGGACCATACTGGTGGAATACTAAGAGTTAATATTTACTGAGAACTAGGTTGGAACCAGGTTCTGTTCTGAGTGTATGATGTGAATGATGATCTGACTTCTGAAAATCCCATGATTTTGAGAAAGGAACTATTGTGAGCCCCCACTTCACCTCTGTGGACCTGCCCGTGGTGTCCTGGTGACAGAGGCCCAGAGTCGGGACGTGAATCCAGGTCACTCATTTCCCCAGACAGTGCTTCTTTGCCACATTGCCTCGTTATACTGCCCCATAAAACATTTATCTTAGGGCTGGGGTCGTGCCTTTACAGAGGTTTCCAGAAATCTTTAGGAGCCCAAATTGAAGCTATTTGCTACAGAGAAGAAGTTGAAGTCAACATACTTTGAGAGCTGAAAAAAAATTACCTCACCTTTGCGTGGTGTCTGACATTTACTCGCGCAATTAATCCAACTCAATTAACAGCAATTGAAAGCCCCATGCTGAGTACTGAAATTAAGCTTCCAAACCCAGAGAAGATGTAATTTTTATTCTGATCTGGAGCAGATCAAATCTCCTGCTAGTTGATGGTTGGAAGGAAATGATGAAGAAAACAACATTCAGGGGCCCTCAAGTCTGGTTTGCGTGGGCCCAGTTCCCAGACACTTTGTCTCTCTGATCACACCCAGGCTGACAGACACACTGGAATAAAACGAATTTCCAGGGGACAGTGATAGTTCCGTGAGGTGCTTGCCTTACATGTGTCTGACCTGGGTTCAATCCCTGGCATATGGTTTCTGCACCCTCCAGGGGTGACCCCTCAGCACAAAGCCCCCGAGTCAAAACACACCCCTAAAACAAAATCCCCCAATATATGCCTGCATGCCTTTTGGGAGATATATTCATTTTCAAATAATTTTACCATTGTTTTTTATTGAATCACCATGAGATACAGTTAGAAAGCTGTTCATGATTGTGTTTCAGTCATGCAGTGTTCAAGCACCCGTCCCTCCACCTATGCAAATTTCCCACCAATGTCCAATGTCACCAGCTTCCCTCCCGTCACCTCCCACTCCAGCCTGCTTCTACAGCAGATGCTTTCCTTCTCTCTCTCTCTCTTTCTCTCTCTCTCCTTTTTGGGCATTATGGTTTGCAATACAGGTACTGAAAAACTATCATGTGTATTCCTTTAATTCCTCTCAGGCACATGGGCAATTTCCAGACCCTGTAATGCCTGCATCCTACAAAGAGGAAAGTGCCTGATCTTTCTCTGGAACAGAATAAAGTGGGGGTCAGGCATCCATGGGGATTTGCCCAGATGGGGAGGAGAGAAGACATCAGCATGTTCAATCCTCTCCCCAGGACTGTCTGGTGTTGGGTTTGACTTGATGAACAATTTCTCAGCCACCCCATGGCACAGACTCGCCAGAATTCTCAACCGGTTGTGGTCTCAGGCTTGCAGCCTCCAAATCTCGCTCGCTGACAAAAATGCCTGGTTAAGGTCACCTAGGAGACTTTTAAAAAATGCAAATGGGGTGATGCTCTATTCCTGTCCCTTGCCCCTACCTGCGGGGGCTGCTGCCACCTGCAGAGACTAGTGCCAGTGGCATCTCGAGGGCAGGGCTGGGGACACGAACACGCTGCAGAGCATGAGGCAGACTCAGGGCACCAGCCTCGAGCACAGCCATCATAGCCAGAGGAGCCACACCGGCCTGCTTGAAAAGCAAGAACTCCAAAAAACACAGGACTTGAGTTCCCATATGGTCCAGCAGCTCCACTTCCTGGCATCTCCCCCAAGGGCCCCAGAACTCGATTCAGAAGACGTTTGCCCTCCTCTGCTCATTGCAGCACTATTCGCAATAGTCACATTTGGAAACAACCCAAGTGTCCAAGAACAAATGACTAGATAAAGAAATTACAGTCCATATACACAGTGGAATACTACTCAGCTGTAAGAAAAGATGAAATTATGTAATTTGCTGCTGTGTGGACGGATCTGGAGAGTATCATGCTGAGTGAAGGGAGTCAGGAGGCGAGGGACAGGCAGGGATGATCTTTCAGTCGCCTTCTTATGCGGGATATAAAGAAATGGTCGAGGAATAACAAATGCCCGAAGGCAACAGAGACTGAAGTGCTTTTTAGTAGGAAGCTGAACATGGCAGGGGCTGTGGGAGACTAGAAGGGGGGGCACTGGGGCAGTGATGGAGAGAAGGGGACATTGTCGAGAGCTGTGGTGCTGAAATGATTATGTAAGGAACCCTGCCGTTAACACCATTACAAATCAAGGTGCCCCAAACAAAGTAAGAGCAAAAAGTCCCCGACCACCTGTCCCTCTCCCAGGTTCAAAAACACACCTAAGACTTACATCAAATGAGCCCATGTGAGATCAGTTCCTCGGCCTATGGATTCCAGCCATCTATGTTAAGATGAGCACGACTGGGGCTGGGGTTCACAGGTTCAGCTGTGCTCTTAGACGGGTCACGCCCACACAGACATGGATTTCAGAGAGCTCCTGAGATCTTCACCGGAGGAAATGTTCTGGTCTTCATCCATGCGACTCTGAACTCACCCCACCCCACCTTCTCACCTGGTCTGACTCAGATCCAGAACTCTCACAGCAGATGGTCCTGTTATTTCACCCACTTTTACCAGCACATGGGTGGCGTGAGTCTGTGTCTTAGTCACAAGTAAGGCTCATAAAATAAACTCTCTCCATCAACTCTTAATTTTCATTCCTGCCTCTCTTCCCTGTGTCCTGGATAACATGGAGGAACCAACTGCATGCCTGCATTCTTTATTTTGGCTAAAGGGCCCCTCTGTCATTGCTCTAACTTTGGTCCAGGAAGGACACTGAGGCCACGCCCTCCCAGCCCCCGTCATGCCTCCACAGGAACCCTGTCACAGCCACTGGCAGACGTGGCCGCATTTGCTACATGCATGCTTGCTTGCTCAGTTGCCCCCACTAACTGACCACATCTGGGACTTGGAATACCTGGGATCTCCTTGAACAAAGAGTATGTTCCCTCCAAGGGACAAATGAGTCCTTTCCTGGGAATAAACGGACAAAACAGAGCTCAGAGACCCTCATAGCCATGCAACCAGATTCTGCGCCAGGCTGTTTCACTCAGATTGCCCTAGCGGGGGGCGGGTGAGAGCCCTCCCTGCCCCAAGGGACCCAGCTCTGGCAGCCGGCCTCCACAACCCAGCCACCGCCACACTCCAGGCCTCTCCCCGCACGCTCGGGCCAAGCCTCACATATAAATGAACATATTCCCGGACCTCACAGCCACTTTCCCGGCTGCACGGCACATCATAAGACACTCCCTACCCATTCTCCATAATTGCCACACCATATTTGATGGGATTCAGACAACAAATCATAGAGGGAAATATATATATACATATATATACATACATATTTTCAGATATATATATCAAAGCTCACATCACCCAAACTTTAACAACATGTTAGTGACATCCTATAGAATGTCTTAATGGCTCCTGCCAAAATAGAACAATCTTCACACTGTTTACTATATGAACACTCTTTGGTAAACATGTTCAGCAGTTCTTCATAACAGACAATATGAAATATATTATTTTGGTTGTGTTTTGGGACAGAGTTTGGGGCTTGGGATGGAAACATCCCGAATTTGGTGGTGGGAAGGTGTAATGGTGGTGGGATTGGTGTTTGAATATTAAATGTAATCAAATATTGTGAACTAACTTATAAAATAAAAAAATTAAAAAAATAAAGTGTTGAAAAAAAAATCTGTGGGTCATGGTGTATACTGGCTGAGTTGTGACCCCGGAGAGACCCACACGTCAGAGAGTGGCTTTTCAATATTTACCTAGATCTTTGATGAGCGAGAGGGCTTCCCAGGATATGACTGCTCCAGCGCCGTCATCCATGGCACCCTGGCCCACATCCCAGCTGTCTAGATGGCCGCTCACCAGGACCACCTAGGACAAACCACCGCAGGAGAGAAAGTCAGGGCGCCAAGCAATGGCTCACAGAGGGGGCACTTGGAGGCTTTCCAAGTGCGAACATGAAACTTCCATATTTTATTCCTTTTTTATTTACATTGAAATAGATGGGTGGAAAAGTAGGAAGTGGGTAGGCCATAGGGGTCTTAAGTGAGATTCCTCGTAATCTCAGTTGTTACCTCATCCTGCTCTTTCCTAACACAATTCTTAACACTAAACACAGAAGGTTCATTACTAACAAATGGTTAGGCACTTGCATGTGTGGCTTGAACCCTGAATGACATAAAAAGGGAACTTGAAACTTCAGCCAAGTTCTCAACAAATCCAAATTCTAGTAGACACAGAAGAAATGTGTTAAACTGAATTCCACTGGAAAAGTGAGAACAATAATTGAAATGGTGCTGGCTTTGTGAGCTATAAATCATTCTGGTATTGAATAAGTAAATACACTGGAATTATAGGCTAAAGTCTAATTTAAGAGAGATTTTCAATTTATCTTAGTGCTTAAAAAGTCTATTGATTATACTGTAAGTTTTAAGTTTGAGGTTTTTCAAGAATCATTAGCAGTTCTCTCCAGGAAAATGTCAGAAAATCCAACTGAAAAAAATTTTATGGACAATTTTGAGATAAATGCTGCTGGGTTGATATGACATCATATGGGAAAAATGTAACTTGGTTTCTTGTTATACAATACATAAATATTGAGCCAGATGAACAACTGACCTAAACAAAGATGTCGGAGGGAAGCATAGAACAGCTTTGTTAACTTTGAGCATGCAAAAAAAAAAAAATTCTGCCTTCAATGGCACACAAAAAGCACAAACCATGAAAGAAAAAACGTGTTTAAAAATAGGAGGGGGAGAGAATCCGGGCGTTCCGGTAAGCAGCGCAGGCCGGAGACTGCCCCGGACCCCAGACTGGGCCAGCAACACCAGGGAGCCAGACGGAAGAGGCACAGCCGGTACGCCTTCTCCAGAAAGAACTTGGCCACGAGACCTTTTCTGAAAAATGAAAACATGCGATCTATTGATGCCATCCAACATGTCTGCCTGCTAGAGGAAAACCTCCATATAATGATAGTCAGATTCCTGTTGAAAACTGAATGTAATCAAAGTAAGGAAAGAGTAAAGTGAAAAATGTCTGCCACACAGGCAGAGGGGGAGTGAAGGGGGGTATGCGGGGTTTAGTGGTGGATCAAATATGAAAACTTTGTAACTGTATCTCACAGTGATTCAATAAAAAATAAAATTAAAAAATAAATAAAATAAATAAAAATAGGAGGGGCTGGAGAGATAGTATAGCAGATAAGGTGTTTGCCTAGCATGCAGTTGGCCCCAGGTTCAGTCCCTGGGTGCCCCCCCACCCCCCAGCCTTGCCAGGAGTGATCTTGAAGTGCAAAGCCAGAAGGCCTGAGTATTGCCAGGTATGTCTGAAAAACAATGGACAAACAAAATTAAAAATAAAAGGAAAGAAAAATAGGAGCATTTATTTGTCAGAAGATCCCTTTTTGAGAGTGAAAGAGCAATGCACAGAGGAGGAAAAAGCAGTCGTCACACAAATCGCCACCAAGGCCCCATTTCCAGGGCACGCAGAGAGAGAATGCCTACCACACAGTAACGAAACAGAGGCACGAGGTTACCGGCGTGCTCTCTGCCCAGACGAGACCCGAGCAGCCGCACATGAACGGCTCCTCTGCTCCTAAAAGACCATGATCCCGGAGGCCCACTAACTACTTTTGGCACCCAGCTACTTCTTGCAGAAATGCCTCTAGACTGTGAACTGAGCTACGGCCCCATGCTGCCCCGGGAGGGGAAAGGTTTTTCTCTCTCGGCCTTTCTTCTCGGCAGCAATGGCGTGGCGACTGCCATCTCTTAGAACCTACAAAACAGAGGTATGAGCGTGCAGTGATGCAACTTCTGGCAGAAATTTCTCTGGACTTAGTTACTAAAATACTAGAAATCCCAAACCCGTGACTGCAACAGCGGCCACGCGACCTCATATGCTCTTCATTCTCAGCAGTAGAAAACAAATTATCAAATGATGCCTTTTTGGCAGGTCTGATTGTTGGGGGGAAATTCCAAATAATAATAGTGAGTTTTCTGTTGAAATACTGAATGTAATCAAAGTAATGAGAGAGTAAAGTGAAAATCATCAGCCACACGGGTGGGGGGTAGGTGGGATGGGAGGTATACTGAGGTCCTTGGTGGTGGAACATGTGCACTGGTGAAGGGATGGGTATTTAATCATTGTATGACTGAGACTTAAACCTGAAAGCTTTGTAACTTTTCTCATAGTGATTCAATTAAAAAATAAATAAATAATTAATTAAAGGGGTGTTTTTATAGCAAAAACTAAACAAAACAAAACAGAGGCACGAGAAGAAAACAGTGAGGAAGCCTGAATAGGCAACTCATGGAACAGACAAACTGCTCGTGAGTCTATGAAAAGGCACTCACAGATCATTAGCTTCAACTAAGATCATTAGTTCTTAAAGGAACTCTAAATCCAACCATACTCAACTACTAGGATGGCCCAAGCGAAAGAGAGAAAATAGCAGGTTCTGTTGAGGAAGGAGTGGATGGAAGGGAACTCCTAAACCGTGCAGCTGAGAGTGCTCAGGACATGGGTGTGCCCTGCAAAACTGCTCATCTTCCCAGTCTGGATGTCGGCACCTCAGGGCCCTGAGGCCCTCTCTGGCTATGGAGGCCATGGGATGCTCACCATTAGCAAGAGATGCAACTGGGATGCTGACGGTGCTCTGGCTCTCTGGCCAAGGGCACTATTCAAGCTGGCCAAGAGCCCACTAAGTTGATGGCTGCATGTGTCAGGAGAATGCAACAGTGAGAATGTGTGTGTGTCTGCGTGGGCACACACGTGTGTGTGCATTTTTATTGCTGTTTTTGAGACACACTTAGCAGTCCTCAGGGATTATTACTGGCTCTGTGATCACTCCTGACTTGGAAGACCATGTAAGACACCGGGATCAAGCCTGGGTCAGCCACGTGAAAGGCCAGACCCCTACCCATGGTATCATCACTCTAGCCCCAGTGAGAATGAACCTCACCACCCATGAGACACATCGGTGAATCACACTGCCACACTGAACAACGAAAGAAGCCAGACAATGAAACCAGACTCCTGAAAATGCTGTGTTATTTAGTGTTTTGCCCAAGGCTGGACCACACAGATGAGGGCAGGCAGGGTGGGCTGACCCTTACAATGTAGGCACAGGGTGACCATTTAGGTGGGGTCCTGGCAACCTACAATTCTCACACGATGCCCAAACCACCCAATGCATATTTCTCAGCATTCAGCCTGGTAACCCTGGGATGTGAGATGCTGAGTGTGTGGCTGTGAGAGAGAAGAGGTGGTGGGGCAGCAGGGCTGGGCTCCTCCTGGTGGCGGGGACTGGGGATAGAGGCCCCAGGCAGGGCCACTTGCTGCTTGTTCCTGGGATTCCAGTGCCAGGACCGTGTATCTGACTATGCACCTGCTCAGACAGTACTGTGCTTGAAAGAAAGTTCCTTTGTTTTTCCTTTTACATTTTAGTTTGGGTACTATAATGTACAACGTTAATAATGGCAGGGTTCCATGGATGCTACGTCCTAACCCCAAACTCTCCACTAGAGTTTCAGCTTCCCTCTGCCACCCCGTCCCCCTAACCTCCTCAGATCCTGTTCCCAGCCCTCCTACAGTGATACCCTCCTACTGAAAAATCAGCTCTCCCTCAGCTTCTGTTACCTTTGGACATTTATTGTTTCCTTAACATGCTTCTTTATATCCCACATCTGAGGGAGATGGTTCTGTATCTATCCCTTTCTTCAGACTCACTTCACTCAGCATGACATGCTCCAGGTCTGTCCACAGAGAAGCAAGCTGCATGACTGCATATTTCCTTATGGTCAAGTAGTATTCCACTGTGTACAGAGACCATAGGTTCCTTATCCACTCATCTGTTCTTGGCATTTACCCCAAGGACCCCAAAACTGTCTTCAGAAAAGACACTTGCACTCCTGTGTTCATTGCAGCACTATTCAAGATCGCCCAAGTCTGGAATCAAGAAATTTCCTTAAGAAGCTCAATGGACTGAAGCCCACAGCCACAGCAGCAAGTGAATTGAGCTTACAATATGATGACAATAACAACACAAATGCCCCGTGACTGGGAGCACAGAGTTGGGGTCTGGGAATCAGGGCAGGGCCCTGCACAGCTGTAGGATCCCGTGTACACACACGTGGCCTGGTCACAGTCCCACATATGTGCAATATATCTCCAGTTTAACAAATGGACATGTAGCAAGCCCCAGATGGATCATTTCTAATGAAAGGGCGGTGGCGGGGAAGAAGTAAGGAAAACCCCATGTTGTAACAGCAGGAAATTCTGATTCAGGGAGTGGGGAAATGCCGGGTGGAATGAGCAAACCAGTGAGTCACTACTTCCCCCAGCAACCCCCCCCCCATGCTAGAGAATCACCACCCTGATGAAGTTTCAGGGAATACAGAGGGTCTGAGTGTCCTTTAACCAATATTTGTCCATATAACACCAAGCTGACTTGATGTAGCTATATCAGGGCAACTATAATTTTAGCCTTCAAACTTCCTTCCCCAAATTGAGGGCACATTACAATCCAACTTCTTTGTTTTCCGAAATAGCTCCATTTGCTAATCTAGAATCATACCGACTTAAAAGACCAGAGAAAGTTCCGGGCAATGGATGCTAAAAGCTTTCCCCTAGGATAAGGTCTTCGGGTGTTGGGGTGGGTGTCGGGAAATGATCCCAAGCCACAGGATTCTGAGTTGGTTTTCATGAGTACAGTGTCTGACAGCAGAGACCAGTCTCACAAAGATTCACCCAGCCGAAAAAGCAAATGCATCATGCCTCTGACAGGTGAGTGAAAGACGCCTTCGTGATAACACGCTTGGGACTGACGGTCATGCAGAGTAAGCTCCAGTCCAGCCACATGGGTCAGAAGCCACACAGTCCCCTTATACTTTGGTGTCCAGGTTGGGGGGTAGATCAGACTGTCTTGTGCCCTATAAGGCACCCGCTCACATACTGGTCACTGCACTCCCTGAGGCAGGCAGAACCTGACCAATCCCCCACTCTCTCTCCCAAATTCAGGAAGGAGTCAACATCATCCTTGCCACAGTAACTGTCATGGCAGCCACAAGGAAGCATGTAGAAAGGCAGTGAAGGGTCTGTGGTGGCCTTCAAGGCATGAGGCAGCAAAGAGATGAGTGCAAGTGTGGGGTGCCTGCAACTTGGGCATTGGTAGCAGGAGGAAGAATCTTCCCAAGGAGCTGAGATTATGTAGGGGTAAAGACACCTGCACGTGGCTGGCCTGGGCTTGACTCCTGGTACCCCCTCTGGTCCCTAGCCCATCAGGCGTGATCCCTGAGTGCAGAGCAGGAGTAAACTCTAAGCACGGTTGGGTGTGGCTCCCCAGCCAGCCAACCAACCAACAACCACACAAGTGAAAATCTACCCAATGTGGGCCAAGGGGCACTTCAGCCTGCCAGGATGAAGACTGAGGCTGGCGGAGCAGTGTCCCCTGCAGGGCTGCTGCAGGGCTGAGGAGGGACAGGGCAGGAGGATGTGGGCAGGGCAGCCCTGTGGGCCATGCCTTCCGCCTGGGTCTCTGGACCGCTGAGCCCCTGCAGCCTTGCCGGACTGAAGGATGAGCAGAACATTATCAGAGCAAGATGGAGGAAAGAAGGTGGGACAGGGAGAGAGAACAGTCTTGTGGTCTTGTGGGTGGACACGTGGAGAAAGACAGACGTGACCAAAGATGAGCCACAGTCCACCTTCGTGGAACCTACATGCAGGCGAGAGAAGCAGGCGGTCAAGAACCCAGATCTCAGGCCAGCCTCGGGAGTAGAGAGAGACGGGGGCGGGGACAGAGCAGAGTCGGGTGGAGACAGGAGAGGGAAACCCGGTCAGCTTTCCCTCCGAAGGAAGGCAGATGGCCACACACGGTCCCCCCTCGACGAGGAGTGCCCCCAGCTGGCCACTGTGCAGCGCCCCCACGTGCTGGGGCCCATGGTTGGTGGGAGAGATCACAATTACAAAGCAGGACCCAGAGTGTTAGCGACTCCCCGGACAGCAAATGTGGCTGGCAGGAGAGATGGAGTCCCAGGGAACACACCCATGCCCCCTCTCTCCTCAAAGGCCCTGAGGCCTCCAGTTTCCAGATCTTCCTCCCAGGCCCCCTTGAGTCT
The DNA here is from genome assembly GCF_027595985.1 of Sorex araneus. NCBI lineage: Eukaryota > Metazoa > Chordata > Mammalia > Eulipotyphla > Soricidae > Sorex > Sorex araneus. The sequence goes on from NC_073303.1 coordinate 127,641,522, forward strand.
GCTTCCATGTTCTGCAGAGCTGATGATGCTGAGATGGGTGAGACCAGGCAGTGTTGGGGCACCCTCCTCTCCAAGGGGTCCTGCAGCGTAGTCTGAGGCAAAGGTTCCCACTGCTTTGGGTCAGGAAGTCTCTCTCACCCAGCACCGTGACTCATATGTCTCATGCTCACCCAAGGTCCTTGGCTGATGCCAGTGGAGTGGGGTCCCAGGGGTGAGGTGGGGTTGCATACTCCATGATGCATGGCAGAGGGTGGCTGCCCCGGGCAGCGAGGAACATCTGATACTAGGCTCTCAGCACTCTGACAAGCTGCAGCAGCTTGACACCCATAGGAGAATCAGAGCTGCGTGGACCCGTGCTAGGAAAGGGGGGCAGGAAAGCACTCAAGTGCTAGAGCAGGTGAGGGCAGAAACAGCAAAACCCAGCCCGATGCTTGTGTGATGGATGGCTCCACCCGCAAACCATCAGGCAAGCTCCTGGAGGGACATAAATAGTCTTCCAGGCACGCCTGTTGCCTTACTCTCCAGCATGCAGCAAGAGATCCTACCAGATTACATCAACGCACAATGAGATCCACTCTCAGGAAAGAGAACCGGACTCACATAGAGTTCAGAGAGTTCCTGGAGACAGTGACATGCAAAAATTCTCAGAGGCACCCAACCAACTAAACTCGGGTCGGGAAGAATGAGAAAATTCTAAGAGGCCAGTGAGGAGTAATGAGATGCCATTCATCTGAGAATAAAACCTCCCAGTGACTAAGTGCCTGGAGCAGGTGCTTCCCTGCTAGACTTTCCAAACTCTTAAGGAAGAATGAATGTCAATCCCTTTCAAACTCTTTCAAAATACGTAAAAGGAGGGAACATCCCCTACCTCCTTTCAGGAGCATATATTAGCCTCAAAGTACAGCCAGAAAAGAACAGCGTGAGAGAGAGCTGAGGCCAGACAGTAGTCAGGCGTCTCTGACTAATGCAGATGAGATGCTCTCAGGAACTGAGGAGCAAGCGGGGAACTCAGCAGTGCATGGGAAGGATCATTCACTGAGTGAGACTCATCCCTGGGATACAAGAATGATGACAGGCACGGAAGTCAACGTGACACAGTTGGATCGATGTGTCAGTTCATTGACACAATGTAAGAGTCAGATGATCTTCTCAATAATTGCTCACACAGCATTTGCCAAAACTCAGCATCTGCTCCTGATCAGAGAAAAGAAACGCCGGCTAATCAATGACTAATAGAAGTCACGTATCTCAGTCATGAAGGCTAGCATAGGCAGTGAGTCTACAGCCAACTTCATACTCAGGGGTGAATGGTGGAAGTTTTTCCTTTTATGACCAGTAATAGGGTATTTACTCCTAGTACTGAAGTTTGACTAAGGCTAATGAGCCAACGAAAAGAAATAAAAGGCATCCAAAGGACGAGATTAAATTATTTTTATTCACAAGTGACATGATTTTACATAGAGAAAATCCCCAAGATTCTACCCAGAACTGTTTGGCTAATCAATGCATTGTCTAAACTCTCAGGACACAGATTAACATGCAGAAATCAATAGCATTTCAATACGCCAGCAACCAATTATCCAAAAAGGAAATAAAGTGATCTCACTAAAATGAGTTCAGAAGTCATCCAAAAATATTCTAGAAATAAATTTAGCTCACTTATGAGGATAACACTGAAAATTACAAGATATTGATGAATAATATGGAAGAAGAAATAAATAAATGGAAAGTAGCACGTGTCCATATTGAAAGAATAAAATAGTTTCTTTGCCATTCCTATTGAGTCTACTGTCCTTTTTAATAGTAGAAAGAATAATTCCAAATGTGTATGGAACCACAAAAGACTTCAAATAAGCAAAGCAACCTTGAGGAAGATCCCAAACTTGTGCATCCCAGTTCCTGATTTTTAAACTGTGTGATAGAGGTACAGTAATCAAAACAGTCCCATACTGGTAGCATAAAAGCAGACACAGAGGAATGGGACAGAATGAGAGCTGAGAAATGAAGCCCTGTGCATAGAGTCAGTGAGTATCTGACTGGCTGGTCAAGAATTCCAAATGGAGTAAAGACAGTGCCCTTAAGAAGTGGTGCTGCACCACAGAGACTGGCCCATGTCCAAAAGAACAAAAGCAACCGGTGTTGGCACAGATGTGGGGAGAAAGGGACTCTCCTTCACTGCTGGTGGGAATGCCGACTGGTTCAGCCTCTTTGAAAAACAGTATAGACGATTCTCAAAAAATTGGAGCTCCCATTTGACCCAGAAATACCACTCCTGGGAATATATCCTGGAGAGGCAGAAAAGTATAGTAGAAATGACATCTGCACTTTTATGTTCATTGCTGCACTGTTTACAATAGCCAAAATCTGGAAAACACCCAAGTGCCCAAGAACAGATGACTGGTTAAAGAAACTTTGGTACATCTACATCTATACTATGCAGCTGTTAGAAAATATGAAGTTATGAAATTTGCATATAAGTTGATCAAAATAAAAAGTATCATGTTAAGTTAAATGAGTCAGAAAGAGAGGGACAGACATAGAAAGATTGCACTCATCTATGGAATATAAAGTAACAGAGTGGGAGACTAACACCCAAGAGTAGCAGAAATAAGGACCAGGAGGTCTGCTCCACAGCTTGGAAACTGGCCCCACATGCTGGGGGAAAAGGCAGCTCAGATAGAGAAGGGAACACCAAGTAAAGGATGGGGGAGGACCCATTTGGGTTGAAAGATGGGTGCCAAAAGTAGACTATAGACTAAACATGATGGCCACTCAATACCTCTATTGCAAACTACAACACCCAAAAGGAGAGAGGGAGCAAAAGGGAATGCCCTGCCACAGAGGTAGGGTGGGGTGGAGGGGATGGGGTGGGGGTGGTGGGAGGGATGCTGTGACCATTGGTGGTGGAAAATGGGCACTGGTGGAGGGATGGGTTCTTGACCATTGTATGACTGAAACGCAAGCACGGAAGTTTGTAAGCCTGTAACTGTACCTCACGGTGATTCACCAATTTAAAAAAAAAAGTGGTTTTGGAAAAGCTGAGCGCTCACACGTGAAAAAATAAAATCAGATCTCCGCACACAGCACTCACAAAAAGGGACTCAAAACTTAAATATAAAACAGGAAATCACACAATTCCTAGAACACGATAAAGACTCCTGGCCATGGTTTAGGAATGATGTTTTGTTTTTGTACAAGATATCTCAAGCACAATCAACACAAACAAACATGGGGACCTGAGTAAAAGAAATGGTTGCCACAGTGGCAAAGAGCCAATGGGAAAATGTTAGCAAACAGCGGATGTGCTAAGGGTCAACTATCAAAATACATAATGAGCTTATATAACTCAATAGTAAAAAGAAAAAAATTGGTTTTTAAAAGGAAAAGGCAGAGGTATTATTCTGAAAAGGATGCCTGGGTGACTTTAAGTACTTGCAAAGCCAATCCAAAACACAAAATCTATCAGAACTTGTTTGAATGGTTATCATCTACCGGACAGGAAGTGACAAAGGCTGACGATGCCATGAGTCAAAAGGGCCCCGTGCCGTAAGGTGGCCTTGCAAGTGGATGTGGTCACTAAGGAAAACAGCATGGAGCATCCTCCAACATTCAAAGGAGCGTTCTCATACGGTCCTGAAAACCCACTGCTGGTCTCTGTTTACCCAGTGGAAAGGCAAGTCCTGTGCAGGGAACCTTTCCATGTCATGCTCCGAGCACCATGACGTCCAAGAACCAAGTAACGGGACAAGTGAAGTGGCCGTCAATGTTTGTGGATGATAAAGAAGCTTTAGAATAGGGCCAGGGAGTCCTCCGGGGCTGGGGCGTATACATGGCATATACTAGGCCTCACGCCTATCCCAACCTGGTGTGGCCCCCCCTCCCCCCCACTGCTGACTGTGGTCCTGGAACCTCATGCTGCCGGGCTGAGCAGCAGGGCATTGCCAGTCAACAAGTGAACCATCCACAGCCTGCATAAGCGGGTGAATACGGCTGGGGGTATCCCCCCCACTGCCACCCACAGTTTAGCCTCCTGCAGAAAAAAAGCAACTGTAAGCTTTCTGGGAGATGTGACATTTTCTGGTTATGTTGTATGTTCCAGAGTATTCTTACAAGTCTAGCTGGTGTCACAGAAGCACCGCTGGCCCTATGGTCTAGGGACTACAGACACACACGTGACCGGCTAGGCTGTGCCTCACTGTTCAATCCCCCCACCTTTTTCTGTGGCTTGTAACTGATGGTTAAATAATATTGCAGTGTCTGAACAGGGATCACTCCCAGCCATGCTCAGAGACCCTATGTGACATTGGGAATTAGACCCTTGTAGGTTGTGTGCAGGGCAAGTGCCCCAGTCACTCTACTCTCCCGCTAGTTCCACACTGAACCATTCTTTTTTTTTTTTTTGCTTTTTGGGTCACACCTGTCGATGCTCAGGGGTTACTCCTGGCTCTGCACTCAGGAATTACTCCTGGCGGTGCTTGGGGGACCCTATGGAATGCTGAGGAATGAACCCAGGTCAGCCATGTGCAAGGCAAACACCCTCCCTGCTGTGCTATTGCTCCGGCCCAGAACCATTCTTACTGCCATGCCTGGTGCTTCCTCCCCTGCATCCAAGCTTGACCGTGCATCACTTGGGATTTATCTCAACCCCATCAGGTTCTTGCCGCACAGCGCCTCATCCAAGAGACGCCTGGCCTTTGAAACCAGCTTTGCTTGACGGATGTCTGGCTCCATCAGAAGCCGGGGAGGGCAGCTCCTGGGGAGGTTTCATTGGCTGCTTTTGTGCTGCTGTTCGCAGCAGCTTCGTTCCCTCGTCCCATGGTATTTGGTGTGCATTAAGCGGCAGGAGCAGGAGTGGCGCTCGCTCGGGGACAGAGCCGAGTCTCCTGCACTGCCAGCCACAGGAAATCCCCAATAAAATTTGCAACAACACAAACCACTCAAGAGTTGAAAAAATATGAGCTACAAAGAGAGGAGGAGGAGGAGGGGAACAAACAGTCGTCGACCGTCTGGCCTCTGAGAAGAAGCCAAGAGTGACCTAATAGCGGGCTGCAGCCACCGCGGGGCCTCATGCGGAGGCGGCAGCCAGCACAGCACGGGTCTGGGCTGCAGCTGGGGGCCCCGGGGTTAGATCAATGATCTAGAATTTTCTAAACAGAGGCTTTAGTAGAAGCTTAAAAAAAAATGGCTAACAAGAAGAGGCTAGGGAAAATTCCCTTCCTTGGAGGCCCCTGAACGCAGGATATATTCTCAGGTCAAAAAGCTTAAAGAGAAGGAGTCAAGAGGATCTTTCAAAGCTCCCCCCGGTCCAGGATTCCATTAAGAGTTTGCAAGAATTCTCTGGATCCAAATCCTGATATGCTGACGAGGGTGCATGCCACCCGCGGGCCCACACTTGGATGCACCTTAAGGAACAGGCTTCAGTCCCTGCGTCCACATAGTAAAGGGACCAAGAGCCCCTTGAAGAGTCTTGGAACCTAGAGAGAATTTTCCCTGAGCATTTCCTGGCTATTCAGATTGTCAGAATGTTCTCACCAGTCAGACCCTAAACCCAGGTGGGCAGGTGGGACAGGCCCGAGAAGCCTGTTTCTTCATCCCCGTCACAAGCCAGGCATCAGCTTTTAGGTGACAGCAGCAGAAGGCACTCTGCTCTTGTGCAGCAGACCGAGGGGTGATGGCTGAGCCAACGCTGTCACCGGGACCACACCCAAGGGCCCAGAGAACAGAGTCCAGCGGCAGGCCCAGGGCCCCTGCAGCCGGCATCCAACATTGGAGCTGACAGCATAGTGGGTAGGGCATTTGCCTTGCACGCGGCCAACCCGGGTTTGATTCTTCCATTCCTCTTAGAGAGCCTGGCAAGCTACCGAGAGTTTCCCGCCCACATGGCAGAGCCTGGCAAGCTACCCGTGGTGTATTCAATATGCCCAAAGCAGTAACAACAAGTTTCACAATGGAGACGTTACTGGTGCCCACTCGAGCAAATCGATGAACAATGGGATGACAGTGATACAGTGCTATGCATTGTTGGAAAGAAGCTGTGAGGCAATAAGAGCTGGTGGGATCCAGACTCCCACCGAGAGGAGGTGGTACCCGCGCCCATGGCCCAGGCCACTGTGGCTGAAAGGCACAGTGGTCAGTCCCCATGGGGTGGCTGCTCTGGCTGGCCGTGAGCCTCTTTCGGAAGGAGTCCTCCCGTGTGTGCTGGGCAGATACGGGGCTTGATCTGTGGGTCACAGAAACCACGCCCCAGCCAGTGACAGGCTGGGGCAGGCAGATAAGGGGCTTGGAGATGGATGGGACATTGGGGTACCAGCTGGGCACCATGGGGAGAGCTGGGGGCAGGATATCCTGGTAGAACAGCAGCGACGGGCTTGCACTGGCTTTCAGTGACCACCTTCCAGGTGACGCAGTGAACCTGGTCTTCAGTTTATCACCCAGGGGACAGGTTGTCTGAATCGAGGGGCAGAGAAGAGCTGGACGACAACCCCGTGAGGGAGGGCAGGGAGCCTCATCTTCCTCAGTCCTGAGTCAAATCTGACCATGGGCAGGGCCTCCCTGCTCTCGGGCTCTTGGCTCTGGCACCCGGGAATCGGACGGAGGGAGAACAGGAGCGTTTTGTACTTGCAACTGTGCCTCGGTCCACCTCGAGTGCTGACAGAGATAGCGACAGTCTCCCAGTAATGGCTCAGAGGAGCTTCTGGTCATAATCTACTTTCAGACTGAACTGGTTTGTTTGCCCCTAAGGTTGCTAAATTAAAGCCTCCCCCCCTGCCCTCACCCCCATGGGTTTTAAAATCCCAGAAGCCGCTGCAGCCAGAGGGTTGTTTCTGATGCCTGTGTGTGTCTTGGCTGTGGAAATGCTCTCGCTTATTTAACCGTTTGTGATCTCCTGAATGTTCTCTGGAGACCAGCAGCCAAGGTGAGCTGGAAGCTTCGCTCTCCACAAGACACTGCCATCTCCGGTTCTGGGCCTATTTGATGAACCAGGAGAGGGGAAAAAGGAAAAAGCAAAATGAAGAGGCCAGGATTTACTTATTCAAATGAACCACTCTGAGGAGCAGAGGCAATGCAATAATTCCCCTTCGACCCCTGGGGACCCATAAAGAGAAAACCGAGTTACTGTAGAATCGGCTTGTGAGTCTCCTGAACAGAAAGAAATCTGGTATGAAGATGAGGACCCTTCAGAAGCCTGTGAATGATTAGGAAAGGAAGGAAGAGGGGAGGGAGAGGAGGGAAGGGAGGAGAAGGAAAGTGGGTGGGAACAACTTTGAGAGAGGCAGAAGGAGGGAAAAGAAATCTCCGTTAGGTCGAGGTCAGTCCAGGGCTGGGAGGAACATCTGTGGGGACTTAAAGCCTCTCTCGCTTGCAAGCACGTGCTTCCGGGCTCAAGTCCCACACAGCTCTGCAGCTGGGCCTGGCCAGGGCACTGTCCCTGGTCCCTGCCAGGTGTGCAGGCGTGGCCCTCAAAGGTGAGCGACTGCCTGCCCTGGCGAGCACCAGAACTGAGGGACAAGCAGCACCAACCACCAAAGCTGGGCAGCGCCTGCCACTGCCAGGGGAGGGCGGAGGGGCACGGGAGGCAGCTGTGATCTCCGGCTGGTGCCGGCGGCTGAGCCCGTGGGACGGAGCGGGACATGGTTTTGCCATGTGCCTCTGCTCAGTGAAGCCACCAACTGGTCCCCGTGACATTGCTGGGACGAGAGGAGTCAGATATGCCTGGGCTTCTAGAACCTTCCAAACTCCACAGTCCATGAACTCTGCCAGGGCCCTGCACTGGGGCGGGGACGTGGCGGGGAATCCCTCTCCCAAACCTCAAGACTAGGCAGTAAATTTGAGGGCAGCCATATGATGCTGATCTTTGAGACCACGTTAGCTTTGATGCATAAACTGTATTTGAGGCTAAAGAGAGTCAATGACGCTACTGACGCCCCCGCCCTACCCCTGAAGATGCATCGCTGGTCCTACGCCCTGTGTCGGGACAAAGAGTGAGAGTCCAGGCTGAGCTGGGATGCCCCACCTCCCCCGTCTGAGTGCAGTGAGTAGTCCTTTGCATGCCCAGCCTCACAGAGCCTAGCGGGCATTTCAGTGAGTCCCCTTGCGGCTCTGCGAGTGGACAAGCCAATCCCCAGGAGTGGAACAGATAGATAGATGGCTGCATATTCTCCTGCATTCTTTGTTGTTTTTTAGTTTTCTTACTTGAATCACCATGAGATACACAGTTTGTGTTTCAGTCATACAATGATCCAATACCCGTCCCTCCACCAATGCACATTTCCCACCATCAGTGTCCCCCTTTTCTCTCCCTCTATCCCCACCCCCACCCCATCCCCAGCCTCCCTCTATGGCAGACACTTTTTTTCTTTCTCCCTCTTCTTTAGTGCATTATGGTTTGCAATACAAGTGCTAAGAGGTCATCGGTGTTTGTTGGGAAGGTAAAGCCGGAGTAGCGGTTTTGTCTGGGTGGCAGCTCTGGGGTGTGAACATGACTGCTGAGGCTCCTTGAAGAACAGGGAGGTGGGGAGAGGCAGCCCATCCCAATCCCAAGAAAGCTTTCTCCTGCACTGTTGTGGGAATGAGGACCTTTTGGCCCATCAGCTTTGAGTCTGACTCATTTGTAACCAAAATTCACACATTAAAAAAAAAATGCCAGGAGACAGACATCTTTTATTTTTGGTTTTAGTTTTAGTTTTAAATTTCGGGGCCACACTCAGCAATGCTCAGGGGTCGCTCCCGACTGTGCTCAGGAATCACTCCTGGTGGTGCTTGGGGGACCCTATGGGATGCTGGGGAACAAATCCAGGTCAGCTGCTTCCAAGGCAAAATGCCTTCCCTGCTGTGCTGTCACTCCGGCCCCCAGGAGACAGACGTCTTAACCAAAATTGTCTCTAATAGAAAGGCTCTCAGAGCCAGGGTTAAAGCATCTATTGTTACTATTTAGCCCAGATGAAAAACTCTTTGCAGTGAAAGTAGCACATAATGAAACATCAATATCTGCCTCCAATTACAAGCCTGCCTGATCCAGGAACCAGGGGGTCCTCCTGGGACTCAAAAGCCACAGGCACATCAAAAGCTGGTGAAGGAGTTAATGAGCACCAAGCAGGGCTCAGCCAGCAGGTGTGACCCGAGCCGGGAAGCACCTGTGCACAGAAAGGGGACTGGGCAGAGAAGGGCCGGGGAGACTCTAAGGCACTGGGCTTGGAGTGGGAAACCCCAGCTGGACAGAGAGGGATACAACATGCATTTGCTGGCCGAGGGGCTGAGGTGAGAGAAGCGGGCAGGAAAGAAACGGGGAGGGGAATGGAGCCCTCCCCACCCCCTTTCTTCCCCCAGTGCAGGTGGCGAGGCAGGGAAAGGGCCTGGGGGTGACCCTCACCTCCCCACCCAACAAGAGGCTGGACTATGGTGGGCACGCGAGTGGCTGAAAATGTGCTGTGGACCTCACCATGAGTCCCTGGGAATTTTAACTGATCGCGAGATTATAGTCGTGTGAGTGAGTGTTGGTGGTGACTACATGGCTTGCATAGTTAACCCTACACCTTTGGTGGGGGGGGGAAGAGATCGAGTGAGTGAGAGAAACGAAGAGAGGGAGGGGGAGAGAGGGAGATAGAGTGGTGTCAGAGGGAGAGAGAGGGGGAGGGAAAGGGAGATGGAGGAAGAGAGAGGGTGGGGGAGAGAGAGAGGAAAGAGAGGGAGATAGGGAGGAAGAAAGAGAGAGGGAGAGGGAGAGAGAGACCGGGAATAAGACAGGGAGGAAGAGAGAGAGGGAGGGAGAGAGGGAGAGGGAGAGAAAGACAGGGAGGAAGAGAGAGAGAATTAGGGGTGCTGGGCTGGAAGGGATGCAAAGGATGGGTCACAAGTTCTCCAGGTCCGTGAGTCCAGATTTGTCCAGACAAGGAATAAGCTCAGGAATGATTCCACAGCCACCAGCACTTACAGTGCCAGCAAGACAGACCCAATGTGGGTCTCGGCCTGGAATGCAAGGAGGGTCTGGAAGCAGCCAGCTGAGCTCTGGCCTATCCCAGGTGGGAACAGGAGGTTCACGGAGAAACCTGCCCACTGGGAGAGAGGGGAGAGAGAGCTGGGGGCGGTGTGACGGTTAAGGACAGACGCCAGGGTCTGTGCATGGTCATTTAAGCCCAGCACTGGTTTCCCTTCGGGGAACGGCTCTGTGACTTGCCAGAGGAGGAGGCTTCGTCTCCACCTCACCCCAAACAATCCCTCGAGAAACTTTGGCTGTTCTGGTCTTGCTCCCTTCAGGGACCGGGAACCTGGGGGCATGTTCAACCAAAACATGATCAAGTGCTCGAATCGCCCCATGGGAAGTAGGCGGAGCTTCCCTCAAGCCCTGGGACACAGGAAGTCGGCCAGAAGCCCTCCCCAGGGTGCCTGACAACCAAGTTCACGATGTTTCTCTGGAATTAGGACTTTTAACGCAACAAATATCCATGATCTTGGTTTTGGCAGGAAAGACAACATCTTTCTGATCGTCACTGAAAACCTGCGGCAGACCCCAACAGAGAAAGCTTTTTCGTTTGTTTGTTTGTTTGTTTTTTAATAGAAAAATAAAAATTCCTCGATGGGGGGAATGATGGAGGGCTGAGCTCTGAGGCTGGACAAAGGGAGGAAGAAGCTGACCAGGGAAGATCTTTCACAAAGTCTTTCACCAGGACTCCAGACTCTCAGAAGCTGCTGTTTTCGGGGTGATCTGAGGCATGGGCAGACCCCGTGTCCAGGACCTGTGTCCGGGTCCTCAAATGGAGGTTACATGGTTGATGACGATCTTCGGTGACATGGCTGAGGGACAGAGGGCAAACTCTGGGGACCAGGAAAACAGGCTGGTGGCCTGTCCCTCCACCCCCCGAAGAGGGGTGTGGGAGCAAGAGGAAACCAGTGAAGGGAGACAGGTGGGTCCTGAGCTAAGGAGGAGGCCAGGACCCGCGCTTTAGGGAGCAAGGGAGCATTTCACCAGGGTGCACTACTCGGAGCTCTGCCCCTTCCGGATCTGCCTGGAAAGAAGGTGCCAAAAAAGTGACTAAGGGGACAGGGGAGAAAGAACCCAGGTTGGGAGAGAATAAGCAGGTCCTTCAGGAAGTGGGCGGGCGGCCCTAATTTTCTGAAGAGCCACATGACACCTGCAGATGCAGTTGTTGGTCTTCTACCAAACCCTGAGATACCCTGAGAGGCCCCTCAGCACTGGAGCGGATCTGGGCACAGGAAGTGTGCACTCATCAATATCGTGGGGAAAACACGCCCAACAGACAGTGGCTGCTGTGCGGACTCGCCCACCAGGCCTGCTCTACCCATCCCTGTTGAGCCTCCCAAGAGACGCACGCCAAGCAGCTAAAATTCATGGAAGCACCGGTCTCTGAGGTTGAAGACTCCAGGCTGCCCTCAGCACACGGGCCAAGTACCCGCCATGCCAAGTCTCCGGCAGTGACACCCACACCCCACTTGTGCAGCTTCACCAAGCACTGAACTCTGCTGCTTTGTGAATATTCTCTGCAGGGACACCAAACTGCGAACTATCTAAGGTATCCGGTGCCCGGGCTGGGGTCGCTGCTGTCTTCTCTGAGTTGGGACGGGCAGCCTCCCCCACCCCCTCCCTCTACTTCCAGAAGCCCAGGCAGCCATTCCCACCTCCTACAGATGCCACCATGCCAACTCACTGGACCAGACCCTAGATCCCGAAGTCTCTGAGCTTCGGGGCTGTGTAGGAGCATGCTAAATTAGACAGGAAAGTAGCCTCGAATCCAACCAGACTCAACCAACAAAAGCATTAACTCAGAAGGCCCAACTAGCAACACAGAGCTTAATGGATTCTTTCGCAAGGACTTAACAACCCCCTGATGAGATATGATGATTTTCACATAAAAACCGATTCTTATACTTATAGATTTGAATATTGGAGCTTTGCTATCTGATCAATTTCAACTTTTGAACTGTAAAAATATTGTTTGTACCACACACATAAATAAAAATGCCTCCAAAAGTGACACCCTATGTGCATGGAAAGCACGTGCATCACAGTGACAAGGACTGAATGAGACCTAAGGCTTCGGCTCTCTCCCAGCACCTGTGAGACCCACCTATGGGCCTACGGACAGTGACCACGACCTCCTGGGTAGAGGCTGGCCTCCTTCTCCAACAGGGGGAGTCTGATGGGGGAGGGAAACAACTCCCTCCCCCAGGCCTGACACTGGACATGGGCATCAGAAGTATCCCTGAGTAGCTCTCATGGAATTCTGGAACTCCTAAGGGTACTCAAGAACACTATCTATATATCCAGCGATAGGATAATGAACACATGGGGAGAGTCCCCGTTTGCCCCAGGAGAGGAGAATTTTTGTTTGTTTGGGGCCACAGTCGGCAGTGCTCAGGGATCACTCCTGGAGGTCTCAGGGCACCACACTGGATGCCAGAGAATCAAATCCGGGTTGGCCGGGTGCAGAGCAAATGCCTTATCTGTGGTCCTATTGGTCAGGCCCAGAGAGAGGAGAATCCTTATGCCCTCTAGGAAGCGTAATCCACTACCACGAGGAATTCGAGGTGCCGCCTCCCCGCTGCACCATTGGAAGCCTTTTTTTTTTAACGTGGAAGATCAAACACGCGAAGGGCGTCACCTCTCCCAAGCTCCACTGTTTAAGGAGCTCGTGCAAGCTCAAATACTCTCAAACAATGAGCCGCCTGACATTTTTCCAACAAACATTTGGAAGCTCAGGTCCACACGCGCCCTGGAAATGAATGCCACTTGCTCAACAATAAGAGACGCGATTCTCACCGTCCGCCCTGGCACTGTGGATTATGTTTGCAGATTTCATTAAACCTCCAAAAGGTTACATACAGCTGGTTGACATATGAAAACCTCCACCCGGCAAGAGAAAGGAACGTGGGGCCGCTTTTGTGTTTATCAAACGCCCCCTACTCCAGACACCAGTGGCAGGGCGGGGGCCTCCATGGCCAAATCTGACTCCTCAGGGTTCACGCCTCAGTTCTCTGAAGCAGGACAACAGAAACAAGCTGATAAATAAAGGGAATCAAGGGCCAGGAGCAAGTGGGGACCGGGCACACAGCAGTCACATTCGGGGCCTGGGGGTGGGGGGGAGGGCTCCAGGATGGTAACAAGGACCTTGGGGTGGAGGTGGGGAGTTGGGCCCTTTAAGCAGGGGTCTTGGGAGGTGAGGCTGGCCATGGGGGTTTATGAATTTATGTCCAAGATCCCTGGGGCCCAGCTGCCACTATCACCCTAGTTTTCTTTTGCAGAGCACTTAAAAGAACATTCGAAAGGGTGATTCTGCCAGGACTGAGAGGAGCTATGAACCTTCAGGGAGCAAAGCCAGCCTTTAACTCACAGAGTTTCTGGAGTCAGAAGAAACTTCTGGACAGTGCCAGAAAGGCAATGATCCTTCTGGGTCAAGCTAAGGCTGCAAAAACCTGAGACGGTCATTTCTGCAGTGAGATCTTTATTGGCTACTAATGCACAAAAGCTTTCTGGCCTGAAAGGTTTGGTGACACCAAAACGATCACACTGTCACATCCTGAGTGACAAGAAGAGTCCCAGAATTAACCCCAACATGCATTAGAGGCTACAGCGTCAGCACTCGGACACGTTTCTGAAAAGCTGTGAAAAATCAAAACAGCTAAGCCACTTCTTGTGAGTGGTTGTGTTGCATCTCTTCATTTTTCTTTTTTCTCTTTTTTAAAAACATTTTGTGTGTCTGTGTGTGGGAGGGGGGTCCTGTGCCATGTCTGGGGGTCCTGGGGACCCTCCTTATAGGCTCTGTGTCCAGGGGTCAGCCCCAGCACTGGGGAATTGAATGTGGGTCTCCTGAACACGAAGGATCTGCCCAGCCCTTTGAGCCATCTCTGGGGCCCTGGACTCTGGCTCCAGAAAGTCCATCCTGAGTGGACTGTCCCCCCGCGACATGGACCCACACCATGGAAATTTATTTTGTTCACAAGAGCCGGCTGCTAACCGTCTGGCTATCCCAGCTACCAAACAGATGGTGACAATGATACTGAGAGTGGCAGGATGATGCAGATGAGGGGCCTGGCCCGTGGCGGTCACTCACATAGACTCCCATAATTTTATTATTTCTGTGGTTCCCATCAGTTAATGGAAATAGGCCCCACCATGACCCTAGGGCAGCTTTCAAATTCTGGATCATTAACTTCCAGGTCATTCTGCCTCAAATCCAGCCGCGAGGTCCAGGTGTGACCTTAGCCTGGGAGACCTGAGAGTTTCCCTGAAGCTGGAGGCCTGCTTCCTCCTGCTCAGAGCGCAGCCCTTCACGGGGTCTGGGGGTTCCGCAGAAGTCCCGGCTGCAGGCAGAGATGTCTGGGAGCCCTCCTGTGCCCGCAGCGGCGGATGAAAGGGCATTGCAGGTGCTTTGCTCTCGGCAGAGCGCGGCAGAGCAGGTGCCACTGGGAAGAGCAGAAAGCAGGGCTGAGGCGGGGAGGGAGGGGCTTTCCTGAGAGTGGCCCCCTGCACTGGCTCCATGCAGAACATGGGTGCACACGCAGCTTCCTGGGCTCCCCCGGGACCCCTGAAACCGCCTCTGAGCAGGGGCCCCGGCACTGATTTCCAACCTAAGCTCCACAGTGATTTCTCGGCCTGCTCCATGCTTGAGGACCCCCTCCTAAATGCCAGTGGGGTGCAGGACGGCACCCTGTACCCAGGTGGTCACTGGGGATCCCTGTGCTGGTGGGGTGTGGGGGGATCTGGGCTCACCACCCTTGCACCCCACAAACAGGAACCTTTCATTTCTGCACCCCCGGATACCACTGGGCTCACACAGAGAACACAGTGCAGCAGATCATTCTGGAACCAAAGATGGGCACAGGGTGGGGTGAGCAGGTGGGGAGACCTCCCAAGATGTATCTGGGGAGGGGTGCCAGTCCGGAGATTCCCAGCCAGTGGCCAGCCAAGGAGGATGCGGCTCGGGTCCTGCAGTGTTGGGGACCCCCAGGCACACCTAGCTGGGGGGAGGGGTATGAGGTGCTGAGGATGGAGCCAGAATCTGGCCCGCATCCCAACTCTGCCCTGTCGCCATGGCCTCCAATACTGCACGCCTTTCTTTCCCTTTCAGGGGGAGGGGGAGGGTTAGGTTCTCCTCAGGGGCTATTCCCAGTTCTGTGCTTGAGGATCCCTCCTTAGTGGTGATCAGGGACCCGTGTGGGGCTGGGGGCCAAGCCAGGCCTGTGTGCAGAGCCCCCGAGTCCCCTTCACCCCGCAGGACTCGTTGCTTCATGTGGCTTGGGCAAGGCCATCTGGTTTCCAAACTGTAGCTGAGGAGGGAACCACGTGCTCAGAGGGCTGTGGCTACACGACCCTCCAGGATCCATCACCAGCAGCCCTGGTCCCCAACCCCCAGCACCGGGGATGGACCTAGACCCGGAGCACTCAGCTTCCAGGCCCTCAGGGCAGGTGGGGGATGGACGGGAGTGGCAGCCCCAGATGGTGAGGTGCCCGAAGCACCATACTGCAGCCAAGTGCTGGGCCACTGGGCCTGTGCAACCACGCTGAGGAGCACAGGGAGTGACCCCCAACTCCAACCCCCAAAGCAACTCCACCCAAACCAACTCAGCTCCAAATATTGTAAGAGTGCAAGAAGAGAAGGGAGCACAGGAAGCATCCTACAGGGGCAAGAGTGATAGTACAGCATAGAGGGATGTGCCTTGCAAGCAGCAGGCCCAGTTGATCCCCGGCATCCTATATGGTCCCCTGAGCCCACCAGGAGTGACTCCTGAGTGC
This sequence comes from Sorex araneus, assembly GCF_027595985.1. Taxonomy (NCBI): domain Eukaryota; kingdom Metazoa; phylum Chordata; class Mammalia; order Eulipotyphla; family Soricidae; genus Sorex; species Sorex araneus. The sequence goes on from NC_073303.1 coordinate 127,657,270, forward strand.
ACAGTCAGCACAACCCCCGAGCATTGCTACATGTGTCTCCAAAAACAAAACAAAATAGAAGAAAATGTCCTATAGTGGAGGAAGCTTATTATGCCGCGGGCACGAAGGGGTAGAAACATGGGGACAATCGTGGAGGGATGGGGACACTGGGGAGGGTGTGGTGGTGGAATGCTTGGTGCACGAAGCCCTGCCACAAAACAGTGTTAGAAATCATGGTGCTTAAAATAAAACGTTAACGTGTTGCATAACTTTGGGTTGTCCTTGCTCCTCCCGCAGGGAGCTGAGATTTACTGAGTTACTCCCACAACAGTGCCCCTGAGGCACACCCAGTTCCATCAGGCACTAGTAATCCTATATTGCTTTTTTCTTTCCTTTATGTCACCTGCATGGCTTAGTAATGTCCTTTTTATATGGATACAGGGAGACAGATCACGCTATGCTTTGTAACATGGGAATTAATTAACTCCAAAATAATATTTACTCCTGGGATAATTAACTCCAAAATAATATTTACTCCGGGGCATTCATATTTACTTGACTTAAACCTCAGTTGCCATTACTTCCTAACACCCTCAAAAGGAGTGTTCCAGCGAGGAGCAAGGATGGGCCCAGGGCAAGCCGTAAGCTACCCTGGCATCGAAAAGGGACAGGCTAAGTGCAATAAGAAGTATAATAATTTAAGACCATGGTCATGGAACACACTGTCATGACCCAAAAAGAAGTAACTGAATAAGGACTCTCCTGGGGCTGGGGAAGACTAACCTGGCCTGAGGACTGTGTTCTGGGATCTATAGTGAGATGTCCCCAAGGAGAGTCACCCTTTAAGCTTAATATATCTCTTAACTGTCCCTGTCCATACAAAATGACTAGAAATACTAGTATTCAATGTGATTGTTTCCATGGATGACAAGCTAAGGAAAGGAGAAAGCAATGTGCCTTTAGATGGGATTCCACCCTTGAGTGGATCTCCTAGTGATCTAGAGCGCTGAACCCCCAGACGAGATTAACTTAATTCCTTGAGTTAATCTCCTAGAAGAACTTCCCCTGAAGGAGGGGCTTTCCATCTGTTGTTACGACAATGTTCAACCCCACCTATGTGAACCCCCACCCATCACAATTTTCTATATAACTACACTGTAAGGAGAGAAAGAAGGAGAAAGGAAAAACAACTATGCTCTAAGAGATAAGTAGGGAGAATGAAGCTGTGAGAGAGAAGAGAGAGAGAGAGAAAAAAAAACTGACCGTCAATCAGCCTGTCTCCCCTTCCTTCACTCACCTGCCACATCGACCGTCCTGGGGAGGTGGTTCTCAGCTACTGAACGCACAGGTCGTGTGCCCACACTTTTTGAACTCACAAAAAAAAAAAAGAAAGAAACGAAAAGAAAATGTGCCCAATACTGGGATATTTTCTTATGAAGTCCAGCGGGGCAGATTCGGAAAGGTCAGGGGCCGTGTGGGTCCTGCAAGTGACAGAGGCCAATGGGGTCTCTGAACGACAGTGGGCACCAAGCCCTCTCAGGCACGAGGAAGCTTGTCTCCTCCGAAGGATTCCATAGCGGCAAAAGCACTGGCCTTGCATGCAGCCAGCCTGGGTCGCTCCCCGAGCACCCGCCACAGTGGCCCCTCAGCATCCTCGCTCACAGCACCTGAAGGGAGCCGGCAGCCCACAGGGCAGCGCCTGGCCTCTCCTTGCCTGTTTGTTTCTTTGGTTTGGGGCCACACGCAGAGAGTGCTCAGGGCTTACCCCTGGCTCTGTGCTCAGGATCCCTCCTGGAGGAGGTCAGGGGATCTGGCATGCATGGACCAAACTGGGGTCGGCTGTGTGCAAGCCAAACTCCCTCCCCACTGCACCATCTCCCTGGCACCTGGCCCAGCCTCAGGAGCCACGACCTTGCCGTGTGGAGCCTCGTGCCGGTCGGCCGCATCTGTGCCCCAGGTCAGCACCAGGGTCCCTGCCCTCGAGTGGGCATGGAATGGGGAGACCTGGTGGCCTGGCAAGTTCATGGGGGCTCACGTGGGTTAGGCACGGGAACCCCGAGTCCCTTTGGCTCCTTCCATCACCCACGGCTGCCCAGGGCTCAGGGCCCTAATCCCGCTCACTCAGGACAGACGCCCACCAAGACAGAGCCCCCCGGTGTGTGGCTGGGGCCTTCCAGGACAGCCGACCCCGATGGCGCCGAGCGAGACGCATGCGCAGTGCCGATCAGGACAGACAGTGTAAGGAACCATGACAAGCCCCACAGACTCTGCCAAGCCGGGGATGCAAACAAAGCTGACGAGCAGGAAAGACAGCAAGGTGAGGGTTCAGGGTGCATGGCCCCACGGGTCAGCCCACGCCAGCGGCTTGGGGGAGCGGGTCACCCTCCCCTACACCCCAGCTCCCTGGGTGCTTCTTGGCCTGGGATTACTTACCCCTGGCGGGAAGCCACCCCACGCTCCCGTGTTCCTGCACTGCTCACAGCTAGTTACCCAGCACCAGACGTGTGGCTCTGGGGTGGGCTGAGAACCATCTGGAAAAGGCTTGTCTTTGGGTTCACGTGCGTTTCTGCACTTCTCTGGGCCACAGAAGCACCCACTGACCACAGGGCCCGGTGATACGGGATGCAGGAAGTGGGCAGGCTTATCTTATCCATCAAAGCCCCACTATTTACAGAGTTCTTCTCCATAGGGTTTCAGGCGCACCATGTCCCTGCACCAGTGCCACCACCCGTGTCCCTCTGGCAGCGGCCCCAGGTCCCCGCCAGCCCCAGCAGCCTCCTTAGCCTCCTAACAGCCACATTGTTGGGGTTTGGTTGTTGTGGTTTGGGTCTCCTGCTTGCAGTGTTGTGCTGGTGCTGTGGTTTAGACACACACACACACACACACACACACACACACACACACACTACAGCTTCACACCACCCTATGACCCTGGCTGTGGTTTACACACACACACACACACACACACACACACACACACTCTCTACAGCTCCACACCACCCTGTGACCCAAGCCCCTGCCCTCCCGTCCACCTCATCTTAGATACCCCCTCGGTTTCTCATTTAAAAATGCCAGTGCCCAGTCCCAGGACCAGCAGAAGCAACTGGGGGGCTCAAAGGAAAGTACAAAGGTATTTTTTTAATTGATTCCCCATGAGATACATAGTTACAAAGCTGCCCATGGTCTAATTCAGTGATACAATATCCCAACACCTGTCCCTTCACCTGTGCACATTTCCCACCACCAGTGTTCCCAGTTTCCCTCCTGACCCCTCCCCCAAGCCTGTTTCTATACTCTCTCTCTCCCTCCCTCTCTGTCTCTCTCCCTCTCTCTCTCCCTCTCTGTCTGTCTCCCTCTCTCTCTCTCCATCTCTCTTTCCCTCTCTCCTTCTCTCTCCCTCTCTCTCCCTCTCTTCCCCCTCCCTCTCTCCCTTTCCCCCCCTCCCTCTCTCCCTCCTTTTGGGCAGTATGTTTTGCAGTACAGATACTGAGAGGCCATCCTGTTTGCTCCTTTACTTGCTTCCAGCAAGCAGTTCTTATCCAGAGGGACCATGTCCAGCTCCCTATGTCAGGGTGCTCCCTTCTTAGCCCACCTGGCAAAGGCACTTTAAAAAGGGAAGTAAGCGGACACCCCATTCTTCCATCTCCCGAAGGAGGGGCAAGCGCTCTGACATGAAGCTGCTGGGAGGACTGAGCTCTTCCTTCACACAAATGGGCCCGCTGGGGGAATCCAGCACAGGGTGCTCTCGGGGCCCTTCCTCGGGCCAAGCAGGGAAGCCTGGAAGCCGGGCAAGCATCCTTCACGCGCACACACTCGGAGGGCAGAGCCCCTACTCCGGGCTGAGAGGGACTGAGTGGCCAGCGTTGCCCTCGGCCCAGTGGATGCCCCGTGGCCCAGCTGCCTCGTTCCCTCAGCAAGCTGCCCAGTCATCGCTGTGTGTCACTTGGAGATGTTCAGATAGTCCCGAGGGGGAAAGGCAGGCACCAGGGCGCAGCCAGAGGAGAACCAGCGCTTTCAAAGGGCAGAGCATCCACTGTGGGGGCTGGAGTTTCAACAGGGGCCTCAGGGCCCCGTGGGGTTGTCTGCCCTTGTGGGGAGCTAACTCCTCCCTAGGGACCAGCCACATGTGATCAGAGGAGGTTCAGGGATGGAGACCAAGGAGCTGGAGAGGTCAGGGACAGGAGCTGGAGAGGTCAGGGACAGGAGCTAGAGAGAGGTCAGGAACAGGGCTGGAGAGAGGTCAGGGACAGGAACTGGAGAGGTCAGGGACAGAAGCTGGAGATTGTTCAGGGACAGGGTTGGAGAGAGGTCAGGGACAGGGCTGGAGAGAGGTCAGGGACAGGAGCGGGAGAGAGGTCAGGGACAGGAGCTGGAGAGGTCAGGGACAGAAGCTGGAGACTGGTCAGGGACAGGGTTGGAGAGAGGTCAGGGACAGGGTTGGAGAGAGGTCAGGGACAGGAACTGGAGAGGTCAGGGACAGAAGCTGGAGATTGGTCAGGGACAGGGCTGGAGAGAGGTCAGGGACAGGAGCCGGAGAGAGGTCAGGAACAGGGCTGGAGAGAGGTCAGGGACAGAGCTGGAGAGAGGTCAGGGACAGGAGCCGGAGAGAGGTCAGGGACAGGGCTGGAGAGAGGTCAGGGACAGAGATGGAGAGAGGTCAGGGACAGGAGCCGGAGAGAGGTCAGGGACAGGGCTGGAGAGAGGTCAGGGACAGAGCTGGAGAGAGGTCAGAGACAGGGCTGGAGAGAGGTCAGGGACAGGGCTGGAGAGAGGTCAGGGACAGGGCTGGAGAGAGGTCAGGGACAGAGCTGGAGAGAGGTCAGGGACAGGAGCCGGAGAGAGGTCAGGAACAGGGCTGGAGAGAGGTCAGAGACAGGGCTGGAGAGAGGTCAGGGACAGGGCTGGAGAGAGGTCAGGGACAGGGCTGGAGAGAGGTCAGAGACAGGACTGGAGAGAGGTCAGGGACAGGGCTGGAGAGAGGTCAGGGACAGGAGCCGGAGAGAGGTCAGGAACAGGGCTGGAGAGAGGTCAGGGACAGGGCTGGAGAGAGGTCAGGGACAGGGCTGGAGAGAGGTCAGGGACAGGGCTGGAGAGAGGTCAGGGACAGGGCTGGAGAGAGGTCAGGGACAGAGCTGGAGAGAGGTCAGGGACAGGAGCCGGAGAGAGGTCAGGGACAGGGCTGGAGAGAGGTCAGAGACAGGGCTGGAGAGAGGTCAGGGACAGGGCTGGAGAGAGGTCAGGGACAGGGCTGGAGAGAGGTCAGAGACAGGACTGGAGAGAGGTCAGGGACAGGGCTGGAGAGAGGTCAGGGACAGGGCTGGAGAGAGGTCAGGGACAGGTGCCGGTGTGGTGGTGTGGGAGTTAGAGACTCAGGCGATGGGGAAAGTTGAAACACTGCAGGTTTACTCCAGTGCCCGAAGGGCCTCTGTCTCTGTGTAGAGCATCTCTCAGACAGACTGGGAGCCACGGGACCAGTAAAACGGGGCCCAAGGGAGCCAACAGTTTGCACAGAGCAGAGCAGAATGCAATTTAGGGACAGCGAGGTTCCAAATATTTGCTCCGCTGTCAGCCAGTCTCATGAAGCCTCCCTTGGCACCCCCAGGAGAATGTTAGCGGCAAGACTTCAGACCTCGGGAAACAACTGTCCACTGTGGAGGCCAGGAAGAAGCTGAACACTGACGTACTTCTGGGGGGAATGTGGACCGGCTCCATCCCACTGCCAACACCAGGCACTAGCCAGCCGAGCGTGCGCCAGCCCGCGGTGGGTACGAGGAGACAGGGGCACCGCGGGCAGAGCCTGGAAACAGCCCATGAGACTGCCGGAGGCTGAGTTAGGGTGATGCCAACCACGACTCCCCAGAGAGGGACAACAGGACAATAGATGCCCCGTGCACAGGGCCGGGCACTGAGAGAGGGGACAGCAGAGGCCCCAGCTCAAAGGGCCCTGGGGGCTTTAGATAAAGTGTGTGTTGGTCAGAGACATGGACACGGATGGGGAAATAATTTGACAGTTTTAGAAAGGAAAAGTCAGGCTGGTTTGCCGGCAGGGGCAAAGGGTGGGGTGGGGGACTTAGAACAGAGGAAAAGCAACGTGTGTGTGTGTGTGTGTGTGTGTGTGTGTGTGCATTTTTATGTTTTTGTGTCCATGAGTGTGTATGTGTATGTGCATCTCTGTGTGCATCTGTATATCTGTGTAGTGTATATGTAGGTGTGAGTGTGTCTGTGTGTATCTGTGTGTCTGTGAGCGTGTGTTTGTGTGCCTGTGTATCTGTGACACTGCCATCTCTGCCCTGGCTGCCCCGCTGGGCTCTCTCTGGAGCATGTACTCACATCCCTCGGGCTGCGGGCTGTGGCCCCTGGCCAGGAGTCTGAGGCTGGGGCGGCCCCTGACATGCGCCTCAAGGCAGTGCGGAGATCAACTCCAATGCAGACTCCTTCGACCGGCCCACGAGCCGGGCAAGAAAGCATGGCTTTCTGGGCACAGCACCCTGGGGAACTCTGGGCACGTGTTCCTTCCTCGGTGAAGGTCTGTCAGCTCTCCAGAGGCGGGGAACTGGCCTCCTCCTCACATGTCCTGGGCCCAAAAGCCTTCCCTGCCCTCTATCCCAACACACACACACACACACACACACACACACACACACATACACACACACACACACACACACACACACACACAGGCTGCATTCAAGGTCTGTTAGCTGTTTGTGTTTCTCACTAAAGGACAAGCTCCTGGTGGCCAGGGGCTAAGCCTCAGTCACCTCTGTGTTATAGGGGACGTGGACTCAGAGGAACAGGGCAAGGCATCATTAAAATCTGGAAGGAAGAAAATAAGTAAGAAAGGGTGGGAAGCAGGGGTGGGGGAGGGGTGCGGGGAGTGGCAAGGAGAGGGCAGCAGCCAGAACCTGAGCCTGATCTTACAAACTCATTTGCCCTTTCTACCTGGTCTAATCAGGGTTAAAGCTACAGGTGCTCAAGGATCCACAGAAACAAGTTACTGACCCCCCCCCCACCCCATCTACTTCCTGAGAAGTGAAACATGCAGCTATGTCCCGGCTTTACAGAGGATAACTCCCCCCTGCCACCCCGCAAATCTGTGATGCTTCTACATGTTTTAGGTTATTTCCCAGAACTCTCCAGGATCTCTGAAGTGTTTAGCTGCATCTCTAGGCTTGTACTAAGGTTGTCAGGTGAGAATGTTGCGAGGGACAGAAGGTGTCAGCATTAGGAATTTCTCACGGGTCTGCCATGGGCCTCTGAGCTGTCTTTTGCCAAGACTTCCTTGCCAAAGTGACAAAGGTGAACGCTTAATGCTGGCCCTGCCACTTCTCTGTCATGTTTGAAAATCATCAGGGAAAATAAATAACAAAATGTTGGGGTTCCCTTTAAAAACACACACACACAAATAAAACCATTCAGCGAATGAGCCAGGAGTCATATAAAAGAACATTAGGAGTTAAAGTAGACTTGAGAATGACTTCTCAGAGGCCTCTAGCACCAACTGCATGTGACTGAGTCCAGAAACACTGCATCAGTCCCGCCACGAGAGCCCGCCATGCCCCAACCTCCCTCTAAGCATCCCCACTTCCCAGTCTGAACCCACTGCCCCCCGGGTCACGCCGTGTGGGGTGAGAGAGGGTTCGCCGGCTCCCTGCACCCCTACTGTCTGAGTCCAGGAGACAGTGAGAGAATACAACGCCCAGGTGAGAATTCCCAGCAGGAAAACTGAATATTGTGCGTGTGGAGTAAGGGAAGAGAGAGAGAGACAGACACACGGACAGACAGACAGACATCAAAGAGGCGCAGTGCAATTAGTAAGAACTCACAACTTAACACTGCCAGCATTTCACTCTCCCCCAACTCAGTTCCTTTTATTTCAATGTGCTTTTCATTTAGCAGGGTTTTTTTCTTCTTTTTTGACTTCCACACAAGAGAAAAATGTGAACAAGAAGAGAAGAGAAAGATGGGGGATTCCCGATGAGAAAGCCGCGCTGTTCCCCGACTTCCCCGCCCCGCCAGGAGAAGCAGGAGCAAAGCAGCTCCCCTCCCACCAGCAGGACATGGAGCGGGTCTGGTGAGACAGGCGGCTGGCCTGGGACACCCCCGAAGAACGAAATGTGTGGCAGGAGGGAGAGTCGACCAGGTCTCACTCGGGCTATACACACAGCAAGCCCTGGAGCGGGACTTTGGACCCACACGGGGCTGCACAGTGAGACTGTTTCTGTTCTAAACCACCGCTCCACGAATGAGCAGGCGTCACCTCTCAAAAGCTCCAGAAACGCGGGTTAGGGAGAAACACATCACAGGCTTCCCTGGACTCTGCATCCAGGACAATCTAAGGTGTTTCAGTGGCCAGTCACAGGCTGGGCTGAAGTTCCCCGGGCTCTGGAACTTCTCCACCCACAGGTCAATGCCTGGATCTCAGCTCCTGGGAAACTAGGGAACAAGGACACCCTAAGCTCCCCCATGCAACTGTACCTGTTGCCACAAAAACACTGGTGGTTTCTGAGTCAGTCTCAGGAAACCTGTATCTCCTCCTTGATCTCTGAAACTCGGCATGGCTATGCTTCTCCCTTGGGGTCCCATCTTACTGACATTTCTTCTGCCCCGACTTGAGGCTCCCTTGGCTGTGTCACAATGAGAGGTCCCCCCATAACCACACAGAGACCCGCCTTTGGAGGCTGCACCTCCTGAACGTGCTTCCCACGGTAGGTGGGAGAGGTTACCCCAAGGGTGGGTGGCTGTTTTATTTTTAAAAATGATAGAGATTGATTCAGCTATAAAGGGTTGGTGGAAACCAGTTCAATGAACCAAAAGTAAATGACAAACTTTGACCTTGGGATGCCTTGAATCGCCAGCCAAGTTCCTTCATTTCCTTCCCAGTTTTGCACTGTAAATGATGCCCCCAAACCAAGCACTGCCCAGGGGCCTGGTTTGATTTCAGAACTTTCCCTCTTTTCTGAAGCGGCTATTTAAATTTTTTTTTAAAAAAACTATTTATTTTATAAGTTAGTTCACAATATTTGATTACATTTAATATTCAAACACCAATCCCACCACCATTACACTTTCCTACCACCATATTCGGGATGTTTCCATCCCAAGCCCCAAGCCTTGTCCCAAAACACAACCGAAAGAATCTATTTCATATTGTCGGTTACGAAGAACTGCTGAACATGCTTACAAAAAAAAATGTTCATATAGGAAACAGTGTGAAGATTGTTCTATTTTGGCAGGAGCCATTAAGACATGCTATAGGATATCACTAACATGTTATTAAAGTTTGGGTAATGTGAGCTTTGGTATATATATCTGAAAATATGTATATATGCATATATATATTTCCCTCTATGATTTGTTTCCTACTATCTGAACCCCATCAAATATGGTGTGGTAATTATGGGGAATGGGTAGGGAGTGTCTTATGATGTGCCCAGGAATATGTTCACTCATGTGTGAGGCTCGGCCCGAGTGCGAGGGGAGCGGCTTTGAGCATGGCAGTGGTTGGGTTTTGGAGGTTTTCGGCTGCTGGAGCTGGGTCCCTTGGGGCGGGGAGGGCTCTCACCTGCCCCCTCTGGGGAGCCCCGTGTGAAACAGCCTGGCTCAGAGTCCAGTGGCACGGCTAGGGGCCTCACGTTATGCTCCCTTCCAGTAGAAACAGCCGTGTGATCTGGGTGATGGGCGATGGCGAGATATCTGGGTGAAGTGGCTATTTCCCTCAATCTGGCCACGTACAGTTCCCACTTACTGAGGACTCATTATTAGGGGCGACGGGTGATTAAAAAAAAAATTCCCCCAAGAAGAGTTACACTGCATAGATGTGATTGCAATTTGCAGAATAATAATGATATCCTGAGAGCAGTAGCAAAATATCCTTCTCAAATACTGGGTGACAGCATGATTGCTCTCCTAGGGAAGCTGGCGCGCGAGAGAGAGAACGTCCACAGCCAGTTATCCCGTCTGCATGGGCCTGCCGAGAGGGAGATGGGGGTGGGGAGGGGAAGGGGGGGGCGAGGAGGGTAGCTTTGTCCAGCTACTCTGGAAATGAACAAGTTTGGGTCTCTACATGGCGCCACAGTTCTGCACACCAAATAGAATCAAACTTGGCTGGAAAATGGAACCTTTCCTGGTGTTCACAGACAGCGGCCGGGCTGGCCACAGAGCTCAGAGGAGCAGCTGCCAATGTGCGCCCCACCCTGAGTCGGGGTGGGGGGGGTGTCTCCAGGTTCCCCTGCAGCTGTGCTGGACAGACTGTCCAAGACTTTTCTGCCTTACCTCCTCACTAGCACTGCAACCTGGGTGGGGAAATGCAGGAGAGGCAGGAAGGAATGGCCTATGGCTCCTTCCCTCCCCTCCCCTCCCCTCCCCTCCCCTCCCTCCTTCCCTCCCTCCCTCCTTCCTTCCTTCCTTCCTTCCTTCCTTCCTTCCTTCCTTCCTTCCTTCCTTCCTTCCTTCCTTCCTTCCTTCCTTCCTTCCATCTTCCCTCCCTTCCTTCCATCCTCCCTCCCTTCCTTCCATCCTCCCTCCCTCCCTTCCATCCTCCCTCCCTCCCTCCCATTCTCCTTCCCTCCCTCCCTCCCTCCCTTCCTCCCTCCCTCCCTCCTTTCCTCCCTTCCTCCCTTCCTCCCTTCCTTCCTTCCTTCCTTCCTTCCTTCCTTCCTTCCTTCCTTCCTTCCTTCCTTCCTCCCTTCCTCCCTTCCTCCCTCCCTCCCTCCTTTCCTCCCCTCCTTCCTTCCCTCCCTCCCTCCCTCCCTCCCTCCCTCCCTCCCTTCCTTCCTTCCTTCCTTCCTTCCTTCCTTCCTTCCTTCCTTCCTTCCTTCCTTCCTTCCTTCCTTCCTTCCTTCCCTTCCCTCCCTCCCTCCCTCCCTCCCTTCCTCCCTCCCTCTCTGCCTCCCTCCCTCCCTCCCTCTCTCCCTTCCTTCCCCACAACATGTTCAGGGCTGACTCCTGGTTCTGTGCTCAGGCATCACTGTCCCTTAGGGCAGAGACATCTCCACACAGCTCTAAAGTGGCTTCAGCAAAGTTTCTCCTGACAGCCCAACCTAGAGCCAGTTTGCCCCGAGCAATGGCCTTTGTATTTGGCCCTCCTTTTCTCTCTCCACCTCTCATTTTTCATTTTTTTCCTGGAATCATCTATCCAATGAGCTACCTGAACTTAATTCTTTTTTATAGAATCTGATTGGGAAGAATCAAAGAGCACGTCCAGTCTTTCATTACTGCCCCAATGTAGTCAAAGTGAAATAATTTAAAACTACAGCTTACACACACAGCTTATTTGCTCAATAAATGTTGGATGGATGAATGGATAGATGGATGGAAGGATGGAAGGACAGATGAAGAGAGAAATAAGAGTGTTACTGGCAGCAACCAAAACTATAATAAAATTCCTTCTGAGGCCACATCAAGGAATAATATTTGAAAGGAGAGAAATGAGAGCTGGAGTAAGAGACTGGATTACTGCCTGTGGTCAGTCCTGGGTCTGGTTAAGGGGTTCTGGTGAGGACCCTCGCCTGGGCGAGGCTGACCAGGAGGGGTTCTCAGGTGCAGGCCCAGCACGAAAACCCTTTGCTGAAGCCCAGGCCCCACGCTCAGCTGGCGGGCGAGCGCTGACCCCGGCTGCATTGCCCACTGCCCCCCCTCGTCCTCTGCAGTGCAGTCTGAACAATCTCACGGCAGTGCGTGACTTGGAAACATCAGCCGAGGATTCCAATTTCCAGAAAGATGATTTGGAAACAATCTTTTGGGGCTAGTAGCGGCGTCTCAGGTGGAGGGAGTCTCCGAGAGCCAGTCGCTGCAGGGTGCCCTGTGCCACGGAGAGGGGGACCGAGGGGTGACAGCCTCCCCCCTCTGCTGCCTGCTGGCCCCAGACGAGACGGAGCCGGAATTCTCACTGGCAGCCAGGAAAAGCTTGAAGGGTGTGGTTAAGGTCCAGGAGTGGTCACCAACTCAGTGACTTGCCGCTACCTCAGCTGGGAGGTCAGCCACGTTAGAGGACAGGCCACCCAAGTGTGGGAACCTGTCAGAGCCTGCCAGGACCCCAGGTACCGTCTGTTCCTGCCCAAGGGATGAGCTTTCCAGCATGGAAGCTGGTTCCTTAAGAACCACGGGCTGGAGTGATGTACGTGGTCCACCTGGGTTGATCCCTGGCATCCCATAAGGCCCCCGAGACTGCCAGGAGTGATCCCTGAGTGCAGAGCCAGGAGTCATCCCTGAGCACTGCTGGGTGGGCCTCCCTCCCCAATCATATATATAATCACGCCAGAGGAGCTTTTGCATTGGAGCTGGAGGTAACTGCAGTGAATCTGGCCAGAACTGCTGCCTGGGCCAGGCGGTCATTCAGCCAGAACACCAGGACAGGGTGTAGTACTTAGGTCTTCCAGGGCCACAGAGACATTAACTACAAAGTGATGACGTATTTTTTCTCTTTTCTGAAGAGAAACCAAGTCCCGAAGAACAGGGGGGCAGTGAGGTCCCGTCCCCACCACCTGCGGCAGACACAGTTCCTTTGTTCCAGTCCCAAGTGGCATCGAGGGCCGAGGATGTGGAATTCCAGAGAGAAGGGGCCCGGAGAGAGGTGAATCTGTGCTGTCTGAGGACCCCCACCCCACCTGTCCCCGTCGCCTGCTGCTGAACCAGCAGCTCTAAAGAATCTCCTTGCAGAAAGCATTTAATTTCCCCAAATTGCTTTTTCTTTTTCTTTTTCTTTTTTCCTTCCCACACTCTCCCCTTAAGTCATCTTATAAAACAGACCATTGGGGAAGTGTTGGGGGTTGAGCCTTGTGGGGAAGAAGGAGTTTCCATAGCGACTGTTTGATAAATATGGGCTGTGGTCAGTCCCAACACTGACCATACTTGCAAAATAGCTTTTCAATGAGATGATCCAGAGAATTCAAGGGAGCATCTCTGTGTTGTGATACAAGAATAATGAAGGCCTTGGAATTTTTTTTTTAATTGAATTGACTTAGAAGGGATGGATTTTTCCAAAATTACTGCTATGCTTGGGAGGAAAACAGAAGCATACCCTGTTACTTGAAGCAAAACTTTAGGTGTGTGTTGAGGGGAAAGAAAACACACAACCCTATTTTAAGCACAGTCACAAATCATCAGCAAGGGATCCCAAATCAGAGTTGGTACTTTCATTTATTTGTGTTTTGTTTGGGGCCACACCCAGCAATGCTTAGGGGTTCTGGCTCTGCACTCAGGAATTCCTCCTGGCGGGCTAGGGGACGGACCATGTGGATTGCTGGGGATTGAATCTGAGTTGGTCACATGCCCTACTGAGCATACTGTCACCCCAGCCCCCAAATTATTCCTTTTAATGTGAGTACACACTTCTGGCATTAATCGTGAATTAATTACTCTGATGATAAACTCAAATGAGATCAATCAATGATAGCAAATTGTTTACTGTACTATTTGGGGGCAAATTTTTCCAAACTTCACTAGCAATTTTTCTGAGCCTGGGCGGGAAGACTGAACATTTAATTTCGGGGTGGCAAAGGAAGGCCTGTTTGAACACAGAAAGGAGCCTTGAGTGTAGCTCTCTGGAAAGGGGGTGTCTCTATGGCCTGGCACCAATGTTTTTCTACTGATGTGTCGTTCAGGCTGGTCACGTTAACTCCTGCCTCATCGTCTAGCAGGGGCACGTGACAGGAGTCGAGCTCAGAGCTGTGGGGTGGAAGGAGGGCTGCAAGTCGGCCTGGGTGTAGGGAAGAGCTTACAGGCAGAGCAAAGTCCCCGGAGACTCAGCACACCCTCACTTCCGGAGGAACGATGGCTCATGTGCAACTAGGAGAGATCCATGGTCCGTAGTGAACTGTGAAAACTACCTTAGAACCCACGAGTCACATCAGTAAAGTGGGGAGTCACCCAGCCTGGCCTCCCATCCCACATCCAGACTCCTGAGCCTGAGGTTCCTGGCCCCAGACATGGGATTCCCAGAACCAGGGGCTTTTACAGGCCAGGCAAAATGCAGAAAAGATGTGTGGCCTCGTGCTGCATCAACTCTGAGGAATAAGATTGAAACCAGAGCAGACCTGGCCTCCTCCGGGCTAACTGCACTGGTCTGTGAGGGTCCCTTCAGGAGAAGGTGGCACCCTGGGTCCTCACACCTAAGGATCAAGGTGTGAGGAGGCGTGGCTTCACCCAGCCCTGCAAAAGGCCTCTCTTCTGAACTGCTCTCTGGGTGTGTCCCCATCTCTTCCCCTCAGGAGGATGCCAGACCCGTGGGGTTCAGGGCCCCCCTAAAGGGGCTCATTGCAATTTGGTCAGTTCTTCAAAGGCCCTGCTCCCCACCGTGGTTTCCAGGGGCTGCAGGCACCACATGGAGAGGGGTTAGGGGCCGAATTTGGCTCAGAGTAGGGACTGAATCAAGGCTGGAATCAAAGACACGGAGGCAAACACCCCACCCGCTGTACTATCACTCTGGCCCAAAGCTCACCACACATAATCCAAGAGTTCCGTATAATATTTGATAGGATTTAAAGTAGGAGGCAGGCAGCCAATCATAGAGGGAAATATTTCTTTGAGACACACACACACACACACACACACACACACACACACACACACACACACACATACACACACGGCTCAACCTTCAACAACAACTTAGTGATCTCTTATAGAAGGGCTTAACAGGCCCTGGGTGAACTACAGCAATCTTCACACTCTTTCTCTAAGGAAACTTTTTGGTGGCATTTTCAGCAGTTTTTCATAACAAATAATACAAAATAAATGATCTCAGTTCTGCTTTGGGGTTGGGGTTCAGGATGGAAACATCCGAAATATGGTGGTGGGAAGGTGTCATGGTGGTGGGATTGGTGTTCGAATATTAAATGTAATCAAATATTGTGAACTACTTTATAAAATACAAATATAGAAAAAAAACCAAAACAAACAAAAAAAATAAAACAAAGATGTGGAAGGCGGGTGAGGCGCTGGGAGGGGGCTGGGGGGTGAGCGGCTGACTAATTAGCAGCATGCCAGCATTAAGTCATCGCATTTGGAGAGAAGGATAGATTATAATTGTTAAGAAAACAAGTCCATTACCAAATAACGCATTTATTTACAGCGATGGCCTCACTACATTAAGAGCCAAATGGAGTAGCTAATGGACTTTAGATCATAAGAAATGACGCGTAGAGCCGCTGTGTCTTAGCTGTTCCAACACCGCCCCTCAGTGTAGTGGGCTCAGCCAGGGCAGGATGGCCGCTTCCCTGCCCCCCAAGTTCTCCATGGCCAGCCTCCAGCACCACCCCCACTTTTTTTTTCCTGCCACCCTATCTTTTCAAGTAATTTCAGACAACCATCAAGATGGCATTATGTTAATTCTCCTAACAACACACAGAGATAACATTTACTGAGAGATTAGCAGATGTCTGGCCTTAGGGGAAGGGTTTTGCATTATGTTATCCTGTTTACTCCTCAAACAACCCAGTAATGAATCTAGTGCTATCATCCCAACCTGGGGAAACCAAGGCACAGAGGAGGTAATAACTTCTGTGTAGTGGGTGAGGGAACTGAAGCTTAAACTCAGCCCCGAGGGCTCACCTGGCCTTCAACAGGACTTCTGGTATATTCCGCCTTTAGAGACTGGGCCCCAGAAAAATCAGAGCAAATCTGTGTAGGGAGACTATTACAGCATGAACGATGCCTCTAACAGGGAAAAATAAAATCCAATTCTTTGGGGGAAGTCTCCCAAATTACAGTATTGTCAACTTCCTGCAGTTCCTTTCCAGCTCACCAGATAATGCTGACTAGAAAAAGAAGAATTTGGGGGGCACCAAACTGAGTGAAGACCTGGGAAGCCGAGGCTCTAGTTTCAACTACCACAATCACTTCTCACAGGTGCCCGAGTGACTGTTTCCTGGGGGGTGAGTTTTCAGGGCAGCTGAGAAGGAAGGAAGCCCCATGGTGCTGTCGCATATTCCCATACTTCAACATAGGAACTGAGGGGTCTCTGTCAGGTCTGGGGAGCATCCCCGCTGCACACTTGGGCACGGACCCACGGTGCTCCACTGGTCAAGAGTGAGGAGAGACAGGAGAGAAGTTTCCTTGGGGAGAAGAATGAGGGGGACACGGGTGTCCTCTGAGGGGAGGCTGAGGGAGACACAGGTGACCTTGGGGGAAAGATTAAGGGGGAAACAGGTGTCCTCAGAGGAGGGGCTGAGGGGAACACAGGTGACCTTGGGGGAAAAAATGAGGGGAACACAGGTGTCCTCAGAGGAGAGGCTGAGGGGGGCACAGGTGTCCTCAGGGAGAACGAAGGGGACAGATGTGTCTCAGAGAGAAGAATGAGGGATGGAGGTATCCTCAGAGGGGAGCTGAGGGGGCCACAGGTGCCCTCATAAGGTCACAGAAGGATGGGGAACCTGCTTCACCTGCAGTGTTTAGAGGTAGCGTTTCTGAGTGTCCATATGAGCCAAGCTGGGTCACAGAACGTCACTGGGGCTGAGGCATCTTGTAGAACTGGGGTCGCCTCTTCTCTTCAGAATCACCTCTCCTCAACACAGACCGCAGCACTCCCCTGGGCCCTCCTCCAGACCATGGCCCACAGCTCCACTCTCCCCTCCCCTCCAGAGCACAGACCCACCACACAGCTATCCAGACGGGCGCCAAGATGCCAAGCGGACAGAGACCTCTCTCTGGCTGGCAGAGTAAAGCAAGCTGCAATGGACCAGCCGACACGCTCCCAAGAGGAAGTGGCTGTGGATCTCAGGGTCCAAGGAGGCCAGGAAGCAGTGCTGCGTGGGGAGTTGGGGGGGGGGGGGGTGGGAGGGCAGAGACACTTGATACTGCAGCATCCACAAACACAAATCTGTCCCCAGGTCCCTTCCTCGAATCTCTGCACCCCACTTTCTCTCAGACTGAGCCCCGGACCTGCAGGTGGAATCTCTGGCCCAGCACCCCAGCTACTGAGCGTCCCCAGGTGGCCCAGAAACCACAGGGTCCCAAGAATCAAGGTGATGGGGGGATGGAGGGGAGATGACAGGAACTGGAAGACCCTAAGTTTGAGCTTGTGGGGACAGTGTCCCAGGGAAGGAGGTGGCCCCAGGTACAAAAACAAAAGTCGTGGTTAAGCCCCAGATTTTAAAAAGGGTAAAAACAGAGCTAAGAAAATAGAGTAAATCATGTAAACAGAGACTACGGTATCATTCCAAGTGCCCCTTAGCTGTTGGGAAGAAATGGGTCCAGGAGCAGAGGTGGAAGGATGCTGAACCCTCATCTGCAATAACCAGAAGCCAAGCGATGCCGGTTTTGAACCTTGGTCGGCGGCAGGCAAGGCAAACACCCTCCCTGCTGGCCTATCACTCCAGCCCCACAGCCACTGCTTTGAGTAGCCAGGAAGCTCTTGGGCATCCCTCTCCCTGCACAGAACTCATCACAAGCCCAAAGCAGCCAGACCCTCCACCCCAGAAGGAAGCGGGGTCCCTGTTATCACGGGTGCTCCGTCTGCCAAGTCAACCTGAGAGTGAAAAGAGCAGCCAGCACAGAAACCACTTGTCTGTGGGAACACGTGGGCCTCTGGTCGGGGGCCCTGGCTCCCCCAGCCGCCCTTCTATCCATAGTGCGGCGTGGGCACTGTGAAGGGTGCTGGGGTGATCACTGGGTAAGCCACACACCTGGGTCTGGGACACACTATTTGGCCCTTTCTGTTCTGTGGTGGTGGAGGTCATTGTGCAGGGTGTGTGTGTGTGTGTGTGTGTGTGTGTGTGTGTGTGTGTGTGTGTGTGTGTGTGTGTGTGTGTGTAAGATCATCACGCCGATCATGCTGGTAGCAGCCAGCAAGGCTTCAGGCTGGATGGACGGATCCATAAGTCGCCACACGGCCCAAATGGCGGCCCTGGGCGGCCCCTGCAGAGGTAAGCGGGCGGGGGACTCTGGGAGCAGAGTGGGAATTAGGCCCCTCAGAAAACGCATCGCTGCTCCCTTGGAAAGCGTGGCCAGGGAAGGACTAGACCTCACACCCTCCGAAGCTCAGAGTGAGACAATTGCTGAGCGTGCGCTCCGTTCTCCCTCTCTCCTCGGACCCTGACCTGCGGCTCCCTGCTGGCCTGGGCAGGTCTAAGGTAAGACCCCAGCCTGGCCCCCAGGGGCCCCTTAGAGCAGCCTCTGACCAGTTGTGGCGTCATGGGAAAGGGCCACGCTGGGTGCCAGAGCTGAGAAGCCAAGAGCACACGTGGCCCAGCTGCCACGAGACCAGCTGCCGTGACCAGCCTTCCCGGCCCCCCGGCTCCGGGCAGAGGGTCCCCCAGAGGACACTTGCTGTGTCTTCTCCTCTTGCACTGCTGACCAAAGGCGTGGGGGCCCTGCAGCACCCCCACAGTGCCGGGCGAACACCGGGCAGATCTGGGCAGCTGCGAGGGTCTCAGCATAGCCCACCCTTCCGCCCCACTCCCCAGCGTTCTGAGGAGAGGCTGAGTGTGGCGGGCTGCGGGGAGCTTCCCGGGGCACCGTCCCCTCTCTGCCTCCTCCAGACTCCGGTGCAGGGGGGCACGCCCCCGTGTTGGGAAGCTGAACCGTGGGGTCCCCACCAGGGTCCTCAGGAGCCCCCGTGCCTCACCTCCCCAGGAAGCCAGGGCTCAGGGAGACGTTGTGTGCTCCCCCCACTGGCCGAGGGCAGGAGGGTGGACATTCTCTGAGAGTAGGTGAGAAAGCTCCAAGGTCATCGATGGCCCCGAGGACCACAGTGCACGGGGCGGGAGAGGCAGCAGCAGTGAGTGGGCCAGGGCCCCCAGCAAGGAAGGGCGTGGCGAGCGGCTGGCGAGTGTCACCTCCGGATGTAGGGGGGCAAACTCAGCCTGGGACCCACGTTATCCTCCCTGACTCTGAGGGGACTGGAAAGAGGGACCGGCCGGGGCGGGGGGCGGTGCCAGTGGATTTCCACACGCGTTCTCTGGAATTCACCTCACAGCAGGCTTCCAGAGACCCCACGGCCCTCAGATCCAGACACTCGGAGCTGGTGGGCACCACAGCCGAACCCCCCTCTGCGGAGTTGAGGCTCGGCTACTCCGGGAGCAGACACATGAGGACCAGGAGCAGCCACTTGGGGGCGGGGGGCTGGCGGGCCAGTGCTGTGCTTGAAGTCCTCAGAGGCCGGGGCCCTAAGTTGGGTCTGTTTGACCTTGGCAGGAAGGAGAGAAAAACTGGGCCCCAAGTGGTGTGGAGTTCAACCCCCATAGACGCCGCACGCCTGCCCCTGCCCTGTACTGCACAGAGACGGGCAGCAGCCTGGCCAGTCCCAGATGGCCGGTCCTGGCTCTCCCCTGGGGGCCACCCAGGGTAATGGGTGGGTTCTGGCCAGGCCAAGGCAGGGGGAGGGAGGGAGAAAGGGGAGGGTGGTGAGAGGGAAAGGGAAAGAAAGAGAGAGAGAGAGAGAGAGAGAGAGAGAGAGAGAGAGAGAGAGGGAAAGAAAGAGAAAGAGAGACGAAGAGAGGGAGAGAGGAGGGAGAGAGAGAATACATCATTGATGAATTGATGAGACAGAAAGAGGGAGAGAGGGGGAGAGGGGTGAGGGAGGGAGGGAGAGAGGGGGGGGAAGAGAGGGAAGAAGATAGGGGAAAGGAGAGAGAAGAGGAGGGAGGGAGGTGGAGGGAGGAAGGGATTGAGGGAGAGAGAGAGGAAGTGAGGAAGAGATGAAGGATGGGAAGAGAGGAAAAGAGAGGGAGAGAGGGAAGGAGGGAGGGAGAGAGAGGGAGGGAGAGAGAGGGGGAAGGAGAACGCGAGACAGAGAGGGAGAGAGAGAGGGAGAGAGGGAGGGAGAGAGGGGAGGGAAGGAAAGGGGGAGACAGACAGGGAGAGAGAGGGAGAGAGGGAGGGAGAGGGGAGGGAAGGAAAGGGGGAGACAGAGAGGGAGAGAAAGAGAGAGAGGGAAGGGCAGAGGGAGGGGGAGGGAGGGAGAGAGAGGGGGAAGGAGAGCGAGCGAGACAGAGAGGGAGAAAGAGAGAGAGGGAGAGCACCCCGTGCCCTCAGCCCTGGCTCTCACTCCGGGAAGGCTGCTGGCCTGGGTGTGGCGGGAGAGGAGGCAGAAGCCAGGGGGACCCTTTCCTCCCAGGAAACCCTTCCCGGGAGAGGCACTAGGGGAGGCCCAGGCTCCGGACTCCATCTCGCTCCCAGTTCCCGGCGGCACCGTGAATTCCTGCCGCCTTCAGCCCGGGGAAGGGACAGATGGTAACGCTTAGTGGCGAGCAGCAAGGCAGGGCCCTTCCTGCTGCCCTCGCCCACCCTAGCCGGGCTGCCTGACCAGCCTCCTCTGAGCGTGGGAACTCGAGCGAGAGGCCAGCGCCTTCCTGCCCAGCCCCACACCCTCCCCGACGCCCCTTCCCTGGGCGGAGGCTCTTGGACCAGGCCCGATGGTCACATCTGGGTTGGATTATAAACTGCCGCCACCAGTGGCAAAACACGAAACCCAGGATGGAATTTTTGTGAACAACGGGAACGCATGGGGCAAGACATGGGGGCTTGGGGAGACAGAGAGGGAGAGAGACAGGGAGACAGAGAGGGAGGGAGACGGGGAGACAGAGAGGGAGGGAGACGGGGAGACAGAGAGGGAGAGAGACGGGGAGACAGAGAGGGAGAGAGATGGGGAGACAGAGAGGGAGGGAGACGGGGAGACAGAGAGGGAGGGAGACAGGGAGACAGAGAGGGAGAGAGACGGGGAGACAGAGAGGGAGGGAGACAGGGAGACAGAGAGGGAGAGAGACGGGGAGACAGAGAGGGAGAGAGACGGGGAGACAGAGAGGGAGGGAGAGAAGGGGAGGGAGAGAGGGGGAGAGTGACAGAGAGGGAGAGAGAGAGGGAGAGAGATGGGGAGACAGAGAGGGAGGGAGAGAAGGGGAGGGAGAGAGGGGGAGAGTGACAGAGAGGGAGAGAGAGAGGGAAGGAGAGGGGGGAGAGAGAAGGAGAGGGAGACAGAGAGAGGGAGAGAGGAAGGAGGAGAGTGAAGGAGTGAAGGAGGGAGGGAGGGAGGGAGGGAGGGAGGGAGGGAGAGAGGGAGGGGGAGGGAGGGAAGGAAGGGCAGGATCAGCAGGGGGGCAGGCGCAGGCTCTGGAACCATGAACTCATCTGCCTGGCCGAGCCCCATGAAAGCGTTCTCCGTGTCTGAGACTCAGATGTGACAAGAGTCCTGGCAGAGCGTCAGCTATGGGAGGGGCCAGTGAAGAGTGACCCCTACTGGACCTTTGGGACATTTCCCCACAGCACGCTGGTGACCCTAAGACAGATCCAGCGGGGGAGGGGGAGTCGGGCATAGACAAGGGACCTCCACACCCTCGCGCCCAGATAGACCCCCAAGCCGGGCTGGACCCGGGCAAAGGGGACAGGACGCAGCCCAGCGGGCCCCGCTCAGGCCAAGCAGCAGAGACATGGGCAGGCCGGCGAAAGAGACAGGCGCCAAGGCCCAAGGCCCGGTCTGCTTGCCGGGCAGTGCTTGGGTCCCAGCCTTGCTCTGCCCCCTCACCAAGTCCCCTACAGCACAGGGACCCATAGGAACGCCTTCCAGAAAGGGGGAAGCTTTCTGGAAGTTTCTGGAAGGCTCGGAGGGAGCAAGCAGACAGGGAAAGGGCAGGTACGCTCTTGCCAGGGAGACGGAGGGCTCGAAGGGGAAGCACAGAGATAGGCGGCTACATGGAAACTGTGACAACAGGACTCCTGGCCGGACGGGGCACTGTCCCGCCCCAGCACGGCAGCACGTCTGGCGCCAGGTGAGTCCTCAGACTCGTTGGCTACTGGCTGGCAGGAAGTGGAGACGCCATGGCACTTCCACCCTGGGGACCACACCTGACAGTGCTCGGTTAAGAGACCCCCTTAGGGACCAGAAGTCAGGGTCACGCAGAGCCCAGACGGAACCTGGGGCCTCACACAGGCCAACAGGTGTCTTCCCACAGAGGGGCATCCCAGGACCCACTTGGACTGGTTTTGTCTTTCGTGCCAGACCCAGGGCTTACTCCTGGCTCTGTGCTCAGGAGTCTCTCCTGGAGACCGTCTAGGTTCCGAGGGTGGAACCAGGTTGGCAGGTACGGGGCAAGTGGCTCCGGCCCCAGCTCCAGCTGCCCCAGCAGGCGTGTGAAGGCCCACTGGTCAGCTGGAGGGTCACCCTGCTGTTTGGGATGTTTAGGAGACAGGGCAGAGGCGAAGAGCAGGGTCCCCTGTCACCCACACGAGAATCTCTGGACAGGAAATCCCACGGTGGAATCCCTTGAGCCACGCTGTGCTCTGCCATCTAAGCCTGTTTCTGGAGGGTTATTAAGAAAATGGTCGGGATGGGAGACGTGTGCCGAAAGTAAATAACGGACCAAGCACGATGACCTCTCAGTGTCTGTGTTGCAAGCCATAATGCCCAAAGATAGAGAACATGGGGAATATTGTCTGCCACGGAGGCAGGGGAGGGTGGGATATTGGTGGTGGGGAATGTTGTGCACTGGTGGAGGGATGGGTGTTTGATCACTGTGTGATTGTAACCCAAACATGAAAGCTTGTAACTATCTTATGGTGATTCAATAAAATAAGTAAATAAAAAATTTTTTAAAAAGAAAGAAAACAGCCACGTGCTGGGTTATGGCGCAGGCCCAAAGGCCTTTTCGCGTCAAGGCGGAGAGAAAAACAGGAGAAAGTTCTACTGACCAGCGGGTTCAAGTCAATTTGGAAGCAAGTATGGTAATGTTGCAGAGATGAGGCATGACAAAGGAAAAACAGGCATTACGGGGCTGTAACTGCAGCTAAGCTTTCACATGACGTTAAATTAAGTTAGTTTAGCCTGAAATTAGGAGTCAAGAATGTGCACGGAATAATAACGCCCTTCGTGGAATCATCGTGTTTCATTTAACTAGCGCCATGGCGGAGGGGACCACAGTGTGTGGCCGGAGTCATCTCGCTGAAGTCCCCACAGCAGCTTCCCGGCCGGAAAAGATCATCCCTAAACCGAGGCGGCCCATGGATTGTTGTTTAAAATTGTCCCGTTTCAGGCTGTCGGTGGCTCACAGCAGCTTCAGAACGGCCCTGCTGCACATTTGTTGAGAAATCACATTACTTTTACCCCAAGATTAATGTGCAGTGTAGACCTCTAATAACAGGTTTAGGGAAGTTAAGGAATACCCATTTGTTAGAATAACTTGGAGGCTGAAATTTCTAGTTGAAAGGATATGTTTTGCCGAGTGAGAAAGGAAAAAATAGATCTGACACGATGAAATATGACGCTATGAAATATTCAGGAGAAACTACCCAGAAAGCAGCGGCAGCCAGATGTCGAGAGCAGCCGTCAGGGTGCTCCCGAGCGGAAGTTCTGTCCACTTGGCTCTGTTTTCCAAGTGAGCGAGGTATCAGTTTGGTATGAAAACCCAGCGGAAGACTATCCACGGGGCGTCTTCGGGGTGGCAGTCGCTACCTCAGGGCACAGCGGGACGTGGACGGGACAGGGCGAGGGCCCCGCTGGCGAGTGCCAGCCAGTAGCCAAAGAGGGAGGGCGGGCAAGGAATGACGCGTCCATCTGGGCAATGGCTGTTTTAAAAAAATTCAGTTGGCCCGCATGTGGCCACGCAGAACACAGATGGGCCATCACATGTTCACTTCTGGGGGCCGAGAAGGAATATGGTGGGTGGGGTGCCTGCCCCGCCTACAGCTGACCCAGGTTGATCCCCAGCCCCCCTTATGGTCTCCTGAGCGCCTTCAAGAGTGACCGCTCAGCACAGAGTCAGGGTCAGAGCTGAGCACCTCCAGGTGTGGCCGAACGCTACACCCACCATCAACGAAAACAATTAAAAACGCCCAAATCAAACATTTCTCCCTGGAAGGGCTCAGGTTCAATCCCCAGCTCTATATGTGATCTCCTGAGCACCTCCTACAGTGGCCCCTAAAAAGAGAGCCAGGACTAAGCCCTGAGCACCACTGGGTGTGACCGGAACCCACCTCCCCCTCCAAAAAATAATTACATTTCTGCCTCAAAGGGCGCAGGTTGGATCCCCAGCACCACACATGCCTCTGCCCAGCCAGAGCACGGGTGTGGGGGAGCTCGTGGCTCCCCGAGGGGTAAGGTGGGGGCGAGTGGGGGGAGCCAGGGGGAACTCTGTGCTCTTCATCCGCTCTTGCTGGACCCGACTTCAGCTGAGAACACAGTGCCAGAAAGTCGGGGGGTAGGAGTGACCTGGGAAGGGGCGCCTGGGGAGGCTGGGCACCCCACTTCTCTCGGGACTGACGCGGCACCTTTTCGCCTCTCAAGTGGAAATTCCACACGGCGCCTGAGCGGCTCTGCCGTCTTCATCAGCTGCCCATGCAGAGCCACCCTCAGGAGTCCCATGAGGATGCCGAGGGAGGAGTGGCACCCACTCCACAGGCCCCGGCTGGCAGCTCTGCCCTGTCCCCAGCGGCTTCTGTGCATGTGGACCTGACGGGGCACAGCCATGCCCGCTGCAGCCACTCGACTCTCCACCCCTAACGCTTCCTGCCACATCCTCTGTCCCTCCACGCCCTTCTGCGCACACACGGCCTGTTCTCCTGGGGGTCACACGGGCACGTCATTCTCTCAGTGCTTCTCAGGCTCCGGGACGGCTCACCCCAAACTGGGCGATGGGTGGCCTCGCCTGGCACTTGAGGGTCAAGGAGTGGCCGAGCTGGCTGTTCTGCGTCAGGCCACGGTCCACGTGTGGGCCAGGCAGGCGCATTCCAGAGCCCCGGCTGGCTGTGGAGACGCTGGCTGGATTCTCGGGGTGGGAGGCTGGCAGGCAGCCTCACTGTCTCAGCCCAACGACATGCAGCTGCCACCCCTCCGCACCCAACAGTGACGGGCAAATGCAGGAGAAGCCACGCAGCTTGATGCTTTAACCTCAGCGTCCTACAGTGACATTCTTCAGAGGGCCTTGCAAGGGCAAAACTGACACCATGACAGGCAGCAGAAATCAGCAAAATCAGGTTCAGTTCCTGGAACTGAAACAGATTCAGTTTCCCAGCAATGAAACAACGTGTAACTGGCCGACCTGAACCCGCCTGGGAAAGTTCCTGGGCCCAATAAATGCTCAATCAATCACTCTGCCTCAGTTATAATGCCCCAGAAATTACCTTTTGATAACCGCAAGGAATGGGTCGTCTATGTAACCCTGGAACTATTACTGTTATTGGAAACTATTGTTTAACTGTTGCCTGACCACTGTTACCTTAGTGCTTGCTTAACTTTGAAACTCTGAATCCTGTCAGAACCACTTGTGATCTGAAGTCGGGTCCTTGTCCAGACTCCACTGTGTTGGATGAGACTTGGACCCTAGCTTGAGCTAGCAATCAAGTTCCTTTGTTTTCACATTATCGTGTGTGGACTTGGTCTCTTCACAACTGGGGATCTGAAATTCTGACCCAACAGGCCTCCCGGCCTCGCCCCTCACAGCACCCAGTGCAGATCCATCCCCAGGTCTGAGCCTGCTGGTGCTTCACACGCACGATGGCCACGTGGTAGGTGCCAACCGTGGCCCGGGTTTCCCGTGCATTTCGGAGGAAGTGAGATGCCTGTCAGGCAGTGGTTTCCCACCTCCTGGGGAAGACCCAGCAGTGAGGGGCCTCAGGGACCCGCCCTGTCCCTGAGACGTCAGGGCAGGCTATGAGGGGCAGGGCAGGGCAACCCTGAGCTAAACACCCAACACAGCCACGTGGGGCTTTTGTCCCTTCTATGGTGTCATTGGGTCTCTGCCCCCCATCTGTCGTGAGGTTGGGCTGCTCATAGTGAAGATTCAAGATGACACTAGAAGTCTCTGGAACTCGGCCTGTCCTGGAGTTTCCCCACTCGTTCCTCTCGAGTTACCAGAGGGAAACCTCTTCGTGAGTGGCTCTGTCTCAGAGGCAGAGAGTGCCCACTCCCAGGAGGGAGGGTCTCTGGGGATTCTGGGGTGCCCACTCAGGTGGTGTCTGGGTAGAGGAAAGTGGGGTCTATGGGCTCCACGCACTGTCTGTAGGAGCCAGAGGCAAGCCCAGACATGAACACGAACAGAAATCAGAAAAACTAACAATCCACACACGTATGGGGCTGGCTGATCTCTGCCATCAAATCATCATAATAAGGAAGAGCGTGTTCAATGTAAGTAAGCCAGAAAGGATACAGGAGAAGATCTCACTTAGACGTGGTACTTGGAGGAACTGGATGCGGGAGCGCAATGTTTTGAAGGAGGGATGCCCAGATCAACCTTGGCCCCAGCGTATAGGGAGAAGGAGAGAAAGAGTGGAGGGGAGGGGGAAAGAGACAGATGAGAAGCAACAGGGGTCGGGTCAGGAAGTCACGATACAAAGCTGGTGTTCGGGAATGATAGAACCCTGCAGTCAACAACGCTGAGATCAAGAGACCCAAACTTTAACAGTCGAACTCAGAAAAATGCCTGTCAAGAGGGCGGCAGGGGTCTCTTCCCACACACCAGCTGTGCCCCCTCTGTGCCCGTCCCCTCGCCTGGCACAAAGGGCGCAGAGTCGTCCACATGGGGCTGAAAGGATCAGACAGTCCGCACAGTACAGAGGGCAATGGTCAGCTGGTCACGGGTGCCCAGGTCAGCCTCCACGCTTCCGGCCAGGGTGGGAGACATCCAGCTAACCCAATCGGTCACTTGAGTCATTGCTTTTGGTCACTTGGGGGTAACTCGACAGTGCTCAGGGCTCACCCCTGGTTCTGTGCTCGGGATTGAACCTGGGTCAGCCACGTGCAAGACAAGAGCCTACCTCTGTACTATCCTTCCGGCCCCCGATATCTCACTTTTAATCTCACCGGTGTGAAGGCCAGATAGATGATGGAAATAGTAATGGCACAGAAGAGTAAGGCCCTACCCAGGAACACAGCTGAGACCACCTCTTGGACCCCGTGCCTGGATGGGTGGGTGAACGGCAGTTTCTCTCCTGACCTGTGCCCTGGTGGGTAGCAGGCAAGCTCCACTCTTCCCCTGCCGTAGGAACTCAGGAGCTCAAAGGGACCCAGAGCTTTGGGGCTACAGGCCTCAAGGACAGGCTTAGTCCTGGCAACAGATGGCGGGGACAGCGGTGGAGTTTGAGAGACAGAACCCATGAGGGCTCAGCATGGGTCAAGGACGGCATCCCCAGGTGCCAGAGAAGAGCCAGGGCCGGGCCTGGATGGCGACACGGGCCTCTGGGACTGCCTCCTCCAGGCTGCACCACCAACACTATTGGCTTCAGGGGCTGCTGCTGTTTCACCTGCCAATTCTGCATCCAAAATTCAAGGAGCCGCATCCTCAGGGGAACCGGAGCGGTTTGAGGCTGACGTCCAGCTCTCACCCTGGACCACTTCTGTCCCTCAGCTGAGTCAGTGGAGGAACTTCTTTTTTTTTTGAGGAAGGGTGTGGGCACCCGCCTCTTGAAGGAGGGTTTCCTGCAGACACCGGCTCTCTCTGGCCTATGCTTGCCCTGGAGAAAGAAAACCAGCCCATTCCCCCATGCCCCGACATTGCTCCTGCACAGCCCCCACTTACCTCGTCTGGGTACTTCCAGCCAACGATCTCAGCCACAGTGTTGAAGGAATCTGCTTCCGGGAGGTTCCTGGCTCCCATCTTCAGGTGAACGATGATTTGATGGCCCTCTGAGGCCATCCGGGCCATCATCTCCGCGTCCTCCACAGTGATGCAGGCGGCAGGGATCTTGGGCACATTCTCCTGGTACTCCTGCATGCCTGTGTGGGGGCTGTGGTCGAGAGCCGGGTCACTGGGCTGCATCCAAGCCCCGGGCACCACCACGGCGGCGCTCACCCCTCTCCATGGGGCCCGCAAGGCCTAGCATGAGTGGGTGATAATGATTTGCTTTGGTCTCAAAGGTGGTTCCCCCACTCTCCCCCTCCCCCATCTTACTGTTCAAAGACACTTCGGAGCTACAGCTGGCTGGTCATTTCTAGGAACTTGTTCCCTGGGATTGAGTAGGCGCATTCCTTTCAGAAGGGAAACTGCCTCAAAGTTAGCAGAAACCGCCTCAAACTCTGAACGGTGCCTTAGTGACCAAGCTGTATGTGCCCCCCAGGAGCTCTGTGGCCTTTTGGGTGAGAAACCAAAGACCACCCAGCTCCCTTCTCTCTCCCATCAGCCCCAGACATCTCATCCTTTAGTTCTAACACCACTCAGAGAATACAGCCTTGGAACGCCGAAACAACATCTGGGAAATGTTAGCATTCCCATGCTGCAGGTACTGAGTTGCCCTGCCCCTGCTCCCCCACCCAATTTTACTACAATCTGGACCCCGACAGAGAAGCAGATTGGCCCAACTGATCAAGCATTTCCTGCTCATTTCCAGATGCGTGTGACTTTCCCAGAAACATTCGTGATCAGAGTTTCCATGGGTCTATCATCCTCTCACCGCTCTACCTACTAACAGAGTGTCAAATGCAGTCTCCCAAACTGTTCCTTCCCACTGTTCCCTTTTACCTGTAGACACAAATCCAAACACCAAATGCTCCCAGACACCCCCAGCCCCTGCCTCACCCCACCCCAGGCTCCCTGGAGACCAAAAGTTTCCCCGAGCAAGCCTGGCCCAGCAATCTCTTCCCACAGTGAGACACAGCTGACAGCCGCTCGCAGACCATCCAACTGTTTCCCTCTTGTCCTTGCTTCTGCCTGTCTCTGACTTACAGAGGAGCCTTGACTCACCTTCAGTTTTCTGCAGTGACTCTCGCCTGCAGGTGTAGGAACACACAGAGCCAGCCACATCACTGAGGGGCCCCTTCTGGCTTTGTTTCCTTACCCCCCACCCCCACCCCACTCCTCTTAGTCTCATGCGATGACCTTCCCTCGATTTTCACCTGTAGCTTCCTTGGAATATCCTGAAGGACCTTAGGGGACCTGAATGAGAAGGACCCTGTGAAGCGACTACTTATTTTCTTAGAGAAACGGCAGACTAAATGTCTCAGGGGACCAGTCTGTCTGGCATCTAATCTGGGCTGTGCCACTTACTGCTAACTCAGCCGGGTGAGGGAGGCCTCTCTCTGTGACCTTCCCCGAAACATTCGTGATCAGAGTTGAATTTATCTATGGCTTCATCTAGCAATGTGGGGACATCTTCATAATTCCTACTTTTTGGTTTACAGTGCAAAAGTTCGGTTCATTTAAACCCACTCTGCTTCATTAACAGGAAGTACCCAATAAATGCTGCATATTAAGTTTATGAAGTTGTCTGTTACATTACCCCTACAGAGAAAGATAATCTAGTCCCATCCTTTACATCATCCAAATATGCCTTTTATGCACACTTCTTAAATGCTGATGAATGTGCTGTTGTCAAGAGACAGACAAATGACTTAAAACTCGAAAGTCATTACTCCAGAAACCCTGAGTGTGAAGGCTTGTTGTGCTTCACTTTGGGTTCTGGATGTCCCCTAGCCTGGGTTCAGCCTCTCCCTTTCTCTATTCCTGCAGGATCCCTAACAACGGAGACAAACTCTTTTCCCACAGATTCCACATCTCCGAGTCATGTCAGTGTAGACCTCATAACATTGCCATGAGAAGCAACATAGATAATGAAACATGCAAAAGTTGAAAACCATGTTTGGCACAAGGTCACGACTCCGTAAACACCGGCTGTTGTTATTATTCCTTCTCTGCTGTTTTTTCCCCCACTGAGTTGGTGGAGTGATTAATGACCAACATAATTTGAAATATGTAGGAAGACAATCTATTTATTATTCCTTTTACCTTACGTGATGTCTGGGATTCAACAAATTCTCCTTGTTCTCAGACACTCTGACTCAGGAGGTCAGTTTAACACTTCTTAACGGTCTTTTAAAATGATGTTTCTAAACCTCTATGTGCTAATAAGTCACAGCAGGAGTTCTGAACAGGGGGCAAGGGGCCAGGTGTGTGTGTATCCAAGGCTGGACAGAGAGAGGGCACGAGAGACCTCCTCCAACTGTGGTTCTGAATTCAAATTATTGAAGTGTTTGGATTCTGCGATGAAGCAAGAGGTAAATGATCTAGCCCTGCTTACCAGAAATAGGCAGAATGAGGACTAAACCATTTATTAGAGTCCCATTCTTTCACTGTCAGTTGTACTTCAGGGGGATAATCAGTATAAACACCACTTTCCTGTCCCCATTCACAAGCCACACTTGCAATCTTACAATAAATAGCAAAGAGGCAACTGCAAGGGAAGCCAAGAAGAATAAAAGAATATTGAAAGATCAATGCCAGTCCTTCACAAACTCTTCACAAATGCCACAGAGGAGGGAATACTTCCCAACTCATTCACAAAGTCACTACAACCAACATCGCAAAAAAATAATAAAGAAAAATACCTCATGAATGTAAAGGCAAAAATTCCTCAAGAAAATGCCAGAGAACTCATACCAGCAACATACAAAAAGAATCATGTAACAGGACCAAATAGGATTTATCCCTGGAATGCAAGGTTGGTTTGTAATCTGAAAATAATCAATGTTATATATCAATGAAGGGCAAAATCCCAAAAGCTACGTGATCATCTCAACAAATGCTAGAAGGCCTTTTGACAAAATACTACATACCCTTTTCATGAGAGAAAAAAAAACAGCGTATTAAGGAGCAAATATGTCCTAACCCTGGTGGATGGGGTCTCCCGTATGGCCCAACACTTCAACACTCAGCTCCTGGGAGAAGACCTAATGCCTCATTATTCAGACAAGTCAACACTGCGCTCAACATCAGCCGCAGACAAACTGCTTGCTCTCTCCATTTCTACTTAACATCCAAAACCAGAAACTCTAGCCAGAAGGACTAGGTGGAATCCAGGCATGATAGAAGGAGTGAAAGGCTTTCTGTTCATCAATTGCATGGTTATGCAACTCCTAAGAATCTACAAAACAACAACCAATTAGAATCTTAAGTTAGTAAGTGTGCAGGATACAATATTAAATATGGGAAGGTTTAAAATATTGATATTGCAAAGTAAGTTGTCTGATGAGAATACCAGATTGGGGTGAGGGAAGGTGGATGGGAGGTGACAAAGGGGCAGGACTAGGGGGTGTTGGGCACTTGTGGTGGGGAGGCGACATAACTGTGCATCCCAAGACCAAAACTTTCAATACTACTGTTAAACACATTGTCTTAATTATAATAACATTAAAAAAATTGAGTGGTAGCAATAATACAATACAGCAGCAATAAGCAGTCTAAAAAGTAAATTAAGTCAGCAGCTACATTTATAGTAAGTTCCCAAAAAAAGAATAAAATATCACAAATAAATTTAAGAAAATAAGTGCAAGATATGTGCACTGTCAAATATTTTATATCTGTACATGCAAAATACTGTTGAAATCGATCAAAGGAGGTCTAAGTATTGGAAAGATAGCCTATGTTTATGGGTTGCCAAATGAAAATTATCCCCAAATTGATCTATGTATTCTCCACCATCCATAGCAAAATTGCATCTATCATTTTTGAAGAAATTGACAAACTGATTCTTTAAATTCATATAGGAAAACAAAGGATTGAAATAAACCAAGCCAAACAGGAGAAGTGAAGCAAAGTCAGAGATATACACTTTCAAATTTCCAAAGCTACTGCAAATCTATAGTAATCAAGACTGGTGGTAATATAAGGATAGAAAGTAGATCAATAGGACAGAACTGAGAGCCCAGAAATCAATTGCTACAACCAGGGTAATTTCACTTTCAAGAGGGTACAAGATAGTTCAAGGGGGATAGAAAAAATATTTTTGATAGATGATGCTGAGCACACAAGACACCTGCAAGCAAAAGTATCAACTTCTATGTCACAACATGCAAAATATTAACTGTAAACAAACCATAGACCTAAATGTAAAAGCTGGAACTTTAAAGCCTCATAACCCCGAGTAAGGAAATCATATCTTTGATACAACTCCAAAATCATAGCCAACAGAATAGATAAATTGAATTATCAAGCTCTTCAACTTCTTTGAACTTATCACCCAAGGGAAAAAAGACAATCCAGAGAATGAAGGGACATTTTTGAGAACATATATCAGATAAGGGTCTCATATATCAAATGGATCCCGAATGCTAAACAACCCAATAATGAAACAGCCACCTAAACGAAACCGTGAAAGACATTTCACCAGATACAACATGCAAATGAATTACAAGCACTGGAAAAGATGCGGGACTGTCACTAGCCAAAGGGGGAAGGAAAATCAAATGCATGACTCAAAACTAAACTTCCCCCGCTTCCTTCTAGGAGAGCCCACGTCACAAAGGCAAATAAAAACGAGTATTGGGGGAGCACACGGAAAAATGTGAACTCTTGTGCATAGCTGGTGGGAATGTGATGGGGGAAGCCACGGGGGAACAGGCGAAAACTCCAGAACAAGTTAAATCTGGAGTTGCCCTGTGACCCAGAAGTTCTACTTCCAGGCATAAACTTGAGAATGGAAAATACACGGGCACACACAAACGTGACAGAAATATTCACAGAAGCAGGACTCAAAAGAGGAAAGATGGAAAAACACTAGCATTTCCATTAAGAAATCAAAGAAGAAGCAAGACGTGGTCTAAACATACAATGGCATGGCATTCACCCATGAGTAAGTCACATCGTGACTCAGCTCCAACACAGACGAACCTTAAAAACCTTAAACTAAGTGAGATCAGCCCATACAAAGGAACTGTTCTAAGGTTCCATTTAGATGGCAAGTCAAAACACACTAAAGGCCTGAGGGTAAGAGTTCAATTTTAGATGCCAAGGGGGTGGGAGGGCTAGTTGGGGGTGAGGGAGAGGAGGAAATGGGGACTGACTGCTTATTCTCCGAGATGATGAAACTATTGCAATCAGAAAATGGTGGTGCTTGTGCAACTCCATGAATACACTAAAGCCATCAAATTGTATGTGTCTGAAGGCTAAATAAATGTGAGAGCATATGAACAACACCCCAATGAAACTTCTATTATTTAAAAAATAATCAACGTAAGAAATTTAACGTTTCATTTGTCTCTATGGGGAGAAAAACGTAATGTCTTTTTCATTCAAAAAAATGCATGCTTGGAGCCTGAGAGACAGTGCAGAGTTCAAGGCGCATGGCTGCATGGACCAGCCCAGGGTCTGTCCCTACTATGCATCTGGTCCACCACCAGTAGTGATCCCTGACCACAGAGCCAGGAGTAAGTCCCATGTGCCACCAGGGTGGGTCGTTCTGCCAGCCCCTTCCCCCCAACAAATCACGTTTACACGATGTATGAAAACAAAGTGGGTGGGCCTCTATGCTTGCAAAAGTGAAGACCCCATATATTAAATGAACATTTGAAATGCAAGTCTAAATCTGGTGTTTCAGATTTCATTCAAGTCTGTGTGTATCTTGTGCAAAATGACAGCATATGAAATGGGCTCAATATTTCATCTGCAAAGAGTAAGTGACACATTTAGCAAGTGTGTAAACTTCTTGCCATATCCCTTGATGACAATCACTTCTGTCGAGCTCCTTATAAAAGATTCTGGGCATTTTATGTTCCTGAGCATTTCAAATTTTGCAAAACTCAAACCAACTGTTGGAAAGAGGATATCGGCTGGGATGAAAATATCCAACGAGAGGAGAAGTCTGTGCCCCAGGAGCACATACAGGTTTTTACAGGGTCTTGTTTGACTAAAATAAAGGTGCTTCACAACACAAACCAAGCTGGGAACACTTTACAGAGAAAGGTTACTGGGGTGTAAATAGTGTTTAAAGCTGTATTTTGTTTCCATGAATGTTTTATCTATCTTCTTTGTTAGTAAGAAAGCTTATTGTTTATTAGAAAGGTGTGTTTGACTTAAAAATCAGTTTGAAGATTCTCTTGGAAAAAAAATTTTTAGATCTACTACTGAGGAGTAAATTCATTGCAGACTTTTACACTATCATTAGCAGCTATAAAAATAATCTCGGATATTCATGCTGTCATTAACAGCACAAAAGCCAAGGATTCATTTACCACAAAGAGAGGAAACAGAAAGTGTATTCCAACTCTTTCCAACTCCCAAAGGTAAAAACAAAACAAACAAAGCCAAAACTGATCACAAGAGAATCTATGTAATATAATGATTGAGTTTTGGCTCAGAAATTTAATTTCCAATTTCTGTGATTCATTTGAAATGATGAGAGACCTTAAAAAATCCAGTTCTTAATTTTTCCTCCATACAGAGGATGAACACCACGTGAACAGAGCACAACCTCATTTCATATCTTATCCCTTGCAGGTCGCAATAAAAGAGACTATTAGAAACACATGATTTTAGAGGTGGTCCTTTTCCCAAATATGGCTCCCCACACAGCCAGCCCCTCAAATAATGAGAAGGAAGAGGGTCAAAATGCCTAGAAGAAGAAACTGATTTTTAGCAGTCACAGCCTCCAGGAAGACTTTTGGTTTCTTTTTCTCTAAAATAAGGAAATGTAACACATATGAACCCAAAGAATAATAATAAAAGAACATCTGGTTTAGACATTTAAATATACTATATTAAGGTTCATCTGTGTTGGAGCTTGAGTCAGTATATGATATACATGGCTTAAAATTATTATATTATATATTATTATATTTTAATAAAATTATTATATTATATATTACACATAATATATATTTTAATTTAATAATACACATGGCTTAAAATTATTATATTATATATTATTATATTATATTATTATATTTTAATAAAATTATTATATTACATATTATAAGGTCAGAGAGATGGTACAGTGGGTAAGGTGGGTGTCTTACATGAAGCCAACCCTGGTTAGATCCCCTGAGTACCACCAGGACGACCCCTGAGCACAGAGCTAAGAGTAATCCCCAAGCATGACTGGCCTCCCAAATGATAACATAATCTACCATCATCAGTAAGTAGAATACATGTTATAGAAAAAATTATTATAAGAAAATCCATAAAATGCAAACTAAGGAAAAGAATAAAAATGCAAATATGGTTGTATATCTGCATAGAGGAAAGGTATTTAAAATTGCATCATTCATTATAGCAAATTCTAGAAGAGTCAGTATTGAATCTTTAAAAAAATGTGTTTGCTTTTTCTTTGGTGCTACACTGGTGGTGGAGGACAAAGACAAACTTCTCCATCCTCGTGCCTTTCCTGTTGCTTCTTATGTAGAATAGGGGTGGAGATCTGGAGAAACAACGCACTTCTTAGGATCACAGTTAGCAACCGTAAAACAGAAGGTGAGACAGTAAAGATAGAGAAGTCTAGAGCACAGCTAACATCATTCACCGTGAAGCACAGCAAGAAAACCCCTATTTTCTATATTTTGTTTCTTTGTTTGGGGGCTACACTCAGCAGTGTTCAGATCTGAATCCTGGTTCTGTGCTCAGAGATCAGTACAGATGGGAGATGTGTGCTGAAAGTAGATAAAGGGCCAAAGGTGATGGTCTCTCAGTATCT
Organism: Sorex araneus; assembly: GCF_027595985.1. Classification (NCBI taxonomy): domain Eukaryota; kingdom Metazoa; phylum Chordata; class Mammalia; order Eulipotyphla; family Soricidae; genus Sorex; species Sorex araneus. Next base: position 127,692,571 of record NC_073303.1, read on the forward strand.
GTATTGCAAACCATAATGCCCAAAAGTAGAGAGAGAGTATGGGGGAAATGGTCTGCCATAGAGGCAGGGGGAGGGCTGGAAAGGTTGGGATGGGGGTGGGGATACTGGGGACATTGATGGTGAAGAATGTGCACTGGTGGAGGGATGGGTGTTCAATCATTGTATGACTGAAACTCAAACGTGAAAACTTCTAATTGTATCTCACAGTGATTTCAATTAAAAAAATAATAGCACTGAAGCACTGTTGTCCCATTGTTTATTGATTTGCTCGAGTGGGACAGTAACGCCGCTATTATGAGACTTGTTACTGCTTTTGGCATACTGAATATGCCACAGGTAGCTTTCCAGGCTCTGCCATGTGGACAGGATACTCTCGGTAGCTTGCCAGGCTCTCCAAGAGGGATGGAGGAATCAAATCTGGGTCGGCTGCATGCAAGGCAAACGCCTACCTGCTATGCTATAGCTCCAGTCCGATGTGTATTTATGCCTGTGTATATTTCTGTGTGTTTGTGTGTACCTGTCTATGTACATGTATATTTCTGTGGGTCTCCGTGAATGCATGTGTATTTGTGTCTGGATATATTTATGTCTCTGTGCATGTGTGTGTCTATTTGTGTGTTTTATGTGTGTGTATATGTGTATGTCTCTGTGTGTACAAGTGTGGTGTTTATGTGTGTCTGTGCATGTATGTCACTGTGTATGCATGTCTTTGTGTATATGCATATTTTTCTGTGCATGTCTGTTGTGTATACATGTGTCTGTATATCTGTGTCTCTGTATGCATATGTTTTATAGTACATGTCTCTAATAATAATAAAATAAACCAGGTAACTGTCACTGTCATCCCATTGCTCATCGATTTGTTTGAGCGGGCACCAGTAACGTCTCTCATTGTGAGACTTATTGTTACTATCTTTGGCATATCCAATATGCCACGGGTAGCTTGCCAGGCTCTGCCGTGTGAGCTAGATACTCTTGGTAGCTTGCCAGGCTCTCCGAGAGGGGCGTAGGAATCGAACACAGGTCGGACGCATGAAAGGTGAACACCCTACCACTGTGCTATCTTGCCATGACTTCACTCCTCTGTGGTACGGTGTGAAAAGAACCCAACCAAGTATTCGGACTATAAGGATGATTAGCGGTTACCAGGAAGGGCTAGGGAAGGGCAGAGGGTGGGAAACAGGGACAAAGGGGATGCTGGTGCCATGAGGATGGAAATGGCTTTTCTTATGGCGAACTTATTGCTGTAGAGCCACATGGGAGTTTTCCATGACACACACCTAAACTCTTGCAATGTTTTCACGTGTAAAGTGCCTTCAATTTAAAAATTCACGTTCTAGTCAAGATGCTGATGGTGTAGCTGCGAGCGCCAGAGCTGGCGAAGAGAAGCGTCTCTCAGTGCTCTGAACAGGAGATAGGGTCATGAGAGGTCTGTGTGAGTGAACGTGGGTGTCCCTTGGGAGAGTGACAGAAACCGGCCAGCCGCCCGCCATAGAGTGCTGGTTGGAGTGGGACTGGGAGGGACCGTGAAGACGGCGGCCTCCAGCTCCCACAGCTCTCAATGCTAAGGGCAGCAGCAGAGTTTGAACGTGTCTGATTGGGGCCCTTCGGGTCCAGCTCGGCACCGCCATGGAGCACAGGTCTCGGAATTGAGGGGTGCCCTGGGTTCCCGCCATGAGGCCCTGGCGACTGACTGCCATTTCTTCCCCAGACCAGCCCGAGCTGCCCGCAGCACATTATGGAGGAAAATCTCCTTGAACGCCAACTGTCTGGAGACCAGGGACGGGGCCATGTGTCCCCTGGTCAGGCCCTGCTGGGCTGGTGGCCGTGGCCCACCCAGAATGCCCAGAACTTTAGCAGCCCTGGCCAAAGCCCTGGTCCTGGTCCCTCCCAGGGCTGCTCCTGCCATGGCCACTGAGGTGCACGGGGTGTGGCCACACCAGCAGGTCAAACTGGACCCAAGGGGCAAATGCATCAGCAGCCTGACGGTGCCTCCAGGCTCTCTGATACCCCCAAATCACTGCTGTGCCTCTGGCCGGACCCCAACAACTCAGGACCAAGTTTCCCAAGAATTAAACCACCAAAAGTTAGGTATGTGGGAGTCACACCCACAAATCACCTCTGGCTCAGCTATACAAGCTCATGTATCAGCCTTGCTTCAGAGACCCATAAATAAATCTCGAAAGAGATCAAAAGCCACAGTTAATCTCAGGTCCCTGCAAGGCTGAACAAACTGGGGTACATCATGGGGGTGGGCGGGTAGCCCAGTGCCTGCCTAAACAGAGTCCCCAGAATCCACATGCTCTCACAATCCAAAATTGCCGCCATGCACCCAGCTGGACTCCACTGTCTTGGGACAGACCTTAGTGAGATATTAATCTGCTGAAAATTAGGATCTGTGGGGTTTGTAACTGAAATCTCCATGCTTTCTTGCAGTCAGGGTGGGCTACCTCCCCCCACCTCCCTGTTTTTCCAGAAGCCCCAGCAGTCACGTCCACCCCCAAAGCAGCCATCCAATTAAAAAAGCTGCTCTAGCCACATCTTCCCAAATACCTTGAACAAACAAAATGACCTCTTAGTACCTGTAATGCAAACTACAATATACAAAAAAGACAAAAGGAGAGAGAAAGACACAGAAAGACAGAGAGACAGAGAGAAAGAGAAGAAAGGTGCCTGCCATAGAGGCAGGCGGGGGGTGGAAATGGTAGGGTGGTGGTGGGAGAGAACTGGGGACACTGGTGGTGGGAAATGTGCACTGGTGGATAGATGGGGTTTGGAACATTGACTGAAACCCAATCATGAATAGCTTTGTGACGGTATATCTCATGGTGATTCAATTAAAGCAAAAATAAAAATCAAAAAGAAAATTACCTAGTGATCAGGCAATTCCACTTTTGGAGATGGGAATAAAGGGCCTGAGAGAGATATTTCATATATCTAGGACCATGTTCATAGCTTCATTACTAACTTCGGAAAAATGTGGAAACAACTCACATTTACATGGAAAGGCAAACATAATCAACGAATAAGAGCGACATATGATAAAATGGAGTTGGCCTTTCAAAAGAAAGGTATTCTGGAAAACTTACCAACATGGTTGAATTCTGGAGACATCATATATGATTCCACATATATGAGCTTCTTAAAATTCTCAAAATCATCGAGAAAGAAGGTAGAATAATGATTGTCAGGACTGGATAACTGGGGGGAGTAGGGGAGTTAGTTTGATATGCAAGCTTCAGTTTTATAGGATGAAGAATTACAGAGATAGTGGTCTTGATTGCTACACAACATTATGAATGTGTCTAATACCATTGAGCCATACACCCAAAACTGTTAGAGTGGTAAATGTTATTTGTTCCTTAAAGAGCCATTACATGCATAAATTAAAGTAAAATCCAATTTTGTGTAAACCACTGGGGGAAATACACACACATCCCATGCTGTTGGCACTCTACATTAATTTGATATTTCTAGAGTGATGTCCCAGTATGTGATAGAACCTATAGAAATTCCTCTGTTTTTCCAGCCATTCTGCTTTGGAGAACAAACTCTTGGCAATGTTATACAAGAGAGGAAAAACTATCTGTATGAAGATGTTCTCTGGGTATCAATGTGAAATTCTAGAAACAATTCAGCACAGGACTTGGGCAAGAATACAGAAAAGAGGGAAGAACTGCAGAGCAAGTAAAAGTCCTGGATACATGCAGATAAAATAATGTCAAACCAAAATAGAAAAGAATCTAATCCAGCATCAATACTAAGTATCAAGAGTGCATCCGAACAGGGTGTGATGTCAACTGAGTTCTTTGAACTCACTCAGTTCTTTGAGGAAATCACCAAGCTAGCTTGTTAAGAATGCCATCCGACATTGAGATCAGAGAGAGAGGCAGGTGTCTTGCCATCCAACTAACCCAGTTTCCGGCCCTGGCACCACATGGTCTAAAAGCACTGCTGAGTCCAGCCATGGTGGCCCCCTAAGCACCACAGGGTGACCCAGGTCATCTCCAGCCCCACAGAGCACCAGCAAAGCCAGATCCTTACATTGAGCCACTATGGGTGAGAGCAAGTGGGGATGGTCCAATGGAGAGTGTGTGCGTGGATGGGCCCCTGAGGAGCTGGATGGTTGGGGCTGGTTCTGGAACAGACATGTCAAGACTAAACCTAACCCCCCAAACATGCAACAAACCAAAGTTAACTCCAAAAAGAGCTTAAAAACACTCAAATAGTGTACCTAGCATTGAAGGGTCTGGGAAAAAAGAAAATACTAGTAACCTGATATCTAATGCCAAATTTCTCCCCTTGACTTTAATTTTGGTGTTTTCCCAGGCAAACTCTATTGCCCATTGGTCACAGGGTCTCTTCGGGAGCATGTGGGGACTTGATAAGACACACATGTTGACACCACATCCAGCTCCATTGAGCGGGTCCAGCTTAGGGCCAGGAGAATACGGCTTTCTATCAAATTTCCAGATGGTGTTGATACTGTTAGTCCCGAATATAGGAAAGTTCAAGATTTCACCAGAAAAAAAAAATCTCATTCAAATACAGGAACTTGCCAATGCTGGGGGTGGGGCGGGAGAGCATCTCAACAGAGAATTGTTCATTTCTGGAGACTCATCTCCTCTCCCCAGGTGCACACCATGTGTGAGACAGCATTAGAGAAGCAATGAAAGAATCAATCCCCGCTCTCAAGGAACTGACACTTACTTGGAACAATATTAGCTTTATGCAAAGTGTGACTATAGATTTATGGATTTAATGTGAGAAGCTACAACCCGACTCAAACTTACATAAGGAAAGGCATGTTCCCCTCCAAAGCCATCACTTCAGGAAGCCACAGTTTCTGCCATAATTTCCCCTTGCTCTAAACATGCTTGAAATTTTTCCTCTGACATCGCCTTCACAGCGGCTGGCAGCCATCCAAATGGTCTACATGGAGGCAAAACTTGGCATTATGAAATTCCAATTGATTTTAGGAAGGAGCCAAAATATAACAAACAAAATGAATGATCTAAGGTCTCAAAATGAGGTTATGCTATAGGAGAATGAAATTAGACGTGAACGTGGGGCTAATCAGTTTGCCTCTAAAGACAGGTTCAGACAAGAAATAGCAAGAAAGTGTCCATCAGCTGTCCCTGTGCTGGCATTGGCCAGCCTGAGACCGTCCTGCAGACCAGAGGCACACACTCCACTAGATTGGTTTAGAGCGATTTAGTTGCAGGCTTATTTTTTTTCAATAATGATGAAAACATCATTCATTGAATTCTCTGGCGTATCACTCTGGGTTGAGCTGATTTCCATTTTCGCTGGATCTATCCAGAGCATGCTTTGCAGCAGAATGTTATTCTATTTTATGACTGATACTATTATTTGGCTTTTGGACCACACCTGCCTGTGTTCAGAGCTTACTCCTGGCTCGATACTCAGGAGTCACTCCTGGTATTGCTTATAAGACCCTGTGTGATTCCAGAGATTAGATGTGATGAGGCTGTGTGGAAGGCTTTGTCTATCTCTTCAGCTCCTATTATTTTATTTTTTTTACTTTTGTCTTTTTGGGTCACACCCGGCAACGCACAGGGGTTACTCCTGGCTCTGCACTCAGGAATTACCCCTGGCTGCGCTCAGGGGACCATATAGTTTGCTGTGAATTGAACCCAGGTTGGCCGTGTGCAAGGCAAACACCGCCCCCCCCCCCGGTGTTATTGCTCCAGCCCCTATTATTTTGTTTTTAATGGCAGTCAACCTTAAAGCTCAGAGGTAAGGAAACTGTTATAAACAATTTAAATGAACTATTTTCATCCATTAAAATGAAATTAATTATGAGGTCTATAAAATAACATGAAAATTGCTGCTTTGACAGAGAAAATGCCAAGTCATGTGTAAATGATAATAAGCTATAGGAAGCTTTAGACGCAAGGAAGAGAAGGAACTTTGGGATGAAAGAAGTAGATAGCAGGGAAATGACAATTTTTTCCCTTTGAGCATTCTCACTTCAATAGCACTAAAAATTTTAGATTAAAAAAAACACTTTTGCCTTAAAATTGCTGTTGCTATTTGCTAGAGAAGCAAAGACTATCAACAAGGCTAATCATAAACATTATAAGAATAAAAGTATTACCGTGAGTGTGAGATAGAGGAGGGACTGATGAGCTATTGATAGTTCACTTGAAGGCAGACTGAAATGTGTCTGGGGAAATATCCTGCAACGGCAGAAAAATCTGGAAGTGTGCTTCGGGGCAAGCACCTCATTAACGTAAGTGTAGGGGCCACTGGGGCGACTTGGTAATCACAGTAAGCATAGGGGTCACAGGGCCACCTCGTTAGGACCGTAAGTGTAGGGGCCACGGGGCCACTTGGTATCACCCTGTATACACAGATGAATCAGTGTCTTAGTCAAGGAGAGCTCAGGTACACTGACCCCAAACAGCTCCAAATCCCACCTGTTAAAACAACAGTCCTTTAATTTCAGCCTTATTGAGGTATAACTCAAACATAAAATTAAGACATGTAAGACATGCACAGTAAGACATGTGCATGAAGGTGTTTTAATATTTGAATACTGAAAATGTCTCAATAAACATTCCTTTAAAAATAATAATAACAATATATCAAGTAATGGAAGGATTCCCCCATATAATTAATATTCCCCCATCCAATTAATTAATATCACCCCAAATTGTGGGCATCTGTGTGGTGACCATATCTGTGTGAATCTATTTCTACACTCTGTTCTGCTGATCTCTACGCCTGCTCTATTATTTTTTTCTGGCACTTTGCATGCTTCAGAACTACAGAATGAAGTTTCCGCAAATGTGAAACCACATAACACTGTGTGTGTTTTGATGACAATACCACAAGGCTTGGATTCCTACTCTTTTGCAATATTTGAAATCAGAAAATGTGACAACCTCCAGCTTTCTTCTTTGTCAAGATTATTGTAGAATTGTTTTTTCTGTTTGTGAAAAGTGCTGCTAGTATTTTAGAAGGGATTATACTGATGGATAGTGCTTTAAGCAGTCTTAGCATTTCATTTATATTTATATTTTTAATTTTATTTAATTTTTAATTCATTTTTATTAAAGACATCATGATTTATTCACCCCTTAACAAAGTTATTCAGAATACAGTTGTTTCAAGCATTGACTGTTCCAACACCACCAATGTGACCTTCCTTCCACCAATATCCCCAGTTTCCCTCCCAACCCCAATCTGCACCCTGTATCACTGTATCACTGTCGTCCCATTGTTCATCAATTTGCTCAAGCAGGCACCAATAACATCTCCATTGTGAGACTTGCTGTTACTGTTTTTGGTATATCAAATACACCATGGGGAGCTTGCCAGGCTCTGCCATGCGGGCGAAATACTCTTGGTAGCTTGCCGGGCTCTCTGAGAGGGACAGAGGAATCGAACCCTGGTCGGCCGCATGCAAGGCAAATGCCCTACCCATTGTGCTATCAGTCCAGCCACCTAGGGCACATAATAAATTTACTTTATATTGCTTATTCCCACAAAACTTTAAGAAATGGTAAATAGAATGATCAGAAAATAAATCAGTAAGAGTCTATTTGAGTTACTGTATGAGTTTGACCATTGTAAACAAGAAAATTAAAATCACCAAATATGATATAATAGAATGCCTATTCTCATTTACATACACAATTTTTCAACTCTGGAATCTAAATTATGTTACATTACATTTTTTGATCTTATTATAGTAATAATCATGTCCTACCTGTCATTAATAAAACCTTTAAAGCAATTCTGTGTTAATATATTGTGGAGTTTACATAAAATAGGTAAAGCCTATATATGTAAATTTCCCCCCTACACTTTATACAATCACTGTGTTTACAAAGTTGTTCATGATAATTTGTTCAGGCATTCAATATTCCAACACCAATCCCACCACCATTACACCTTCCCTCCACCATTGACTCCAAATTTGCCATCCATCCCTTAAGCCTACCCTCATAGCAGGCCTTCAATAATTTATTTTGTATTGCTTGTTATGAATGATTTGCTGAAAGAATAATAAAAAAAATTTCTTTAGAAGAAAGTTAGTGATGATTGTTGTATCTCACCATGGAGCCCTGAAGCCCTTGTATAAGAGATTACTAAGACGGTTTTACAGGTTAAGCCTTCTGTGTTTATATTTTATTAATCAAGATTCATTGCCTTCTACATTATATCCCATCCATTCTGATGTGCTACTACTGGTTTATCAGTGTTGTAGAGTTTGAGATGTCTCACGGCTGTATTTGTAGTAGCTTGCTTCAAGAGGTTCAGAATTTTTAACAGGGTAGTACAGCTGGAGTTAAATTTTTAACTGGGTGGTGGTTTGGGGGTGTGGACATGGCTGCCAGAGCTTCTGGAAGTACAAGGAGGTGGCGAGAGGTAGCCCACCCTAACTCCGAGAAAGCCTGGAGATTTCAGTCACAAAACCTACAAATCTGAATTTTCAGCAGGTTAATTTCTCAGTGAGGTTCGTCCACAGATGATGGAGTCCAGCCAGGGGGATGGTGGTGATTTTGGATTGTAGGAGCAAGTGGCTGCAGGAGTTCTGTTTGGGCACTGGGCTTACCCACCCCTCTCTGGGGTGTTCTGGATGTCTCAGCTATGTGCAGGTGTCCAAAAATATTTTCTGTGACTTGTTGCTGTCTTTTGAGATTTATTAATGAGTCTCTGGAGCGAGGCCGGTAGATGAGCTTACATGGTGGTGCTGGAGAAGGCTTAATATTTTAACAATATTTATTCTCTAAGTCCCTGGACATCGGATTTGAAGAACACCCTTCCAATTATTTTTGCCTTCTTCAGTTTCCTTCACCAATGCCTCACAGTTTTCCTCATTCTTGATTAAAATTATTCCTAGGTATTTTATTCTTTTTAATGTGATTAGAAATTATACGTTGTCTTTGGTTTTCTCTCCGGTAGTTGGTTATTTGCATATAAAAATGACTGATTTTTTTAATTGGCTTTGTATCATACTAGCTTAAAAGATCCCTTTATGAGTTCTAAAAGCTTTTGGTGTGTTTTCAGAATTTTCAGCATCAGATAAATCAATAAAAAATAATCTTGAATTGTTTTGGAAGGATGCAATACCTGGCAGTACTCAAGGGCTTAGTCCTCACTGTGCTCAGGGAACCATTCCAGGAGGGTTTGGGGGACCATATGGGGTGCCAGGGATTGACCACAGGTCAGCCACTCTCAAAGCAAATTCCCTACTCAGTACACCACCTTTCTGGCTTAGATTCTGCTGAGTTTCTGTTTCTCTTCTTATTCTTTAAAGTTTTGATAAATAATCTAGCTTAAACTTTGGAGAAATTAAACTGTTCAAAGAGAGAATGCATTTAGGAGAAAAGAAGAGAGCTGGGGGAGGGATGAGAATTATTCAGAGCTTAGCATCCACATGAAACTCCACAGAAGTGCCTGAGTTCCCGCCCAGTGTCTTGGATAAAGTGAGTGAGGAGAGGGTGTCATCCCCAGGGAGGCAGAGGGCGCAGATCTTGGGAGCAGCAAGTACCTAATATTTAGCTGATGTAAAATACTTTCATCTGGCACTATGAATCAGGCAAATGTATTTTTACCACAAAGTCAGAATAAACAGGACGTAAGTAAATGTCATTTTATAAACATCTGGATAATGTGCTCTTATAGGTTTTCAGCTAAAAGATTTCAGGAATCAACTGGCAATAATTCCAAGTCTGTCACTGATCAAAACACATTTCAAACATCAAACCTCTGGAACTTTCTGCGGTTTTGAATTGCACTAGAACATTCCATAGGGTTTAATGCATTTCATAAACACTGTCTTGAGGTATAGTTTTAAATTTATAGTTTGACTTTTAAAATGGTGGGCTAACTAAGTCATCCCAAACCAGATGCCAACTTAAAAAAATGTAGTAATCAAATGTGAACTGTATAGTTTCTTTTAGAAATCTAACAACTTTTGCAAAACATTAACATGCATTACCTTTTGAATCATAAGAAAATGCCATCAAATATCTAATCAATTCCCCATACTACTCTTTTTTACAGGTAATTTCTTCTCTTAAATAGCAAAATGGATGCAATTTTAAGTTACTTTCCTAGTTGCCTTGCAAGAAGATTATATAATCTAATAGATCTCATTTGCTAGAAAAGCAATTTCCTAAGCAACCTGGTGTAATGTCTTAAAACTGCCAGCAGATTTTTCTGAGCTTGTCATAAACCTTCTGCTTCTATTAAAAATAAATCATTCCTCACCTGTGACTAAGCTCAATCACTAATTACCAGAATTTAAACATTTGGCTACCAAGTCGACTTTGGCAATCAAGGTTGAGCACTACAGGGAGTGAAAAGGACTTGTGGGTTAAATGAACGTATTCTGACAACCTGATCATGGAATTAAGAATCTAAGAAACAAAACCTTAATTCACAAAATGTCTCAGGTACTTAGCTAAGCCAGAGTCTATGCTTAGACCACAGAGACAGGTTATATATCAGTGAACAAAAACAAATGCAATTGCTGACCTTGAAAGGGGAAAAAATCCTTTTATTGCAAATGCTTGTTGAGTCCCCATCTCAGACTCTATTCTACTCTGCAGAGTGACACAGCTTATATACTAGCTCTGTATGGCTAGCACTTGCTCTCCATTCTAGTACACACTAGACTTTGAATAAATGTTTGATGGATGGGTACATGGACGACCACGTGGATAAATGAGTGGAGTAGATCCAGATTATTATTTCCACGATGACACCTATAACTAGAGGATGATGAGTTTTAACTCTGACAGCTTGAGTTTAGGAAAAAAATAAATTCTAACCTATCTGTCTCCTCTATGCGTTAACGGTTCTCAAACCCCATGGGTCTCTTCAAAATCAATAGCATCTGAATTTCTAACTAAGCCTGACAAGGAATCAGTCACACAGCAACCGGAGAGGAAACTCTGCCTGCTTGAGAGGCGGGAGCGTGCTGCCACCTCACCAAGGTTCAAGGCTTGAGAGTAAGGAGAAATAGGAATTCGATCAACAGCCACCCCACGAAGGGGCGTCGACCACAGCAGCCAGGAAGGGGCACCCTGGGCAGCTCCTGCAGGCACAGGCACAAGTAAACAGCACATCAGCCCCCTCAGCCCCCGTGAGAGCATCCTGCTCCATCCCCCACGGACGAACATCCACGGAGCCGCTCTCATCTCCAGCCTGCCTCTACTCCAGCCTCTCCCTGACTTCCTACAGGACAGGACCCACACTGCCTCGAACCCGGTGTTACTCAGGGAACCAACGACCCAGGATAGGAAGAGAGGCAAGAGCACCAGAGGAACCAGAGAGACTGAGGGGTGGGTCCACCGTGGGCACTAAGCTGGATTCACAGCAAATCCCACTGAGGCAAGGAGCTTTCCTACCCAGGGGTGGCTGTGGGTGAAGACGGATAATACTTAGCTCAGTGGGTTCCAAGTTACGTCTGCAAATTGCCAGGGACAGTGATATTCTAAATGGCGGACACCATCATTGTGACTCTGTGGGCCCCCTGCCTCCCTGCACACCCAAAGCCCACCCAAGGGTCCCACTTGGGTGTTCCTCCAGAACCCCCATTCCCCGGATCATCCTCCAACTTTCACCACTTAGTCAGGATTGATGAGATTCGACTGCAAGCAATGATATCTCAAAGTCCCCGTGGCTTCAACAAGGTAGAATCTCCTCTCAGGAAGCAGCAAGCTGGCGATGAGGAGAGTCGGGATGAGAACTCTGCTCACAGAAGTCTTCTGGGATCAGTTTCCTTCCTATACACCCCTTGCCCCCCAGCACTGTTCCCAGAGCCCCAGTGAGAGCTACACACAGACTATGGTGGCTGCTCTATGGAGCGGTAGGGGTGAGGCTATGCGGGGAGCAGGCAGGCCCTCTTTTAGGCCTTTGTTTTTTTGTGTGTGCATGTGTGCTTTTTGGGTTCTACCCGGCGATGCACAGGGGTTACTCCTGACTCTTCACTCAGGAGTTACTCCTGGCGGTGCTTGGGGAACTATATGGGATGCTGGGAATCAAACCCGGGTCGGCCGCTTGCAAGGCAAACGCCCTACCCGCTGTGCTATTGCTCCAGCCCCCTAGGCCTGTTCTGATGATGTTTCTGGGCGTCACTGTGCATAGCTCAGAAGCCTGAGCCACAAAAAGAGAGGGAAAGAGTCCTTGTTCCCGATGGCCATGTCTCAGCGTGCTATGTAGGGAAAGGGACAGGAATCGATACTCAGTTGTGAAGAGCTGTGTGGGACACCCTTCTCTCCTAAACTTTTCTATGTTGTTTCTACCATGAATCAATACTGCTACCACAATAAAAGTTCCAGTCTAAGCTTCAATCACACACTCCTCAAATAAAAATTTCCAAGAACTCTGCAATGTCCACTGATTAAAATCCATATTCCTCGACTAGGTCCTCAAGGCCAATCCACATTTCATCACTTCATCACTTCTTCTCTGGTCTCTACTAGACTCTCTGTTCAAAACCAAGGTAGCCTAGTGACGTATGATAATCTTTGCTGCCATGTATTGAGAGCCAGATAACTAGCACAATGTAAAGCCAATCTTCACAGACACAGACCAATAAAATAAAACTCACAAGTGTATGTGGGCATGCACAGAGAGAGAGAGAGAGAGAGAGAGAGAGAGAGAGATGCGGTTAATGCCTCCATTTCATTGAGAAGTCTGGGACTAGGGGAGGTTAAGAGACTTGGGCTTCCTTCCATATTCTGAGGCGGGAGGGGAAGACATACCTGTCACTCCAACATATACTATTGTTTCTCCATGCCCCGTTCCCAGCCCTCACCCCCTCAGCACTGCTAGCCAGTTATCTTGCCAGCTCCCTTCCTGATGGCTTTACCCCTGTGGGGACTCAATGATCAGGCTCCCTTCTCTAGGAGGTCCCATCATCCTCCAGCTGCCATGAACCATCCACTAACTTTACCGCCAGACCGTGGGAAAGAAACCTGAGACGGGACGTGCAGTCCCCCAGCACTGAAGCAGCGGGCAGTTCTGAGCTGAGCCCAGGACCTGGGGAACTGCCACTCAGGGGCAAGCCCTAGACACTGAACTGCTGAGGTCACGTCCTGAGGAACCCACCGCGTAACCCACAGCATGGCCACTTCATGCAGTGTCCCCTCAGGGGAGCACTGGGCCAGAGAGGCAGCGACAGTTCAGCTGGGACCCTGCAGGCCTCTTGGTGTCTGTGAAAGAACTCATAGGCCTCCCTGGGGTCTCAGCAGAGCTGCCTGGCATGAGGTTTCTCGAGACCCGGTCAGCCAGACCCCCAGAAAGTGTCAGCCCCATTGACAGGAGATCTCAGGGCTAAGATTCAGAGTCAAGTCTTGAAGAGAACGTGTGCAATCGCTATTAAAATATAAAGCCCACTATCACAAATTTCCCAAACTGGTGATTATCGTAAACAAATAGGTGGGCAAGGATGCTAAGGATTGTAACGCAGCTGCAGGGCTGTCACGGAGATGAACTAGGATTCACGGGCATGTTCACGAACAAGCGCTGGTTGAAGGCACTTGTTCATGGGCCCCTCACCATGAATGCAGGGCGATACCCAGGAGGGCTTCCTGGCAGGAGGGGCTGTTTGACTTCTGGATATAATGAGTAGCTCGGGACCGGCCAACACTGCCACTGAAAACAAGAGAAATCAAACTACACGGGCCACATTTTCCAGTATATTAGAGAGTCATTAAAACAATGCTGACGATGGAAGTCAAGTTTAAGAAGGGAAAGATATTTCAGTAAGCATTACCTTGCAGCTCCTGATTGGCTTCATCCGGAGTAAAGGTTTTCAACCTATTTATACCTGAGACTGTGCCCTGCAGTTGACAAAAAACAGCTACAAACCACTGCCCGTGAGGCGAGAATCATGATGAACCCAGGCAGTGGACAGAGAACCAGCAGATCCTCAGCTGCTGACCAAACCTGAAACCTGAGGGTCTGTACGACAGAGGTGGTCTCTCTGTCTAGGTATCTGCAAAGTCCTGAACCTGCGCCAGGCAGAAAAGTAGCATTTAAGCCAAAAATCTCTCAAAAAAGGACCAGAATTTTGCTTCTTAACCCTGCTAAGGATCCCACGACCATTGGCCTCCCCAGTGAGTCTGGCGGGTCACACTCCAGTGAAAGAGGGGGCCAGAACAGGGCAGAGGAGTCCCCACCAATGCTCCTTTCCTGATGCCTCTTGGCCTTCGGCTGGAGGAAGTGATGAGCCCCTCAGCCTGGGCCGGAAGGGTCAACCAGGAAAGCTTGGTTACTTCTGTTGCTGCTGTTCTTGGAGTATACCCAGCAGGTCCTGGAGACCACCAGGACCACTTTCGGGGTAATCAGGAGCCATAAGTTGCTGAGGATCAAATCTTCGGCATGTGCTCTATCACTTGAGCCCCTGCCATATCCACCTCGACAGCTTTTTAAAAATAATGTCTATGGTTGGAACCAACCACAAGTGTGTGGGGGGCGGAGGGTAGGTAAGACAGAGAAGAGACCAGGATGACAGTACTAGCCAGGAATGAGCACGCTGGGCAATATCTGAGGGTTAAGAGGTAAGGGATATTCTTGATAAACTTTCAGTACCAATATTGCAAACCACAATGCCCAAAAGGAGAGAGAGAGAGACAGAGACAGAAAGAGAGAGACAGAGATACAAAGACAGAGAGAGAGAGAGACAGAGACAGAGAGAAAAGCACCTGCCATAGAGGCAGGCAGGGGGTGGAGGGTGGGGGTTGATGGGAGGGAACCTGGGAACACTGGTGCTGGGAAATGGACACTGGTGGAGGGACGGGGGTTGGAACACTGTATGACTGAAACCCAATTGTAAACAGCTTTGTAAGGGTCTACATCACAGTGATTCAATTCAAAAGTTTTTTAAAAAATAACATCTAGCATTCAAGCAAAAAGTTAGGCACATGGGGGCCGTGACAAAGTGAGAGAGTACAGTGGGTAGATGCTTGCCTTGCATGCACCCAACCTGAATTTGATCCCCAGGGCCCAGATGGTCAGTCTGTTGAGGCCACCAGGAGTGACCCCTGAGTACAGAATCAGGAGCAAGTCCTGAGACAGCCAATGTGGCACAAAATTCATTTAAAAAAAAAGGCAGACAGAGCTAGAAAAACAAATAGCAATTCAGAGAAAATAAAATAAAGCAATAATGTCGTATCACATGCGGTGAGGCAAAGAGAATTCTAAGAGGAGTTGCTGGGGAAAACCACAGAAATGCAGATTTACATAATACATGTGCATAGTTTTATCCATACAAGAGGGGAAAGTCTGGAAGAATCTGCATCAGACTCTCACCAATAATTCAATCTAAGAATGCTGCCTGAACAGGGTGGAAGGTGGTCAAAAGAAATATTTCTCTGTATTTCTCAAATATTTTCACGTGTTCAAAAATTAATGTCCAAACCTGGTTGGGCAGTCAGCCAGGCAAGCAGCAGAGACACACGGGTCTTTCCGGGACACACCAAAGGACACAATGATGACACAGTGGGGAAATCAACGAGCCAGTGACCTTTGTGCCTTGCAGGACAGACGGACAGATATAGGCAGGAGTACCAGGAGTGGGATATCTCTCCTTGCTGACCACCAATGGAGTCGCGCCCTTTTGTCAACATGACGAGGCATTTCATTTGGGCAGCGGAACAAAAGCCTGACACTTGGGATATTTGACGGTGCTGTGCCAAGAACTAGGAGTGCAGACGGAGAGCAGAGCCCAAGAGGGCTGATGCGCTAATAGGGGCTTTAAAGACCACCATAGTGGGGAGAGAGGTGAATCCTGCAGGAGGAACACTCCTGCCTCGAAGTTCAGCAGAGGGGGGATGCAGAGGGATCCCCTGAGAAGTGAGACGAGCTTCCACCCCTATGTCTCCCAAGCCTTCACAGTACCTACCCCTTAGTAACTGGGATCTATAACCTCGAGACACTTCCTGCACGCATCTCTGTACTCCGTGCCTGGGGATCCACAGAGCTGTGGGTCTCAGCATCCTGCTCCACTCCTGGAAGTGGGCACAGATGGTTAAGGCTTCGCGCTGCTTCAGCACCTTGACACAGCGGGAGACAATTCTGACTGCAGTGCTCACCAGCAAAGGAACAGCTGTGGCCGTCACTGAAACCCCAGCTTGACAGCACCATGCTGAAGGCAGCTTTTCGTCCCTAAGGCTTGCCTTCCCTAGTGACCAGCCAGGCTCGTTCTCTCCTCTGAAGGGTGTTCCCTGAGTGAGCAATTGAGGTTTGGGGAACAAGGGCGTGAGAAAAGGACAAGGAGGCTTGAGCCTGAGCAGTGGACGGGATCCAGGAAGCAGGTGATCAAGCACTGACCCTCTGACAGGCAAAACATCAGTTCAGAGCAGCTCCTGCTTACCCTGGGGAGGGGTATTATTTCATTTTTTATTTTGTATAAAAATTACCTCCCTTTCAGCACACACACACACACACACACACACACACACGATTCAGCATCTTTACTCAAATACGAGACTGCTTGGGGGCAAAAAAGCTCTTTTGAAAGGCTTCCATCGAGAGCAGATGCCATGAAAGAAATTACTTCATAAGAGAAGGTCTAAATATGTTTCTTAAGCCAAGGAGCGGGGCGGAGTTTCTGTTTCTAATAAACACACAGATGTTCCTCCCATCCCACTGGGCCTTCTTCCTGGCATTTCTCTCTCAGGGGTCTAAGTTTAGTCCCTGACTTCTTCCCACATGACCTGGAGTTTCTGCAGCAAAATCTTCAGCAAGGCTGCCTGTGGCTGGGTAAACCCCATGTGGGATTTGGCCTACCGGCCAAAGCTAGGGGAGCAGCCAGATGACAAAAGGTCCGTGGGCCACGGCAAGGTCAACTGACCCAAGAAAGTAAGGGCCAGTCACCTTGCTAAGTGCTAAGCATGAAGGCACCTCTATCTTTTATACCTTCCACTCTCATCTTGTGCACCAAGGTAAATGTGACATTCAGGAAACACCATTCCTAGCCAGAATAGCTGGTGTCCCCAAGTCACCCTGGCTAATGTGCCACCATCTTAATTCAGGCAGATTCATTGCTCTTGGCATTCATCTGCTTGATCTGTGCCCACTCACATGTAAGGTGCCAAGGGAAGTGTCCACTCCCAATTCCTTCCCAGAGGATGTCCTTGATAAACCTTTCTGGATGGATAAAAGTGAGAGCAGCTTTAATAACTCTAGACAGTATCTGAGGATGGACAGACAGGCAGGTGGCTGGATGATGGTGGGTGAATGGGTGAGTGGATAGATGGTTAAATGAGTGGATGGATGGATGGATGGATGGATGGATGGATGGATGGATGGATGGATGGATGGGTGGGTGGATAGATAGATGGATGGATGGATTGGATGGGTGGGTGGGTAGATGGAAGGATGGATGGGTAGATGGATGAGTGTATGAATGGAAACATGAAGTCATTATGTAGTTTAGAGGTACATTCCTGGAATTCCTGGCATTCGTCTATAAGCAACGAATCTAGTTTTGCTCAGAATCCAAGAACCTGTACCATCAACATCTATCTCCTTTTCCAGTCTCTCTCATCAACCACTCCTTGTTAAGAGACAGGGAGATACCTAACATGACTTGAAAGATGGCTGAGATGTGTCAGGTGGACTGGGCTGTCTGGTGCCTAAACATTGGGGTATATTTATAAGGTACCTCTTATTTTGGGATATGAGTAGGTCTCAATCAACTAATTTAATGGAACAAGAGTACCTCATGCCCAGGAACTTGCCTTACAAAATGCAGCTGAACTGGATTCAATTCTAAAAGACCTCTCCTCTACCTGCCTGTCTTTAGAACTACCTTCCACTAAATTGGGAGTATCAGCTACTCCTCGCTCTCCCATCTCCCACCTTTGGCTTTGAAGACACAACGGTCTTCAGACTTGGATGGAATAGATCATTTCTTCTAGGTTTCCAGCTTGCAAATCTTGGGACTTATCAGCCCTTATACAATCACATGGGCCCATTTTGTTTTAGTTCTTATCCCTGTTCCCTGTTTCCTTTCTTTCTGTGGTTCTATTTTTCTGGAAAACCCTAGCAAATACAACAGCCTCCTCCCTTCATGCTGTAGCACTCATACTGATATTGAGTTCTCACATCTTGTTTCTTAAAAAGATGATACAATGCAACTTCTCTGGGTGGCTGACTCAGTTATCCTGGGTCACCATTTCTAGCCTGGTTAGCTATGGCAATCCAGCTTTGCGGCTACACTTTAATTATCCTGTCATGTCCCTCAATGGCAAAATATTCTCCGTGACTCGCATCTGCTAATCTAATATGTCCTTAAAAATAAGAAATATAAACTTTCCAAAAATAATATTCATAGATAACAATATCAGTAAACAAAGTTGAAGGAAGAGATCAGAAATAGTCTCACATAGACTGGCAACCAAGAATAGTAGAGACAAATACCAGGAAGATTACTCCACAGATTAGAAGCCAGCCTCACATGCTGGGGGAAAAGGCAGCTCAGATAGAGAAGGAACCACCAAGTAAAGGGTGCTAGGAGGGCCCGCTCGGGATGGGAGATGTGGGCTAAAAGTAGACTATAAACCAAACATGATGGCCAGTTAGTACTCCTATTGCAAACCACAACGCCCCAAAAGAGAGAGAGAGAGAGCAAAAGGGAATGCCCTGCCACAGAGGCGGGGTAGGGTGGAGGGGACAGGGTGGGGGTGGTGGGAGGGATACTGAGACCATTGGTAGTAGAGGGTGGGCACTGGTGGAGGGTTGGTTGCTTGGTTGTTGTATGACTTAAACACAAGCATGAAAGTTTGTAAGTCTGTAACTGTACCTCATGGTGATTCACTAAAAAAAAGAGAAGAAAGAAAGAAAGAAAGAAAGAAAGAAAGAAAGAAAGAAAGAAAGAAAGAAAGAAAGAAAGAAAGAAAGAAAGAAAGAAAGAAAGAAAGGAAGGGAGAGAAAAAGGGAGAGAGAAAGAAAGAAAGGGAGAGAGAGAGAAGTAGTCTCACATATATTCAACTCACCTGAGATAATCTATAATTTAACAAATGTTACCACAGAGACTGACATCCATATTTCTCTGAAAGGACACAAAGACCTGACACTTCACAAAAATTTCACTCAAATGGTTCAGACCTAAGTATAAACTATAATGTTCCTCAAAGACAACTCAGGAGAAAATCTAGACGACTTCAGGTGGCACAGTAATGCTTTTTCAGGGGTAATACCAACAAGCAACATGTTCACAAAAGAAATCATGAGTCAGTTCACTGAAGTTCACTAAAACTAAAAATTCCTGCTCTGATATAGATAATATCAAAAGAATGAGGAAACCTATAGACAGGGAGAATATGATAAAGCTCTTTTATAAAAAAAGAAAAAAAGAAATTCTTCTAAGACTATTAAAATTCAATAAGAAGACAGCAAACAAAAAATAGCAATGAGGTATCATCTCACACCACAAAGACTGGCACACATCAGAAAGAACAAGAACAACCAGTACCGGAGCGGATGTGGAGAGAAAGGGACTCTCTTTCATTATTTGTGGGAATGCCTATTGGTCCAGCCTTTGTAGAAAATAATATGGACAGTCCTTAAAAAACTAGAAATTGATCTTCCATATGACCCCGCAATACCACTTCTGGGAATATATCCCGAGGGTGCAAAAAAGCACAATAAAAATTTTACATCTGCACCTGTATGTTCATTGCAGCACTGTTCACAATAGCTAGAATCTGGAAACAACCTGAGTGCCCAAGAACAGATGACTGGTTAAAGAAACTTTGGTATATATACACAGTGGAATACTACACAGCTATTAGGGAAGGTGAAGTCATGAAATTTGCTTGTAAGTGGATGGTCATGGAGAGTATCATGCTAAGTGAAATGAGTCAGAAAGAGAGGGACAGACATAGAATGACTGCACTCATTGTTGAAATATAAAATAACATAATATGAGACTGACATGTAAGGAGAGTAGAAACAGAGCCAGGAACATTGCTCCACGGTTGGTAGCCTGCCTCATGAGCTGGGGGAGAAAGCAGCTGGGATAGAGAACAGATCCCTAAGTCAATCATGGTTGGAGGGATCGTTATGGATGGGAGATGTGTGCTGAAAGTAGATAAAGGACCAATGTGATGGGCTCTCAGTATATGTATTGTAAACCATAATGCTCAAAAGTAGAGAGATTATGGGGCAACTGTCTGCCATGGAGTTTCAGACAGAAACTCAAACATGAAAGCTTTGTCACTATCTCTTGGTAATTCAATAGTAAAAAAAAAAAAAAGAGACAGCCAATAAAAGCTAGTTTGAAACCAGGTTCAAAGTCTTAACAGACACCTCAGGATAAAGAGATGGCAAATAAAAGATGTAAAGATGCTCCCTGCCCTGTGGCACCAGGGAGAGGCGAATGCAGGAGAAAGCTGCCACTCTCTGCCGATGAGGGTGGTTCCCAGCCTGAGAGGGGCAACGCCAGTGCTGCTGAAGGTGTGTTGCCACAGGAACTCTCCCGAGGGGGTTCAGGCAAGCCACTTAGAATTGACAAAATGTGAAAACAAACAAGGCATCTTGGGGTGGGTGTGTGGATACACTAATTGTGGGGCATCTACGCAATGGCACATGACTCAACCCTAAAAGTCAATGAATGATCATGTCATGGAAAGGCCTGGAGGAAGGTTTTCTATGTGCTACTCAGGGAAGGGAGCTGATTGGAGAAGCTACATGCAAGACAATCGCGACTCCGTGACATTTGGGAAAAGGCGGAACTGTGGAGCTTGGACAACGTTCAACGTCACCAAGTATGGAGACTGAGAGAAAACCCTTAGAATGGCAAACACGCTGTGTTTGGGGTGGGTCAGGATGTGCCAGAGTCCACCAGTCTGGGTGGAAAATAATGGGACCATCCGGCTGAGAGCCACGAGGGGGCAGTGAGGTCAGGTGTGAGGAGAGCAGGTATGCAGGAAATCTCTGCACCTGAATCTCAATTTCAAGCCTGCAACTGCTCTTCAATTAAAAAAAAATAGCCTTACAAAAACACTAACGTGTTGGAACCAGAGAGAGACACCGAGGAACTTGCCTTACAAGATGCAGCTGAACTAAGTTCAATCCTTGGCACATCATATGGTCCCTTGAGCACTGCCAGGAGTGATCCCTGAGCACAGAGCCAAGAGTAAACCCTGAGCACCACTGGATGTAGGCCCCAAACCTAATAATAATAACAACAACAACAGCATGTTAAGACTCCCAAAGAGCTGAGGGAGATGAGCAGTCACAGACGTGCTGCTCTGCTAGCAGGCCTTTGATAGGATGGTCAGTGAACTGTGGCCCTGCCACTAACACGGTCTTGCTAGTCATGATCTCCTCAAGCAAAGGTGTCCTTGAGAACAAAACTGCATTCTAAGGAAAAGTTTCCATCCATACTACTTGGTACTTGATTAGTATTATTTTTTTTAATCTCTGGGTCCACCTTTTTCCATGAAGTCAGTTTGGACACTGATTTATCAACACTGTCAAACCTTCCAAAACAAGTAAATTCAGAGCCAACGCTTACAGGCTGGAAAAAATAAAAATTCTCCCGCTAGTCAAATATTGACTGAAAACAGCAGCAGCCCTCCAGGCCTGGCATTAAAAACATCTGCTGCAGTGTGCACCTAAGTCATCAGCACGCCCTGCCCTCTCCGAGGTCAGCTAAGTGACCGGGAACAGCTCGAAGCAAGGCCGAGAGAAAGAAATCCGCTACAGACACAAGTGGACCGCAAGTGTCACGTGAATTATCCGAGTGTGGAGGAGAAACACTGCTATTGTCTCCAAAGGCTGACCTCTCATTTCCTGCCCTTGGGGTGTGCTAAGAACACGGTGATTCACAGACTATACAGCCCGCCGTGGTGCCCTGGCCTTGAGTTTCGGAACGGTTTACAGGGACCCAACAGCCTCACCTTCGGCCCCAGGCCTCCCCACTGACATTTATGGCTGTGGGTCCCTTTCCAACAAGTGAAAGGTCACAGCATCAGGTGGGGAAGGGAGTTGAAGGAAACCTTTCTTCACGTCTTGGCAAGAACCGACTTGTCATCAGTACTGGGAATTGTCAAAAAAATATATTCATTTTATGTTTGTATATTTTATTATATATTTTATACATTAACATATTTTTATATATTTATACATAACTTATGTATTATATTATATATTATATATAAATATACAATACGAATACATAATATTACATAATATATAATATAAAAATATATGACAAATGTATTATACATTTATCTATATGTTAAAAAAGCATAGGTTATAGAGCTATTTATTAAACTATAAGTGCTGAAGAGTGAGGCTTCTTCAAATGTTCCCTTGGTGAAGGGATGGGTGTTGGCACATTATATAAGTGAAACCTAATTAACAGTTAATATTCGACACATAATAAACAATCTTGTAACTGTGTGTCTTGCCGTGATTCGATAAAAAATTAAAACAAACAAAAATCCAAACAAATAAAGCCCTTAAAATGTTAAAAAAAATATATCCCAAATATGTCCCCAAACAGATCTGGGGCTCATCAGCAATAATAAACATGCGTAAGCCTGGCTGTTTTGGGGGTGTAGGGGAGAAGATCGTTTCATGCTGAGTCACCATCCACTCTTCCCTCCTGGCAACCTCACTTGCATTCTCAGGCTTTCCTTTGGAGCAGTCGTGAGCAAATGAGAAGCGGGGGATGGGGGAGACAGACAGATTCCACCCCGCAGCCTGAAGCACGAGCCCGCGCCTGACGGAGTACCTCGGCATTGCCATCTGCTGCGGCCTGGCGCCGTCAGCCCCTCTGCTGTTCTCCTGAACAAATTTAGTTTCCCCAGACAGTTGGGCTGCACTGAGCCCGCACTGTCAATCTGACACGTGTCAGAGAGGAGTGAACAGTTTCTGGACGCCAAAACAGGAGGGGAGGGGGGCCGGGGCAGAGAACGAGAGGCTGGAATGTTGTACGGGGCCAGTGTGTGTTTGTCACCACCCACTCGTGCCATGCCAGGAGGCAGGAGGGGAGAGAGAAGCCCCCACTCCTCACCGGGATGGGCAAGATAAACGTGACTGAACACAGGAGTGGAAACGCAGCCCCAGCTACCTTCCCTCGGAGCCCCAGTCATTTATTTGTCTGCCTGTGGCGAGTGGTGCTCTGACTGTGAGTGGGAAAGGAAGGGGGGGCATGATATCAAGGGTCCTTTTCCATGCCACCTGAACAGGACTTAGGGCAAGGGTGAGGGCGAGGGGAAGGAAGCAATTCTATGACCTGCGTGTCTGTTAACAGGAGTGACCTCCTCGGCCTTGAGTGCAGCCAGCAGGGGCAGAGGGAGGGATGCATGCCATAGGTGGCAGCTCTGGAAGGAGGAATCTCAGCAGGGAAGAACTGGAGGTGGCCTTCCTCTCAGCAGGAGGCCATGGGGAATCTCTTAGGGACTGGGGTGTCCACTGGAACAACTTAAGGAGACTGGCAGGGAAGATCAGAAATGAATGGATTCACTGAAATTCCACACAAGATGTTTTCCTGGATCCTTCTGTCAGAGTGCACATTGTAACGGCTTTGCACGCCCTGCCTGCGTGAGGAGCACTGGGAGTTAGCACGGCTCTGGGACCTCCCTCACAGCTTCTCCATCCCAGCTCTAACCAGCCCGACCTTCTTAGCTGCCGAGATCAGGAGAGGCCGGGTGTGTCTGTGGCAGGACAGCCATCGACCACGAATTAACTTCTCCTCAGGCATAGGGGGCCTTTGGCAACTTCTGCTAAAATGAGACCACAAAACCTGTGTATTTGTGTGTGTGTGTGTGTGTGTGTGTGTGCGCGCGCGTGCATGCACATGCACACATGCATACACACTCAAGTTACTTGAGTTATATCAAAAATGTCAACTTTTTTAAAAAGTAGGTTCCATTTCAGCAGAGGACCACCTGGGGACCACATATGCTCCACCATTCGAGCCATAGTTCCAACCTTAAGGCAGACAGCTCTGAAGTTGGAAAACGCATCATAAGAAGACCTCTTACATGATTCCAGGGTACCATCTAGATCCAATTATTTAAATACAAAATGTGTCTTGAGTTCTCACTAAACAAGGCTCTGTCAAGGATTCCACTGAAATGATTTAATTATCCTCTACAATATAAATAATATATAGACAATACAAGTAAAGTATCTATGTAATATGTGAGATTATATATAATACCTCACACAGATAATCTATAAGATATAACAGTATGTAATATGCCTATATTATATAACATGTGGAATTACATATTATATATAATGCACATATTATACACATTGAATATATTATTTATATATGCATGTTGTCTATATGTATACACAGAGAAGAATATATATATACACACACATATATATATGTATGCATGCACACAGCGAAAGCAAACAACACTCACAGGTTACTCTATTTTAGTATTTTTCTCTGCCCCTCTTTAAGAAAATTCAAGAACTTAGAGCAAAAGTATCCAGGTCAGTGATGAGCAGCACTGAGGCACATTTATGGTCAGAAGCTGGCTCAGGGAAATAAACCCAATTAGCGATGACATGGTTTAACCCCCACACACGGAGAGGGGTTCTGGGGGGCAGAAGAGCCCTTGGAGACTGTAGAGACAGGGCCAGGAATATTGCTCTATAGTTGGCAGCCTGCCCCGTGAGCTGGGGGGAAAGGCAGCTGGGATAGAGAAGGGATCACTAAGTCAGTGATGGCTGGAGGGATCACTTGGGATGGGAGAAGTGTGCTGAAAGCAGATAAAGGACCAAACATGATGGTCTCTCATATCTGTATTGCAAACCATAATGCCCAAAAGGAGAGAAAGAATAAGAGGGAAATTGTCTGCCATGGAGGCAGGGGGAGGGGTGGGACAGGGGGTGGGGATACTGGGGACATTGATGGTGGAGAATGTGCACTGGTGGAGGGATGAGTGTTCGATCATTATATGACTGAAACTCAAACATGAAAGCTAGGTAGCTGTATCTCACGGTGTATCTGTATCTCACGGTGATTCAATTAATAAGAAAAAAAAAAGCCCTTGGAAAAGTTGAAAAAGTCCTCCAGGGAACCACAGCCTTCACCCGCCCAGGGGCTGTGGACAGAGCCAGCGCTGGCAGTGGGGGGAGGAAGGGGGGAGAGAGGGTCTCTCTCAGCAGCTGAGCAGGCCTGGCCTGCCTGGTGACCTACGCCAGCCCAGGGAAGGGGAGCCGGGTGGAGGCTGTCTCTACTCCTCACGGCACTGGCGTGGCCAGCGAGAGTCCTCCAGACTAGCCCTGCACTTTGCTGCCGGTCCCACTAGAAGGAGCAGAGCCAGCTATGCTGGGCCCTTGAGCCGCACCCCTGGATGGCCTCCAAAGTGTCGACTGGGGGAGAGGAACTCCCTCCCCCCACCCAGCAAGGGGAAATCAATAAACACTTTAATCAGTGCACAGGGAGTTGTGGGAACCCTGCAGGGTCTGACGGAGGCCTGCCGAGACAGGGAAGGAAAGAATCATGGCATCAGGAGCTCAAAGGCGGGCACCTTGCTACATGGCCTCGTGCCCCAAGTTCCTCAGCTGCAAAGTGAAGGGCTGAGGCAGGCAATGCCCAGGGGCCCATATGTATGACCCCAATACTTCTGAATTAGGATCTAGAAGAGAACAGAAAGAGAGAGAGGGAGACGCTCTAGCTAATCCCACGTGCCAAGCCAGCTAAGACGGGCTGGAGAAGGTGTATGGAAACAGCAGAGGGAGGAGGTGATGGGCGCCCACTGGCTCCACAGGGAGCCCACCCCAGAGCTGGGTCGGAGGAGGGGAGGGCATGAGGGGCTGGGGCCGGTGAGAAGGTATCTGTGTGACTCAGAGCTGTTGCTCTGCTGATGCTGGGATGGTTTCAAGAGCTGCTGGGTGGGGTGACACCTGGGTGACAGCCACACCAGAGGGGAGTGCATGGGGCTGAGAACATAGCCCCAACCACAGCAGTGACAGCAGGGGGCAGTAGGGGAGATCAAAAACCATCTCTAAAGAATTTCTATAAAACGTTCTAGAAAACCCAGATGTGTAATACCAGTTGTCTCTGGAGGAGTCACTTCTCATCATGTCTATGCAAAAAAAGAGAGTATCAGGGTCAAGAATAGGGGTTAAGAAATGGGCTAATACTTTTTACAATAGCCAGAATTTGGAAAAAACCCAAGTTTCCAAAAACAGATGACTGGTTAAAGAAACTTTGGCACATCTACACAATGGAATACTATGCAGCTGTTAGCAAAGATGAAATCATAAAATTTGCATACAAGTGAATGGACATGGAGAGTATTATGCTAAGTGAATTGAGTCAGAAAGAGAGGGACAGACATAGAAGGACTGTACTCACTGGTGAAATATAAAGTAACATAATATGAGACTGACACCCAAGGACAGTAGCGACAGAACCAGGAATATTACTCCATGGTTGGTAGCCTGCCTCATGAGCTGGGGGAGAAAGGAGCTGGGATAGAGAAGGGACCACCAAGTAAATGATGCTTGGAGGGCTCACTCGGGATGGGAGATGCGTGCTGAAAGTAGACTATGGACCAAACATGATGGCCCCTTAGTACCTGTATTGCAAACCATAACACCCAAAAGGAGAGAGAGTGAAAGGGAATGTGCCTGCACAGAAGCAGGGGGAGGGTCTGGGTGGGGACTATCGGGAGGGATTCTGGGAACATTGGTGGTGGAGAATGGGTACTGGTGGAGGGATGGACACTTGATAATTGTATGACTGAAACGTGATCACAAAACTTTGTAAGTCTGTAAAAAATAAAAAATTAAAATTTAAAAAATTTTTAAAAAGAAACAGGCTGATAAAAAAGAGGATATGATAGCAGAAATGAGGAAACTCAAAACAGAAATAACAGAATTGAGAAACACCACTGACCAAGCAGACAGAAACAGAGACAAACAAAGTGGAAACAAAGATAAACAAATGGGACTACATTAAACCAAGAAACTCAAATCAAATGATGACTTAGATACAAAGACAGCCCAAGGTATAGGAAGTCTACCTACTCATCACCTTACCTGGTAAAGGGTTAATATCAAAGATATATGACACTAGTAGATCTTTATAAGAAAAAACATGCAACCCACCAAAAAATGAGTGAGAGATGAATAAAAACTTTCTCAAAGAAGAAATATAAATGACCAAATGGCATATGAAAAAAATGCTCTACATCAGTAATCAGGGAGATGCAAATCAAAACAATTATGAGATATCCTCAAATGCCACAGAGACTGGCACACATCCAAAAGAACAAGAACAACCAGTGTTGGCGTGGATGCCAGGAGAAAGGGACTCTCGTTCACTGCTAGTAGGAGTGCCAAAAGGTCCAGCCTTTTTGGAAAACAATATCGACATTCCTCACAAAACTAAAAATTGACCTTCCATATGACCCAGCAATACTGTTCCTGGGAATATACCCTGGGGGGTCTAAAAACACAACGCATAAAAGGCATCTGCACTCCTATGTTCATTGCAGCACTATTCACAATATGTAGAATCTGGGAACAACCCAAGTGCCTGAGAACAGGTGTGTGGATAAAGAAACCATGGTACATTTACACAATGGAATAGTATGCAGCCATTAGGAAAAACGAAGTCATGAAATTTGCTTGTACGTGGATAGACATAGAAAATGTCACGCTGAATGAGTGAGTCGGAGGGAGAGGGACAGACATAGAATGATTGCACTTATTTGTGGGATATTAAAAAAGAACAACAACATAGAATGAGAATAGACCTGAAGACAGTGGAAACAAGGGCCAGGAGGAATCTTTCAAGGTAGGAAGCTAGCCACTGAGGTGAGGGAGGCTGCACTTAGGACAGAGAATAAGGGACCACTATGACAATGATAGTTGGAGATGATCACTCGGGGCAAGAATTGGAAGGAGGGAAAGTGATGTGCATGAAACCCTTTCAGTAACAGTACTGCAAACTTAATGCCTGAAAGGAGGGAGGAGAGTGAGAGAGAGAGAGAGAGAGAGAGAGAGAGAGAGAGAGAGAGAGAGAGAGGTGTTTACATAGTGGCAGGCAGGGAGTGGAGCAGAGACTGGGGATATTTGATGGCAGGGAAAACACAATGATGAAGGGATGGGTGCTGGAAGATTGTGATTGAAATCCAATCATGAACAACTTTGTAACTGTATCTCATGGTGATTCAATTAAAATAGAATAGGGTCCACAAGTCAGGGGGTGCTCAGGAGTATCTATCTAGTCCTTATATTTGCTATTACTCTTTTTGCATATCTGTTTGGTTTTTGGACCACACCTAGCTGTGTTCAGGGCTTACTCCTGGCTCTGTGCTCAGTGGTCACTCTTGGTGGGGCTCAGGGAAACACATGGGGTACTGGGGGTCAGACCTGGGTAAAGCAAGTGTCTTACCTGCTGTACTATACCAGCCCCAACCGATCTTTTTTTTCCCCTTGGGGAATTCCTGCAGCAGAGAACCGGTCAGCACCCTACATGCTTACAGCATACATAATGGAGAGCCCACAAACGACTCTTCCATCTGTGAAGGCATGCGTCCTGAGTGTCCACATCCTGGGTCCCACGCTGGACAGGAATGGGTGCTTGTGCTGGCCAAGTCGGGTGAGGTAAGACTTAAGACCAACATCAACAGCCTATGGAGAGAAGCAGTGCACCCCAGATACGAGGAAGAGTCTCCTAGTGAAGAGTAAATCACCCAGGGAAAAGACTGAAATTTTTTATCGGTGGGACACAAATTACTGACAAACGTAAGGGTGACAGCAAGTCATGACAGGCGATTAAAAGGAGGGCATGGACCACAAAGTAATGCAAAAGCTGTCAATTCACTGTCCTTCCACAAATTTAGCAATGCCCCCAAAGCCTTACAGCTCGTACACGAGTGAAAGCTGATTGCTTTCTACAAGCAGTCCATCCTGAAGTGTGTGTGTGTGTGCATTACCAATACCAACCTATCGGGCGGGAATAAACTTTTCCAAATAATCAGTAATAACTAAATTTGCATCAGCAAAGCAAGAACAAACAAATCCTCTTATCCTCTCTTGAAAAAAATATTACCCAAAAGCATTGTAACAAAAAGAGCAATTAGCAAGCACAAAAGCTAAAATGGAGAAATAAAGACACTTGACAGGTAGTAATTGAACAAAAAAATTCTGATCATCTCCTGAATTTTGTACTGTTGGTAGTATATGTGGAACCACCCTAAATTTGTCATTTGTTGTCATCTTGTTTCTTTCCTGAATTTATGGTAATTTTATAGTCAGTCTTATATTCTAAACGTTGTATTCTTTTTTCTTAAGAGAGACCCCAGTTACATAAATGTTGTCAAAACTGTGGGTCCTCCCCTGTCTGGAATTTAAAAAAAAAACTCTTCAATGAATATTTTAGGAAATAAATAAAATGGGAAAACATGGACAACGAAATAGTTATCCTAAATGTCAAACATTTAACGACCAGAACAGTCCCCAGTTAGAGCCATGTCCAGGAGGCTGTGAAACAATGCCCGCTGTACTTGAAGAGTGCCTGTGCTCCACCACACCCACGAGGCAAAAACGTCCCAAAGACAGACCTGGCAGACCGGGGCCAAGCCACACTGAGACCCAAGCTTTTACTGAAAAGGTCTCTGGAAACGTACTTCCTCATCAGCACAGCCGGGCCAAGAACCCAAGAACCCAATCCAAAACCAAATCAGAAGGAATCTTGAAAGCAACGGTGAGGTTTGAGATTCCGGCTCACGGATCTGAACAATTAACAGCAATAGGACTGGAGGGATAGCACAGCGGGTAGGGCATTAGCCTTGCATGCGGCCAACCTAGGTTTGATTCCTCCATCCCTCTCAGAGAGCCCAGCAAGCTACCGAGAGTATCCTGTCCGCACGGCAGAGCCTGGCAAGCTACCCGTGGTGTATTCGATATGCCAAAAACAGTAACAAGTCTCACAATGGAGACATTACTGGTGCCCGCTCGAGCAAATTGATGAGCAACAGGACAGGAGGACAGTGCGACAGTGCAGTGCTACAGGGTATGAGGTGAAAGATCTTGACTGGCCTATGGAACATGCTGGCAATGGGAAAGGCAACAAATAATTTCTGGGGGTCTTCTTCCACAGCTCATGGTATCAAGGAGGAAGTTCAGAGGAAATGGTATTGATAAAATCCTACTAATTAGTTCACTTCTCAGGCTTAGCTAGGGTTCCTTTGAATTAAAAAAAAAATCCTTTCAGACATCAGTCAAGGCTCATGGTGAAAATTTTAGCTTTGACATTTACTGAGCACTTTGAAATTTTGGATACCTTATCAAAAAGGATAATGACAGGAATGAATTTTAATATATTCACTTAAAAAAAATCCAAGAAGTGACATTCGGAAGCATTGGGGCCGGGTGTGGGGAGGCTCATCTCTGCAGACTACGCATTGGTCTGAGGTGAGGTGAGTACAGAGTGAGGGTGCGGGGGAGTACCAGGTAGGGTTGAGGGAGGTGTGCAGAGGAGCCGGGCACCAAGTACAGGGTGCAGGGGCTGCAGAACTACTCAGAATCTGGCGGGAGCAGATTCTGGAGCTGCTGCCTTGAAAGATATCCACTGTTGTCAGCCTGGAGGGGACTGTCGCCACCTGAAGATGTAATGACCTACGTTAAGGTGTCTTAAAATTCACAGACAGCAGCTGTGGGTGAGGCTCTGGGGATCCCTTGGTCCCGAGTAATTCTCTCCCCCATCCTGTGTGCTGTCAACAGTCTTGTCACAGAGGTGAGAGCAGAGACACGAGGCCACACAGCCTCCAGTGCTCACAGTTGGACCCTGGAATCCAGGTTGGCCTGACTCCAAATGCCTCTCTCTACATTGCTGCTTTGGGTTTTGGCTTTGGGGGTCATACCCTATGGTGCTCAGGGTTTACTTCTGACTCAGGGATCACACCTGATGGGTCTTGGGGGACCATATGGAGTGCTGAGATAGAACCTGAGGTAGAACCCAGGTCAGTCACATGCAACATGAGCTCCTTCCCCACTGTCCTGTCTCTCCTCTCTGGCTGCCCCCTCTGCTCTCCACACCGGTGTTGGTCCCCTAATCTCCCAAGAACTTTCCTTCAGGGAGCTGGAGAAGTCAGAAGTCAAATGGACGCCAAGAAGAGTTTGAGAGCTGTCTTTATCCTGGGGGGCAGGGGGAGAGAGAGAGAGAGAGAGAGAGAGAGAGAGAGAGAGAGAGAGAGAGAGAGAGAGAGAGAGAGAAGGAGTGAGAGAGAGAGAGAGAAGGAGTGAGAGAGAGAGGCCACACATGATGGTAAAAGATAGACTTTAGATTGCTCAGGATCCTCCTGGTTCACTGGTTCACACACAATATCAGACACTGTTAGAAGGGCACTGTGTAAACGAACACCATCGTCAGAATCCCAGAAGTGGAATTCACAGTGCATGAGTTTCTTTTTACCCTTGGGATTCAGAAAAACATGGCACAGTGGTGTGAGTTCAGAGAGCTGGGCCGCAGGAAGTGAACCTTTCTATATCATTTTAAATTACGAATGTGAATTCATAGCCAAGAATAAATTTCTCTACCAAGGGTAGAAGGAGGTGAAAAATGACAGTCCACACTGGGAGTGCAAACAAGCTGTTCATCCCAGCAACGTCACCCAAACGTCCTTGGGAGGGGAGGTGTGTAATACCACACCCCCGTGTACATAACCCTCCAGTCCCCACTCAGATTGCAAGATTCTGTTTTTGAGAAGCAGCAATTGCAAAGGTTGGTCACCTCACTCACACTGCTTTTTCAACTCTGATGAGTGTGGGGTCTTTCTCCTTCATTCTGTCTTTCTCTCTTCATATTCACCCCTCTCACCCTGCTCGAGAGCACTGTATGCCAGGCATCGGGCACAGCTGGGCCCAGACCACAGAGATGAATCAGACACCGTGATTCAGCAGAGTGCCCCAATCAGAGCCTTCAGGAGAACTTCCAACCCAGAGCGAGAAGCCGACGAGTCCACACTACCCTCAACAACACTCGGACAGACGAAGAATGAACAGCGATGCCAGCGTCTGCTCTCCGACCCCCAGCAGCCATGACGATCCGCCCGTGACAAAGGTGACATCAGAGAAATGAAGTTCGGTTTCTCTCACCCTGCCTTCCTTCCTTCTGCCTTCCCTCTCTCTCTCACTCTACACTCCCTCCTCCCATCCTTGTTCACAGGGTCAGTCATGCATTCGTAAGACTAGATAAGAAATTATTTCCATGCAAAAGCTGCAAGATTCATGTGGTCCTCGCAAACATCAGCAAGAAGGTGCACAGGCCACACGAGGCACGAAGGGTCACACATCTCCGCCGGGTGTCACTCAAATACTGGAATATTATTGCCTCACCACCTAGAATCTGGGCTCAGGAGGAAACTGACTGCCCGGGCACCTCTGTAGCTGAGGCTGGTACCCAGCACGTCACTTGGAGCCATCCTCAGAATCCCTGATTAAAGGATGTTTAGGAACTACTGACAAAGAGTGTCTAAACAAGGCAAGAGTCAGGTCCTCAGGAGCCAGTGGGCGGCACCAAGGTACACTCAGTGTCGTCTTCTCTGCATTCCCTGGAGCACAGCTTGGGTTGCACAGCCCCTCCTCTATGGGCATGAATAAAGCCCAGAGAACACCAGAGAAAGAAAGAGCCTCTTTACAGAGGTTGCCCCCCTCAATCCCGGTGGTCTTTCCATTATTTTGAGCCCCCAGCAAATACATCAGCCTCCCCTCCTCACCTCTTATACACAAATGCAGTAATATTCCAAAATGATTTCCATCAAGTTTGATAGCTAATTACCCTACGGCCCCACCAAAGAGCCAAACCACCAAGACATCAAAAAAACTAATCTAAGTGGAACTACGCGGCATTGATTTGCTGCCATGGAAGGAGCAAGAGTGAGGCTGGGGGTGGGGGGTCACAAATTATTTTTACCTCTGCGAAGAGCTGCCTTTCCAAAAACATCCCAACAAACCTCTGGGGACATTTTCACCTCTGCTCTGCATGTCTGAAGCTGGTCCTCTGATTACCCAAACGTTCTTGTAAAATCTCATCAAGACGCTTTCTTAAGGGGAAGAGTGTTTTATAAATTCTAATGGCCTTAATCAGAGTCCCCTTTCAAGCTACTTAACTCTAGGATGGCGCCCAAGTCGTGCTTCAATTATGTCATTTATCGACTCTGTATTAATTATCATTACAGAGATGGATCTGTCTGCTTGCTTCCTTGCTCACTCGCCAGATGGTGAAAGTTCCTCTCTCTCTCTCTCTCTGACACCCCACACAAACATCACCTGGATTCACTCAAGCCTCTCTCCAGCTGAATGCTTAATCAGATCTTCCTCACCTTCATCCTGTATGACTGGTCTTCCTCCCTTGGGAGTGATCTCTATCAACACACACACGCGATGGCCAAGTGGCATCAAGCAGGACATGGTCTTATTTGCAAAGCCAAGTTCTGTCAACAACTCATTCCCGCCTCCGTGCAGAGAGATGTGGCTTCACCGTGCACCAAAGGGAGAGCGTCAGCTGGTCCACACGGTCTGCGTTCAATTATCTGGGGCAGTGGGAAGAATCACTGCAAAGCAGCCCTCCTGAAGTGGGGGCCCAGACAGAGATTAGGCTCCTCAGAGCTGCAATCTGGGCTGTATTTCATGGGGGCTGATGTTGCAAGGGGCTGTGTCTCTGAGTAATTCACAGACAACCCGGGACACAGAGCTTCCATGGTGCATGGGCGTCAGGTTGGAGAAGCCAAAAGAGTGGATCTCAGAAACAGGAAATGTTTAACTACTATCTTCATAAAATAAAAAATCAGGAACCAGGAGGTAGCAGAGTGGTTTGGGTGCATGGCTGGCACACGCCCAACCTGGGTTCAATTCCAAGCAGCAATGCATTCTGGGGCAGTTGAACCAAGGGTCCAGTTGGCTTGAGGATCACCGGTGGGGCCCTCGGACCTCCCGAGCAGCACTTGGAAGTTACCCCCCTCAAATTACAATGAAATAAAATAAGAACCAGATTAGTGGGGAAGGGAAGTTGACATTGGTAGCAAGATTGGTGCTGGAATATTGTATGTCAAAAGCTCAGCTATGAATAACTTTTGAATTCCTGGTGCTTTAACAAAATAAAATCTGGAAAGAAAAGAAAAGAAAAGAAATCCCTGCCTGCTCTCACCAGTGCAATGATTCTCTAGTCCCTATACCTTAAGCCCCAAGCTGGAGCCCTTCAAGACTGATTTCTTCTTGTCAGGCCAGAATTCCATTTCTACAATTGCCCACAGAACCTTCTGGCCTCAGCCTCACTAGTCCCAATTGCACTCCCATCCCCGCCTCCCAGGACACATTCTACCTCCAGTGATGTGGAGCAGGCCCGAATCCCACCTGCTGCCACAGAGGTGGGATGGAAGGAAGCCCTTTGGTTCCATTGACAGCTTAAAGCACATCAACAGCTCATAAACATCAGGGACAAAAGAAAAGATCCAAACTGGCTCACGGAACTGCTGGCTGTTTTCCTCCATCTTCTGAGAAGGCGCTAAGAGTGCGAGAGCTGTGTAGTTACTTGCTGTGTGGTCAGAGCACAAATGGAATCCAGCTACCTGGATCATCCAAAGGGCCCTGACACCCCCATCTGAGCCATTTGCAAGGCCGTTCCTTCAGTGGGTGTTTCCTGAGTGACTGATACTGAGGGTAAGACATTCTGTCCCCAGCATATGATGTGACTGAGAGAGGAACCAACTCCTGGCATCTCACATAACCATGTCTGAGGGAGGAACCAACTCCTGGCATCTAACATAACCATGTCTGAGGGAGGAACCAACTCCTAACATCTGACATAACCATGTCTGAGGGAGGAACTAACTCCTGACATCTGACATAACCATGTCTGAGGGAGGAACCAGATCCTGGCATCTGACTTAACCATGTCTGAGGGAGGAACCAACTCCTGACATCTGACATAATCATGTCTGAGGTAGGAACCAGATCCTGGCATGTGATGTTATCATAGATGAGGGAGGAACTAGTCCTGGCATATGAGGTGACCATGTCTGAGGGAGCAACCAGTTCCTGGCATATGATGGGGCTGTGTCTCAAGGAGAAACCAGCTTCTTCTGTGTGCTATGGCCATGTATAAAGGAAGAAATAGTATACAGCAAGTGACATGACTATGCCTGATTTGTTGATCACAACACCTAAAGTGAATCTGTCACACAGGCCAAAACTACCACACAGACATGATGACATGAGTGGACACAGGCAAAACAGGAAAGTCGAAGGGAGCTACCTCACCTGGTAAATGCAAACCAGGGAAGACTCCCCAGAATCTGGAAGGAGAGTGTGAAACAGAGGAGAGGAGTAGAAAGCGGCTGAGGAAAAGGCTCACACGAGGTCATGAATACTGAGGAGACAGAGTTCACTGAGCAGGTGGAAAATGGCTTCTGAGTAGAAGAAGGTGGAGTGACTCTGGGGTTGTTCAAAAGACCCACAGGAGTAGAAATAGAGACAATAACTTCTGGAAAGCACGGTAAGGACAATGGGGGAATCGGCCGACGGTCATCCAGCTTAGCAGGCAACGTTAATGAGTTTCTTCTCACTGAAAGAGAAATGCAGGAGGGAGATAGTGAAGGATAAATTCAAGTTTAAAAACTATGAAAATGCAGACTCTCTGGGACATGCCAAAAAGGGAATCAGCAGGAAGCTGGATGCGTGAGCCTAGAGCTCTGGCCTGGACAGGAAACACGGGTTTGGACAGCACGATGGGACAGATGGAGGCTAGAAACACAGGCTTGCTCAGGGCACCGAGTAAGAAGCCAGGGGAATAAGGAGGACAAGAAGGCAGGAAAGAGCAAGAGTAGGAGAGAGAGGGGAAGGAGGGGGAGGGAGGGAGAGAGAAGGAGAGGGAGAAGGGAGAGAAAGAGAAAAAGAAGGAGAGGGAGAGATGAAGGCAGGGAAGGAGAAAGAGAGGGGAAGAGAGGGGAAGAGAGAGGGAGAGGTGGAAGGGAGAGTGGGGGAGGGAGAAAAAAAGAAAGAAAGAGAGGGAGAGAGGGAAGAGAGAAGGGAAGGAGAGAAAGAGAGAGAGAAAGAGAGAGGGATTTCATAGAAGTCAAAGAGAAGAAATAGAAACATGCCAAAATGAGCCATTCTCGAGAGGGGTAAAGGAAGACGACAGCCACGAAAATGTTCATCGCATTTGACAACTGGCAGCTATTTGTGAGCAGAACAAGGCTCCTTTCAAACAGAAAAGGCCAGGTTAAGATGATCTTGCATTCTGAGTAAGAGGGCGAACTTAAGGGAGACAAACCAGACGGTGAAAGCTTGGAGCTGCTCATGAGGCAGATCTCTAAGGAGCACTGACTCCCAAACGGCTCCAAGTGAACAAAGAGAATGGATTTGTTTTGCTTTGCTATTTATCTCTTCCAGCAAGAGAAACTTAAAGATGTTAAGTAGCTGAACTATGTAAGTTCATTCCCCTGTCTGCACAAGCAGAAGCAGTAACAACACCCCGTCTGCTTGATCCACTGAGGTGTCTGAGCAAATAAGGTGAGAAGATGCCGAGTGATGGATTCAGAAGGCGACAGCTAGACCAATGTTATTATGTATTTGTAAATGTTGAAAACATGGAGTGATGAAATGAGTCCAGTGAAATATGGTTGGCCATAAAAATCAATAAACAGTTATTATCAGTTCAAAACCAGAAGCAGTAAGAAAATAATTGGATACACACTACAAGTTGCTGACCCCAGATCTTAGAGGCTGGCCACAACGTTCTGTGTCTTCAGGCAGAGAGAATTATTCTGGGGCTCCTAGTTCCAGGCTGAGTTTCCAGATGTCTTCATCACGGCAGCAAAAAAGCAAATGCCCACGACCCCTGGCAGAGGCTTCATAGAGTCATCTGAGAATTTATTCATCTTGCAAGCAGTGGTTCTTAAGTAAATATTTCTGGAAACCATCCAGTTTTGCCAAGCAACAAACTAGCTCCATAATTTAGGTCTCCTGACCAGTGAAATCATGGGGAATGGTCACGGTTTGCTAAGTCTGTTTTTCTAAGGGGTGACTGAGGAATTCTGGGAAGTCAGAGAGCCAAATTCATGGGAAGATAAACCACCCAAAGGAATACGGTCAACTCATTATCTCATGAGCCATGAAACCCTTACAGACTCCACAAAGAACATTAATTTTAGCTCCCTGACATCAGTAGAACTAGTCTTTCTCTTCTAAAACTTCTGACAAGTGGTTCTATCAAGCCCCATCTCCTGAGCTGGGAAGATTATCTTACCCTCATGGAAGAAAATGTCCCTTTCCTCTATTCTTTTGGACAATTCCCTTCTTCTTATTCTTCTTCTTATTATTTTTTGGCTCTTTGTGTCACATCCTGCGATGCTCAGTGGTTACTCCTGGTTCTGCACTCCGGAATTACTCCCAGCGGTGCTTGTGGGGGGAGACCATATGGGATGCCAGGGATTGAACCCGGGTCAGCTGCATGCAAGACAAATGCCCTCCCCACTGTCCTATTGCTCCAGTCCTGGATAATTTCCTTCTACTTTGGTTACCTAGGAGCTGACAGCTCCTTCTTGGTTATTGTGTTTTCAAGGGTCCAAGGTGCTAATTAAGGCTAAGCAGCTTTGTCTCTGGCTCCAAAGAGAAATTGTGCAGAATAAACTTTCTGTGTGACAGATATGAAGGATGGAGTCTACAGATCAAAAGAAACCCCACTGGCAATTACCTTTCCGTTAAAACTAATAATAATAAATCTTAGAAAGTCTGCACTATCATACTAAAATGGTGCTTGTTTTAGCCACATTTCTTGAAAATTTCCTTCTCAACGTGTGGCAATGCCCTATGCAGTGATTAATCTCCATGGGTCATTTTTACAGCTTTTCTCCGTGGTAAAGCTGGGCCTCGCCCAGGGACAGAGGGCTGAGAGGGCCCTCTGTGGACACTTCACCCCAAGCTCCAAGGAACAGAACCAAATGCACGATGCTCTCCAACACCTGAGGAATAATTAGCCTTTCCGAGCGCACATCCTCAGCCTTCCAACCGTGGAGTTTTCACACACCACCCTCGCCCGTGACTAGAAGGTGACAACAACAACGCCTTCAACTTGAGCACAGACCCTGGGCCACACGGCACTTGGAAACAGAACCGAGTCAATATGGAAGGGCTCTGCATCCCCCGGCTCGTTCTGCGCCCCATGGGGACCCCACCATGTGCCCACACTGGAAGCGAAGTTCAGCACCTCTGCCCCCTCAGAGTTCCCTGGGAAACACACTCTCGGTCTGCACTGGGCCCAATGGCACGCACCCGAGGATGCTACGCCCAAGGAATGGGGAGCACTTTCCCTGGAGACTCTTCCCAGGAAGAGGTGGAAAAGCAGGAGGAGCATTACCCATGCTAGAGCAGCGTGCTGGTGGGGAGGGTGCCAGCCAGTCAGCTTCCCTGGGACCCTCCTGTCTGTCTTTCCCGAGTGCCTCCTCTTGCGCGCAGCCCTGGGTTGGGGGGAAGATCTTCCAGCGGGTACCACGACTCACCTGTAGATGGAGAGGGGCGTCACTGAGCGCACGAGGGCCGCCACGGCCCCAACCTCAGCAGCCTGCACGGCGCCCCGTGTGCGGTACTTGACGGTGTCCTGGTAGCTGACGAAGGGCTGGTTGTACACAACAATCTTCCCAAGGGCTTCCAGGGCCTTTTTATGCAGGTCCTCAAAGGAATTCACCACCAGGACTGGGGCTGTGATGCCTAGAAATAAAAGTCACACAGGCAACTTACTCAGAAGGCCATCAACCCCTCTGACAAGATCAAAGTTTCAGAGTCATTTGCCACGGGAGAAAGACCGTGCTTCCCAAGAGGGAGAAAAGGCATTCAACACAACCGAGAGGGACTCATCATGTTTTTCAACTCAACCGGCTGATATTAAATCACAGATTGCTGGAAAAGATAGTCTTCCCCCAACTCTTTCCCACCCTCAGAAGGCACGAGTGGCACAGACTGACACTAATTATTTATAAAGCAAATGCATTTTAGAAAGCTCCCCTTGGGATTAAAGGAACCCATATTTATCTCTTAATAAAACTATTTTGATCTGTTGCTAAACAACCCGCATTGACATCAGACAAAGGATGACAACTCGTGAAGAACATTCCTCTTCTTCGAGGTCAACCATTTCCATAAATCCCAACTTTTAACAAGTGGCAAATGGGCTCTCTCCCAGCAAGAGACCGCATGTTTGCCTTCCCCCTACGGAGCCTCTTCCAGCGTGCGGAAACCACCCACTTCATGTGACTCCGTCACCGCCAAAACACATCGCTGCTCTGGAGATGGGAATTCCCAAGATCTTGTGCAACTGGCCCATAATCTCCTTGCCCCACATGGGGTACACAGGGTACAACTGAGGGCCCCAGCCAAGAAGCTCTTTGGTATCCCAGTGTGTAACCATCTTTGCTGGACTTCTCCCACCTCCGGAGAGGCAAAGCAAGTTCCACTTCCCGACAGGTCTCAAGGTGGGGAATATCCCTTTGAGCTCAGCGGCTGTCTCTCTACTTTGAACCCACCACTGTGCGATGGACAGGGCGGGCTGTCACCTTCACCCACAGAAGACTCGCCTCCAGACTTGTAAGAGATGGTTGGGAATGGCCCAGAGAGAGGAGAATGGAGACCAGGTGGTAACCAGGGGGACCTGCTTTGCCCATAATCTGAATTTTGTCCTGAGGGCATGGATTTGGATTAAGCTGGTTGTTCAGGGTCCACTTTGGTACAGCGGCACTTTCTCAGGTCATTCGTCCCAAACACTTAAACTCAACAGACTGAAAGGGAAACTTCTGCTGGGTACCATGAATGGCTTATTAACCCCCAGCAAATGCTCCAGCAGAAAAGCTATGCTAACAGCTACAGTCATGCTACAGGAACCACTGCTTACAGTTACTAGAAGCTACATGGACCATCTGCCACCCTTGAACCATATCAGAGAAACCACTATCCTATCTACCCTCCTGAAGAACAGGTAAAAAACAAAAAAACTAAGCATTTGCAGATTTCCCAGGAGATTATCAACGATGTTCAAATACTTAATTTTCTCAAATCCTCTCTGTTTAAATGCAATAATCAAGAGGCGAAAGGTAGCTCATCCATTCAGAGGATTTTTCATGGAGTCTGTGAGCACTGGCATAAGCGGCCGATGCCGAGATCTTCACAAGCCCCAGCCCAGAGTCCTCTGCCCTGGGGGGCAGGCATTGCTGCCGTCCAGAGCCCCGGTGGGGACAGGAGGACTTGGCCTGGTCACCTGTTTGGTGTGTTGCAGAACCAAGAGGCCAACTCAGAAATATCCCCTGGATACTGTCTACTCCAAACACAGAAAAGGTGTTAAGGAAACAACCGTCCTTCCAACGATTGGTGCCAGCCCCAGTGAATCAACCCTCGTAGGAATCTACTGGGGGCCTAATTTCCAGCTTATTAAATGCCTTAGAGGCCATCCCTGCTAAGATCATTAGCTTCGTGTCTTACTTAGCCACATCTTTACTATGTGCCACATGGCCTGAAATCTGGCAGCCTGGAAAGTGGCTGGTGAGTGGCCTCAAGCCCAGCCTGTATGTCCTCCCTCTTTATTTCACCAATTCAGAGAGAGTGTTCATCTCACGGTCTCTGCCAGCAGGCTGACCTGACGGTCTCTGCGGTGAAGATTTCATCAAAGGGCTGGAGAGTTAGTTCATGAGGCACCTGCCTTGCATGTGGCTGACCACGGTTTGATCTCTGGCACTGCGCCTGATCCCCTGAGCACCACCAGGAGTGATTTTAAGCACAAAGCCAGAAATAAGCCCTGAGCACAGCCTGGTGTGGTCCCAAAACCAATAGCACCCACAACGGTTTCATTGTAAGAGGATGGCCAGGCATTTATATATTCTTATAATGTGCCAAATATATTCTTCTACATGCCTTACTCATATGAATGCCCAATTTCTCAACAAGATCTATATTGTAGGCACTTTCACTAATATCATTAGACAATGGGCATTTTATTTCTCTGTAACAGCATTTTACTTATTTGTTGCTTACTTGATCTCCCAAAGAATTTGAAGGACATTGAAAAAGACATTGAAAAACAGAATTTTAAAAAATAAATTAAATAATAAAATCACATAATGATAAGATAGCATGACTTAAAATAATACACACTGTAAGATTTGTGAGAGGACCAGAAACTGAGCTACAAAGTAGCTGGCAAAGGAAGCAAAGGGTAAGATATAATCAGGCACAAGCTTTAGCATCCATTGAGAAAACAGGCCTGGGGCTGGAGTGATAGTACAGCCAGTAGCTAGTAGGCCGTTTGCCTTATCTATGGCCAGTCCCGTTTCAATCTCCAGCACCCCATATGGTCCTAAGTCCGCTACGAGAGATCTCTGGGTGCCAAGTCAGAAGTAAGCCCCGAGCACCACTGGGTGTGCCTGCCACCCCTAGAAAAACCAAACAGAAGAGGTCTGCTGCTGAGAAGCCTAAGCTCATGCCCAGACATCTGCTCTACAGACAAGGGCATGTGACGATGGGCAGGAGTTCATTCTATCCATTTCCTCAATTCGTCCACAAGACGACAGCACCATCCATTTCCTCCCATGTCCACCGTCTCTTTTAGTAACAGGACCTTTCACTACGGCTGAGAACGGGGACTATCTTGAGAGAAAGGAAAATCCCCAACTTCTCTGCAGCTCAGTGCAGCCGAGGGAGGTCGGCCCGGACTGTCCCCCGGCCCCTGCACTGCTCGCTGGCATGCAGGGGCAGGCTTCCTCTCGGACACTGAGGCAGGCATCCGAGCTCCCAAGTCAGGGAGCAGAGGCCCCTGCATCTCACACACCAGAGACAGGAGCATGGGCTTTGTTTAGACCTCTGTGACTTGGGGGCTCTCTCTGCTCTGTCATTCCTGGCAAAGCGGAGAAGAACATTCACCAAGTGAGTTCTTCAAGTGGATTTGCAAAGGCAGCCCAGGGAGGCAGGGGTGGTGGTTTTTACAGGCAGGAAGTCCCCTCGGAACTCAGATGAGAGAATTCTTGCAGGAAACATGGGCACTCACGGCCTCATAGGACAGAGCGGTTCGAAGGCTGAGCCCTGCTGATGAAGACACCAGCACAAAGATTTCACAGCAGAGGGAAAGTGGCTGGACTCAAAGATCAATTTAGAGATAAAATCATTTTTCCTGCAAATGACTGATCACAGGGTAAGAGAACAAAGGACGATAAGAAATGGAAAATTAAAAAGAAAAACTTACAGGAATGTTCTTTGTCAAAAATTTAGACCACTGGGTCCAGTCCAGAGAGAGGTGACAGTGACTCGAAGGGCTGAGAGCAACCCCTGCATGTGCAAGGCCTGGCTCTAACTCTGGCACCCAGGGAGCGTTGGGAGTGAGCCCCAAGCACAGAGTCAGGAGTAGCCTCCAAGAGCCGCCACATGTGGTCCAGCCATAACCCCCCATAAGACAACAGCACAAATCTTAGAATGAACGTGTGTTCCGTACTGCTGACTCAAGGCAGGGCAAGCATAGAGACGAGACATCTGAGATCACACACAACTCAGACTAAAGGCAACGCGTGTGCAAGTTGAGGCCACCTGCTTTGGGGGGGCTGGTTCAGACATGTCTCAGAAGACCCAACACTGGCAAAAGAGTAATGAGATCCCCAGAGGTACTGGGTACGATCTGAGTGGTAAGACACCACCCTATCCTCAAGGAACACAGAACTGATGTGTAACATGTAAACTGGACATGTATATGGGCCAGAGAGATAGTACAGCAGACAGAGCATTTGTCTTGTATACAGCCAACCCAGGCTTAATCCTGGGACTCTATATGGTCCCCCAAGCCCACCAGGAGTGATCCCTACCTGTAGCAGCAAACC
The DNA here is from genome assembly GCF_027595985.1 of Sorex araneus. NCBI lineage: Eukaryota > Metazoa > Chordata > Mammalia > Eulipotyphla > Soricidae > Sorex > Sorex araneus. Next base: position 127,735,404 of record NC_073303.1, read on the forward strand.
CTGAGCACGCTGGGTGTGAGCCCAAAATGAAAAATAAATAAATAAATAAATAAATAAATAAATAAATAAATAAATAATTCGAACATGTATTGTAGCTTGCCTAGCCTATAAATACATTAGCCCATGAGGAAGTATTAATCTGCAAGAGAATCAACAGTGCTCAGAGGAGATGTGAACGTCACAGCTCCTGGGATCAGATCATTCCACGAGGACATGTCCCCTCCTTGTCCTCTTCCTTCCCTTCAGACCCAATCTGCCGAGGAGCCTCTTCTCCAAGCCAACCTCTCGGCCTGAGCTCTGGATTCCTGGGAGCTGGTTTCAGCTGCCCATTTGCTTCTTATTAAGCTATATATTCTTTGGCAAGTCACTTCAATGCTGTAAGCTCCAGTCTTTGTATATAATAACAGTGTTATGAGGAGGAGGAGGGACGTGGATTTGAACCTCGTGTGTGAATCAGAAAACCATATGGACATGAAAGCACGCTGCTCCTCCGCCTCTCCCCTTCTCACTGGCAAACTGTTGAGGAAGATCCATTCGCTCACTCCCTTCTCTCTTGGCTGCTCCATCTCCCCCCTCTCCTAAAAAAAAAACAAGTGTCATCAATCCTGCATTCACCTGACTTACAATTCACCATGCGTGAACAGATTCACTGGTGTCCAACCAATGTACCCAGCCAGGCAACTATCCAACTATCTCCACATTATGCTAGAAAACACTCTGATCCCCTCCCAGACAGACACTCCCGGGAGAGCCGTCAGCCTTGATCCTGGCTCTGGGCCTCCCCACCCCACTCCAGGCAACCGCTCATCTACTTTGTCTCTACAGAACTGCCCATCATGGATATTTTAACAGAGAGATGCATACAGAACAGTCTTTTGCAATTGGCTCTGTGTGTGTGTATGTGCGTGTGTGTGTGTGTGTGTGTGTGTGTGTGTGTGTGCTCATCCTACTGTCTCCGAGGGCTGAATGTTCGTCAGTTCCTTTGTACTGCCCAATAGGATCCCAGTGAATGGAGAGTCTACTTTTGAACTTTGTGCACCCGTGACCCCAAGACTCCTTCTCCTGCTCCCCACACTGCCACAGATGACAGAGGGAGAGGGGGGACTGATGCCAACAACTGTGTCTCGCTCATTTCTCTGTCAGCAGCACCTGCACCCAAGGGCCAGCCAGCAGGTGTTCAACAAAAGTCCATTCAATGCAGGCAAGGACGGGGGTCGGCCCAGACATCCATCACTCATGGGAATCATTTAGGTGCTACAGGCAAGCTGGGAGAAACTCGAATCTCTAGACCCAGATAGTGAATTGCCCTCCTTAACCCTTCCCCGGCCATGAGGATGCAGCCCACCCCCATCACACAGGGGACTTCCCACACTCCTTCTCTTCGGATCTGGGCAACCCTCCTTCCATCAGAACACTCCTGGCATCTCTTGACAGGCGGGGAATTGGGTTCCAGCTGAAAGGGGTGATGGTCGCATTTCGGTTGATTCTACCGAGCCTCCACTGACTCCTAACCTGGAAGCATTGAGGCTCCTCCCCATCACGGGCAGTTTCTGAGTTGAGAAGGAATAGAGGGAAGTGAGAGTCCAATTAAAACCACCTACCTCTCACCCCGCAGGGCCACACTCCCTGGAAGAGCCTCCCCTCTCTTGAAGAGAAGGAGCATGAGACCTGGTGACAAATTCTACAGTCTTCCTCTTAGTGGTCATACTGTTTCTTCCTGAAAGATTGAGGTCAGCCCACCCACCCAACACTGTCCAGTGGGCAGTGGGCTTGGAGGACAGCCTGGAGGAGGACACACATGTCCTGATACCCTCCTCTCCGGGGGGCGGGGCAGCTATGCCAGAGACTTCACAATGACCTAGGGCGTGGCACTGTGTGCAGGTACTCCTCTAGCGAAGGATCTCTCCCTGCCCCCATCCCACCCAACTCCTCTCCAATTTTCTATCTGCTGCTGAGACTTTCAAATCTGGCCACCTAGGAGCAAAGTTTTTCTGCCTTTCCAAGCACAAAGGCTGCTCCATCCCTCAAATTTTATTTTTTACAGGAATTACTTTTCCAACGGGGAATTTCTCTATCATGCATGAGGAAGAGGCAGAGACTAATCACATTTTTTAAAAAAATTAAAGCCTCCTCAATTAATCCATGCTTCTGGTCGCACAGGCACACACACCATTTTTGTAGGAGCTCTGAATCCTTTTAAAAATGAATGTGGATATAAGTGTAATTAAAGATGAATAGCTTGGGAACGTCTTTGCTCTGGCACATAACCCAGAGAGGACACCAAGCCATCTTCAGCAAAAATGCAGCTCTGAGAAATGATGCCACTGTTTGTTGCAGGGGTGGAGTGAGTGGGGACGGGTGAGGGGACAGAAGAATATTTCCCCCTTCATCAAAAAAATTACAGTGGGACACAATAGAATCCCAAAGACAAATAAATGTAGCTGCCTTCTGGAAAGAAGCCATTAGGTAAAAGAATGATATTTCTTTTTGGGTCTCCTAAAGATCTATAATTGTATATGAAAATAATAATCTATAAAGAGAAGAAATTATTGGGTTAATAATCCCAACCATCAGTGCCACTAATGTCGATTTCTAAGTACAGCCCATAAACAAACCATTGGTTAATATTCAAGTTCTTCTTTCTTCAATTTATACAGCCTCTCATGGGAAACTCTGATCTATAAACCAAGTAAATAAGCACAAGTATTGGATTGCCTCTCCAAATAGGTTCTTATCCAAACTGAAAACGCATCTGAATGCCTCACCATCAATCCTGGAAGCAGCGAGGTACTTGGCTTATTTGAAAGGTTAAATCAGTTAGTCAGCAAATTATTTTAAATTATTTGCTAAGATTAGAACACAGGTTTTAATCATCTTAAAATAGAATTCTCTTATTAAAATATGCCTATAATATAAAGGTCTGTTTGCTTTTGATTATAGTTCTACCCCGTAACTTTAAATCTTCTTATAACATACTAGACTAGCAAAATATTTTGTATTGCTCATATTTCCTTATCAACTTCATTAGTTTTTATCCTATGCCTAAAAAGTAATATTATCTACACTATTACTTTGATGAATACTTAATAGGCCTCAAAATGTATATGCCTAATTAGGAGTTCTCCCATTTTAGTTAGAATTCCTAACTTCTAATTAGGAGTTCTCCAAGCAGTATCAATGTGGCTGGTAAAACTAAAAATCACAACCTCTCAGTACCTGTATTGCAAACCATAATGCCTCAAAGAGGAGAAGAGAGACAGAGATAGACACATACAGAGAGAGGAGGGGGGGGAGGAAAGAAAGTGTCTGCCATAGAGACAGGCTGGGGAGAGGGTGGCGGGAGGGAACCTGGAGACACTGGTGCTGGGAAATGTACACTGGTGGAGGGATGAAAGTTGTAACACTGTATGACTGAAACCCAACCATGATCAGCTTTGTAACTGTATTTCATGGTGATTAAAAAGAAAATTAAAACTAAAAATCATGATACGTCTGTGTTCTCTGTTGCCAAAACTAAGATTTAGTCCTTATTATCCCCCAGGTAAAATATTTGGAGGGAAGAATAGCGTGTTGGGGGCCTCACCCAGCAGTGCTCAGGGTTTACTCCTGGTTCTGTGCTCTGGAATCATTCTTAATGGGCTTAGGGGATTACATATGTGCTGGGAATCAAACCTGGGTTGGCTGCACACAATGCAAGCACCCAACCAGTTGTACTCTCTCTATATACCCTAAAATATTATTTTTAATGGAAATGTCTATGAAATGCTAAAAAGAGTGCTCTATAGCTAGTTCAGAATCCTGTTTTTGGATAGAGACCTCCTGAGCAGTACTCATGGACAGCAGTGGCACCCCAGCCTATAATACTCAGCCTGTCGGGGCAGTGGAAGGTCCCCATGGTAGGGACCAAGAATGTGGTACTGCTCATTCCCTGTGGTACCCAAGACCTCATCAGTTCTCAGGGACCTCCAGGGCCACTCTGAATGATGCTCTAGGGGCCAGATGGTGCTGGAGATAGAACAGGGCCCAGGCATCACCCCTGTCTATCTCCTAGTCTTCTAGTTCCAATCTTATATCTAGTGGAAATGGATGTTAGGCACAGAGAAATTTTTACCTTTTGCAACGTTCCAAATGAAGACGTCAGCAGTCTTCCAGAGATCCCAGCTGTTTTTATTAGCTTATATTTGGAATATTTCTGCAGTGAACCAAACTTATTTGCCCAGAGACTGACAATGAGATGCAATGACAATTTTCCTTTGAAATTCAGCCTGCCTCGAGAACCACTCCAAGTACCATTTCTCTAGATGTCCGCGTGGAGTCCTGCTTGGTGGGTTATTTTAATAGCTCTGACACAGTGAGTATGGGGAGGCTTGCAGAGGACCCACAGAGAAATTAAGAAATGAGAGACAAGAGGCATGGTTTTGAGGATGTGGTCAGGTGGTGAGATGTGGCTTTGGAGTAAAAGTGGAGTGAGATGGATTTGGCAAGAGACTTGTCACCATCACAAAGCAAGTTACAGGAACTACGTGTGCCCCAAGGATTCAAGCTGGCGATCAGCTTGGTCTCATCCTGTTTCACAAAAGTTCAACGTGATGTGATACCAAATGTGACCTGATGGGCTTTGATGGGCCTCACTGTCCCAGAGCTAAGCAGTGACATCCTTCCAAGAACATCCCAACAGTACAACAGCTCAGGGATGGAAATTGATGGTGGGCCACATGTTCACATCTAGCCTTGCGTTAGAGCTCCAGCCATCCCATCCAGTAGGTAAGATGATTTCCCTCATCACCTCTCGAGGAAAGAGAAAGTAAACATGGTCAACAGCTTGCCCAAAGTCTGAATTGGTCCTCTCACCACCTCACCACACTCCCTTCCTTCTCCAGTTCATCCCCCTTCTGAAATGCTGGTTGAGCATCAATGAGGAGGCACCGGGAATGATCAGAGTTAAGACACCACACCTTGGTTAAAGAAACTTTGGTTCCCCTTTCGCTGCTGCTGCCGCTCCGGCATGACCGAGGAGCCCAAAAGAGCTACTTTGGACACCAGCAGCCCAATGAAATTCTTCCAGAATGTGAACTGAGCGTCTACGCCAGGCTGCAACAGTGGGAGCCGGGTATTTCTCTCTAGGTTTTTCCATCTTATGAGCACCATAAAAGGGTAAAAGTTTGTAGTGATATAATTTCTGGCAGAATTTTCCCTGGACTTTATACAGAAACCCAAAACCACGCGGCTGCGGCAGCGGCCGCATGACCTAATGTCATCTAATCATCAACAATATGAAATGGTTCCTTTGTAACGGGTTGGACTTTGGGGGGATAATCCTAACAAGAATAGTAAGTCTTTTGTTGAAATATTGAAGGCAATCAAAGTGGTAGCCATCTCTCTAGACTGAACTAAGCTATAACCCCACGCCGGCTGAGGAAAAGAAATATTTCTTTCTCGGGAAGAAATGCGGCGTGGTGTTAGCCATACTATGATGTTCATTAAGCAGACACAAACCTGGTGGCATGAGAATGGGATATAAGGGGAAAAAAATTATGCACATGGAACAGCGGGACGCTGGTGGAGTCTCGAGCCGGGGCCGATACCAGCGCACTACTTTTGGTTCCAGAAACTGCTTGCAGACATGCTGCTAGACTATCAACTAAGCTATAGCCCCACGCCTGCTGATGATGGGAAATAACCATCTTTCTCAGTTTTTTTCCCTTTATTAGGCAGCGTGGCGTCAATCGCACTATGAGGATTACTAAGCAGGCATGAACTCAGTGGCGCAGGAAGGAGGGGGGAAAAACAAAAAGAAGAAAAGTTATGTAACAAACAGCGGGACTTAATATCTCTACATTCTCAGCAATGGAAAACTATCAAATGCTTCCTTGGCAGTAGGACTATCTTTTTTTGGGGGGGGAACTCCAGCAACAATAGTGAGTTATGAGTTGAAACATGGAATGTAATCAAGATAAAGAGTAAACAAAGTGAAATTTATCACTTACAAGGGCGGGGACTGGGGGGGCGGAAGGGGGTGGGAGGTATACTGGGGTGGTTGGTGATGGAATATGGGCACTGGTGAAGGGAAGGGTGTTTGAGTATTGTATAACTGACATAACCCTGAGAACTATGTAACTTTCCACATGGTGATTCAATAAAAAAATTTAAAAAAAAAATAAATAAAAATAAAAACCTTTATTCAATTAAAAAAAAAAGAAACTTTGGTTCATCTACACAATGGAATACTATGCACCTGTTAGGAAGGATGAAGTCATGAAATTGGTTTATAAGTGGATTGTCATAGAGAGTATCATGCTAAGTGAAATGAGTCAGAAGGAGAGCGACAGACATAGAATGACTACACTCATTTGTGGAATATAAAATATCATAAATATGAGAGCTTTTGCGTCGTTGCCTCTGAGAGAGCAAGATGGGTCACCAGCAGCTCTACTGGAGCCATCTAAGAAAATTCGGCCAGGGGTCGAGCTCTTGTGGCGTCTGCTCCAACCGACATGGCCTGATCTGGAAATATGGCCTGAATATGTGCCACCAGTGTTTCCACCAGTACGCGAAGGACATCAGCTTCATCAGGTTGGACTAAGTGAACTTCTGGAGTTGGTCATCAGAAACATCTACCTGGCAGCAGGAACACATGCAGATCTTTGTACATAAAATAAAGTGACTTCAATTATCAAAAATATATATATATATATATCATAATATAAGACTAACGCCCAAAGACAGCAGAGACAAGGACCAAGAAGATTGCTGCATGGTTGGAAGCCTGCCTCAGGAGCTGGCGAGAAGGCAGCTGGGATATAGAAGGGATCACTGAGTCAATGATGGTTGAAGGGATCGCACGGGATGGGAGATGTGTGCTGAAAGTAGATAAAGGACCAAACGTGATGGCCTCTCAGTATCTGTATTGCAAACCATAATGCCCAAAAGTAGATACAGTATGGGGTAAATTGTCTGCCTTAGAGGTAAGGGGAGGTGTGGGCCAGGCAGTGGGGATACTGGGAACATTGGTGGTGGAGAATGTGCACTGGTGGAGGGATGGGTGTTCGATCATTGTATGACTGAAACTCAAACATGAAAGCTTTGTAACTATCTCATGGTGATTCAAGAAAGGAAAGAAAGAAAGAAAGAAAGAAAGAAAGAAAGAAAGAAAGAAAGAAAGAAAGAAAGAAAGAAAGAAAGAAAGAAAGAAAGAAAGAAAGGAAAGAAAGAAAGAAAGAAAGAAAGAAAGAAAGAAAGAAAGAAAGAAAGAAAGAAAGAAAGAAAGAAAGAAAGAAAGAAAGAAAGAGAGAGAGAGAGAGGGAGGGAGGGAGGGAGGGAGGGAGGGGGGAAGAAAGAAAGAAAGAAAGAAAGAAAGAAAGAAGAAAGAAAGAAAGAAAGAAAGAAAGAAAGAAAGAAAGAAAGAAAGAAAGAAAGAAAGAAAGAAAGAAAGAAAGAAGACACTGTGTCTCGTTCCTAAAAGAAGAATCCAGCAATGAAGACAAGTTCAGGAAGAACAACAGACAGTGAAACCTGTCAAGTGTTACAAGACAGCTGGCAGATGGGGCCACCCGAAGGTGTCCCACTGGGGGAGGAACCGAGGGAAGCCTGCAGGACAACGTGAGCTCCCAAGGGAACCTTTGAGGGAAACAGGGAATCAGCCAGGGAGAAACGTCAGGGGGTGGAAAGGGAAGCGTCCAGGGCAAGTGCTGGGTAGAAATCAATGGTGACAGAGAGGAAAACGCTGCCCTGTGTGGAGGGCACAGCCCGGCAAGTTTAACATCATCAGGGACTGACGATCCGTGCAAGAGGTGAAGCTCACAGAAAGCTCACTGCTTGCAAGCAGACACAGAAATATACACAGGGCATTTTGTTTTTATTTTAACTTTTTTTGGGGGGTGCCCACCTGACAGTGCTCAGGGATTACTCCAAGGAGGGTGGGGGCTCATATAGGATGCAGGAGATTGAACCCAGATTGGCCACGTGCAAGGCAAGCGCCCTACCCATGGTACTATCACTCCAGCCTTTAAAAAAAAAAAATTGATTGCAATAGTGCAGCAGATAGAGTACTTGCTTTGTGTGAGGCCTGGTTTAATCCTCAGTACCCCAGATGGTCCCTGGCCTGCCAGGACTGAGCCTGAGCATTGCTGGGTGTGGCTCCAAATAAACAATAATAATAATTAAAATTGAAAATAGGAAAAATGAGCTGCCCAGTGGTCTGAGTGCAGGCTCTGTGGCCAGAGGCCTGGTCCACGCTGCCTGCCGCTAGCGGGAATGCTCACAGTACACATTTAAATGAAAGCAGAAACTCTTCTTTCCTGGAGGGGCATAATTCTTCACACCCCCTCACACCGACTCCTTTCTGGTCTCCCTGAAATGGGGAAAGCACCTTTCCAGCCTGACGGGGACACGCTTCCTGTCCAGGTCAGCCCGGGCCTGTGCTGACCCTCCGCCTGCCAACTGCTTCAGAGGCAGCTCCGACAGGGTCAATCAGTTCCCAAAACGGGCTCAGTGAAAAGAAAAAAGCAGAAATATCAGTTCCTAAAGCCCAAGTTTCCTGAGGAAAAAATTTCCAGAGTTTCCTGAGAAAGAGTCTGTCAGAAACTGTGATCCCCTGAGATAGGAATGTAGATAGTTGAGTGAAAACAACAAAAGAACGTTAACTGCTGGCCTGAGAGGAATGAAGACAGTTGCCTTTGGAGCACAGATGCCGGGGAAGGGGTCACAGGCGGCTGTGGGACGGGTTTTTCTCTGCCAAGGGGAGTGACATCAGGAGCCAGAAGGGCCATAAAGACGTTCCCCACATTCCTGCAATTTCTCTTTCTCGCATCCTCAAGGGAGTCTCGTTTCATCATTTTCTCTGGTGGAGAGAGGTGGGCTGAGGACAAAGGTCCTGTCTGTCTTGGAGCTGAGAGAGCCGGGCCCAAGGCCTTCTCTGGAAACACAGCCCAGATGTGCCCTGGTGACAGTCCCCAGATCCAGCTTCGAGCAGCCCCTGGAAAGCACAGATGAGCACCCCAAACACAGCAACAACTGGTCGTGATCAGGAGCTCGTTGCTGTAAAATGCGCTGGCCTGGCAGTCCTGGGGGCGCCCGCTTAGGCCGGGCCGAGACAGCTCCTGAGAGGGTGGCGGTGGGGACAAGGCAGGAGGCCAACGGCGTCTGGGAGGTGAGGCTGATTCCCTTGACTCTGTATGAGTCATGCGCGTGAGCTATGGCTTTGCTTAGGAGGTTTCTGAAAACCGAAAGGCTAATATGTCTCACCAAAAAAAAAGAAAAAGAATTTTTTTTTTAAGTGCATGAACTCTTACATCAAAAACAAATCACGCTGCTACTAATAATATTTACAAATACCAGGGAAACTGGCCCCGGTTAGCTCAACTGGTCCCGGTCACATCGGTTCGCAGCCAAGAGGACAATGCAACGTTCTTGGCCCCTTGTTCTTCAGCTTTCTGCTAGGAGCCACCAAATGAGGTGACCCTGGTTAGCTTCTATCTCCTCCCCCGAAGTCCTTCCTGCCCTAGGAAGGTGAGGACATGGAAGACATGTGAGGTGGCCAGGCACTGGCCACGCCCCCTTGACCCTCTGTGCTGTGCCCACCAGCCTCTGCCCCTCCTCCCGTCACTGGGAAGGGCACACACAGCCCATCACACTGTGGCATGGGCTTTGCTTTGTTCCAGTGCTGAGAGGACGGCCTTTGACTGCTCACCCCGGGATCCTGTCACCCTCTGCGTCCTCCCCTCGCCCCCGCCCGAAAGCTTGTTCAATCCCCAGAGCCAGAGAAAGCAAATCTCCAGGCATCCCTCTTACCCACACCAGCATTTACTCCTCTTTTGACCGATCCTAAGGTAATGACCACCCAAGTGTGCTGGGCAGGGAGGGGCTACAGGGACACTGACCAACGTCTGTGTCACAGTCTGGGTCACAGCAGGCTGCAGGAGCCCTGGATAGTCACATTCAAGGACCCTGGTTTGCAGACATGAAGGGCGCGCAAGACTATGGCAGCACCCATGAAGGAGCCAACTGCTTGGGATACTGCACAGAATGAAATCATCAGAAAGGCCACACGCCTGGAGTCTGTGCCACCCTGTGTGGCATTAGGGGACATCGCATCAAGGGGGGCCACGATGGATCTGGCGAAAAGATGCTCCATGAAGAATGAAGCTTGGGGGGCTGCAGAGAGTACCTTGCTAGCAGAGCGGTAGTCTAGCATACAGAGAAAGGGGCTTGCCTGCCTTTCGGGTTCTATCGAACCCAACTCTGGTTCGATCCCTGCTACCACAGACAGTCCCCTGAGCACTGCCAAGAGAGCTCTCTGAATGCAGCGCCAGGAGTAAGCTCTGGGCACAGCCGGGTGTGGCCCCCAAGCAAATAAAAATAAAACAAGACCCAAAAAGAACCCCATTATCCACTGCCTTGGCACCACTTCCTTGCTCTGTGACAGCATCCCAGTATTTCTGCGACCCCGAGCGTCCCACCTTCCATCCCTCTCCCTTTTCCCTCCAAACCCCAGGCAGAGCGTCTGGCCTTCCCTGGCTAATGCTCCATTTTCCATTCCGGAGGCTTCTGGAATGGAGGAGCCTCCCCAGTCTGAACCCCATCAGACCTTTCTCCTTTCCCACCGTCGTTACAGAGCCACAAATGTTTTCTGGAAAAAAAGAAAGTTTCTCCAGAGCTTCTCCTCTCTGTAAGTGTGCCACTGTTTCCAAGGGCTCCAGTCCAGGCTGGGCTGGACCTGAGGTCCCCGACCCCAGCGAGTGGGAGTCGAGTCCGCTACCCCCAGCACGCCCCCCATACACCTGTCAGAAACGCCCAGCACGCGGTCTCGTCATGCACAAAGCATAAAATTAAAAAGGCACTTGTAAATTTTGATATTTGGGGGTCACCTAGCAATGCCTGGGGCCCACATGTGGTGGGGGGGCAGGACAAGGTCCTTACCCCCTGAGCCATTCTCCAGCCCCGAGGAGGCACCATTTCTTTTCTGTTTTGTTTGGGGGGTGGGGGAGCCATACCTGCTGGTACTCAGGGCTGACTCTTGGCTCTGTGCTCAGGGATCAGTCCTGGCAGGCTCAGGGGACCCTATGGGGCACAGGGGATTGAACCCGGATGGGCCACGTGCAAGGCAAGCGCCCTCCCCGCTGGACCATCACCTCGGCCCTGAGGCACCACTTCTTCCTGTTTGCCAGTTCCCCGTGTGGGCAGCATCTTGACCTTTGCTTAACCACTGACCACAGATAGTTAATGTTTGGGGAACCCAGTGCCTCCTCAGAGAGACGCATTTGTCTCCGGAGGATCCTACTCGGAGAGCAGGTTGTGAGTTCCGGAGTCGGGTGGCTCAGGTCCCGTGGGCACGGAGTTTTTGTGGCCCAGCCCAACGCCCTCACTGGCACTGAGCCAACTCTCCCAGCTTCCACACCACGCTCGGCCACTCAGCTGCCTGGGCCTTGCTCGAGTGTCCACCTCCCTGCAGAGCTCAGAGAGCCCACACTGGACCACACAAAACCAACCGAACTCGAGTCTTGAACCAGCTAAGCTCTGGGGGTGGGCAAGGGGTAGCCCAAACACTACCCACCGTGGAAGTACAGGGAGTGGAAGGCAAAGAGGTAGAGAAGAGAGCGAGATGCTTGTTGCCATGGAACCCCCAGCTCTGGAAAGCTGAAACCCTGCTGGGCAACAGCCCCCTCCGCACCTACACACACCCACACCCACACACACACCCACACACACACACACACACACACACTCATCACACACGGAAGACACAGAAGGCAAGAGACAGACGGTACCATTGGGGGGCGTCCCGATGCTGCTGCCCAGCCCCATGACGGCCATGGTGTGGATCCTGGGCTCCAGCATGATGAGCGACTCCTCACCGCGCTCCCAGTGGGGGACTCTGACGGGCTCCAGGTGCACGTGCTGCAGCCCGTCCTCCAGCAGGCTCCGGTACATGATCTGGATGGCCTTCTCGAGATCCCTCGAGCCGCTGAGCCTGGGGCCCACGGTGTCCACCAGGAGAGACAGACGCTCGTAGGACCTGTTCTGGGCTTTGCCGTCCACCGCCAGGTTGATGATGGCCTTGGCCACGCCCCTGTAGGAGGCGATCTCCTCCTCCATTTCCTGGATCGTCTTCCTGCTAGAGCTGTACCTGCGGATGGCCTTCCCGCAGCTCAGGGGCAAGAGGTGTGCGAGGCCCACGAGGGCGACCAGGAGGAGCTGCATGCTTCCCGGCTCACAGTCCTCCCCGGAGGAGCCTGTCGAGGGAGGGAGAGAGAGAGACGGTTGGAGGGTGGCCAGGGAGTGAGCGCCTATACACCCATCCAAGTCAGGCCTCACCCCCCCCCCCCCGAGCTCCTGGGAATCAAGGTGAGCATTCAGGGGAGCTTGGGGGGACCAGAGGAAGAATGCAGCACTTAGGAAGATCAAGAGGCTGGGCTCTTGCCCTAACAGGCTAAAGAAAGAGGAGAGGGGTGGGAGCGAGAGAACCAGAACCGTGGGGACGGCGCTTGCCTTGCATGCTGCTGACCCAGGTTTATTCCTCTGCACCCCATGAGGCCCCCCGAGCACTGCCAGGAGTGATCCCTGAGAATTGAACCAAACTCTGAGTCAAGCCAGATGTGGTGCGCGCGCGCGCGCACACACACACACACACACACACACACACACAGAGCAGGGCCCACAGGACAGCTGAGTCCCTCGGCTTTCCAGCTCCCTTACCTGTGCCCCCTTGGCCACCTGCCCTGTGCCCTCGGGCCCGTCCATCCCAGGCCCTGCAGCAGCTGCTCCCAAAAGCCCAACGCTACTCAGCCCTCCACAACCTGCACTCGAGGCTGCCAGTGCTCAATTACTGCATTTCCCAAGGATGCCGTGAAACCACCAGCCAAAGACGCACAAAGGCTAGTTGCCAGCACGAGAGTCGGGCACTAACCAGGCCTGCCCACAGGGCTATCAAGAGACCAAAGTCAGGCAACGCTGTAGGCCCCTGGCCACCACGCAGCCCACGACTAAACCACCCACAAGTGAGCCGCAGCTACAGCACGGCAGCCTTCAGCCCGGGCGCAGTGCCCGGCGTTTCCACTCAGTGAACTATCCAGCACACAGACGGCGGCCGCAGCACACATCTACCACCATGAACAGTGTCACGGGGAGTGCGTGTAGACCCCAGGGGCAGCTGGCAGGAGAGTTGCTCGTCTGTCCCATCGCGGGCTCAGGCCCCCGTGCTCCTCTCTGCTTTCTGTTTCTTGCCTCCTGCTCTTAGATTTGGCGAGCACGCAGGGCTGCAACACGTTCAAAACACTGAAAGAAACAACCATGGTCCCTCCCTACAGATGACCTGCAAAGCCCAGCCCAGGGCTGGCTGATGGGAAGGTGGAAAGATGGGTCCCAAATGCAATCAGCACTTTCCACTGGCCTCTGCCTAAAGCACAACCCCACCTCACAGTCCCCAGCTAGTCTCTGTGTGTGTGTGTGTGTGTGTGTCTCTCTCTCTTTCTGTCTCTCCCTCTTTCCCTCTCACTCCCCCTCTCTCTATCTCTGTCTCTCTTTCTCTCTCTCTCCCTCTCCTTCTCTGTCTGTGTCCCCCTCCCTCCCTCCCTCCCTCCCTCCCTCCCTCCCTCCTTCCCTCCCTCTCTCTCTCTCTCTCTCACACACACACACACACACACCCCTAGAGCGCTTCAAATGCAACTAGTCCACAGTCATGGCACTGGGACGATGACAGAGGGCACTGCCACTTTGGCAAGAGGGCGCAGTAACTATATATCCAAACCATAAACGCGAACACTGCCGGAAGCTAGCCCAAACTCAGTATAAAATACACAACAGATTTGATCTTGAAAATGAAATACTTTGGGATTTAACTATGAAAACAATTAGCACTTCGGCATACCGCGCCGCACACCGAGTGTGGGTCCTACCTCATCTGTTTTCCCATTGAAACGCGGTCCTGTCCTATCACTGTCCTGTCTTTTTTCTGGCAGCGGGCAGTGATGCTCCACTGCCCTCAAACTCGACACCATGGTTCACAGAGCCTGGCCCTTCCCGAGCCAGTCTCTGGTCAACTCATGGTCCCCCAGGCCCTTCTCTTGCCCCTGTACTCCCACTTGCATCAAACGGCCCCACCTAGTTTTCTTTGCTGATCTTTTGAGAATCACCTCTTCCGGGGAGCCTCCCATCATGCCCCCCAGAATGAGTGCTCCCACCCCCCTCCACTAGACTACAAACCAGTCTGTCTGTTCACACCTTTCTCCGTTCTTCTCTCCTATCACAAGGTGAGTGTGTGTGGGGGGCACAAAGTTTCTCTCTGACTGCCCTCCTATGTAATGTGTAGCCCCCAACACATTCTCATGCAGGACTAGTGGCCTCTGATGTCTACAACTTTGCTTCCCTGGGTGTGATGGAACTTGCCTAACCCACATCGCTTGGAATCCAGAGGATTAAGAACTTGTTCTTATTATAAACGTTCATCTTATTACTGATAGATGATGCATAATCATATAGTGATCATATCATTGGTATAAGATGTCATCAATATAATGTTTAGATAAGAATCTAAATAAAATCTGGGAAACCAAACATTGTTCCCACTGTCCTTGGTAACGTTACTATTTATAAGAATACAGCCTTAGTTTCTACTGTGGCCTGTCTTTTTAAAACGAAATTTTATGGGGCTGGAGTGATAGTACAGCAGGGAGGGCATTTGCCTTGCGTGCAGCGGACCTGGGCTCGATCCCCAACATCCCATATAGTCACACAAGCACTGCCAGGGGCAATTCCTGAGCATCGCCAGGTGTGATCCCAAAAGCAATAAATAAATAAATAACACTTAATTTTATTAAGCCATCAAAATATCTCACCAGACTGCAATGTATTCTTGAAAGCATATTTCTAAATGCACAATTGTTACAAAAGAAAAAATACAGAAAAAATTATTAAGTCCCCTGCAAATTACCACTAACCATAAGTAGGTACTTTCCATGGAAAACTCTCAAATCATTCTGTAGACATTAATACTTCCACAGCACATTTCTTTCTAGTGATGAGCAAAAAGCACCGTGAAAGAACAAGGTGGAGAGCACAGGCGCACAATGGGGCCACCAGTCCATATTCCAGTCCTGTAGAAGGTTGATAGAGGCCTATGTTCTGAGGTGCAAGCAGCAAATGAAGCATCAACTGGGATCCCCAAAGTCAATGGGTCAACAAGTCCTCTGGACTCATCCCAGCTGAACAAATTCTGCACATACCAAATTTTCAAATAGAAACAAGCACGTGAAGGATCCCCAAAGTCAATGGGCCAACGGGAACAGACTTTCACACAGAAACCAGTGTTGTGAGTGCTGTGCTGAATTCTTTAACTATGCTATGCCATGAACGCCCCCTTCCTCTATACACACACACACACACACACACACACACACACACACACACACACACACACGATAAATGCTCATGTTTTAAGGCAGGTTAATTTCAAAGAGGATGGGGCCGTTACCTCTTAATGGGTCCACTTAGTGGATCCATTTTTCTCCAAGTGTAGCATCAATGGTTAGAACATAATGGCACTCAAAGGCACAAAATAATGAAATACATGAAAAAAACCACCTAGAACACTTGACATAATAAACAGTAAATACAATCTAGCTATTCTAAATCTGGCTTTTCCTAGAACATAATCTGAAAATTACTGATGCTATTCCTTGCTAGCATGCATAATTATATGTTTCTCCAATGAGCGCTCTGAGCCTTTTTTATTATTGTTTGTAGAACGGCACATTAGACCAACAAAGAGATGCACTATTCATAAAGAGCAGAAAAGAATCAGTGTTACAAACAATCAATATTTGGAGAGAACCACAATTGGAAGAAGTTCTTGCTATATTATATTCTGCTTATGAGAAAGCATTGCAAAAGAAAAAGCATCATTGAAAAGTAATTCAATAGTATATATAGAAAAATTGCATACCAAACTAGCATTTGGTATGTAATTCGTATATTTCTAGCAAGAGGAGATTTAAGTAAAAATAAAAACACTGAGATGGAGTAATTCTAGTTAGAGAGGACAACCTGAGGAAATTCTCACCAAATTTCCAGAGTTAGGGCCACCCAGTGATAGAAATTTCCCACCAGACCTAGAGTCCATTGAAACAAGAAAGGTGATCAAAACACTTTTATTTTTCCAAATAGGTTAAAAACACTAGCCCTCCTCAGCGTCAAAAATACATAAACCAAAAGTAGAAATATTTTTAGTATAGAAAAGCAAGCTTCGTCTGGATAAGATCAACATGAACTTGACTCACCAAATCTTTTCTTACTAGTACCAGAGTTATTTTAGGTAAACCAGAATGTGCAGTTTTACAAAGTACGTAATACATGTAGTTCATCTTAAAAGAGAGAGAGAGAGAGAGAGAGAGAGAGAGAGAGAGAGAATGGGACAAACTATGAAGAAAATGGTGATTGAAAGCTGTACCAATCGTGCCAGAGCACCCGGCACCCCACTGGCCCGAGGAGGCATTATGGGTCAAATCGAGGAGATAGTGTCAGAACTAGCCAGCCCTAGCTCTGGAATCCAAACGGTGCTCTGGACGCATCCCAGCTGAACAATGGCATTTTTCTAGTGTTGGCAGAGGAGAAGGCAGTTGGGTGGTGGCTGACGAAGACTAACAGTATTTCTCACTTCTAAGGCTTCTGCTCCGCACGGGGAAGGCTGCTGTTTGGAGCATCAGCTCAGAGCGCCTTTTGTGTAGCAAAATGTTACCGAGGAGACACATGCTCAGGAAGAGAACTGTGACCTCCAGGAGCTGCCAAGGGCATGGTGGGGGTGGGGGTGGCACTGGCGGCAGAGCCCTAGACTGAGGCACAGAGGGGAGGAGGAGTCAGAAAGTCATGTGCCTGCGCTGAGGCTGGGTCAGGGGAGTCGGGGGCGCCCAGCCGATGAGGACCCAGCCCATGGACATGGTGAACATGCAGCCGTGCCCAAGGAGAAAACAAGGTGTGGGGATAAGTGAGGGACTTGGAAGGGAAAGAGACTCACAGGAAGGAAGTTCTCCCCGAGGGGAACAGAGAATGGTCACTGTGGACCTCCAGCAGACAGGGAACAAATGTGAGCTGGGGGATGGAGAGAGAGAGAGAGAGAGAGAGAGAGAGAGAGAGAGAGAGAGAGAGAGAGAGAGGAGAGAGAGAAAGAAAGAGAGAGGAGAGGATAGAGGGAGAGAGAGGGGGGTAAAGAGAGAGGGAGAGAGGGAGAGAGAAAGAAAGAGAGAGGAGAGAGGGAGAGAGAGGGGGTAAGGAGAGTGGGAGAGAGGTGTAAAGAGGAGAGAGGGAGAGGAGAGAGAGGGACAGTGAGGGAGAGGAGGGAGAGAGGGGGTAAAAAGAGGGAGAGAGAGGAGGTAGAGAGAGGGAGAGAGAGGGAGTGAGGGAGAGGGGGAAAGAGAAGGAAGAGGAGAGAGTGAGGGAAAGGAGAGAGAGGGGGAGAGAGGAGAGAGAGGAGAAAGAGGGAGAGGAGAGAGAGGGAGAGGATGAGAGAAGGTTTGAGGGAGAGAGAGAGGGAAAGATGATAGAGGGAGAGAAGAGAGAGGAAGAGAGGAGAGAGGAGAAGGAGAGAAGCGAGACAGAGAGAGGGAGAGATGGGGAGAGAAGAAAGGGAGAGAGAGAGGAGGGAATAAAAGGATGAGGGGAGGAAGAAAGGGAAAGGAGAAACAAGAGGAAGGAGGGAAGGAAGGTGTTTCCATTTGATCTTCATGATTCCCTGTCTCCTTACAAAGAGAATTCTAGTAGATACAAATTAAATTCTAGCAAATATGCTTTCCACACACCCGGGCTGAGCCTCATGCATGAGTGAACATGTATTCCTGGACCTTTGTCACTTTGCAGCCGCGTGACACATCATAAGACACTCCCTGCCCATTTTCCAGAAAATCATAGAGGGAAATATATGTATGTGCCTCTCAGAGAGCCCGGCAAGCTACCAAGAATATCCCGCCTGCACGGCAGAGCCTGGCAAGCTCCCCGTGGCACATTCAATACGCCAAAAACAGTAACAATAACAGGTCTCATTCCCCTGACCCTGAAAGAGCCTCCAATTGTTAGGAAAGGTGAGTAAGGAGAGGCTGCTAAAATCTCGGCTGAGACGAATGGAGATGTTACAGGCGCCTGCTCAAGTAAATCGATGAACAACGGGATGACAGTGATACAGTGATACAAATTAAAATACAAATACAGGACACACACAGAAATCTCTAGCACCTTTTGGCAGAGATGGCCCGGGACTTTGCAAACGGCCTCCTCCTCTGGGCCGCTCCAGACGGGGGCAGGTGCCTTCCCACTGCCTGCCTCTGAGAGCTCCAGCAGTCGCCATTTTACAGAAGCCAGCAAGAAGCAACAGGTACGAGCCGCGGTGACGGTAAATCCCAAGTCTCGAGGGACAGGGAGGAGTAAGCCGGCCTTCCCCTCACCCCGATGGGAGGCAGAGATGACGCCACACCGTCAGCTTAAGCTCTCACGTGGCCACGATTCAGAGACACACACAGGAATCTCGGACCTGAGCAACCTGCGGCAGCAATTTCTTCAGACCCTAATTATTAAAATCTCAGAATTACTCAAGTGTGTGGCCGCTTTTACGGCTGTGCGACATATTATATCCACAACAAGCAATACAAAACACATTGTCTAGCAATTGTATTTTCGGAGGGGGAGGTAGGACTGGTCTCGAAATATCGAAGGTCACTAAAGTAGAGAAAGAATACCTTGCAAATTGTCTGCCACACAAGCAGGGGAGGTATGGAAAGTTTGGGAGGGAGAATACTGGGGATTTTGGTGGTGGAAAATGTGAACTGGTGAAGGGATGGGTGTTGGATGACCATATGATCGAAGTTCAAACATGAAATCTTTGTTACTGTATCTCACAATGAATTAATAAAAACAAAAATTAAAAAAATAATAATGTACAAATGCAGATGCAATCAAAGACAAATGTCTTTGTCAGTGCAAAGACAGCCTAAGTTTTTCAAAATCCCCAAACAAGTCCCTCCTTATTACTTGTCTGGCCGTTCCTTGGAATCTCCATCTTAAATGCACAGAAGGAAAAGCACCCTGGGCATATAAAAGGTGCATTGAGCAATTCATTTCAGAGGATGTCTGATATCTTATTCCACTTAAAATACCAATAGCCCATCGAACAAAAAATAATGTGGCACATTTCAAGCACTGAGGGGACATCTGACGTGTCTAAACTTACACTGTGAGTTTTATAAACATTCTCTATTCTTATCCACCGAAGGCTGAAGTTGTCACTCCTTTACTTGATTCAAGCCATAGAAATATTAAATCTTAGATCCTTGAAAAAAATGTTAAGCAACTATTTTTTAAAGCCTATTCTGTACATGCCTTTGAATTCAGAAAGTTTTATGTTCAAAGGCAACTTCAGAGTACTATTTGAAAAAGACTTGCTTTTCTTCCATTGCCTTCACAGTTTCAGATTATAATTTTTGCCAAAAAGATAAAGTTCTTTATATTGTCATTTTCATTCTCAAAAGCAGCACCAACTTTCCTCCCACTGCGAATTACAGTTGAACAATAGCCTTATATTTCGAGGAAACAAAAAAAACTCTTCACCTCTATTTCCAGATATTTTCCCTAAAATACTATTGCTTAAAAATGTTCCCAGCTATGATAGAAATGTCAGAATACAAGGAGGGCGGGGGAAGAAAAAACAATGAGAAGAGCAAGTACGGGAAGACAGTAGGAAGATTTAGGGACTGAGAATTCTATCGATTCCTTTTTCAGCTTCGATACTTCTTCCCTCTAAAGGCTGAATCCCTTCTTTCCATGAGAACGATTATTTCCCCCAAACCTTCCCCTGCCAGACCTTTGATCTGATGCTAAGGAAACCTCAGGCTCCAGCTTTTTTTTTTTTGCAAGACTTTCACCTGCTCTTTATTGAGAATTCCTGTTTTCTTTCCTTTTTTTTATGTTTTTTTTTCTGTTTTTCCTTTTTTCAGTGAAATCACCAGGGCTGAATAATCACACAAGTTTGTAAGTCTGTGAATGCATCTCAGGCTCTAGTTTTGAGACTGGACAAGAACCTGCACCCACCACATCCTAGACATGGCCTCGCTATGAACAACAATAACCAAAAAGGCCAGGAAAGTGGGACTCTCTGGAATGTTCCACCTAATGAGAACTGGCAAAGTCTGAAGAGAGCCTCCAGGCTGTGCTTAGCCGGGAGGGTCTCAGGAGCCCCGGGGGGCTATACCTGCTGGAGCTGTGGGGTGCAGAGAGGGGGCACTCGGTGCAAGGGATCCAGCCCAGGGCCTATGCACGGTGGACACGTGATTGAGCCCTTCAGTCGTCTTCCCGACCCTCGGGACAGAGGACAGAGGAGGAGCAGGGGGAAGTGGCCGCTGGTCAGCACTCAGGGCTCCCCCCTCACTGCCCAGGAGCTGGTGGGGAGAGGGGAGCAGAGGCACGTCCCCGAGCTGGGGTGACTGTGAGAAACAGTGCCCTCTCCTCCTGGGACCCCTGAACAGCTCAGGGCCCCACCCATGCCAGTGCTGAGTGCCCCCCCTGGGCCCCAGGAGCACAGCCCACAGTGAGTGCTGTGTGCAGTGGAGGGGGGAGGGGAGGGGGGCACGTCTGTCTTAAAGACGGAAATCCCCTTTAACTGCTCCCTGAGCTACTCTGAGTTGACCCTTTGAGGAAACCAGTCACTGCACTAATCCTTTTCTTTTCTCTCTCTCTCTTTTTTTTTTTTTGGCTTTTTGGGTCACACCTGGCGATGCACATGGCTTACTCCTGACTCTGCACTCAGGAATTACTCCTGGCAGTGATCAGGGGACATCTGGGATGCTGGGGATCTAACCCGGGTCGGCCACGTGCAAGGCAAATACCCTACCCACTGTGCTGTCACTCCAGCCCCTGCACTAACTCTTTTCTCCTTTTCTTGTTTTGTTTTAGGGGCCACTACTAACAGTGCTCTGAGGTCACCACCCCCACCAGCTCTGCACTGGGGGTCACTGCTGTGGTCCACGGTAGGGCCATGCAGGGGCAGGGCGGCTAGCCGGGACTCCCATGCGCAAAGCCAGACTCGGCGGGAGACACTACTTATCGCCCGGCCCTTTCCTAGCTAACTCCATCCCTTGAGAGTTCCGTGAGGGGACAGAACAGCGAGGCCTGAGTTTCCACCATCCCACACTCATGCACGGTGTGCCTCACGCCAGCCGTCATGCCAGGGGACAGGAACACACGCAGCACGCCTGGCCAGCCGCCAGGGACGAGGACACATGACTCAGATCCCACCCGTGAAAGCGCCCAGACAACCGCGTTCTGGGTCCGAGTCCCCAGGACCCCTTCTGCCAGGTGGAGCTGACTCCAGACGCTCTCGGTCCCGCTGCTCGCTGCAGTTCCGGCTGACCCGGAGGGCGGCTGCCCTGAGAACAGGGTCCTGGGGCACAAGCCCACAAGGCGGGCGACACACAGCAGCACGCTCTGACCAGGACAGGCTGAGCAGCCACTTCCAGCATCAGCAGAGAGAACTTCGCCTTCCTCAAGCCAGACCCGGAGCCAAAGGCTTCCGGAGACGCAGCCACTGAACCACCCAGAGGGAGCCGGACCCCTCGGCCAGTGCGCTGCTTCTGCTGACGTGTTTTCACTGCTAAAT
The DNA here is from genome assembly GCF_027595985.1 of Sorex araneus. Classification (NCBI taxonomy): domain Eukaryota; kingdom Metazoa; phylum Chordata; class Mammalia; order Eulipotyphla; family Soricidae; genus Sorex; species Sorex araneus. The sequence continues at coordinate 127,757,032 of NC_073303.1, forward strand.
TCTATGTCCCCACCCTTTCCCATGCATTTCTCCCTAACCTGGTGAATAACGGTACTCAGGGGCAGTGCAAAGGCTATTTGGGGCACCCTATTTGTGAAAGGGGCCAGAGCTGGCCCGGGGGAGGCATCCACGTCCTCACAGTGGCAGGCCTGCTCAGACGACCCCGGGACACAGCTCCCGGTCAGCACGCTGCCACCAGACCCAAGGCATGGTTGGGACAAGTCACCTAAAGGCACTGTACCTCAGCCTCTCCATCTATGAACTAGGATGACAGGGGCCGAGGAAATGGACCAATGGGCAAAGCTCCTTGAGTGCAGGAGGCCCAGGTTCCATTGGTGGCATCCATTGGTCCCGACATGAGGGCAGGAGGATGCCCTCCCTCAACACTGTGCAACGGTTGAGCCCCAAAACAAAGCAGCATGATAAAAGAAACAGAATGACAACAGGCTCACCGGAGCTCTTCACGAAACTATGGGACTCCTCAAGTAAAATAACGGGTGCAAAGGCAAGGCCCTGGAAGACTCGGGGGTAGAATGTTAGGAGGTGTCTCCATCATAGTCCAGGATGCGGTGGGAAAGCTAATGGATGCCAATCAGGGTTTTTTTTTTTAATTCGCCCAAAAAGCAAGCGGGTCGGATAGGGCTTAACTGAGTGAGAGAGGGAAAAAAAAAAATCAACCCAGAAGCATCCATTAGTCAGGAAATCACACTTCAAAGGAGGGTTTTAATGCTTCATCCATATTTATGCGATCTATTTCTGACTTTGGAAGCAAGAGCGCATCTTCCCAACACTGAAATCTCCTGCCACTGGAGGTTTGGGAAGGGGAAGAAGGAAGAAAGAGCATAAGTAGAGTCCCTGGAAGGGAGGTGAAGTGAAGAGGGAGGGAGGGAAGCACCGGGAGAGCCCCCACCCTGAAAAGTGCCCCCCATGTCTGCATTGGCCTGGGCCCAGGAGAGTGGGGGGCCACACTATTCCCCCACCCGAGACACGAGAAGGCAAGGTTTCCATGGCAGGAAGGGTCTGAATGTCACACTCTCCCTCCCTAGGAATAATTGCTCCAGCCTGATCCTCTCCCAGATTGAGCTCTGAGGGGAAGAACTGGGAGGAAACAGCCAATGGAGGGCCCTTGTCATGACGCTGATGGCTAATGAGCTGACCCATGTCTTGACATCTGCCATGGGGGGCACACAAGAACTCGGTTACGCTGGTGACACAGAACCTCAGGGGTGAGCCCGACTCTGGGAGCCCCGGGAAGGCTCGGGAAAGATGTGGGTCTGGGATAGACAGGCGGGGAGAAAAGCCAGGATCTGTTCAGTGAGAGAGAACCTGCTCCCAAGGGTGAATTCAAAACACAAAATAAACACAAAACATGAAAAGCAAAATAATAGCTAAGGAGAAAACCAAAGAGCCAGTGGGATTCCCAGCACCCCTAAGACAGGCAACAGGCGAATGGCTGGGACTTGATGTAGACAGCTAGACAGGAAAAGGCGCCCATGACAGAGAGACTCCTGGGAAGTGATAACCACCTAGCCCTTAGGCGTCAGACCTTTACCTGGAGCTAGCCCAGTCCCCAGAAGGCTGAGCCTACCCTCCTCCAAGAGAAGATTCAGCAGGAACAAAGGTCAAGAAAAGGAGTTTCAAAGACATCCCAACTCGAGCCCTTTGGCAGCTACTCTAGCAGCAACGAACTATTACCTAGCTAGAAAGCCCCATATGGGGCAGCTTGGAAAATCCCTATAAAAGCCAGCTTGATCAAAGGAAGTGCACACATATGCTGCCCCAGTCCCTGTGCTGCTTGTGTCCACGTGGCCAAGCACATGTGATACCCGAGCACATGTTTCACCAATGTTTCCCCTCTTGAGATGTGGACTTTCATGCTTTCTTCGTATCTTTATGAGGGGCCGCATGGAGGTTTAAGAGCACTTTCCTGCAACCAAGGACACTCCCCTTCCTGTTCCAGAACTCAGACCTCCTACCTTAGACAGCAAATAAAAGTGGAAGAACAAATTATCTATTAATTTTTTTAAAAAACCAACAAAGTTTTATAAATAGGAGCAAAAACAGGAAGCATTCACATCCTGAAATTTTTTTAAAAAAAATAAAAAGCTTTAATATTTGCACCATTTACAACAAACTGCCTGTAACCTTCTGGTTTTGAACATGCCAGAGCTGTATTATAAGGATATTAACTATAATCTACTTAAATCCGTGATGGACGAATGCCTGTTACACAATATAATAAAGGAAACATGAAATTAAGCTTTTGGTTAAATCTGAGAAGAACTGTGAATAATAAATAGACTTGAGGAAAAAAGATTCACCTATTCTTTTGTTAATAAATCCTTAGCCTGGCTAGACCTTATGTAATTCAAGAATTTTTTTTTTAAACGTAGAAAAGGGGTTAACAATAGATTTATGGGAGATGAAAGAAACTACAGCAGAAGAGAAGCTAAATATCATTCTAAAACCTCAAAGAACAAGTTTTTAGAATCTTATTTTTACCTTCTAAGAAAAAGGTAACCTTTTAGCTCCATCTCGATAAGACAAGATCAGGAGACAATAGCAGAGACCGAACTGGCAGAAGAATTTGCCAGGAGACAAAAACACAAAAAACCCAATCAGAAGTTCAAAAACATTAACCCCTTGAAAAGCAAATTGCTTTGCAGAAAATAGAATTTCTGACAGGGCAGCATTTCTTGATTTTAAAAAACCTTAGGATCTTCAGAAGGGGTCATTCAAGTCACCTGGGAAGAGAGAGAAGTGCCTTGCCATAGGCTTACTCATCAGAGATGGCCGTGCTAAAGGACAAAGGAGACATGACCTCGGGTTGCTAAGAGGATTATTATTTTCAATCTAGAGTTCTATACCTAGCAAAATATCAAGCGAACACTTGGTCCTGAGAAAGACATTTTCAGAAAAGCAAGGACCCAAAGATTACCTTTGATGTACCTTTTCTTGGGGCGGGGGAGAGAAACACTTGGATTTGTACTAGAAGGTAATAAATAACATTTTTCTTAAAGGGGGAGAAATGTACAAAATGGAATAAACAGTGGAGTTAATCCAAAGGTGAAATGAAAATAAAATAAAGGTGAAATAAAAATCTTACAACAGCAGCGCTAGACAAGACCTGTGAATAGGCCCAACCTGTGACGGCATTCAAGGATGAGGTGATTGACAGAGAGACTGGTGCTATGGCATGAGATGCTCCAGGGTTACATAAAGGACTGAGTTTCTGTTGTCAAGAAAGAAAGATAATTAGACACTCCAGGAGAAAACAAACAAACACCTAACGTGTCTTCCAAAAATGCTTTAAATATGAAGCAAGTTAAAACAGGGCATGAGTCAGGGCAATAGATGAAATAAAAAGAGACAGAGAGAATCCACTTAGAATCTTGACATTTGGAACATTTCCATTAAGAGGACAGAGGTGTTGAATTGCATTGCCTTCCTGCCATATCCAAGGTTCCTGCCAAAAAAGCAGTGAATACTTAAATAATGATCACACAAAAATTCTGCCTCTCAGCTTTCAGAGTCCAGCTATAGACAGATTGTGGAATGCTTGTTATAATTAGAGAACAGAGGGGACATGCTTTTCCCACATAAAAGTGGGCCATGCTAACAGGGGTCAGAACAGAGAGAAAAAGAAGCACAAGGGATATTAAGTTAAGAAATCCATTTCCACATGTTAAATAACAAAAGACTTTTAAAAATTGTTTAAAGTCAATGGATCAGGAAATCAGTTTAATTTTTTAATTAAATACAAAAATCATTAGAAGAAATTGAAGGAACTATGTTAAAACTTCATCTTGCATATTAAATAATAGACAACATATGCAGTAAATAATGAAGAAAGTTATAAATACATTGTTTAAATTTTGAAAGTAACCACTTGCAAAAATAACAAAATATTCTAAAGTAATTACCACCAAAATATGAAACTGTAGGTGGAGAGTGTGAACAAATGAATTTGATTTTCATTCTGATGTTTTCCTACTTTTGAATTTTTTTCCAGCACTGTTACTTTCAAGAAATTTTTAAAAATAAGGTGAGAGATTACAGAGAAAACATGTTTGCCTTGCATGAAACAACCCCCAGTTTGAATTCCAGCCCTGCCTATGACCCCTGAGCCCAGAGACAGGAGTGATCACTAAGCATGGCTGAGCGTGGAAAGAAAGGCAGGAAAGAGTCAAAGTTACAAACCAGAACAGGTATATGAGCACCATAAGACTTTTTGTGCTGACTATTATGGCATCATAAAGATAAAACAAAAAAAAATTAACAGCGGTATAAGTAAAAGCTCAAAAAGTTTTAGTTGAGAAAAAAATCATCCTTCTATACGTACAGATCAAGTAATCCCCATAAGTCAAAAGTATTTTTGAAGCAGTAATTCCATAGTTGATGGCCCTACAGATTGTACCTTGGGCTGGAGCGATAGCACAGTGGGTAAGGTGTTTGCCTTGCATGTGGCTGACCCAGGTTCAAGTCCTCTGCCCATCTCGGAGAGCCCAGCAAACTACCAAGAGTATGACGCTCACACAGCAGAGCCTGGCAAGCTACCTGTGGTGTATTCAATATGCCAAAACCAGTAACAACAATTCTCACAATGAAGACGTTACTGGTGCCCACTCAAGCAAATTGATGAGCAACAGGATGACAGTGATACAGTGACAGTGATATATACATATATATATACATATATATATATATACACACACACACACACAAACACAACAGTGTGTACAGAATCTCCTGCCCCACGCCAGGCTGTCTTCACCAGGGCTCCCTAGGAAGGGGGTGGGTTGAGTTTCCCTTCCCACCCCAAGCAGAGAACCAGCAGCTAAAAACCTCCAGAACCCAGTCACAGCCATGCTCAAAGCCACTCTCCACATGCTCGGATGAGCCCCACGCATGAAGGAACCGACAGAGGAGCCTAGGTATGCGGGATCTGTGGCTAAGATCTTCAAGCCTGCTCGGATCGGGACTGGGCCTCCCCACCCCAGATCTCCAGTTTTCTAGTAGCTTGGCAGTCACACCCACAAACTGCCCCTGGTGCCATGTAATCTCATCAATGGCCAAGATCCAGGGATTATAAAACAAAGTTCCCAGAAGAGAGCAACACAATTTTTCCTGAAGTGCACGACCACACTTGCAGCCGCGAAACCTCTTTATTTTTATTATTTATTTATTTATTTATTTATTTATTTATTTATATTTTTTACCCCACACAGCATAATCTGGCAAGCTACTCGTGACATATTTGACATGCCAAAACCAGTAACAACAATGTGCTCTTAGTGTTCCTGGAGCGAGCAGATGCCATTGGGCTACACTAGCACGTGACAGGGACAAATGAAGACGTTACTGGTGCCTGCTCGAGCAAATCAATGAACAACGGGATGACAGTTGTACAGTGACATAACATACACACACAAGGCTCAACCTTTAACAACATGTTAGTGATCTCTTATAGAAGGACTTAATGTCTCAGCAATCTTCACAGACTTTCCTCTAAGAAATCTTTTTTGGATCATGTTCAGAGGATTATTCATAACAAGACAAAATAAATCATTTCGGTTCAACTTTGGGGCAGGGTGGGGTTTGGGATGGAAAAATCTGAAATACTGTGGTGGGAAGGTGTCATGGTGATAGAATTGGTGTTCAAATATTCAATGCAATCAAATATTTTGAACTACTTTATAAAAATAAAATTAAACAAATATGAATAACAATAATAAATATAAGAATGAATCATAAAAATCATTCATAAATTACATAATTCCTGGGGGAGACCCAGGAAGCTGGATGCTGGGGTTGCAGTGGGGGGAGGGGTGGTCCCTGGCAGTGGGGGCATGGAGGAGGGGAATGGATATCCCCCACAAGCCCTTCCACAAACCTGGAATCCTGTACCCAGTACAAAAAGGACCATGAATCCAGGGCTATATTTAAACCCAACCCTGAGATTTAAAAATCTTTGTTGCTAATCGAGAGATGTTTTAGTGGCTCCTTTGGTCCACCCAGAGGTCGAGAAGACTGAGGGTGAGCTTCAAGAAAAGCAGGAAGGAGAAAGCAGCCCGGGAGCAGGGTCTAACGTGCTCATGCAACAGGCAGGTCAAGGGGCAAATGAAGGTGGTGACTACTTGGGGAGAGAGATTCTCAGTCTCCCTGACTCCGACCACCTTTTCAAACACACAGAATGGGGCTGGAGAGGCAGAACAAGGTCTGGCCTTGCATAGGGCCATCCTGGATTCAATCCCTGGTACCATGTGGGGTCCCTGGAGCATAGTCAGGAGTGACCCCTGAGCACAGAGCTAGGAGTAAGGCCTGAACATCTCTGCATACAGCCCCGAAACAATGCAAGGAAGGCAAAGACAAAGCTGAAACATCCAGAGGAAAGATCAACCACTTGCCCAGGGCTAGGTGCGGTGCTCCGAGCAGGATGGAACCATTCCTTCTTGCCTCCTGGGCCCGCAGGTAAGCACCCAAGCCGTGAATAACAAAGGGAATTGCACCTGCAGGGTTTCAAAATGGCAATGGAAGCAATGATTTTTCTGGAAAATAATGGGTTTTTAAAAGTGATTCAGAGGATCAGGAATACTGAGTATGACAATTCCTGGCATATTCCAGAGAGTTCTAGAGAAACTAGTATCACTCGGGGCAGGGGCAGGATCTGGAGCACATTTTCTCTGAGATAGATGGCATGTATTCATAGAGTAAAGGCTTTGAGAGGTCAACAGCAAAGAAACTGGCTAAACATTTTAATCTAATTTTCTCAGAAGCCTTTAGGCCCTGGAACTGTGTTTTTTCCTCCCAATATTCCTTCTCAGAAAACACTTCAAGTAGCGAGCGGTACTGCAGAAAATGTTTGCTTAAGGATAAGGTTATGAAAGTTCTGTAAAGAAGCCAGTGAAATTAAGTAAGAACATATTAAAATAATGCTCCATCAACACTGGGTAGGGTTATCTAGAAAAATACAAGAATTACCTGAAAGTAGAAAACAAATCAGTACAACACATCACATCAGTAGATGAACTGACAGTGAGTGTGGATTTGCCAAGAAAGAGCAAAGATCACTTGGTACAATTGGGCACTTTTCTCTGATGTTTCGGCTTTCCAGTGAACTAGGAAACAAAATCTGTCTCCTAATCACTCTCAGATCAATCACCAATGCCTCTCCGTGACAAAGTCCAAAGCAGAACTCCGTAAGTCAGGATGGGAGAGAGGCCCGGGATCAATGCGAGCAGTCAAGAATATAAACACAACAGGTGAAGATTTGAAAAGAGATTTAGCCAAAGGATCCCCAGGGATACAGGATGGTTGTTTTTTCTAGAAAATATAAGAGATAGGGCAGAGAAATAGTACAGCAGGGAAGGTACTTGCCTTGCATGGAAGTGACTGGGGTTTGATCCCTGCCACTCCATATGATCCCCTGGGTCCTTGCCAAGAGTGACCTCTGAGCACAGAGCCAGGAGTAAGCCCTGAGCACCGCCAAATATGACCCCCAAACAGAACCAAAAAAAATCGTTTTCAAAAATGGCATATTATCCAAATGGCCAAAAGGCACATGAAAAAATGCTCTACATCGCTAATCATCAGGGAGATGCAAATCACAACAACGAGATATCATCTCACACCACAGAGACTGGCACACATCAAAAAGAACAAGAACAACCAGTGCTAGTGCGGATGTGGGGAGAAAGGGACGCTCTTTCACTGTTGGTGGGAATGCCGACTGGTCCAGCCTTTTCGGAAAACAATATGGGCACTCCTTCAAAAACTAGAAATTGAGCTTCCATGTGACCTGGGAATATATCCCGAGGGTGCAAAAAGCACCGTAGAAATGACACCTGCACCTGTGTGTTCATTGCAGCACTGTTCAGAATAGCTAGAATCTGGAAGCAACCGAGTGCTGAGAACAGATGACTGGTCAAAAATACTTTGGACTGGAGCGGTAGCACAGTGGGTAGGGCATTTGCCTTGCATGCAGCTAACCCGGGTTCGATTCCTCCATTCCCTCTCAGAGAGCCCAGCAAGCTACCAAGAGTATCCTGCCCGCACAGCAGAGCCTGGCAAGCTACCCTGGCAAGCATATTCAATATGCCAAAAACAGTAACAACATGTCTCACAATGGAGACATTACTGGTGCCCGCTCCAGCAAATCGATGCACAACAGAATGACAGTGCTACAGTGCTATACCTGTTGGAGTACAGCTCTAAACATTTTAGGATAACATTGGTTTGTCCTTCCTCCCTTGCCACAGGGGCTCAGGTTTAAGTGCTCTGAAGACACTCCCTTCCTCTGTTTTTCTGTAAACTCTTCTCTGTGCTCTCCCCACCAACCAGTTAATCACCTTTTCCCCTTGATCAGATTCTGTTAACTTGTAAGATCAGATCCTCCTAGGACATTGAATTTGTATCGTAAGTTAAATATTGCTTTTCTCTCTTTTGCATAGTTTACCTTAAAGCAATGTCCTTTCTGTATGGACACAGGAAGACAGTTAATATTATGCTCTTGTAACTTGGGAGTTGATTGACTCCAAATAATATTTACTCCTGGGCCTCTACTTTCTCGACTCAGTTGCCCTTAGTTCCTAGCACCCCAAAAGCAGGGTCCCAACGAGGGACTGAGAGGACCCAGGGCAAGCTGTGAGCTACCCTCACATCAAAAGGTTTTGACCAAGCCAAAGCACCACAATCTGTAAACTCTTCTCTGTGCTCTCACAGAGCACACTTGTCATCCTGTTGATCTTCAATTTGCTTGAGTGGGCGCCAGTGACGTCTCCATTTGTCCCTGTTGTGTGCTAGTGTAGCCCAGTGATATCTGCTCACTCCAGGAACAAGAAGAACCTCAAATCAATAATTCAGGGTTTTGACAAAAATTCATTCAGGGTTCTGACATCTCATTGGTGGGCAGCCACGTGGTCATTTGATGTCCCGTGGAATCCAGTCAGTAACAGCTCTAGTCTAGCGGTCATCTCTGAATCGCATTATGTGTTCGACCCATCTGAGTTTTGACGCCTTGGCAAATGAGACAGCGTCCCTGATTCTTGACCATCGATGGAGGTCAGAACTCCAGATTCCTTCTCTCACTTGAGCGAAATGTGATATTCCTAGCATGTTTCTTTTGATTCCTCTTTGGGATACCCGAACAGCGTTCTCATCCTGTTTGCGTAGGGCCCAGGTCTCTGAGGCATATGTTAGTGCAGGAAGAACAGTGGAGTCGAAAAGATATGCCTGGAGCCAGAAGTTCTTCGTCCTCTTAACCACTTCTTTGACACTCTTGAAGGCATTAAAGCACCACAATACTCAACTATAAGTTGAGGGCATGATTATGGACAAATGCTGTCATGATCCAAAGATAATGATGAGATTAGGACCCTGCTAGGGTTAGGAAGATTAACCTGGCCTCCTTATGTTAATTCCAGACTGTGGTCTGGAATGTATAGTGGTTAGGAAGAACCAAACTAAATTTATATCTCTTACTGTGCTCATACAGAATGACATTGCTAGAAATATTAGAAGTAGATTTGCTACAACTATTTAAGTGGATTACTAGCTGAGGAAAGCAGAAAGCGACACACCCTTATTTGGATCCCACCCCTGAGTGGATCTCCTAGTAATCTGGAGTAATCTCCTCAAATGACATTTTGTCCTTGAGGAGTGGTTTTACCTCTCTTTGTTGATTTGTTAATGTTCCAACCCACCTTTGTGTTACCATCCTATGTGAATGCTATATAAACTAAGACTTTAAGATCTGAGGGGTTGAGAGACAGAAGCAGAAGGGGAATGGAGATTGGAATAAACTGCAATTGACACCAACCAGCCTGGCACTCATTCCTTTCTTCACCTGCCCATCGCCATCAGCCTCCCCGGGGTGGGGGAAGTGGCATGAGACTACCAAATGCAGGCAGTGGGAGAGATAAAGCACCCTACCTTTTGTGAATACACAACATCTACACAATGGGATACTATGCAGTTGTTAGGAAAGATGAAGTCATGAAACTGGCTTATAAGTGAGTGGTTGTAGAGAGTCACTGTCACTGTCACTGTCATCCCGTTGCTCATTGATTTGTTCGAGCGGGCACCAGCAACGTCTCTCATTGAGAGACTTATTGTTACTGTTTTTGGCATATCCAATACACACGGGTAGCTCACCAGGCTCTGCTGCGCGCGCGCGCTCAATACTCTCAGTAGCTTGCCGGGCTCTCCGAGCGAGAGAGGTGGAAGAATCAAACTCAGGTCAGCCGCGTGAAAGGCGAATGCCCAACCGCTGTGCTATCGCTCCAGCGGTCGTGGAGAGTATCATGAGTAAAATGACTAAGTAAAATGAGTCAGAGAGGGACAGATATAGAAGAACTGCACTCATTTGTGGAATATAAAATAACATACTATGAAACTGACACCCAAGGACAGTAGACACAAGGGCCAAGAATATTGCTCCATGGTTGGAAGCCTGTCTCATGAGCTGGGGGAGAAGGCAGTGGGATAGAGAAGGAATCACTGAGTCAATGATGGGTGGAGGGCTAGCTTGGGATGGGAGATGTGTGCTGAAAGTAGATAAAGGACCAAACGTGATGGCCTCTCAGTATCTGTATTGCAAACCATAATGCCCCAAAGTAGAAAGAGTATGGGGAAAATTGTCTGCCACTGAGGCAGGGGAAGGGTGGGAAAGAGGCAGGAGGGATACTGAGGACATTGGTGGTGGAAAATGTGCACTGGTGGAGGGATGGGTGTTCGATCACTGTATGACTGAAACTCAAACATGGAAGTTTTGTAACTGTATCTCACAGTAATTCAATTAAAAAATGGCATAATATCAAGCATATATCCAAGACTGTTCTCTATGGCTTATTCAGTGTACCAAGAAAAGGGTTGAGCTGAAGCACATGCGTTGCGTGAATGTGACCTAGTGGCACATCTTCCCTGAGCACCGCAAGATGTGTCCCCATAGTCAAAGCAGCTCAGAACCACAGGCTCACACATTCACACTGACCACAAACAAAACAACCTTGAGAAACGAAAGACAAGAGCTCACAAAGGAATGATCAAGCAGTAGGAAATATCAGCCCTTCCCAAGTCATTGACAAGTTTGCAATATTGCCAACCATTGACTGTGTGTGGCAAAATGCTTCATAGAGAGAGATATAGCCTTTTCATTTAATTTACTATCAGTAGACAAGGACTCAAACCAGATGGCAAGTCGACTTTGATCCATTCATAGTAAGCCAGTGTAAGGCCAGTATACAAATGAATAAACCAGAGCTAAATATGGGCCTGACAAAAATCTTTGTGTATTTTATATACAATAATTGTAGGACACAGGTGGGTACGGAAAAAAGGATTATTCCAGAAACAGTGTGTATAGAACTTACCTATATATTTTATTTGTATTTTGTTTTGTTTTGAGGCCACAACAGAGCTTACTCCTGGCTCTGTGCTCAGGGATCACTCCTGGCAAGGATACTGTGTGATGTCAGGGATCGAATCCACGTCTGCCGTATGGAAAGCATGTTCCTTACCCACTGTACTATTTTTCCAGCCCCATTCTTCATTTTGAAATAATATGGCATTAGGGATCAAAACCTGGTCTGTCACATGCAAATCAGATGCCCTCACCCCTGTTCCATCTCTCCAGCCCCATGGCTTCACTATTTTTACAAGAAAGTTAAGTGGGGAGGAATCAACTTATATTCTCACTTTATACCAGGCAAAATGAATTTTATAAATTTTAGAATCAGTAAATAAAATATTTAGAAGCAGAATAGACCAATTTAGAAACCCAGCTTTATAGAGAGGAAGAATCTTTCACACCTAGTAGCACTGGAAAGAGTTATGAGCTAAAGTGAAGGAATAACATGAGATCATGAAGTCTGACCCTCAACGCTTTTACAGAAATGGATCAAAACAGTCATCAGCCAGAATTATAGCTGCAACTGAAGGTGTAGGGACGGAAGCTCAGAAGCTGGGACCTCATGCGCCAGAAAAGGCCATGCTCAGCAATCAGAAAGCAGATGGCCCGCGGAAGCAAACCCGGGAATGGCCACAGAAGGGCTCCCTAATATGCCCAGGCACCACCAGCCCTGGTGAGAACGGGATGTGCTTCCCCACCACTTGATTTGCGCATGCGCACAGGTCTCCCCTCTCTTACAAGCACCAGCCCGTCCACAGGACACTGCCCTGAAAGCATCCGCCTCCCTACAGCTGATCGTTCCGACAAGAGTCGAGTCTCAAAACTCAGGACCAACTCTCAAAACCCAATAATCACATGTGCTCTTTAGAAAACAGATCAGGTTAAGATCAACCAAAGAAACAAAATTCTCTCAGGACAGAATTCCCAATAACTGAAACATAAGTTACATAGATTTTACTAAAAGCAGTCATAATTGACCTGGGATTTCCCCACCCCCACCCCCACCCGCCAGTTTTACAATATACCAATATCTTTCTATCTCTGTAAATATATATCTTGGAACCAAAGAGACAGTACAGTGAGTATGGCACTTGCCTGGCACACAGCCAGCTCAACACCACATTTGGTCCCCCTACCACAGCTAGGAGTGAGCACTGAACTGGGAGTAAGCTCAAGTATGGTCAGGTTTGGCCCAACCTTTGCTACCATAAATCTCTCTACTATTTCTGAACTGTGAATGTATTATATTATTCTATTGTAAATGAATTAATTTGTTTCATCAGTTCACTTTTACACTGATTCCAAATAAGTATCCTGATACAAAACATTTTAAAGAACGTATCAGATGCTTTTATTGGGAGTGACAGTACAGTGGATAAGGCTCTTCTTGCCTTGCACACAGCCAACCCAGGCTCGATCTCCAGCATTCAGGAGTGATGTCTGAGCACAGAGCCAGGAGCAACCCCTAAGTACTTCTGGGTATGGCCCCAAACAAACAAAAATGCTGTTGGACATCTAGGTCAGTGGCTCGTGAAGATATGGTATACAAACACAATGGAACACTATGCAGCTGTACGGAATGATGAAATCACACAATTTACTGCAATATGGATGGATCTGGAAGGCATCATGTTAAATGAAGCCAGAAGGAGGAGGACAAATACAGGATGATCTCACTTACATGTGGTATTTAGAGTAATTGAGAGAGGGAATGCAATGGTTTCAAGGGGTGATGCCCAAGTCACCCTTGACCCTAGAGTATAAGAAGGAGAAGGAAAGAAACAGAGTGAAGGGGAGAGGAGAGAAGAGACAGATGAGAAGCAACAGTGGCCAAGGGAATTCAGTTACATCGGTGGTGTTAAGGAATGACAAAACTAAAGACCCAAACCACAGAGTCAGCAACACAGAAATCATGAGAGACACACTTTAGTAATCAAATTTAAAAGGTGCCTGTTAAGGATGGCAGCCTGGGGCAAAGCGGGGGTAGAAGAGGGAATCTGGGAACACCGGGAGAAGCAAGTTAACACCGGTGGTGAGATTGGTGATGGGACATTGTATGTCAAAATCCCATTTATGCATAATTTTGCAATTCACAGTGTTTTAATAAAATAAAATTTGGAAAATAATTGCTATTAGGGGTTGAGCGATAGCACAGCGGGTAGAGCATTTGCCTTGCATGCGGCCAACCCAGGTTCGATTCCCAGCATCCCATATGGTGCCCTGAGCACCACCAGGAGTAATTTCTGAGTGCCATGAGCCAGGAGTAACCCCTGTGCATTGCCAGGTATGACCCAAAAAACAAACAAAAATCGCTATTACTATGCATTTGAAAAAACAATACATGGATCCGTGGTCATTACATCATTGTTTATCATAGTCAACGTACAGGAGCAACCCAGATGCAGGGACTAGATTCTTACCATATTGTGTTGTTTTGGGGGCCACACCAGGCAGTACCTGTGGACCATGTGGTGCTGGGAATATAATCCAGGTCTCCCCACACCAAGCATGTGCCCCACTCCGGTGAGTTTCCCTCCAGCCCAGGGTGCTCACACAGCCCATATGTCCTTCAGATGTCTCATCATCGTCTCCCCCAGTGTCAGGCCCCCAGAGCATCTGCTCTGAGCCAGCCCTCTGGAAACGCTCGATCCAGCTGTGCCTCAACAGAAGCAGAAATGCACAGCCCAGAGCTTCCTTCCCGCTGGAGAGGAGTCCGCCCCAGCCAGGGCGTCTGCCTCCCTCGCCCTCCAGACCATCCCCCTCAGGCTGTGCTGTTTGACTGCCAACCCGGTCCAGCAAATTGCCAACTGGAAGGCACACACTCAGACTCTGCTAACTGACCCTCACTGACTGAGGTCTCCCAGCCTTGGGCCTGATTCAGACCTGAGAAGGAATGAAGTTTAGCAGACTGAAACGGGAGTTCCACAGGGCCGGAGGGAGAGTGCAGGACTTACGCACTTGCCTTGCATGCCACTGACCCCAGTTGGATCCTGAGCACCACACAGCACCGCCCAGATCTCTCCAGAAGATCCCGGAGCACAGAGCCAAGAGGGAAGCCCTGAGCACCGTGGAGTGAGCCCCCAACACACACTGAAAAGTCATCATCATCAAAAGAGGGTGGGTGCGTTTTGGGGAGGCACGGGTTGTAGACCTCTGACGGTGTCCATAAGGCAATGGAAAGGGAATTGATCTCAAATGACCCCATCACCTCGCCCCTCATCTCCACCCAAGACGTCCAGTCATGGGAAGCCTGTTACTCCAGTGCCCATTCCCTACAATTCCAGCTGCTTTGGATGAAGATCTTTCCTTTACTTGCTCGTCACCAGCTCAGTGCTCTGGGACACGTTTCAGAGAATGGAGCAGAGAGCAAAGGGGAAGGGGGTCGCGCTCAGGGCCTGGGGTGGGCTCCAACTCCAGCCTTAGTAACCAGCTGCTGGAACTTGAGCAGCTTCTTTAAGCTCCTGAGCCCCCCATGAATGGAGACCGGTGGGCCCCTGCCTTGGTGATTTCCTGTGCAAACAGAGCGAAAGGAATGAAGAGATTTCCCTGGAGCATCCATGATTATCCCCCTCCTGTGCTCCCACTCATTTGCTAATCAAGTTTCAACCCTTCCATTAGAAGCACAAGATCATCCTTTAAACATTTGTTGCTGGCAAACTGCTTCCCTTTGCCAATTTCCCTTTACTCTGCCAGGTTTTGCTGGCACCTTTTCTTTGCGGGAGGAGTGGGGGGTGGGGGGGTTGCCCCTGAACCACAAGCCACACATGGCAGGGGGCGGGAGGGGGGCTCTGGCCATCAGTGACTGGGGCAGCTTCCAACCAGGGCTGTGATGCAAATCAGATCAGCCCTTGGCCCACGGAAACAAATATAATCAATCCATGCCAGTGGGCTAAGTTGAAAGACTAACTTTATCAGGCTGGATTTTAAAAAACAAAATAAAACTCTAAGTTCTTTTCAAGGGAACATCTGCCGCACGACATATTTTATGTGGAAGTTGTGAAAAAGAGGTATCAAGAAGACACTAATCAGAAAACGTGGTCAAGCTGTTTGGCTCTCAGGCAAACTAGATTTAAAGGCAAAACACGGCTCAGAATCATGAGAATCATAAAATAAAAGGCTCAATTCCCCAGGAACAAATAATAATTTTTCATATATATGTGCTTTATAACATAGTACATAGAGCTAAAACTGTCTGCACTACAGAGAAATGGGAAAATCCATATAACAATAAAATTTGTTTGTTTGTTTGTTTGGGGGGGCTGTGCCCAGCACTGCTCTGGGCTTATTCCTGGCTCTCTGAACAGGGATTCCCCCTGGTGGTACTTGGGGGACCACATGTGGTACTGGGGGGTCAAGGCTGTGTCAACTGTGTGCAAGGGAAGCCCTTTCCCTGCCGTGGTATCTCTCCAGCCCGGGCAATGAAACCTTTTAATGTACCTCCACAGTAACTGACAAATCAAGAAACAAAAATAAATTAATGACATGAACATTAAATAAAACAACAACCTTGATCTTATATGTGCCTATCAGGGCAAAAAAAAAAAAACCAACAACTTGGGTAGATATGTTCTTCTCAAGTACAGAGTACCCCTTTGTCAAGGGTACACACATCCCATGACATAAAGCATATCTCAGCAAACTCCCGATCCTCTGTATCCCATCCATATACGCGGCATCTGACAAAGCATCAGAATCCAGCAGCAAAAGCAAATTAAATATTTGAAACTCAAACACACTCTAAATTAATTATGGGTCACAGAAACTTGAAAATTAGAAGGATATATTTTTTTTAAAAATAGCCAGAGAGGTGAGTCAATGGTAAAGCACACTGACTTTTTGTAAAAAAGTGGTAAAACATGCACTTTGAATACATGAAGCCCTAATTCATGGAACCAAATAAATAGAAGTGCAGGAAATATAGTACAGCAGTGGAACATTTGCCTTGCATTTGTGAGGTCTGAATTTCCATCAAAAATAAGTAACAAAAATACTGTTGATCAAAATGTATGTAATGTAGCCAGATCCCTAATTTTGGAGTAAAAAAAACTCACTTAAATGGTGTTTTTAAAAGGAAGAGATTGATTAGTTCACTATATACATTTGATCATCTTTAGTCCTAAAAAGAGCACAGCAGGATGATGGGGGGAGGGGGGCTGGGGGAGGGTGGATGACAAACTAAAAGTAGGGAAGAAAGATTAGCAGTACTGGATTAACAAAGGGCTAGAATCCAGGGTCAGAGAAACAATCCATGAGGCAAGCACTTGCCTTGTACTCAGCCATTTGGGGTCAATCCCAGGCATTGCATAACGGTCCCCCAGTACTCAGGACTTATCCCTGAATGCAGAGCCAAGAGCAAGCCCTAGCACAGCAGGATACGCCCCCAAACCAACAACAACAAGCTAGAATCTACAATACCTACAGCTCTTAAAGAATCCACAAGGAAACAGTTGAATCACCCAACCCCCCAAATGGCAACAGACATTTCACAGAAGTGAAGAGAATTGGCTCTCAAAAGAGAGACGCAAACGTTTCTGGGACCCCTGTTCCTGGCTGAGACCTCCAGGGTGATCTTGGAGGGGGGCAGGTCCCACCCTAACCAATCCCCGGCAGTCGCTCCCACACCCCAAAGCCACCGCCATGCCTCCAGCCAAAGTGCCCAGTTAAATATTCTGGATTTTCTGGGTATCTCCAAACTCTACAACACTGACATCCCCGTAGTAGCACATCAGATTGGATGGGACGGACAGAACACAGAAGCCCACCTATCTCAACTGGCAAACACACAGGCGCAGAAGGCTTAACTTGTAACAACAGCACAGTCATCCCTCAGACAAGGACTTAATGTCTCCAGGATGAGACACAAATTTTCTTCTAGGGAAGCGTTTTTTGATCACTCTGATGCAGGCAGACAGGCAGCAATGGCAGTAAATTTCCTGGGAGGTAATAGCTCTGAATTGCAAAGGCCAACCTTGCAGAAAATAGGAGCTAAGGCCTGATAAGACCCTCACCTGGTGTGAGCAAAGGACCCCTCCTACAGAAGCTCCAGCAGAAACAAAAGTCCGGGAAAGGGATTTCAAAGGAGACCATCACCACTCCAACCCCCTAGGTAACCTCTTTAGTAAGGGACTTTGACCTAGGTAGAAGCCCCATGTGGGGGCAGGTTGGAGAAACCCTATAAAGGCCACCTTGAACAAAGGGAGCGCGCATATGCTGCCTGAGCCCACGTGCTGCTTGTGGTGCCTGAGCACATGTGTTGCCCACATCTACCCTCTTGAGATGTGTGCTTTCATGCTTTCGTGTCTAACGCTGGGGTGTGTGTAGGGGTCTCTCCGCCCTTGGAGAAGCCCGGGTTCTCTCTTGAGCACGTTACTCTCCACTCTCCCACTCTCTCTCCCTCCTTCCCTTCAAAGCCTCCAAATAAAAACTGTAACTTCACTGCCCATCTACTGAAAATCCTTCCTGCGAGGCGAGACAAGAACCCAGTAACCTTGGGCCCCGGGTGGCAGAGGCGGATGGGGAGGAAGTGACTGTCTCTCTCCTCCCCACTTCACATGAGCCCCCCGTGGGGCCCACCAACATATTCCACTAGCCATTTAGTGGCAACAAGCAATATAAAATCAATTATTGTGGGCCTGCTACGGGCAGGCATGAGGGGTGGCTGGGAAAATGGAGACCACAGTGGAGGGAAGGGACAGTGGTGGTGGGATCGGGGTTGGAATATCGAGTGCCTGGAACAAATCATCATGAACAGTTTTGTAAACCACGGTGTTTAAAGAAACCAGGAGAAAAAAATCAAAAGGTGCCCAATTTGATGAGTGGTCACAGAACTGTATATGTAAATCACAAGGCACCGTTCACACCGTTCACACTGTGAGACTGACCAACCCCCCGAGCGTGGAAGTGGGTGTGTAAGAGAACGCAGGACAAGGCAGCCGCCCCGTCACTGGCGTCCATGGGGGCTGGAGAGTCCTAGGAGGGTGCTGGACAGAGCCCAGCGCTGGGATACCACGGGCATCCCCTGTGCAATCGGCCCCCAGACACCCTCTTCAAAAGGGACTTCTCCGGTCTCCACAGGGACGCCCAGGCTGGACACAAGATCAAAAGGCAATTCTGGAACTGACCGAAAATTCCACTGGCACCACGGACACAAAGCCTGGCAGGGCAGCTGGTAGACGCACAGGGCACAAGACCCTCACTGAGATGTGGGGCGTGCCAGGGCGGCATTCAGGGGAAGTGCTGTTGACCAGGGCAGTGAAGGAGACTGGCCAGGCACGAGAGGGGACAGTGGCCACCACAGGGGAAAGCTCAGAGTGTGACAAATGGGACTACATCAAAAGGAGAAGCTTCCGCACAGTGAGAGAGATGACTAAACTTACAGGACACCCCATGCCCGGGAGGAAACTATTCACTCGCCACACAGCAGACACACAGCTGTGTTAAATACCAGTGAACTCTAGGGCACTCGCGAAGCTTCACAAGCAAACAGCCCCGCCTGAAGCGGAGAAGCTGAGCAGACGCTTCCTCAGAGAAGACACACAGACGACCAACAGGTCACTGAGGAAAGGTTTGGTTGTCAGTCACCATCAGGAAAGTGCAAGCCGAAGTCTGGCGCCCATCAGGAGGACCTGCGGCAGCCAGCAACCGGCAAGGGCGTGGGGGCAAGCACGCGGTTGGTGGGGGTCATTTGGGTCAGCCTCAATGGAACACAGCACGGAGAAGTCCTAAGCCCTCGGCTACGTGGGGACCCAGCTTCCACGAGACCCCGCGGGTCCACTTCTGGGCGTGGACCCCCAGAGCACAGAAACGTTGAGGCCCCGAGTGGGTCGAAATGGGCAACGGCTCAAGAACCCGCAGCCGCTGCACACGGTGAAGGCTGCTCGGCGAGAAGCACGGAGGAAGCTCTGCCATTGGGGGTGGGGTGGGGGGCGATGCAGAGCCAGGGGCAGAGGGCACAGGGTGCGTCCAGAGTGGCCGCTCCCATGCAGAGTAGGAGGGGGGAGGGGACAGCACGTGGCCACAGACCCGGAGAGGGAGTCCACCAGCTAAAGGCCAGAATCCTTTGGTCGTGGACAGTATTCTGTTCATGGGGCCTAAGTAAAAATTGAATCAAGTTTAAAAAAATACATAGGGAGAGAAAGCAAACCAATAGGAAGGAGCGATGGGAAGGAGAAAGGGAGTACCAAGCACCACCCCCACCAAGCACCACCCCCACCAAGACCTGCGTCCCCCTTCCCAAACAGTGGAGGGTTGTGAGAAGATCCCAGACTTGGGTCCGACCCATAGGAGGGTGGGAGGGCACCTGCTCCTCCGCGTCCAACCCGGGTTCCATCCCTGGCATCCTAGGTGGTTCCGAGCACGGCCGGGAGTGATTCCCGAGTGCAGAGCCAAGAGTAACTCCTGAGCGCTGAGGGATGTGACCCCAAAACCAAACACTTAACAAAGAAAGGAAGAAAAAGATCCCAGACCCCCCTTCACAGGCGGGGGTCGAGGTGGGGAGACAGGGGCGGGCATTGCAGAGGGGGGAGCTGACGGCAGGAGGCAGAGTCAGGGGCACGTGGTCAGACCTTGGGGCACTTGGAGGCGGAGCCAAGTGAGAGCAGATAAAGGAGGGAAGGGGGCCGTGGCCATGAGGCAGCCTCCCGCCCGCACACCCCCGTCTTCCCCCCCACCCATCTGTGGCCTCCTCTGAGTGGAGGGGGAGGAGGTTTGCAGAGGAGAAGTTCTGGCTTTGGTTTCAGCCTTTTCTTTCTCCAGAAGCCAGCCTGATTAAAACTAAGCATGAGAGCACACCAATGACCCCAGTGGACACGGTGGAGGGGTGGGTGCTGGAAGGTGGTGGGACTGAAACCCGGTCATGAAAGCTTTGTAACTGTGTATCTCACTGTGATTCAACTTTTAAAAATATCTTAAAACAACAACAAAAAAAAATGTTTTTAATGTGAGTACTGTTAAGATCTTAACCATCAGTTAATAAAGTGATTTTACCAGGAGGACCACACCTGGATGGGATGTCAAGTAGAAGGCAACCCATCTTAGTTGAAAAAATAGTAGCACACAAGCCTTAACCTATAACAACACGTTAGTAATCGGTTAGACAAGGGCTTAATGGCTCCAGGGCGAGATACAACAATCTGCACACACTTTCTTCTAAGAAAAGTTTTTTTGATCATTTTTAGCAAATTATTCATAACAAGCAATACAAAATAAATTATTTAAGGCCTGCTCTGGGGGCAGGCGCGCGTGGTGGTTGGGAAAACTTGAAATAACGGTGGTGGGAAGGTGGAATGGCGGTGAGACTGGTGTTGGAATACTGAATGTAAGAAATAGTGAACAACTTTATAAAAATAAAATTAAAGTTAAAAAAAAGTTTGAGATAGAGTGATTTTTAAAAAGCTTTGTAAAATAAAAAATAAAATAAAACCAGCTAAGCAGAGCTGCCAGTCCCAGGCACCTCTGAGGCAGGCGTCTCCCGGCTCTGTGAGACCTCAGGTCCCCCTGAGCTCCCGGGGCCAGAGCGATGGACCAGACCCAGAAACAGCCCAGCTGTGATGAGAAGCTGGAGCGGAGGAGCAGCACTGTGTGGTGAGGGGCCCCTCCAGGCTCCCCAGCCCAGGGAGGTAGCGCTCTGGGCCGGTGATGCTAGGGACCAAACCCGGGGCCTTCCATATGCCAGGCAGATGCCCGGCCACCTGGGCAATCTCCACGGCACTTGGAAACTCCATGACACTGGGTTGGATGGAACCTTTCCCTACAGGGGCTGGAGCGATAGCACAGCGGGGAGGGCGTTTGCCTTGCACACGGCCAACCCGGGTTCGAATCCCAGCATCCCATATGGTCCCTGAGCACCACCAGGGGTAATTCCTGAGTGCTGAGCCAGGATTAAACCCCTGACCATCACCGGGTGTGACCCAAAAAGCAAAAGAACCTTTCCCTACAGCGGCCTGAGCCCTGCCCGGAGTGAGCCCTGAGCACTGAGCCAGGGCTAAGGTCTGAGCACCGCTGATGGCCCCCCCAAACAACAGCCCCAAAGATGGGGAGCCAGTCCATAAGCCGGGGCAGGAGCCTAGCATACAGGTGACCTGGTTATTCCAGGCACCTCAGGGTCCCCTCAGCACGGCGGGTGCAGCCCTGGAGGCCACCATCAGCTCGGGGTGTCCCCAGTGCTCCCGACACCACGGGCCCCAAGCAGCCTCACACCCCTGGGCCCGACATTGGCCCACCCACAGTCCAGCTTAGCTGAGAATCGTGGAGTGGGGGGCGCCAGGACCTCCTGCTGGCTGCTGGGGACCCACAGAAAAATGTTGCTTTTTTGGTTTGCTTTTGAGCCACATCAGGGCAGTGCTCAGGGCTCACTCCTGACTCTGTGCTCAGCGATCACTCTTGGTGGGGCTTGGGGGACCATCTGGGATGCCAGGGATGGAGCCCGGGTCAGCCACACACAAGACAAACACCTTGCCCACTCTATTGTCTCTCCAGAGACCCCAAAATACTCTGCACGGAGCCTAGCAAACATCCGGTGGCCCCTCCCCGCCCTGCCCCCACCAAAGGGCCATTTCCTCCACGTGTCCAGATGCCAGGCAGCAAGGGGAGCTCCTACGGGGCGGGGGGAGGAAGGGGGCTCCTGGGGATGGGAGAAGCGGGCAGGGCTAGGGGGAGAGCAACTCAGCCCACTCGGCGGTGAGAAACAGAAGTGCCCCGTGGCCAGGGCTGGTTCAGTCACTGGGACAGGGCCGGCCTGGCCACAGCCACCTCTGCTCCGTCTCCCTGGCAACACTCCTCAGCGACCCAGGAGAGAGCGCCGTGATGCCTGATGCCCTGGCTCCCCTCTCGTCCCTGACCAAACGCTTCGGAGCCACTTCCCTGCTGGCCAGGGTCCAGGCCGCGGGAGGAGGAGGATGCCGGCCCCAGGAGTCAAGTTCGCTGTACAACACATCTGGGGAGAAGGGCTGGGAAACTCTCGGGCCCGGGGCGTGAGCACGGGTGTGAACCCCCTTGTGCTCTAGCCCCGTTGCTCCGAATCACAAACAACAACAATAATAGGAGCCGGGGATGCGGCTGCACTTCCGGTCAGCAGGGAGGCTTCCAGCATGGCCCGTCTCCCGCCAGGTCCTCCCACTCACCAGGGGGGTCCCCTGTCCCCTTCCGGAACCTCATGCCGGAAAGCGAGCGTCTGCCAGGCTCCCTCTCTGCAGTGTTTCGGGATGGTGGGCGCTGGTCCCCACACACGTTCCCCCCCCCACCCCCGGTTCCCTGCAGCGAGCACCAGACCACGAGCCCATTCCAGAGCTGCCCACCGGAACCTGCCACAGCCGCCCACCTCTGGCTTCTATGCCAGTCTCAGCCGGCCGCCGGGCACCTCGAGGGCACAGAGCCGGCCCAGGGGGCAGGAGCCGCTGCGTGCTGCGGGGAACGAGGGGCTCGGGGACGGGTCAGCGGGCGGGAGCCCAGCGGAGGGGGGAGCAGGGCTGGGGGCTCGGCCTGGGCCGGGCTGACACTGCCCGAGAGGGCGAGAGGCCCCGAGGAAACTGAAGTCAGAGGCGGCAAAGGAGGCCAAGGCAGGCGGGGGCCGCTCTCCCAGGCCCTCCCCTCCCCCGGCTGCCGTCTCGGGGGACTTACCGTCCAAGGGGTGAGCGGCCCTCGGCAGTGGGGTCCAGCTCAACCTCCTATTAGAACCCAGGGGTGCGGGGCACGCTCCTGTTGCCGCGGCCACGGCCGAGACCAGCTACCTCACAATGGCTGTGGGGAGGCACCCGGCTCAGCCGCGTGTAAAGCCCCAGGCGTGACTCGGCTTCCCCGCGCCACTAGGAGCGCCAAGGAGGCAGGCGAGCAAGGGGCGTGTGGCCCGGGGGTGAGCACCCGTGTTTAGGGGGCGAGAGCGAGGCGCTGGGCGTCTTTACCGAGGCCTCCTGCCCGGAAGCCCCCTCCTTGGCCGTCTCCAACACGCATAGCTCGGCCCTGCACCCTTTGCTCCTCAGTGAGCGCAGCTTTAGGCCCTCTACCCCGCCCCAGGGACACGGGCAGCCCCAGGAGAGGAGAAATCAAGGTGACCAGTCCCTGGACACACACACTCACACACTCACACATAGGCTCTCACACACACACACACTCACACATACACTCACACTCACACACACATATACTCACACCCACACATACACACACATACACTCACACTCACACATATACTCACACACACACATACACACACACTCATACACTCACACACTCACACACACACTTACACACTACACACACACTCACACATACACTCACATACACTTCCACACTCACACACACTACACACACACTCCAAACACTCACACACATACACACACACTCATACACTCATACACTCACACACACACTTACACACTACACACACACTCACACATACACTCACATACACTCACACACACTACACACACACTCCAAACACTCACACACACACTCACCCACTCACACTCACACGCTCTGACTGTCTCACTTCCTGCTTTGAGCCATGCCCAACTCTGTCAGCTGCAGCATCACAACGGGCCTCGGCCGGCCTCTGTGTGTCCCCCCTCATCCATGAGGGCCACTGGAGACCCCCACAGCCCCCTCACTGCGCCGCACCAGCCCCGGGGACATTTCCCGAGTCAGAGTGTCAGAGACCACGAGAGACCAGACCCCAAAGGCCAGACACAGGCGCACGCCGGGGCACAGCTACTGAAACTTCAGTCTTTCCTGGCTTTTTGGGTCAGCCAGGCGACACTCAGGGGTGACTCCTGGCTCTGCACTCAGGACTCACTCACTCCTGGCCGTGCTCGGGGGACCCTATGGGATGCCGGGATCAAACCCAGGCTGGCCGCGTGCAAGGCAAACGCCGTCCCCGCTGTGCTATCGCTCCGGCCCTGAAACTTCACTCTCACCCGAGAAACGCAGCACGGTCAGGGACGTCCCGATCCACGACGTGGCTCATTTGGAATCATTTTGGTCTGTTTTGTTGGGTTTTACTTGGGACGGTGGGTATTAGGCCACACCCGGTGGTGCTCAGGGTTCACTCCTGGTGGGGCTCAGGGGACCCCCAGGGGTGCTGGGGGCGGGACCCAGTCGCAAGGCCAGCGCCCTCCCCCGTGTGTCTTTCTGGCCTGTTGTTGGTTTTGGTCACTGCACTTTCAGAAATCGTTGCCTGCTGGAGCGAGGGCAGAGTCCACTGTGCTGCACCCGCCCCCTCTGGGACCAATCCCCGCACTGCGGGTGGGCCCTGCAGGTCCCCTGCCTGGGGTGGGGCTCTCCCCAGCGCAGCAGGCCACAGGGACACACCTCTGGGATCTTCGCATCCAATCCCTGGTCCAGTCAGCCAAGAATTGGCCCTGAGCCCCCCTAGCCCAGCAGCCCTGGGAGCGCCCCCGCCACGTACCCCCACAGAGCTTTCCCCACTGCCACATGGCTTCACAAGGCCCCAGATAAGGGCTGGGCGGGGCCGAGAGACGGGGGAGCAGGTGCTCGCCTGTGGCCCTGAGAACACAGCCAGCGTGAAGCCTTGAGCGTCCCCTCCCCCCCCCCCCCGGGCTTCCTCACGTCACGTGTGTCCAGTGCCCACGGCCACCACATCACACGGCTGGCCTGCCCCCGCCCCCGACCAGGCACCCCTTCTCTGCCTCTGTGCAGCCTCAGAGCCCCAGAGAAGCCTCCCCAGGCGGTCAGGAGGAGTGGGGGTCCCTCGTCTTCCTGTCCCTCCTCAGCTCAGACAGACAGACACACCCAGAGAGAAGCCCCCCATCCACGGCCCTGCAGACCCCACCCGCCAGTGTCTCTCCCACAGACTCAGCTGAGCCCCCACGGGCCAGGGCTGCCCCATCACACTCCTGCCCCCTCTCCTCTCCCCTCCCCTATTCCCTACTCCTGCCCCCTCTCCTCTCCCCTCCCCTATTCCCTACTCCTGTCCCCTCTCCCCTCCCCTCCCCTGTCCCCTCTCCCCTCCCTTCCCCTCTCTCTCCTTCCCCCCTCTCCCCTCCCCATTACCCTCACCTCTCCCCTCCCCTCCCCTGTCCCCTCTCCCCTGTCCCCTCTCCCCTCCCCTGCCTCCTCTCCCCTCCCCTCCCCTCTCTCCTTCCCGTCTCCCCTCCCCTGTCACCCTCCCCTCTCCTGTCCCCTGACTTCTCTCCCCTCTCCTCCCCTTCCCTCTCTCCTCCCCTGTGCCCTTCCCTCCTCCCCTCTCCTTCCCTCCCTTCCCCTCCCTTCCCCTGCCCTTTCTTCTCCCCTCTTCTTCCCTCCCCTGCCCCCTTCATTCCTCCTCTTCCCTCTACTCCCCTCCCCTTCCCTCCTCTCACCTCTCCTCTCCTTTCTCCCCCTCCCTCCTTTCCTTGCCCTCTTCCCCTCCCCCCTCCTTTCTGCCCTCTCCCTCTCCCTCTCCCCTCTGCCCCCTCCCTTCTCCCCTCTGCCCCCTCCCCTCTCCTTCCCTGGGCTGTTAGAGGTGGCTGCAGCATGCTGAGGCCAGTTCAACCTACAAGGACAGCTTGGCCGCCGCCTCCTGGGCTCGGGGCGAGCATCGGGCTCCAGCTGTCCGTCACTAACTAGACCAGGGGGCCGGGGGCCGGGAGAGGCCAAACGTGCCCACCATCCCATGGATCGCCAGGCCCCGCTGAGGGAGGGTGGCCCAGGAGACCCCAGCACTGCAGGGCCCAGACACCCCGTGCTCAGGCACTGACCACCGCCTGGACAGCCGAGACCCTGCAGTGCCCTGGGCCCTGCTCCCAGCCCAGCCCACACAGCCATGCCCCTGGGTCCAGTGGAGAAACCCCCAGCCCTGGTCCCTCTGCCAAGGCCAGGATGTCGGCTTAGCTACTCTGGCACCAGGACCCCCGGCCCCAGCCAGCCTCCCACATGCTCTTCCCGGCGCCTCGGCCTGAGCTGAGAACCGGCTGGCCCCGGAACTTGGGCCAGGCCGCCTGCAAGGTGCTCCTGCCCCTTCCCCAGCGGCCCCTGCACCTCCAGCCACCCCCTCCACACCCTGGGGCGCAGCTCTGCACCCACCTCCCCTGCCTCCTTCCATCCTCTCGGGCCCCGAGGGCCCCCACTGCTGCCCCCCGTGCCCCCAGCCCCTTCTCAGTCCGTTGAACAGGCAGCTCTGCCCTCTGCCTGCCTCTCCCTCCCGGGCTGCCCTCTGCTGTGCCCCCTGCACACCCTTCCTCATCCTGCCAGCAGCCTCGTGACACTGACTGACGTGGCCTTACGCGTGGCCGGTCCCCCAGACCCGGGAGGCTGCAGCTCCCCCAACTAGCCACTCACTGGCCGACTGGCCTAGCCCGGCACACTCCTGCCTGGCTCGGCCCTTCCCCTGGGGGTGCTGCTTCTCCCAGGCTCAGCTCCAGGCCCACCCGTTTCCCAGAGAGAAGTCCCACCGCAGCCACCCCGCCCTGGTCCCAAATGACAGGTTCATCCACAGCATCCCCGCCCTGCAGTTAGTGCACGGAACTGTGTGTGCTCCTGAGGCCCAGCCAACTCCCGTGGTTTCCAGAAGACCCACTCGCTGATTTCTCGCAGGGGATGCGGTGTGTGTGGGGGGGAGGGGGGCTCACACTGCCCAGAACACATGTCTTTCTCAGGGACACCCTCGTTCCGGTCTCCACTCCCTCAAACCCACAGTCGCACACACCCCATGCAGCCCACCTACCTTTTATTTTTTTATTTTTTATTGAATCACTGTGAGATACAGTTACAAAACTTTCATGTTTGAGTTTCAGTCGTACAATGATCAAACACCCACCTCTCCACCAGTGCACATTCTCCACCACCCAGCCCAGCCCACACAGCCAGCCGTGCCCCTGGGTACCCAGTACCCCCATCCTAGCCCTCCCCCTGCCTCCATGGTAGACAACTGCCCGCTTTATCTCTGCTTTGGGACATTATGATTTGCAGTACTGATACTGAGAGGCCATCACGTTTGGTCCTTTACCTACTTTCAGCACACATCGCCCATCCCGAGCGATCCCTCCAACCATCGTTGACTTAGTGACCCCTTCTCTACCCCTACCCCTAGCTCCTGAGGCAGGCTGCCAACCATGCGGCAGTATTCCTGACCCTTGTGTCTACTCCACCCACCTTTTAGACCCCAGGCCTAGGAGACAAACTGGGACTCCAGCTTACGGAAGCGTCTTCTGCCAAAGGGATCCCCAAAGGACATTTTCCCCAGAAGGCAGCACTCTGCCCCGTTCCAGGGTGGCCCAGCCCTGTCTATGTCTCCGCCTGTCCCCAGTGACTCCTGAGCCAAAGACACAGCCCAGAGCGGTCCCGGGGGGGTGACAGGGAACCCATGATGCTCCTCAGCAACGCCCCATGCAGAACCCCAAGGACACGGCTAGTCACTGCATGGAGGAGGGAGGAGGACAAAGAGGGGTGCCCAGGGCAGCGAGTGGGCGCGGAGTGGGTGCCCAAGGAGTCACGTAGACACCTGACCCCCCAGAACCCGTGAGGGGGGTCTTACTGGGAAAACAGCCTTTACGAATACAGCAGAATGTGGGTCCTGTGAGGCCCGTCCTGCGGGCCCAGCTAGGCCAGGACAACGTTGGTCTGTGCCAGCTGGCTGCACTCGGTTCCCAGAGCTGCCACGGGCGTGTCATCAGTGAGGCCGACGAGGCTGGACCCTCATCTTGGGTGCTGTATCTCCTCTCTCCTCCCAACGTTCTCCACCCACAGGACATAGATGGGTGCTGGGCCGTGGTGCAGAAAGCTAAAGGTGGCGCCCGAGTTCCTTCTCCCACCCCAGAAGTGTGACCAGGAGCAGACCCCATGCCCGATGGCCACTGTACGGGCATCCCAGAGACAAAACCGTCTTCCTCTGACCCGCCAGGGGGAGTGTCTAGGCCCCGTGACCTCTGCTGCCTCCAGGATTTGGGAGGTTGTCAACAAGCAAGTCTGAGTTTTGCCTTCCCCACAAGAACCCGGATGTGGTCACCATCAGAACGGAAAAGCGGCCACGTGACCCTACTAGACTCAGGCGTGAGGAGACTCAGGGCTGGACGTGTTCGTTCCTGAGACTCCTGGGGGAGTTGGAGGAGCCGGACTGAGTCTCCAACTCCAGTCTCGGAAACGGGAGGGTGTGCTGCCCCCCTGCACCCACGGGGACTTGCTCCAGGGTTGCTGCGGGCGGATGTGGAATGCGGGACGCCGTGGCAGAAAGCTGACTCAGGGCCCTCCCACTCGCCCACGGAGGGGAGACGCCAACCAGCCCCCACAGAACGTGGATTCCACACGGCAACACAGGCGGAAATGAAAGGGCCGTCTCCGCAGACCAGGGGATGCAAACGCCCCGGCTGAGGTCAGAGGGATCCCGGCATGTGGTCCCCGAGCCTGCCAGGAAGTGAGCCCTGAGTGCAGAGGCAGAAGTGAGCGCCACCGGGCACGATCCAGAAACAAACGCTTCTGCTAGACTCGGAGCATCACTCTGGACCCTCAGAGAAATCCTTCCTGTCTAACACACTCTGAGACTAGGAGTCGCCCTTCGGGTGCTGCCACATCCTCCTGCACCTCAACCCCCCCGCCCCGAGCAAGCGTAATGTCCACACTTGGAGAATCCCTGCTAAACCCAGGTCAACAAGGACGCCGGCCACGCCAGCAGGCAGCAAATACCAGCAAAACCGTCATCACTTGCAGACAACACAATCCACCTGGAACCAGCGGAAAAATGGGCCAAGGCGAGAAATCACTAAGGTGGGTAAATAAAAACAAAATATGAAGACATCACGAGGCATCGTCTGTACCAGCAGCTCTGCCAGGAGGACACAGGGGCAGAGGACTCGGAGCACAGCCAGAGTGACCAGGCAGGTGGAGGGCCAGAGAGAGAGGGGGGTGAGGTGCCTGCTTTGCACGCAGTCAGCCTCTGCCCGGTCTCCAAGAGTCCAGGGATCCCCAGCGGCACCAGAAACAATCCCTGAGCACAAAGTCTGGAGCACAGCTGGGTGGGGTCCAAACGCCAAAACATAAAATTACATAAAAGCAATAACTAGAAAAGTGTAGAACAAGAAATATATTTAATTCTTAGCACAAAACCCTTTTTTTCCAGTTTTGGGGCCATATCAGGCAGTGCCCAGGGGTCACCCTGGGCTTAGGGGACCCTGCAGGGCTGGGGGTCAAGCCCCACTTAAAGGCAAAACACACACTCCAGCTATCTGAGAGTCCTTATTTCTCTGGCCAAGAAAATTTCTGGTTGTTGAAGCATAGGTGAGGAGTGAACAAATGAACAGGTGGCGCAAGCTCATGGACGAGAAGAAAACAATGAAAATATTTCTGCTGAAGTGCTTACATAAACTTGATGTGATGACACATACACATGTGCACATGAGTGTGCACACACATGCACACGCACCACACATATGCACGCACACACATGACATGCACACAACACACATCAGTATACATGCACATATGCACACACACATACACACACATGCACACGCGCATACATACGTGCAAAAACATGCACACCCTCATGCACATGTACACAACACAAGAGCATTCTGAAAATGAAGACAATCAGGAATTATCACTGCAGAAAAATTAAACTACTGTAATGTTGCAACATTTTACAGTTTTCAAAGGTAAGCTGCTGGTGAGTGAACAATCAGTGAGACATGGTAGAAAGTTCAGAAGTAGATTAAAATGCTGTTAAAAATTTTAAAATGTGGTCAAGACATTTCATTCCCTTGGGGGCAAAGGGGACTATTCACTGGATCCCATGAAGACAGAAAACCTGAGGAAGGGAGAAGTCTAGCGGGGTAAGCAGATGATGTGCCTGCAGGAATGCCCGGGTAGGTCCCTGGACCCCTGAGCACTGAGCCAGGAGTAGCATGCAACCATGGATGGCAGTGACCCTCAAAAGAAGCTCTTAGATGCAGGGGTGGCTAAGGAGGGAAAGAGAGGGCTTGGGAGAGCTGAGTGGAAGGGCTTTGGGAGGAAGAGAAGAAGGGAGGGAGGGAGGGAGGAAGGAAGGGAGGGAGGGAGGGAGGGAGGGAGGGAGGGAGGGAGGGAGGGAAGGAGGAGAGAAGGAAGGCCCCAGTTTCTTGGGAGACAATGCTCTCAGTCTGAGGGAACGCTCAGTCTCTTCAGGCCAGAAGGGCCTGGGCTGGCGTTTGGCGAGCTGCTTTCTCGCTTTCTTCTTTTCCGCTGCTTTGCCAAGTTCCCGACTGACGGCCTGAGCACAGGGCGGACGTGCTGACAGACCTTAATTGAAAGAAACAAGCGCCTGTGCTTCCCCGGCCAGGTGCGCTGGACAGATTTCCATTGTTTGAAAGACCCCGTAGGCTTTCTGAAGCTGCAGCTTGGAATGTTGTTTATTTATTCAGCTTTCTTGGTGCGGAGGGGAGGCACCCGGCTGTGCGCAGGGTCTACTCCTGGTTCTGTGCTCGGGAGTTGACCCCAGGGATGCTCGGGGGACCATATGCGGTGCCAAGGAGATGGGAATGGGGTCAGCTGCAGGCAAGCCCAGCACGTTAGCTCTTGGGCTCTTTCCGCCCTTCCACATGCCTTTCTTAAGGGAACTTGGCTCTCTGTAATGGGATGTACTGGGGCTTGGGATGAATACAAAAATGCAGTCAGGGGCCAGGGAGACCACACGGCAGGTAAGGGTCCACCAGGCACAAAGCTCAGGATCTATCCGCTCGGCACATGGTCCCCCTCACCCTGATCCATGAGCACGGAGCCAGGAGAAGAGCCTAAACACTGCAGAGTGTGGCACAAAACAACCACCAAAGAACGTCTTTGATCTGAGGCGTCCTTGTACCTGGGGGCTAACGACAAACACCACCATTCGGCCACGCCCACTGGCCTTGGGACGAAAATTAGTGTCATGATGAAAGTCTCCGAAAGCCCTAAAGTTCAGAAAATAAACGCCTGCCAGGCCAGCCTTCCTCCCAGACCCCGCTTCCGACCAGCATCGCTTCTGCTTCCGGTGGATCATTTTCCCAGTGGAAGGACCCCCGGAAGTGGTGCTTGGTGACTCGGGAAAGTGGAGACTCGGCAACGCTGGCTGAAGACTGGGTGCCCCCCGCCACGTCTCTGGCTGGCACAGATGCCCTCGGCCAGCTCTCAGCACTTGCTCCCACGTCATTTCAGAAGTGCGACTGTTCCATGCGACGCCTCTTCACCCCCAGCCCCCAGCCCTGCTTCCACTGTGTTGAAAGCCACAGGGAGAAATGTCTGTGGGTCATTTTTGTCCACCGGCCTCTGTCTCCCCCAGTTGCCCATTCTAACTTGGCATTTGCTCAGAAACGCTTCGATCTGGTATTTAACCACTTGCTGACGGGCCAGGCACCATGTGGCTCATAGCAACGCTCTCTGCCAAGCGGTGCTGGTCCCGGCCCCCACAGGAGGGCCCCCAGCCCCAGCTGCTACAGACCCTCCCTCGGCTCCAGGCTCCAGAGCCAGGCTGAGGGGTGGCGAACACCTCTTGGAACTGTCCCTTCAACTAGGAGCACTTCTCTGGGCTCAAAGCCCCTTTGAGGAACATTTTATTCAGAATTGGCTGGGTGGGGGGGTGCATGCCTGGGACACTCTTATCAAAACTGATTATGATCCCGGACCCTCCCTTTTTGCTGAGCTTTTTCTCCTATGACACGTGAGTTCCAAACACTCCATCCCACCCCTCATTCTGCCACTTCCGGCCTGTTTTCCTAGTCAGGACACCCCCCTACCCCCCTCCAAGCAGGGATGTGGGTCTGTTTCCTTCCTATTTCCCTAGGATCCCCTCCACCCAGGGGAGATGACAGGGCTGCTGACAAGAATGGGGTCCCCAGGGTGCAGAGTGCAGGGCCCACCCAACAGTCTGCACCCCAAGAGTGAGACGCACAGAGGGCAGCCTGCCTGGCATGCCCTGAGCTGCACCAGGATGGAGCCAAGCGCCTCTGTTTCCCTCCTATCTATGTCTCTGACAACATGTGTATTTCGGAGGACACTGGCAATGCCTCAGATCAGCTGAGACACCGCCCCCGCCCCCCCCCCCCCCCCCCGCAGCTGCAGAGCTGCCCACTGGTGCATGCAGATCCGGACATGAGATCTGATAGAGTCTATCTACCTGCCAGACCCCTGAAACACACATGGGCAGGGCCGGAGTGATAGCACAGCAGGTAGGGCATTTGCCTGGCAGGCGGCTGACCCAGGTTCGATATCTGCATCCCATATGGTCCCCCAAGCACCGTCTGGAGTAATTCCTGAGTGCAGAGCTAGGATTAACCCCTGAACATCACTGGGTGTGGCCTAAAAAGAAAAAAAAAAAAACAGAAAACACACATGGGCAATTGGCCCCTGTAGCTAAAGCTGGGTATGGCACACCAAGATTTGGGCTTTTCCTCAAATTCAAAAATATCACGAAAATAGGACGTCAGAGAGAATGTCCAGGCAAGCTGACTGATAATTAGGAAAGAATCTAAAAATGCTAAATTTGCCCACATCCTATGAATCTGAACCCAGGAAAACTTGGTGGAACTCTTCTCTTCGTTCCCCTCGCCACCACCTCCCGCTTTCTGGAATGAGTTTCAGATTGTCCTGATGACTCTCCATTCCACACACCAGAATTACTCGGAAGGACACGCTCTGAAATGCAGCACTGGACAACAAACCCAAAATTAACAGGTTCCTTATTGCAACTGCTAAAAAAAAAATGAGCTAGGACATTTGCTTCGCTTTTGTTTTTCACGATTCACATGAATTTGAAGAGACAATGGTTAGTGCCAGAATGAAGGGACATATCCTGGGACAGGATATTCTTCCTAGCAAGTCTTTACAAGTGCTGGATGGGAGGACAAATGACACTTACACCACAGCTCTCAGAATTTACAATGCAATGGTTAGAAACGTTAAAACTGATGCCCATTCCCATAGACAAACTTATACAGACTTTTCTCATACACACACACAGTTTGCATATGCTCAAAATCATGTGCTTCTTGCATTCCTGAGAGTTTCTACCACCACAGTGCTAAGAGCCATACATACATTTAGAATAAATATTTGTGGACCAAGGTCCCATAGCTTAACAAAGAAGCTCAAAGTTCTCACGCACAGGGACCAAAGCTACAAGTTAGACAGATCCGTAGTGTGGCGATTTATTTAGAGCTAACTGTAGACACGGAGAGTCTGTCATTGGTGGTCTTATACTTCATTCCTCCCACCTAGGATTTGTCTTTTTTCTCTTTTGTCTCAGTCTTGCTAGAGAATTGTTTTATTCACCTTTTCAAAGAATCACTTCTGTGTTTCATCAATTTTCTCTATTGCTTTTCTGCACTTGGGGCCACTGATAATGTTCCTCGTAATTTCCTTCCTTCTGCTCGCTTTGAGTCTATTATGATTTTTTCTAAGTTCTTTCCTTTTTTTCAGTGTTGGGCAGGGGAGCATTTTTATATCAATGCATCATTGGTGCTCAGTATTACAGAAGTTCAGGAGTACATTTATTATGGAATTTCCCCCCAACCTGTTAGTCCCAATATTTTTCACATTCTTATTGGTGCGAGTGCCAGCTTACTGTGGTTTTGATTTGTGTTTCCCTGATATTAAGTGTTGATGAGCACTGTTCCATCTGTCTCTGGAGCTCAGGTTCCTGAAGTGGGGTTCAGACTGAAACCGGACTTTGTCCTCCTTCATAATACATATGCACCTGCATATTCTTGTCACTGCTTTTGCTGTGTCCCACTAATTCTGAGATGGCTTCCTTTCATTTTCACAAAATCCAGTGTATTGATTTCCCTGAGGGCGCCACCTCGACCTTGCGCGTGATCCAGGACCTAACCACTCCGTTGCCAAGTGTTTGCAGATTCTCCAGTTATCTTTCTGCATGTTTTGAGTTTGATGCCTTTGTGGTCAATGATTCAACCACACATAAAAATTTCCCGGTGACCTCAAGACTCCGGGAGTCATCTGCGAGCACAAACAGGGCAGGGCCTGCTGGCGAGGCATCAAGCCTGCTCCCAGCTGCCAGCAGACAAGGCAGTGCTCGGCCCAACGCAGATCACAGGCACTCGACAAACATCCCTGGGATGGTCCATGCAGTGCTGCATTGGTCTCACATCTGCGCCTCTGTCGATGGTCTCAGAGCAGAAAAGGAACCTCATGCGAAGTACCGTAGTGATACCCCACATGTGTGGCTAACGGAGGAGGTATGTTATGTCGTTTTTGACTAGACATGAGCTCTGTTGGAAGGGAGTCCAGAACTACAAATCAGCAAAGTGAACTCAAGAACACATCTTCCACCTTTCAGCACCTGTATCACAGACAATAATGCCCAAAAGGAGACAGACAGGGGGAAGAGGAAAGGGGGAGAGAGAGAAAGGAAGGAAGGAAGGAAGGAAGGAAGGAAGGAAGGAAGGAAGGAAGGAAGGAAGGAAGGAAGGAAGGAAGGAAGGAAGGAAGGAAGGAAGGAAGGAAGGCAGACACAGACAGAAAGAAAAAAGGAAAGGAAGAAAGAAAGAAAGAAAGAAAGAAAGAAAGAAAGAAAGAAAGAAAGAAAGAAAGAAAGAAAGAAAGAAAGAAAGAAAGAAAGAAAGAAAGAAAGAAAGAAAGAAAGAAAGAAAGAAGGAAAGAAAGAAAGAAGGAGCAAGAAATGTGAAGTGGAGCAAGGAAAGCCTCTTTAACAAATGGTGCTGGCACAAATGGACAACTACACGCAAGAGAATGGGCTTAGACCTCGACCTGACACCATGCACAAAAGTCAGATCAAAATGGATTACAAGACCTCAACATCAGACCACAATCCATAAGGTACACTGAAGACAAAGTTGGCAAAACCCTCCACGATATGGAAGCTAAAGGTATCTTGAAAGATGACACACAACTGATCAACCAAATGGAAACAAAGATAAACAAATGGGACTATATTAAACTAAGAAGCTTCTGCACCACAAAAGATTCAGTGACCAGAATACAAAGACAATCTACAGAATGGTAAAGGATATTCACCTAATACCCATCTGATAAGGGGTTGATATCAAGGGTATATAAGGCACTGGTTGAACTCTACAAGAAGAAAACATCCAACCACATCAGAAAATGGGGCAAAGAAATGAACAGAAACTTTCCCAAGGAAGAGATACGAATGGCTGAAAGGCACATGAAAAAATGCTCTGTATCATTAATCATCAGGGAGATGCAGATCAAAACAACTATGAGATACCACCCCACACGACAAAGAATGGCACACATCCAAAAGAACAAAAGCAACCGCTGTTGGAGGGGATGTGGGGAGAAAGGGACCCTTCTACACTGCTGGTGGGAATGCCGACTTGCTCAGCCCTTCTGGAAAACAATATGGACGCTCCTCAAAAAATTAGAAATTGAGCTCCCATTTGACCCAGCAATACCACTTCTGGGAATATATCCTGGAGAAGCAAAAAAGTATAGTTGAAATGACATCTGCACTTATATGTTAATTGCAGCACTGTTTACAATAGCCAGGTAAAAACCCGAGTGCCCGAGAACAGATGACTGGTTAAAGAAACTTTGGTACATCTATACAATGGAATACTATGCAGATGTTAGAAAAGATGAAGTTATGAATTTTGCATATAAGTGGATCAACATGGAAAGTATCATGCTAAGTGAAATGAGTCAGAAAGAGAGAGACAGACATAGAAAGATTGTGGTCATCTGTGGAATATAAAATAACAGAGTAGGAGACTAACACCCAAGAATAGTAGAAATAAGTACCATGAGGTTGGCTCCATGGCTAGGAAAGTGGCCTCACATGCTGGGGGAAAAGGCAGTTCAGATAGAGAAGGGAACATCAAGTAAACTGTGGTTGGAGGACCGGCTCGAGAGGGGAGATGCGTGCTGAAAGTAGACTATAGATTGAACACGATGGCCACTCAATACCTCTATTACAGACCACAACACCCAAAAGGAGAGAGAAAACAAAAGGGAATGCCCTGCCACAGAGGCGGGGCGGGGGAGGAAAGAGAGGGGGGGTGGGATGGGGAGTGGGAGGGATACTGGGTTCTCTGGTGGTGGAGAATGGACACTGATGGAGGGATGGATGCTCCATCAACATCCAACATTGTATGAGGGAAACACAAGTACAAAAATGTGTAAATCT
Organism: Sorex araneus; assembly: GCF_027595985.1. Lineage (NCBI taxonomy): Eukaryota > Metazoa > Chordata > Mammalia > Eulipotyphla > Soricidae > Sorex > Sorex araneus. Next base: position 127,793,496 of record NC_073303.1, read on the forward strand.
GTTACTGTACACTCATGGTGATTCACTAATCAAAAAATTAAAAAGAAAGAAAAGAAAGAAAGAAAGGAAGGAAGGAAGGAAGGAAGGAAGGAAGGAAGGAAGGAAGGAAGGAAGGAAGGAAGGAAGGAAGGAAGGAAGGAAGGAAGGAAGGAAGGAAGGAAGGAAGGAAGAAGGAAAGAGGAAAGAAGGAAGGAAAGAAAGAAACGCCTTCCATAGAGGTAGAGGCAGGCAGGAGGGGGGGCAGGAGGGAAACTGGGGACACTGGTGGTGGGAAACGTGCAGTGGTGGAGAGAAGGGTGACAGGACATTGTATGACTGAAAGAAACCCCATCGTGAACAACTTTGTAACTGTATCTCACGGGGATTATTTATTAAAAATAAATTATTAAATAAATAAATAATGTATTTTCTAACAGAAAAGACGTCAAACAAGAGTACATCTGCATCAGTTGTGAGGAAGAACAGTTCGGAAATCTCACAGGCCCTGACCCCGCATGCCAGAAGCCCAGGGGCTAGGAAGGCAGGGTTCAGGGCTGTGATATCAGAGCACACGCCTACCAAAAGTGATAAGACTTGGTGCGCTAAATTCTCCCGCCCTTTTTAAGGGCTGCCAGTGCTTGTGGTATTGGAAGTCGGATTCTGTTTTAGGCAATGTATTGTGATACCATGTTCTATTAATCCATTCTACCTGCATCTTTTTTATAATTGGGTAATTTTTAAATTTTATTTTACTTTTGCTTTTAGCATCACACCTAGTGATGCTCAGGGGTTACTTCTGGCTCTGCACTCAGGAATTACTCCTGGCAGTGCTCAGGAGACCATATGGATGCCAGGGATTGAACCTGGGTCAGCTGCGTACAAGACAAATGCCCTACCTGCTGGACTATCACTTCAGCCCCTAATTGGGTCTTTTAAACCCCTGTTTATATGTAATGTAATTATTGATAAGTTAGTGCGTAAGTCTGCCATTTTATTTTTTGTTTACTACCTTTCCTCTCCTGTATTTTCCCTTCTTTGCTTTTTCTTTTCAATCTGTCTGACTGTGAGTTACTTGAAATATTTTTCTAATTCCATTCTGATGTATCTATAGGATTTATGAGTTTATCTATTTCCATAGCTTTTTAATGGTTGCTGTAGCTTTGCATAGCATGTATGCAAACACATATATAAAATATATGGTATACTACATGCCATATGGCATACTAAATAAGTGATGCATACATCATACATTTTTTAGATATATATAAAACATCACAGCCTTCTGATGTCATTTTTTCACCAATCTGAGGGCTAGGGCTATTATCTCTAGTAATGTCCCTTTATCCCTCCACATTTATAGCATGCTTCTAATGTTTTCTCTACACTATTTGGATTATGTGAAATATATTATTAAAATACATATTGATTACTAAAAATATATAAATATCGTGGGAATGCCAGTGTAGCACAGATTCCATATTCTGGACAAGTTATTTTCAAAATAGGATTCTTAGCCAATTACATCATTTTTTTCAATACTTCACCTGTGACACTACAAATAATACACATTTAAGTATGGTGTTATGCACTGCTACTTGTGTCGTCCATAATTTATAGAAAATGACCTGCCAACATGGGTAGGTAATATTCTCCATGAAAGTAAATGGTTCTAATTAGAAGGTGACGGAGAGTTACCTGATATAAAGTGGAGGAAATGAGCCTGCTTAATAAGAAACTTCAAAGGTTCTAAAATTTATCATCAAATTCTCTTGTACTACGAATACGAGGGCAATAATTACTAAAGTGTGCCACGAGTGAATTGATCCTGAGAGCCAACACGTGTAAGGTGACTGGGGGCTGCCGCTAAGTCACTCCTTCCGTGCCAGCTAGGCCCGTTGGACGCAGAGTGGTACAAACCATGGCTGGGTTCCACGATTTGTTCTCTCGAGGAGCCCGGCCCAGCCGTGCCGGGTGCAGGGCCACTCCCCTGTGGCTGCACTGCATGGCCCAGGCGAGGCTCTCCTTGGGGCCCACTAGGACCACGGCAGCACTTTTGAGGGTCCATGCGGTGCTGGGGGCGGAACTCAGGGACTCATGCACTCTAGGCTTGTGCTCTACAGCTGGAGCGATCTCCTGGGCCCTCCTACCTATGCTTGGACTCAAACGTAACACTGTAGCACTGGCATACCGTTATTCATCAATTTGCTCAAGCGGGTACCAGTAACGTCTCCATTGTGAGACCTGTTGTTACTGTTTTTAGCATATCGAATACACCACAGGGAGCTTGCCAGGCTCTGCCCTGCGGGTGGGATACTCTCGGTAGCTTGCCGGGCTCTTCGAGAGAGATGGAGGAATCGTACCTGGGTCCGCTGTGTGCAAGGCAAACACCCTATTCACTGTGCTATCGCTCCAGTCCAAATGCAACATGAATAATAATTACTTCATTTAAACATCAAATAACTCAGTATGTAATTCTAAGAGGAAAGCGAAAGCCAGTGAGAGTTACTGATATATTAGCTAGGTGTATTGTTTCTTTCCTTTTGAGTGTCCTGAAGTTTTCTTCTTTCGTCATTTCTTTTTTTTTGGTTGAGAAAATCTCCTACATCCATTCTTTGGCTCAATGTTATTTTCATTGAGATGAGAACGCCTTGGTTTTCCCTCCATTCCTGGAGGATATGTATTCGGGTGTATGTAAGCACTTCCCTCTGATCGCTTCAAACTACTGCCTAGATCTTCCCTTTGGCTGTTTGCTCGGGGTCATGACCCCAGGCTTCATGCCTCTCATGGAGCAGGGGACATTTTCAACCATTAGCTCCTGGAGGGTGTTTTTCCCTCCCTCTGACCCCTTTCTCCTCTCCTTCTGGGACTCTGATGACGTGACCTTTCTGGGGAGCACTGCAGCTCCCCGGGGTGAAGCTCGCCCTGTTCCTGTGTCTGTCTGTCCTATTGGCATGTCCGGCTCGCTCTATCCCCCAGCTCACTGAGTCTTTCCCTGTGTCCCTCCTGCTACTGGACCCACTCACTGAAATTCTTGTTTCCGAATTTTTCAGTTCTAAGATTTCCACTGGATTCTTCTTTAGCTCTGTCTTTGCAGAGGGACCTTTTGTGTTTCTTTTTCAAGCATGTTTCTAGTGTCTCAATAACATATTCTATCTGCCTCCTGTTAAATCTACAAACTGGGAGGCCACTCCCCACCCCCACAGAGTCCCCCTCACCGGGGTATGAGGATCATAGACACCAGGACAAAGTCAGGGACTTGCAAAGTGCTTTGTCAAAGGCCTCCAGGCCTCCAGGCTGTCTCCCCACCCCATTTCCCCACTCTCCACTTCTCATCAGTCCTGAGTGCCACCTTGGGGGGAGGGGGAGAGGGAGGGAAATTGCTCGAATAATAATGTCAATGGCACATTCAAATCTGCCCCTTTCCTCCTCAACTACCTGCCTTCCCCACCAACCATTATGCACTCCTCTTGGACCAGCCCTGGGGTGCAGCTCCGACCTCCACAGCTCCCCGTCAGACAGCCCTTGGTGATTTCCCCTGCCAGTCAGGGCTGTCTGCTCCCAGCTGGGCCCCCGCATTGCTCAGCAGCCTTATGTCTATCCTTGCTGACCCCTATCAAATAGCCCCGAGCAGCTGCCACCCAGTTTTTCCACTGTCCTTAAGCCCCAAATTCCATCCCAGTCCTGTTGGTCATGCTCGGCCAAAGCTCTCCCAATGCCCCAACAGAGAGGCCCCACTTATGCCGGGGCTCTTCCCAGCCCCAAATCCCCATCCCATCAACCACGTGACATTATGAGCTCCTGTCACGATGGCATGAGGATGTCCCCTCTCTCCTCCTCCCACAGCCAGACTCTAACTGTAGGCCTGAGGGCTGTGCTCTCTCTGCGCCTCTTCCCTGGTACCCCTCTGTCCCTCCCACTGCGCTGTCAGCATCCAGGAAGCGTGCAGGATCCAGAGAGACGGTATGAGTAAGGCACTCGCCTCGTGTGCAGCCAACCCAGGTTCAATCCCTGCCACCACCTCTCCCCCGAGCCCCACCAAGAGTGATCCCCGAGTGAGGAGCCAGGAATAAGCCCTGAGCACCGCCCAGTGTGGCCTGAAATCAAACAAAACAGGAGCACGAAGCATTTGCAAATTGGCTGGACTATTATCAGCAGTTGACAATGACCATTTTATTTCCCCCTGACTGTCCCCATTGAAGGAGCTTAGGCCAGTCCGGATGGACAATGTGCCCGTGGCCACACAGCTTTTTACTTCCTATGCACTTGCGTTTTCCTAAGGAATCATCAAAACATCTGATTCTTCTCCTCGATTCCCTTCCGGTTGCTCTCTGATGTCATCTGACCCAAATGTTCATGGCTGCCCAGTTCAGACCCAGTGAGGGAGACCCAGGCCCTTCTGAGCATATCAACTAACAGAATACACATATATTATACACAGCAGCAAAACTCAGAATCCCTCTATACGCGCGCGCGCACACACACACACACACACACACACACACACACACCCCAGAGATCACAGTCCTTGTATATGCTAAAATAAATAATCCTTAAGAGGATTATTTTTAATTATATTTTAATTTTTCTATTAATAAAAAAGATCTGCACTGGAGCTGCACCATAATGCAGTGGTTAGGAAACTTGCTTTGCCCCTGGCCGACCTGGGTACTGTTCCAGCATCCTAAAGGGTCCCCCCAATAGCCTACCAGGAGTGATCCCCAAGTGCTGAGTCAGGAGTGAGCCCTGAGGGCTGCTGGGTGTGGCCCCTCCAAAAATCCCCAAAAGAGAAGATGGGTGGTGTGGGAAAAAGTTTCAAATCAAAATGTTTCTTATTTTGGTTTGAGGCCACACTTGACAGTGTTCAGGGCTCACTCCTGATCCTGTGCTCAGAAATCACTCCTGGTAGAGCTCAGGACCATACGGGTGCCAGGGATCAAACCTGCAATGGCTATATGCAAAACAATCACCCAACCCACTGCACTGTCTCTCCTGCCCCTGATAACTACAGTTCTAAAATGACATCAGCACCATCCTGCTTTTTCTCAGCAGCTCTCACTTATTCCTTTTGTTTCCCCGCACGAAGTTCAGGACTGTGCAGAAGAAACAAAAGCTGGACACTAGTTCCTTCAGTTAGCAAGTGCTCAGGCCTGGATATTTTTCTTTCGTCCGCTAACCACTTCTCCGGTCCACCGTGGCTTGGCACAGTCCACAGGGCTCTTGAGAAGAATTCTGTGTACACACAAAGCACAAGATCGGGTCCCGAAAAGAAGAAGTGACCCCAGCTCTCCAGAAGCTGCTTCCCCAGTACGTGGAGGAAAGAGACACGGCTCCTATTAACGACTTCTGAATGGGACATTTGCAGAAGCTCATGTCGCAGTCACAGATGCAAGAGTCTGAAGAGCTGTTTACAGAGTCATCCGTGCCAGACGGGCGCGGGTGCCAAGCCAGCACACAGCCTCCCATTATCCCGCCTAGCTTTGCCTCTGAAGACTGTTGGAGAGCCTTGGAAATTTCCAGGCCCGGCCCGTTCTCAAAGCAGCACCCGTCCTTGGGGCCTCAGACGCCGGCGACTCCCCTGCCCAGCCAAGGCTGCCTACCCGGGTACAGAAAAGGCTTTGGAAAAATGACAGGAGAGGGGACCGGGCCCCTTGCTTGAAAAGCGGAGGGTTGAGGTTTTCATCGATTTTGGAGAACCGATAGAAAGGAAATGCCAAACGCTAGATCTCTGGTCTCAACTGATGTAATTATTGAGGGAATTGTGTCTGTTATTTACCGACTCAAGAAAACAGAACTTCATAGCTCGGCTAATACACACGTCTTCTGAGTATGCTATAAGGACGCAGGTCTTGGCGTGGAGACTAAACAAGGCTCTAGTCCACGGGACCTATGAGAACTGATTTAGCTCAAAGAGCTGCACCAGCTGACTCCACCAAGGAAAGTACAGTGATCAGTACAGTGGTCAGGGCACTTGCTTTGCCCCTGGCCGACCTGGGTACTATCCCAGCATCCCAAATGCACCCCCGCCCCCAAAGCCTACCAGGAGTGATCCCTGAGTGCAGAGTCAGGAGCGCTGCTGGGTGTGACCCCCGAACAAATCCCCAACAGAGGAAGAGGGCGTCACAGCCAACTCGGCTGCTGCCTTCTCTCTTCCCCTTCCTACTTGCACATACTTCCTTCCAGAGTTTTAAGTGTTTAAAGTCCTAAACTGGAGACACACGCAGAATATTGTCCTAGTGTCATGTTAGAGATATTTACTTTCAGAATAAAACATTCTGCCACTCGTTTCCCTATAGGCGTCTGATTTTAATCCAGCCGCTTGCTCTGTGTAAATGGCCACGAGAATACTGTTCATATTTATGAACTAGATCCTTTGTTTCTTCACACTCCAGATTTTGGGTTCTACTATACTCAGGGCATCTACAGTGAGCAGATGTCAATCCACAGAAAGCAAAACTGTGTCATAAGGAAGTTGGTGCAAGAGGCCAACAAAGGTCACTGCAAACAAAAGGAAATCAGTTCCCAAGGACTGGCAATAAAGATACAACAACTTCCTCTGCCCGAGAGAATAAGGGGGAATCAAGAGCAGGCAGGACTTCCTTCCCCTCTGCAGGGACAGAACCTACAGAGCTGCAAGAGGAACCGTTTTTCTCAGTCAGAAAACCATGAGGCAGGGTGTGAATTACAACAACAAGCTCCCTAGAAGTGCTAAGAAAATGGGTGTCCACACTCACCTTCCAGCCACTGGACACGACAGAGCAGCTCAGGGCACTGAGGAACCCTGCAGGGTGATCAATAAAATTTGGGGTGACCAGAGAGAGAGAGAGAGAGAGAGAGAGAGAGAGAAGAAAGGCAGGGGGTGGGGGTGGGGGGTGATGGGAGGGAATCTGGGGTCACTGGTGCTAGGAAATGTACACTGGCGGAGGGATGGGTGCTGGAACACCCTATGACTGAAATCCAATCATGAACGGCTTTATCATGCTCTAAAAAGAAAATTTTAGAAAAAAACTACTAAAATTGAAAAAATAAATAAATAAATACAAATAAAATTTGGGGTGACCAGGTAGGCCAGGGAGAGCATCAGATGGCGCTCATTCCCATGACTGACCCCCTGACTTGGGCTGAGACGCCAGCCCCGCCCTCATTCATTCATGCTCATTCTCTGCTCCCGGGGCCCCCACCTCCTTCAAGCTTTAGCTCAGAGAAGCTCATGGGGGGGTCAGACCCTCATAAGGGGCAACCAGGCGGGACTGGCTGGAACTCAGAGATGGTCCGTGCCACATGCACGGCATCAGCCAAGGGCCAGAAGCGGCCACAAAGTGGCCCCGGGGAAAGGAGATTTTCACGGAGGCAGGAAACCCAAGACGGCTCTCCGGGCCTGTGAGGGTGGCGCTGATGGGTGGGCGGCTGGCGGCTGCTGCAGAAGGAGCAGATGTTTCCTTCCCGTCATTTCAAAGTCTCAGTAGGAAATTAGCTGCAAACACAGGCTAAACCTGAGAACCGGAGCAGCGGCCAGGAGGGCCAGAGGAATCCAAGCGCATTCTCCTTTCTTAACCCTCTCCCACGAATGTCCCGAGGAGGAAGTCAGCTTTCTACAAGCCAACCAGCAAGAGTCCAAACTCCCGTCTAAGGAACACACGCAGCAAAAGTCAGCCCCTGATGAGCCCGAGGACGCTCGTCCCTCCCTCCAGCCTGGGGGCAGGTTAGCATTGCACTCAGGAGACAGAATCCGTATTTGTGCAATACTGTGCAATAAAGAGATGAGGGGCCGGAGAGATGGTCAGCAGAAGGGCACTTGCCTTGCGTGTGGTTGGCTCAGATCTGATCTTTGGTGCCACATATGGAGCACCACTGGGAGTGATCCCTGAGCACTGAGCCCAGGGGATGTAAGCACTAAGCATCACTCTGTGTGGCCCAAAAAGCACATAAAAGAGGAATGGAGGGAGGGAAGAAAGGAGAGGGAGGGAGAACAGAGTGAGGGAGGGAGAGATGGAAGAAGGGAGGAAGGAAGGAAGGAAGGAAGGAAGGAAGGAAGGAAGGAAGGAAGGAAGGAAGGAAGGAAGGAAGGAAGGAAGGAAGGAAGGAAGGAAGGAAGGAGAAAGGAAAGGAGGGATGGAAGGAGAAAGGGAGGGAGGGAAAGAGGAAGAGAGGGAGGGAGGAACGAGAGATGGAGGCAGGGAGAGAAAGAATGACCTTACAGAAACTGTGGATATTGGTAAGCCACAAGCAACCAATGATTATATATGTGGTTCCTATTAAATGTAACACATTATTGAACTTTCTCTTCCTACTCACCTATAGGATTACATCTCTTAACCTCATTCACTGTGTTTCTCTTAGTCTTCTCCTTTTGCGCTTGATTTACGGACATTCCCTCTCAACCAGTGGGGCTCAACCACCTGCATCAAAGGCTGCAAAGCCCAGTGCAGGCACTGGAGACAGGGGAGGGTCTGGGTGCTCACCTTGCAGTGCACGCCCCCTCCCCCCAGACTGGCCCAGCTCCGGCCCTAGCACCACCAGGTCCCCTGAGCACTGCTGGCCATGACTCAGTGCTGGGAGGAGTCCTGGCCCTCTGAGCACCGCGAAGGGGGTGAGAAGTGCCCCCGCACCAAGCAATGAGGCCATAAGTACATAAAGCTAGAAACCCACAGGCCTGGACACACACCCCGGCCCGGATGACCACCCTTTCCAGCACCCTCTCTCCCAATACTGGGTGCTGTTGTCCCTCACGCATCACCTGCATTACTCTGACAATGGCTCAGGGGGTGGGTAAGGGTCACTGTAACAGGCTCAGACACAGTGGCCTGATGGGGGCAGGGGAGGTGCCTCTCAACGGCTGGGGCGTCCCAGGCAAACCACAGCCGCGTATAATCCCAGGCCCAGCCCAGATTACTTGACTATAAGAGAGTTGAGGGAAAGGAACCCACTCCCGTGGGGGCGTGTAACCTCGGAAGGCCAGACACCCCTCGGGACAGAAGGGGCTGAGCTGGTAAGCCTTCTCCCGAACAAGGGGAGGTCACCGCAGCTGCTCGAAGCCCCTTCAGCTGCCCTTCTCTCCGCTAGCAACTCCTGGCCAGGGACCCCCTCCTAGTGGCCACCCTCTGCCCGGCCCTGCCTCTGCCTCTGCTCTCCTCCCCAGCTCCATCTCTGCGGGCTTTCCCGGCCAGAAAAAGCCCCACCCGGCCTCCTTCCGCAGGCAGAGGAAGGGGGAAAAGCGGAGCTTGAGATGTCTCCTGTCACCTGCTTTCTCCACCCCACCTGGCACCCACAGACTCTCCTCTGTGAGCTCAGGCTGTACGGCCCAGTGGGAAACGCGGAACTAGATGATGGTCAAGTCAGGACCGTGAGGTCAGGGGCCAGCAGACAGAACTGGGGCTCTCGGTGCCTAGCTGGGCCCGACCTGGGTTCCATCCCCAGCCCACGTGGGCTCCCGAGCACTGCTGGGTTGGCTGGCAGTCCCTGAGCACCAAAGGCTGGCCCAGGGCGGGGGGTCCCGGCACCGCACCCTAGGGCCCTAACCCTGAAGGGTCAGCCCGACTGTCCAGTGTCAGGGGGTCAGCCCCAGCCCACGCTCTGACGCCCCCAAACTCGCCTCTCCTTCGTGCTCCCATCTGGATCAAACCTCCCGGGCGTGCAAAGGCCCCCTCAGCACTAACTGCATGGCGTGGGCTCCATGCTCCTCCCGCCCACATCACCCACACAGACACTTGCACCCCCAAAACGGTGCAGAATCTACACAGGAGCTGAAGGTGGGACAGAGCCTGGCCAACCAGTACCAGGCCGGCCCACTGTCTACCAGCAGGATCCAGGAATCAAGCCGCCCCACAACTCACCCAGGTTTGATCCAGGTCAGCCCAGAGGGTCCCTCTAGACCTGCCAGGAGTGATTCCTAAATGCTCAGAGCCAGGAGCAAGTTTGGAAAGCAGCTGGGTGTGGCCCCAAAAACAAAACAGAAAGAGAATTTCTAATCCCTCTGAGAGCAGGCTGTTTGTTTTGAAAAGTTAAGTGTTTGGGGGCGGGCAGGCAGGAGAAGAAAGCACATTTCAAAGCGCCAGCCTCGGGGCAAGTAATAAAAAGCTTTAATGTTTTTCATAAGAGGGAGAGAGGGAAGGCCAGATCCTCACGCAAGCTGCGTGGCAGAGGCTTGGCTCGCAAGAGCAATAAAAGGGGCATCAGCCTCACTGGCATCAACTCTCAGTGGCATCAACCCTCAGGGGCACCAACCCTCAGGGGCACCAACCCTCGGGGCACCAGCTCTCTAAGTGGCGTGGGCGGTGCCCTGGGCCCTCCCTTCGGGTTCCAGGAGGCCAGCCTCAGCTGACCAAGAAGAAACACAGTCCGCTTCCATTTACCCTCTGAACCTCTGCTTCCCTGGTCTGTGAATTACGGAGAATTCATTTTTGCATTCTCCTCCCTGGGTCACTGGAGGGAGGCAGGGCGTTCCCTTAAGGAGGTGGCACCCCGCCCCAGGGGACACCGGGGAGCTCAGAAAGGACACTGCTTGGAGCCCCCAGGCTAAAGGCCTGCAGGGCCGCTCATGCCCACAGAGGCACTTCCTGTCCCCCCCATCCCACACCTGCTAAGAGCAGGGTGGTCTGGACGCCTGCAAAAGTCCCGGATATGTAGAGCTTGGATATACCTGCATCAGAAAACAGGGGAACCGTCAGGGAGTTCAAGTTTCCTAACAGGACCTCTAGCCTCTGTGATTCAGTCTTCCCCCTGAGGTCTCTCTTCGGTCGCCCTCCTAACGTCACACCCAGCACGCCTCTGCATTTGCGGGAGCCACCCCCCACCTCCAGTTCAGTTCTGTACCCAACAGTCCCAAGTCCTGGCGAGCGAGGGGGTGGCGTACCCAGGACAGCACCAGCGAGGGCGGCCACACAGCAACTACGGCAACACCAGGCTCTGAGGCTGAGCGTGGAAACAGAGGCAGCAGGGTAAGTTAAAAAGGGTGAGTAGAACAGCAGAGCCCAGCAGGTGCTCCGTACGCCCCTCCCCCCATACCGGCTCTGTCGTACCCATGCTTGGACAATACGCGGCACTGAAACAGTTCTTTGGGACAGGAGCCCGAGAGAGCCTCCAGAAGCCCAGTGCTCTGACACACTGGACATCACTGACCAGGCCCCAGGGGTTGTCTTTCCCTTAATGCATTTAGGTCTCTATGTGTGTCCCATGGGGCATACGCAAAATATCCTCATAGGACCACACACAATGACCTCCAACCTACCCTTGACAACATCCCAGCGGTCCCGCCAGTTCCAAAATGTTGGGGTCTGTGACAAGGCATCTCAGACGCATGCAAATGCCGAGCAATACCGTTCCCTACCCAGACGGCAAGAAATGGCCTGCGGGCTGGGGGCTGGGAACCAGTGACCACACAGAAAGGAATCCCACCCTCCTTTCTCCCCACAGTCTACAGCTAGGGCCCGCCTTGGGCGCCCCAGGTGCTAGAGCAGACGCAGAGAGCACAAGGAATGAGCTGAGAAGACAGCGGGCTGGGATGGAGCGTTCCCCAGGCAGTCCCCTGCGTCAGGCCCTGCGCTCCGGGCTCCACACTGGGGGCACCCACAGGGCCTCCGCCTCAACGCGAGGATGAGGAAGCGGAGCCCCAGAGAGTCCCGGGTCTGAGCCCGCAGCTCTGGGAGGCCTGGGACGGATTCAAGTAGCTGCAACTTCCGCCCTTCCCGAATGCCCAGCCACCAGCGCCCCCTTTCCCCCCCCACCCCCACCCCCTCCCTGTTCCACCAGGCCCGGGCTCAGAGGAAACAGACCTGGTTCCTAAGCCCCTGAACTCAAGAGCAACGTCTGCTCCTTGCAAGTGGCCCACAGTGCACAGGTCACAGATCATGGTTCTGTGCTGCCACTTCCCCGGCTCTTCCGGACACCGGCTACGTTACCCAGACACGGTTTGCCAGTCTAAAGGAATAAACAGACCACATACAAGGAAAACTCCCCGCAATGCACGCCAAGGGTCTTCCTGGGGGCTCCTGAGTCATTTCTTTACCAGCAGTTGACAAGTCTAGCAAAAGGCCCCCAAGAAGGCGCTGGGTTAGGCCAAGGTCTTGCAGGCACCCCCCACATCCCCACCCCTGGCCCCCCAAACCCCTGCTAAGCCCAGGCGGTTCCTCGCTGCCCCACAGTTCCCAGGACTGGCCCAGCGCCCCCCGTGGATTTGGACCAGGAAGACTTACATCCTCTGCCTTCACACCAAAATTCCTAAACTCGGCCACACTGCTCCCTCCCCCAGACTGGCTGAAATCACTTTATGGACATTTCATTATCTCCAAACGATTGGCTCAGAGCACTCCGTGGTGGCTCCAAGCTGCAAGGGCTTCTGGTCCTCTTTACGCTACTGGCTTAGAATACTTTAGGGACCATTCGCTTTCGCCCCCAGATTGGGGCCCCCACCCCAGCCCCAGCCCCAGGCCAGGCCAGTCCAGGGGAGGCAGAAGTTCTCCCCCAGGAAAGCGAAGGCGACACGCCAGCGGTCTCTCTCTGCCAGGCTGACCAGTGTCCGTCCCTGCAACGTCCCCGGAAGGCGCTCCAGGGCCGGGGGAGGCGCCTGGAGGCCGCCAAGGCCTGGGGCTTCCTGGGCCCGCCCCAGTCCCCGTCAGTCCTTCCGCTGCTGCCGCAGGAGCGCGGCCGGGGGTGGGGGTAGGGGGATCGCCAGGGGACCCCAGCCCCACCCGGGCCGCGGACGCACCTGTCAGGCCGTGCGGGAGGCCGGGAGCCGCACACCGAGGAGCGGGCGCCGCCCAGCCCGGCCCCTGCGCCCGAGCGCGCGGCGGGAGGCGGGACCGGGACGCGCGGGCGGGCGGGATCCGCGGGCCGGGCGGGGATCGGCTGGGTTGAGGGTCCTGACCACGGGCGGGGGCTGGGCAGGGCGGGATCCGCCGGCTGGGACGGGATCTGCCGTGTCTGGCCGGGGATCTGCCGGGTCGGGGCTCCGGGTCGCGGGTGCGGGCGGGGAAGGATCCGCTGGCTGGGCGGGGATCTGCTGAGTCCAGGCTCCTGATCCCCGGCTGAAGGCAGGGAGACGGGTCAGGGGTCTACTGGGGCTCTGGGCGATCGGACCAATGGGGATCGGGGACCCACCGGGTGGGGACTACAGCGGGGGCACTGGGCAGGGCGGGGGCTGCCAGGGCTGAGCTGGGCCGTGGCTCGGGATCCTGGGGGGGGGGGGGGTGAAGGGGTTGGGGATCTATTGGGTCCAGGGATCTGCTGGGGCCTGGGCTCTCTGCATTCGGAGGCACCTGCTGGTAGGAACCCGGGCCTCCAGGCTGTTGGTCCTTTGCTCCCTGACGCCCTGTTCTTCTCTAGACCAAGGGCAGAGGGAGGAGCGGGGCGGCAGTGACTGGCGAGGGAAGGGGCCCACCAGTGGGGACAGTGTGTGTGACATGGGTGGGTGCTTCTGTTGAGGGCAGCCTAGAGGAGACATGAATGCCCCTGGGTGTTTGCCCCAGACCTGGCTTGGTTATAGCGGCTGAAGGAGGAACACTGAGGTCACCCAAGTGACCCCCTTAAAGCCCCAGGCCAGTGGGGGAGATGGACAAGAGTTGGGGCTGAAAGACGGCAGGAAGGTTCTGGTGGGCTGGGGCACAATCCCTGAGCAACCCAGCACATGTGACCGGTGACAGGTATCCCACCCTCACTGTCCGGAAGTTTCCTGTTTCCCTGGGTGGTGGAGGATGGCCTGGGAAGAGGGCAGGGAAGGAGGGACTAGCTGGACTCAGCCAGAGCCTGGCCCCATAGTGCGGATGTCAGAGGAAGAGGGGCCATGCTCTTATCTGGTGACCCATGTCCAGGGCCAGCAGGCCACATGCCTGGCTGGTCACCGAGTGGTCTCACCAGCGTCAGCATCTCACGTGGCAGTGAGTCTGGACTCCTAGGACTAACAAATCACCTGCAGCCACCTCTGTGGCCACGGGCCCTCCCTCTCCCTCAGGCCCACCGGCGGGGAATAGGCTGGAATCCCAAGGAGAAACACGTGTGCTTACTGCAGAGAAAGAGCAAGACTGCGTCAGCTGCACCCCCCCACACACACGGGGTCCCCGCGACTGTGAGGTGCCGACAGGCTCTTCCTGCCCATGGCTACCCAGGGCCTGGCCTCGGTGGGTCCCCTCAGCTCCGCCCGCCCTTCTCACAGCAGCGCCTGCTCCCTCCTCAACCCCCAAGTCCTTCTTGCTGCCTTTTCCAGGAAAGCCTTCCTGTGTGAGGCCAAATAGCCTCTCGGGCACTGCCAGGTGCTCGGGAGACAGTGCATACGGTGGGCATCAATGTGATCACACCTGCTTTACTAGATGACGAACCATAGATGTGTTACACAGGGGACGTTTCTCGTTGGCTCTGTCAGCTGTCCCATGCCAGGAGAACTTACCGGCCCTCAGTGGTGAGGTGGTACCTGACACGGAGGAGGCAGTGAGCAAGCGCCACCGAGCCAAGAAAGAGATTGGTGACCTGGGGCTGGAATGACAGCACAGTGGGGAGTGCCTGGCCTTGCACGCGGACAACCTGGGTTCAGTCCTTGGAACTTCATATGATCCCCCGAGCCCACCACGAGTGAGCCCTGAGAACTGACAGGTGTGCCCCTCCAAAAAGAAAAAAGAAATCAGAAACTGTAAGAGGGCACAATGTCAGCTGGTAATTGTTTACCAATTAGATTTGAAAACCAACCAACCAACAAAACACAGCATGCAGACCTCCCTGGTTTGATCCCCAGAGACACACGTGGTCCCCCCCAAACACTGCCTGAAGTCACTCCTAAACATAGAACTAGGTGGGGCTCCTGAGCACACCTGGGCACAGCCCAACAAACAAAACAAAAATGCATGAACATCAACACCGTTGTAAGCACATGACCTGAAATGAAATCATTTTTAAGTAAAATTAAACGACAGATTTGCTTTGGATAAACATCTTTCTTCTCCTCTGAAAGAAAAACCCACCTGGGCAGGTGCCTCATCCCAATGGAAAAATGTTTCAGCTTCTTCCTTCAGGTTTCTCAGATGCCCGGACCCTCTCTCCCAGGGAAACATTTCTTTAACAGCAAATGGATCTAGCCAGTGTCATACATACATACGTGTGTGTGTGTGTGTGTGTGTGTGTGTGTGTTTGGGCCACCACCCAGCTGTGCTTAGGGCCTACTCCAGGTTCTGTGCTCAGGGAGGATCATCCCTGGCACTGCTCAGAGGATGCCATGTCGTGCTGGGTATTGAATCAAAGTCAGCCATATGCAGGCAAGTGCCCTGCCCACTGTATTATCTCTCCAGCCCGATGGGTGTGTTTAATAGCCATATATCAAATTATGGTACATTATATTTCACTAAATTAGGTACCCATAACTACCCATAACTGCAATGATAATTCAGAGAAGTAAAAACAGCACAAGAGCATATAACAGAAAAAGTTTGTAATTGAATTTGTGTGTGTGTGTGTGTGTGTGTTTACCATCAACTAATGACAATGTTTATTGACATAGAAATGGTTCCCAGTTTGGAAAATGCAGGAGCACCAGCTGGCAGGGCAGGAAGTTGAGGCTCAGGGATGAGCAACGGTGACCACGTAGGAGAAGCAGCTCTCCCCGGCCAAGCTGTGAGTCAGAACTAGGGGGGATCCTCACTGCCAAGGCTGGGCCTGTGGCCACTGACCAACAGCACTGTGCAAAGTGCTCTTGACAGTCCCCACTGCTCCCTGCATGGAGACCCCTGGTGTGATGCCTGGAAAAGGTGACCCTCATCTACCCATACGCCTCCCTCCTACCCCCCAACGGAGGTTTCCCCATGTCCTCTGCACCTTGTTGAGTGAGTGATTGGCTGAGACTCTTCCATCTGTTTTCTGGTGCTGAGCTCAGCACACATTGCTCAGGGGCTCTGTTTCTTTCTTTCTTCTATATTTCTATTTTTCTAATTATTGATATTTACGTAAAATGGTTACCATAGTGTTGGCTTTCATGGGGCTGATGAGCAAAGTTGCTTTCACTACCGCCATTGTGGCGAGACCTTCCACCACTGTCTGTGCCACCCCTAGCCCACCCTCTTCCTTCCCCAGAGCTCCTCAGAGCTTTGCAATCTCAGTTTTGCAGCCAAAGGTAAGATATTGCCCACTCCCTTCTTTTGTTGCTCTTTGATTCCACAGATGAGTGAGGTCATCCAGGGTTTGTCCTTCCTCCTCTGACTTATTTCACTTAACAAGATGCCTTACAGCTTCAATTAAATTGCAGCAAACTGCAACACTTCATCCTTTTTTATAGCTGCATAGTATTCCCTGGTATAGGCACACCACCACTTGCTATCCATTTACCTGTCATTGGACATGTGTTTTGTTTCCATTCTCTGATTATTGTACTTAGGGCCACACTGAACATGGGTATAAATAACATACATCCTTTGGAATTAATGTTCTTGTGTTTGGTACTTGCCAAGAAGTAGAATTGTTGTTGTTTTTTAAAAATTCTATGGGTTATATGAGCACTCTAGTTTTGCTTCTTTGAGAGATTACTGTACTATTTTCCATAGAGACTCCATGAGACTATGAATGAGGGTTCCCTTTTCACCTCATTTCTGACAACACTGGTTGTTTCCAGTCTTTGGGATCTAAGCATCTCACTGGCATGAGATGATCTATCACTGTTACTTGGATTTGCATTTCCCAGAAATTGAGTGGCAGTGAACACTCATTTTCATGCTTATATTGAAGTCTTAGGAATCAAGAGGACCGGATTGGAGAAAGTGCCAAGGTTAGTGGGTTCTGTCTGGGAGACTTGGGTAGGGTCCCCTCCTCATGGATCTCAAGCACTGTCAGGAGGGACCCCGAGAACTGAAGCAGTAGACCCCTAGCACTGTGACATCAGTGCCCCCAAGCAAACAAAGGTAATGAAAGTTTTAAGAAAAAAACACAAGAGAGCAAATTTCTAACTGAGGGGTATTGGGATGGACAAAAACAAAAAAGAAGTAAGGGAATAATGTTATATTTTTGACATTAAGGAATTTTTTTCAACTGTGCTTTCAACAGCTAATGATGAGTATCCAATTGATCATGAAAGAATTAATTCCTTTGGTTTGGTTACATTTCTTTTGAAATGCCAATACTTAAGAGATGCTGGAAATGTTATTCTTGCAACTATTTAACTCACAATGATAATTATAGAATTAATATATATATATCACATACATACCTATTATGTATCAATATATAATCAGGGAACAAGCTAGTGAAAAAAAAGAAAAAGATAATGAGACCCTGGTTTTGTATGATGTTAAAGTTAAACTAGCTGGGTGGTCAGTGACAAATCATCTAACCTCTCTCAGCACTCCTTTAAAATAAGAAATAGGGGCCGAGAGATAGTAACTATAAAGTAGAAAATAAGGGGCTGGAGAGATAATAAGCAGGGAAGGTGCTTGCCTTTCATGCACTCAACCCAGGTTCAATCCCCGGCATCCTGTATGGTCCCCTGAGCAATTTCTGAGTGCAGAGCCAGGAGAAACCCCTGAGCACCGCTGGGTGAGGCTCTCCCGACCCTCCCCAAAGACATGTGAATAAAAATAAAATAGGGAATAAGATCTACTTTGAGGATTAAATGGACTCAACTTTTGAAAAAACTCTTAAATCTCACCCTCAAGCTTGGTACTGAAGAAAGGGGTGATCAAAGGTACTCGAGTAATGTTAGTCCTAGTAACAGCAGCCAACTCTAGAGGCCCGGCACTGAACCAATAAACGTCCATTCTCCCTGAGGGTCAGTTTCCGTGGCCCGTAGGTAAGGAAGCCAAGCCACGTTGCTGTGCCTTTCGGTTCCTGCAGTTGGTCAATCCCGGAGCCTTCTCTTGCCATCGGGTGATCTTCCCTGAAGCCAGCAGCTCCCACCTGGTCTCCTGTGTGCACTAGTGCTGCTTCCCACAGGAACCCACCTCCGTCATGCTCCAGACACCCAAGCCACAAGGAGACGGGGCACACGTGTCCCTGCCAACACCTGCGCTGAAGAACGGCAGCTGGATCCTGGGTCCTCTGAGACCTCGAGGTCTCTCGCCATCAGCCCATTTAGCTCCCAGGAGTGAGCACTGGCGTCAGCCACTGAGGTGTGGAGTGAGAAGAGAAGTCTGGAGAGTGAATGCTGGACAATATCATTCTCCAGAGGCCTCACATCGAACCCGAGGCAAGGGCCAAAGTGCCTGTCCTGGGTGGTGAGATGCTGCAGCCTCCGCCCCCTTCCCTGGCACTTCTGCTGCCTTCTTGCTACTCCACAAACACTCCTGCACTCCCGGCTCCACTGATGCTCCCTGCCCTGAACAGCTGCTTGGGCCACTCTCCTTGCTCCCTTCCCTCCGCATTTTGCTCAGATTCTTCTCCAAACAGCCATCCCGATGTCAGAGTGTCTATTTACTCTTGCCTGCTCTATTTTTTCTCTTTTCACCCCAGAGTACTTACTCTTTTGTAACACACTATGCAATAATACTTCCGATAATAGTACATTTATTCCTATCTGAAAATTCCTCCAGTCCGGGCATTTCCCTGCTTTGATTCTACTATATTTCTAGCACCCAGAATGACAGAGTGAGGAGCTCAATAAATATTTAGAATGCAGTCCTAACACTCGTCAAGAACCAGCTGACTAGGATTACAGATAGGGTAAGGTAATGGCAACTAGCAGAGCGTTAAGGAACAGAAGTAAAAATCGAGTAAAAATTATATTCACCAGCCAACCAGCCACCCTCACCTCCCCGCTCCCAACAGAGAGCACCAATGCATGGAGATTATGCGTGGAACAAAGAATTTAGAACCAAGATGGTGACATATGTCAAGGAAGGCAAAGCCAATGTTTGCACTAGAGTTTAGTAAACTCCATTACAATGCCACTAAGTAGCTAAACAATTCTCTTTACTCCCTACAAATAAACATAAAATATATCAGGTGGTGGCCATTTTCCAACACCAGAGTTTCAAAGGACTCACTTGATATTTATTTTGAATGAGCTGTTCTGCAATTATTTGATTAACAGTTCAGTTTTCACAGAATTTCAGGACCAGGCCCAATAGCTCATTACCATTAGTCTTTTTTATTTTTACTTTTTTTGGAGTGGAGAGATTGGGTCTCACCCAGCAATGCTCATACTTAATTATGACTCTGTGCTCAGGGACCACTTCGGAGGTGTCCAGGGGACTGAGCTGGGGTCAACTCTTGCAAGGCAAACATCTTAACCCATGTACTATTCCACCTACTCCTGCACTCTGAGTTTTGCTAGACTACAAATATTGTTCCATCTTTGAAACATAGTGATGGTTCGGAATCCTCTGGAAATTAGCAAAAAAAAAATAGGCTTGTCTTTCTAGATCAACAGAGTTTTAATTTCAAATTGTCTAGAAAGATATAGATTAGAACAATGAAATATATAACAGAAGAAAATATCTATTGGAATGATTTTTTTAAGTATACAGTTTCCATATTTGAAAAACATCATGAAATGCAACTAACTACTAAGCATGAAAATATTCTACTGGTAATAAAAAAAAGCCAAATTTAATGATGACCAATCTTTTTATGGAGGATGGTGATCTATTTCAGTGCTGACAATGGCGTGGGCTTCCTCAAACATCACAGATGAGAATATACTTTATTCTAAAGTATATTCTCTAAAGCAACCTCTCTAAACTGCACTTTCTAATATGTTCAGGGTCAGAAGAGATAGCTTAAAGGTCTAGAGTGCAGGTTTTGCATGCGGGAGTCCTGGGTTTAATCCCTGGCACCTTGGCGTCCCCTGAGCATAGCCAGGAGTGAACTCTCATCACCGAGCTGGGAACAGAGCCTGAGTACTACTGCGTATGGTCCAAAACCCAACCCCCTCCACAAAAAGAAATACGTTTCTCAGAAACCTATTCAAAAAGTACATAACTTTTAGACAGACGCCACCACCATGCTGACACACACCAGTGCGCCCTACCAATACATGACTACATCTCCCAGGAGATGCACACCGAGGCTAAAATTTATGGAAACACTGGCCCCTGAGGCTGAAAACTCCAGAGTACCCTTGGGAGGTGAGTGGACCAAATCCCTGCCCTCCTGAAACCCTCACAGCTGCACCCACACCCCATCTCTGCAGCCATGCCAACGGCTTAACTCCACCCGGCTTCATGAATATTCTCTGCAGAGGCACCAAACTCAGAATCATCACAGGTATGCTGGTGCTTGGGCTGAGGTCTCTGGCGTCTTCTCTGAGTCGGGCAGGCAGCCTCCCCCCACCCCTGCCCATACTTCCGGAAACCCAGGCAGCCACACCCCTCTTCCACCGTTGCCGCCATGCCAACTCATTATTTCAGACCCTAGATCCTGAAGTCTCTGAGCCCCTCAGCTGTGTAGGAGCATGCCAAACTAGACAGGAAAGTAACATAGAAGCCAACTAGACTCGACCAACAATACCAGTAACACGATGATAAACAGCTTAATAAATTCTTAGACAAGTTCTAAGAATTCTTAGACAAATTCTTAGACTTAACAAGCCCACGATCAGACATATTTTAAAAATGTGATTTTTTTATACTTACTTAATTTTGTGGACTGGAGTGATAGCACAGGAGGTAGGGCATTTTCCTTGCACGTGGCTGACCTGAGTTCGATTCCTCCGCTCCTCTTGGAGAGCCCAACAAGCTACCCAGAATATCCCGCCCGCACGGCAGAGCCTGGCAAGCTACCCGTGGCGTATTCGATATGCCAAAAACAGTAACAACGACTCTCACAATGGAGATGTTACTGGTGCTTGCTCGAGCAAATCAATGAATAACGGGATGACAGTGTCACTACAGTGCTTAGTTTTGTGACTTTGCTATCTAATTCATTTCAACTCTAGAATTGTATTACAATTGTGAATTTTGTCTACATTAAAATAAAAAATTTTTAAATGCACAAAAATGTAGAGGCACATTTTAAAATTTAATCAGGTAACACTGGCTGTGGAACAAAAGTGTAGTGTAAAGACTCTAATAAAGTCAGACTTTATTTCTTGTTCATATCATTTGCTTGAATTATTTCCAGTCTCAAGTGTTTGTGTGCATGGGTGCATGCATGCACACACATATGTGCACATATATGTGTATATATATAACACTGTAGCACTGTCATTCTTTGTTCATCAATTTGCTTGAGCGGGCACCAGTAACGTCTCTATTGTGAGGTTTTTTTGTTACTGTTTTTGGCATATAGAATACGCCCCAGGTAGTTTGCCAGCTCTGCCGTGAGGGTGGGATATTCTCAGTAGCTTGCCGGGCTCTCAGAGAGGGATGGAGGAATCAAACCCAGGTTGGCCATGTGCTAGGCAAATGCCTGACCCGCTGTGCTATCACTCCAGTTCGTGTATATATAAGTATACGTAATATATGTGTATGTATGTGTGTATATATCTCTCTCTCTCTGTATATACAGACACACACAAACAAACACAGGCATTTATTTAGGAAGTGAATGGATATTTAACCAGTTAAGCAGTGAAGATTTAGAACTGGAAGATGCACAGAGGACTGTGCAGATAAACTTGTTTGGAGAATTCTGGAAGAAATTCAACCATCTCTGACTAATCATGATGACATTTCCCTGCAAGGGCGTCTGGGAAATGTAGTCCAATTATGTGTCCCGGCACGATAGCCATGGGTTTACTGAGCATCTGTTGGTGTTGTCTCACTCTTTTACCCAGTTATGCTCTTGGAGGGAATCTATTCTACTGAAGTGATCATAAATGCAGCAGATTACTTTAGTATGGCAAAGCACTAACTACCCATCAGATGACTAGCAAAGGGAGAAGAGCAGCTTAAGTGTGGGACGGTCACATGGTGGAATATTGGTGGAATATTATGTATCAATTGAAGAGAAGGCTTTCAAATAATTTTTCACAACATGGAAAACATCAGCACATGACTTTAAACTGAAAAACCTAATTGGGAGCCATATCTGTGATGCTTTACTTACACATGCATTATCACACGTATCTGGTATCCATCCTAAAATAAGGATTTGATTAAATAGGCAATATGTTCCCACTATATATTGTATACCATCCCACTAAATATTATGTTTACAAGGATGAAAACATGGGAAAGTTTCCATTAAAAATTTAAAGTCTAAGGCAGAAAAGGGGACCACATATGATTGCAACTGTATAAAAATTCATGAAAATATGCAAATGAAATGTACTAAAATGTGAATAGTGGTTGTCTCTGTTGTGATGGAAAGAGAATGAGTTTATTCTTTTCCCTTTCTTTTTGTATAACTTCCATTTCTTTGAAAAAGAAATAACCTTCATTTCTTTTACATTGCAAACATTATCACCCACAAGCCTAAGCTGGAGTGAATCCTTCCATAAACTCCAGTCTGCCCTGGGATGTGGGTGACCATTCTAGAAGAAGAATTCCTGTATCTTCTGCTGCACAGAGGAGGGGCGACGGAAACCAACATTTCGTCCTGGCTGTTCAGTCTCCCTGAAAGTCTGCAGCTTGGCGAACCCTGGAAGATGGGGGGGTAAATGGTCCCAAGAAGCTTCATCAGTTGGTGCTGAGAAGTCCCCCAAATGTTGGGCGAGTCCTGGTCTCAGAGTATGATAACCAGATGAGTCCTGGTCTCAGAGTATAATAACCAGAGCAGACTCAGACAGGAGCCAGCGTGCAGCAGGACTGTCAGGGAGGCGAGAGATCCTGGCATTTTGTAGAAGACGAAAGGCACTTGCCGTCACCCCAGGGCACCCTGATGGGATTCCTCCATGGAGACTTGCCATGGGTGCCCGCTGGTGCCTCGCCCTCACATTGCAGGATTATAGTTCATGTTCTATTCCTGTGCGTGGCTCCAGGTACCACCCCAAGGGCAAGGACATCTACAGCTGGAGTTGGGTCCTTCGGAGTTGCTGCCTTTTTGGAGAGAAACAAAGGACTGGAATGGACCCTTCCTATAAGTGCCCCACCCAGCCCTCTACTGGTAACGAGAGCCACTGGTCTTGGGGAGAGACGAGTCTTGCAGAAGCAAAGGAGCCATTTTCCAAAACATGTTTGGTTTGGTAGTTCATACTCATAGGCTTGTGATTCCTGGGTGCCTTGGACCCTTTTCTGTTTCCTGCAAGGCACAAGTCTTTCCCCCACCAAAGAGGACAGGCTGGGCAGGAAGCAAGTGAGGGGAGGAAACCCATCTCCTTGTCTAGCTTCAGCATCGAGTCCCCTGAGTTGACAGCTGCTCTGCCCCCCGCCCCCATGTCTGGGAGATTATGCCAAGGACAATACCCTCGGTGTCTCCTCCTAGGGATACCAACTGGCCAACATGACACGGCTCTGAGCCCCCCGCCCCTTAATCTTGGGGCAATATTCTTTCCCCTGTTGGTACAAATAATCTAGGCCAAATGTTCATCAGATGTATAAAGGCACCACAAAATTGAGTCCTCCACTAGACATAAGGGCCAAGAATATTGCTTCACAGCTGGCAGCCTGCCTCTCGAGCTGGAGGAGAAGGCAGCTGGGATAGAGAAGGGATCACTAAGTCAATGGTGGTTGGAGGCTCGGGATGGGAGATGTGTGCTGACGGTAGATAAAGGACCAAATGTGATAGCCTCTCTGTATCTATATTGCAAAACATAATGCCCAAAAGTAGAGAGAGAGTATGGGGGAAATTGTCTGCTATAGAGGGAGGGAGGAAGGAAGAGAGGGAGGGAGGGAGGGAAAAGGAAGGAAGGGAGGGACTGAGGGAGGGAGGATGGAAAAAGGAAGGAAGGGAGGGACTGAGGGAGGGAGGAAGGAAAAAGGAAGGAAGGAAGGAAGGAAGGAAGGAAGGAAGGAAGGAAGGAAGGAAGGAGGAAGAGGAGGACAAAAGGAAGGAAAGTTTCATTTGATAAACTAAGATTGATATCAAGTTCTAAGCTCACTTCCCCCAGAATGAATACTACAAATCAGGTTTGGATCCTAGGCCAACCAACTTCTGTCAATCAAATTTCCTTAGCTCCCAATATGGTTCAAACAACTATGGCCTCAAGACACATAGTACCGAGACTTCCTCTTCTGACACGCGCCCGCCATCCCCCTGTGATGCTGGAAGGACTGAGGTCCACTCTGCAGGCTCACTGAACGGTGCCCACCATGGACACAGAGGACAAATGCCCCAAAGCCAGACCTTCATCCTCTGTTCTTTTGGTGTTTGCTTTTTTGGGGTCACACCTGGCAGTGCTCAGGGACCATATGCAGTGTAGATGATTGAGCCCTGGTTGGCCGCATGCAAGGCAGTGCCTAAACTTCTGTACTGTCTCTCTCTGGCCCTCTGCCTGTGACCTTGTCTCCTAGTATCTCTAATTTCGAACCCTGAAGAGTCCGAGAGAAGGGGAGGGACAGGGTAGGGGGTCAGAGACCAAAGAGGGAGGAAGAACGTCTGCCTGGCTGGGAAGATTAGTGATACCAAGGTCTGAAAGACCCTCCTGGGGGTTGATTCCAGGGGCTCAGAATGAGGGGGTCACCTGGGTCAGTAGTGCCGGCTGGGCCCTGCCTCACGCTCCAGACCTTTCCCAAATGATCCACACCCCTTTGAGCCAAGGGGGGCAGAGTTTGACTTCCTTTCTGCTCGTGGCATCCCAGAAGTTGTCAGAGTCATTTTGTGACTCATCCTACGTCACAGAAGTGGGGCTGGGGCATCGGCGTGTCACAGGGGCATGGCGCCCCACGGGTCCCGTGAAACCACATCTGGGATGGTGGCCCCTGCCCTCGTGTTGAGATCTGCATGTGGGCATTAGAAATGGAAGTCACATTACACGCAGCTTCCCAACAAGGGCTTTGGGAGAATGCTGGCGAGGGGCAGCTACCCCCCATGTGTCACCTGCTCTCGGTGGCTTGCAGGGTCTTCAGGAGAGAGCCAGGCAGCGTTAGTAGGAACGGGTTTCTCTGACACACAGACTCAGCCTACAGCCAAACAGGAAAGGGCTTTCTGGGCGCTGGACCCCACAGCTGCCAGACCCTGTGCATTAGCCCGGCCAGTGCCGCCTGCTGAGATGACCGGTGAAAAACCAGGGGTCTGGGCAGGCTAGAAAACTACCCATGATTCAAGCTATCCAGGGCGCCAGGCTGTCCAATCTGCTCACCTGGGCAGGCTGCTTGGAGCAAACCCGTGGAAAGATTGCAGTTCCTGGCTCATGTGTGAGCACGTGCACAGACAGAGACTGGAGGGGCAGGTGGGGGAGAAAACCCGAGTGGGAGATAGAACGAGAAGAAAGGAGAAGATGAATACCTCTTTCTTTCCAAATTGGCCCCAGAAGACAAGGTTCAAATGATTCCACAAAAAAAAAAAAGAGAAACGGGAGAAGAACGAGACTCGGCCCATGTGCTAACGTCCAGAACCTGAGTCAGCCCCCTCCCTACCCACGGCACCCCTACACGGGAAGGAGCCACTCTCCCCTGCAGAGTGGCGAAGGGGCGAGCCCAGCCCAGCCCGGCCGGCCCATGCGGACCTTCTCCAGAACAGCTGCCCGGTCCTTGGCTTCTTTCTGACGCTCGCAGAAAGCAGATGGTTGCCCCGGCCCCCAATTTGAATTTATGAATGGGAATGCGAACAGATGTTAGCAATCAAGATGGCACTGAGGAAAATTTTTTCCAAGCCTGTTAACAGCCCAGACTCCTTCTCATAAATGGGAGACGGGGGTCATAAAAAGGGTAGTGTTTGATCTCGGGACGGCCCGGGTCCCGCGTGGTGATTAGGTGGCACAAGAATGGAAATATGGAAAGAACAAAGGAAGCGGACACGAGTCATCGCTTGTCTAAGCGCTACATATTTATCGACAAAACGGGCACGTCTCTGCCTGCGAGCAGGGCCCGGTGGGTTTTGAGAAGGTCCGAGGCCCGGAGGTCTGTTTTGTTCTTTTCCTCTTGGCTCGGGGGCCACAGCCAGCTGTGCTGGGCCTTGATCCTGGCGCTGTGCTGGGGCCGCTGGTTTTCACAGTGCTCGGTGGGCACTTCTCCCCGGATTCCGTTAGAACCGTTCACACGAGGGGCTGAGGTGGGGAGGGCGTTAGACTTGCACACACGGCCGACCCGGGCTCTGTCTCTGGCCACCTGTAGTTCTCCCTGTGTCCAGCCGGGAGTGATTCCTGAGTGCAGAGCCAGGAGGAACCCCTGAGCACTGATGCATGTGACCCCCGAACAAACAAAGATCTTTGCAGACGAGCTGGGCTGTTTTGTGAGGACAGAAGGTCACATACTGGGAAAGACTGTGAAGAACAGCGTCATCCCCCTGCCAAAGTCAGGCTCTACGGGCGGGTGGGGTGAGGGGGGCAGCACAATGGCTCCAACCCCCTCAAGGCACGCGCCCATCTAGAATGAAGGGGAACAGGGCCGGGTCTGGGCCTAGGGAGAGAGAGGGGGGGGAGTGGGGGTGCTGGGGGGCCGTCACCCCAATCCCACACAACGGTGAGGGCAGGGGGCAGGATTTGTACCGGAGCTACATTTGGACTGGATTTGTCCGGGGCTGCCCCTGCTGACGGAAATCAGACACGCTGGAGGCAGGCTGGGAATCTGCGTCTGATTTCCCACATGTTCCCAGGGACTCGGATGCTGAGGTGAAAAATTTTAAATAGGGCCAGAGCGATAGTACAGTGGGTAGGGCGTTTTCCTTGCACACAGCTGACCCAACTTCGATCCCCAGCACCCCAAAGGGTCCCCCGAGCACTGCCAGGAGTAATTCCTGAGTGCAGAGCCAGGAGAAACCCCTGAGCATCGCTGAGTGTGACCAAAAAAGCCAAAAAAAAAAAAAATCAAAAAAGTGGTGGTGGGATTGGTGTTGAAATATTAAATATAATCAATTATGTTAAACAACTTTATGAAAATAAAATTTAAAAAAACATTGTGTGAAGGTGGGAGAATGTCCCTCAGCAGCTGTGGGGGTCGCCTGTCCGTGACCCGTCCCTGGAGGTGCCAACCCCTGTGTCACACTCTGCGTGGCTTCAGCTCTAGCTGCCTGAAATCTCCCCACCCCAATACGGTTCCATCTTCACCCCCTCGAGACACCCCTTTTGTTTGCTTGTTTGGGGGCCACACTCTGCAGTGCTCAGGGCTGACTCCTGCCTCTGTGCTCAGGGATCACTCCTGGTGGGCTTGCCGGAGACCGATTCAGTGCTCACTGCTGCCCAGTGAGAACCAGGAACGGTTTGTTGGCGGGAGCCGTGCTGTTTGTACTCAGTGGTCCCTTCCTGAGTCCCCACCCAGCCGTGCACCGGTGTTGGCAGCTGTGACCCACGCAGGGGGAAAAATGAGCTCTGTGCGGGGAAAGGAATAAAGTGCTAAAAAGAAAGAAAGGCTGGGCGTGGGCTGCTGAGCTCGTGGTAGAGGCCATCTCTCACGCGCTCTGGAGCGGGGCTGCCCAGGAAGGTGCCAGCTTCCGCTGCCGCTTGCCCAGGCCGAGTGTCAAGAAGGAAGTGGAAACCCAGTCTCAGTGACCCCCAGATGAAGCCCCCCTCGGGAGAGGCGCTGCTCTATTTGGCCAATTATTTCCTGGCAGGAAACTCCGATATTAGGCATGTTTCCTGAGTAGTCAGATCATTCTGACTTCCTGCCAAAGGCGGACATGGCGCTAATGCTTATCTGTTCCCTTCCACGAGCGCTCCAGGCTGCAGTGTCTCTTCCCCTGACCATGGGAGACCCTATGCCTTCTCTGCATGGACTCTGGGGAAGTCCCAAACGCCCACACTGCAGAAGGAATCATCTAGAAGGTCAGGGTGGTTTCCAGAGCCCTGCTCCCTCCCCCCCTCACTGCTCCCCTCCAGCTACTTACCTCTCTGCACACTCAGTGGCCCCTCAGACTGCCCACCTGCTGTCCACTCGTGTATCGTTGCCATTGGGAGGGAAGCCGGAATCCACCACAGCCAGGGGAGGGGAGATCGGATCCAGGGGGTAGTGAGGGAGGAGAAGGAAAGTGCTTCCTGGGGAGAAAAGGGAGCACGGGACAGTGAGCCCAGCTCTTGGTCTGCAGGGTGGGGGGACACCTGTCCCTTGCACGGTCATTGTCCAAAGCAAGTCCCAGGGAGCAGGAAGCACGGGCTGGCTTTGGTCCAGGAGGCAGCTGGAGCCTGCGAAGCAGCTAGGACGGACACCCCCTGGGAAGGGCTGGCCCGCACAAAGATCCTGTCCTCCGGGGACACAAGGAGCAGGCCACTGAGTCAGGGCATCACCTCCTGACCCACAGCACGGCCAGGGGGCAGGCGGCTGCCCTTTGCCATGGCAGAGCCTTGTGAGGCTGGCCGGGGTGACGCTCCAGCCCCGACCCCAAGCATCCCCCAAGGTGACCACCAGCTGCTCCTGGCCACTTGTGGCTGCTTCCCATTTGGTGCCTGTCTTCTCCCCCTCGCTCCCCCCATGAAAGCCTGGTCCTACGCCCCTTGCTTCCCCACAAGACCCCAGCTCTGAGCAGGAGTGACAGCAGACTGTGCGCCAGCTCAGTGGGTGCCAGCTGCCCTGCGGCTGGAGTGAAGCAGCACAAAGGCCTGAGTCTGACAGAAGCCTCGAGTCCGCAAAGCGTCAGCTCTCACTCTCTCACGAGACTCGCGCTGATGACGGCGTCCAGCAAATGCCTCGCAGCTCCAGTGCTCCAAGTCACCGTGATTCCTTGGTCAGAAAAAAGGCTGCAGGCCGCATGCAGGAAGGACTGAACTCTTAGCACCTTCAGGGAGGAGTGACATCACCGTGACTGGGGGGCACTGGGTGGGCAAAATTTACTGTGAGACTTTCACCACTGAATGTGGAGACTGTTGTCTCATCTTTGGGGAAAAAAAAGCTTTCTAAGAGACTTAAATGGGATGGCCAGAATGGCCAAATCTGAACCTTCATTTTCCTTTCAGTCAGAAAAACGTTAGCACTGAGGCCTGCCACACTTGTACATCCTATTTTTTTTTTTCTTTGGCATTTGGGCCACTCCTGGTGATACTCAGGGCTCATTCCTGTCTCTGTGCTCAGGGACCACTCCTGGTGGGGGTTGTGGAACTACATGGGGTGTCTGGATATAAGCCAGGTCAGATGTGTACAAGACTTATCCACTGAACTATCTCTCTGGTCCCTCAATTCTTTTCCTTTTCTTTTTCATCCACCCTTTGTTAACAGGTAACCTCTCTTGAGTTTCACGAATGACCACCAGAAGCTCAAAATTTAGAAATGCTAGATAGAGACTGTGTTGCCTAAAACTGCTCTTTAAAACCACTTTTTACAATGTATTTGCTCACCATTATATAATCATAATAAAGCTTTAAAGATAATCTTGATGAAAAAGTTAACTCTACAATATTTAGGAGGGTGATCATTCCTCTGCCTGCTTAAATTTTTTTCTCTCAATGTTTTGAAATGTCTCAGATATTGGAATGTATGAATATTGATATATGAATGAGTTATAAAGTTACACAAAATGTCAGTCACATTCCTGGTAGAAGAATGTTCTCTGATGGGGAAAACAGCACTTCTCTGAAGTGACACCTGGTGTGTGTATGGACTACAGATGTTTTTACCAAAAGAGTCTGTGTGTGATAGAGGGCAAATACTCCGAGAGGCGAGGACAAGGAAGAC
The DNA here is from genome assembly GCF_027595985.1 of Sorex araneus. Classification (NCBI taxonomy): domain Eukaryota; kingdom Metazoa; phylum Chordata; class Mammalia; order Eulipotyphla; family Soricidae; genus Sorex; species Sorex araneus. The sequence goes on from NC_073303.1 coordinate 127,823,012, forward strand.
TGAGACTCGTGAAATGGCCAGAGTTGGGAGAATCTGGGGTGAAGGACGAGGTTACCGACGGGATGATTTCCCATTTATTCCAATACGTTTGTACAACACAAGTCACACTCGCCAGCACGGCAGCTGACAAGTGCCAGGACAACCTCTAGATGTGCCGGGACAACCTCTAGAAGCCAGTGTGGTCAGAATCTAAACAGTAACTGGACTCCAGGAAATCTACGCCCCAGAGCCCCCTATCTTCCCTGAAAAATCATGACTCTTCCCCCCTCATTAAAGTGCCCCCTTACTGTCCTATTGGTCACGAGACACTTGTGCAGAGGAACTGCAGCTCTCGGGGAGGTGCCAGCACCAATGCTCATGCTGGTACTATTACTTTCATCAGTTGCTCGTCTGGCTGAGAAACGTGGAAGCAAGGCTACTTCCTCTGGCGAGGGGACCCGCATTCTGACTCCAAGTGTCTCCTATTCCTTTATTAACCTTTGCTTTAGAAACTCACTTGTACTTGTCCAACAAACCCGAATCAGGATCTTTCAGCCATGGTCCTAACTGGTCACTTCCTGTCTCAGAAAGTCTGAACTCTTAAAGTCAAATCATTTTGTGCTGGTATTTGCAAGTTAAAATTTTTCCCTGGCAGTTTGCCCTTTTGCTCACAGCTAGAATATTCCTATCTCAGCTTCTCAAAATGTCCAGGTAGTCTTTGATGAGCCAGCGTGTTGGAATTAAGAGGAATCTACCCCCGAATAAATGCTTTGTTTTTTCTTTGCTTACCTCCGAAGTGAATTTCTCTCCCATGCCACCATTCAGAAACGTTTATAAACCTAAAGGTCTGCGCTCAAAGGTGAGGAGGTTCCACACTGCTTCTTCCTCTGGAGGAAACCCAGCAATAATTCAAGTTGTTTCTTTTCCCCAAAGTGCAGAAAGGATTTATATTAGCTGACACCATGTATAGAAGGCAATGTCTGTAATGTTGTCAACCAAAATCCAACTTAAACTCAACTCAGTGAACCTGGTCTTAATTCTGCAGCTCAGGTACCGCTTACGGCTCTGCAGCCAAAACTTACAAAAGAAAACACTAGATTCACCCCGCCCCCCCAGTCCATTACCCTCACAGGCTGCAAATAAATGGGCCCCTCCAAAGAGTGCAAATTTCTCCACATAAAGCTGGGTTCACACACGGAAAATCATTTACAGGTGGTTAAGGAAACAGGAACTTTTCACATCGGCTTTAATATTTATGTTTTACTCAAGATTGTCCTGAACACTTTTTTTTTTTAAAAGAAGCACTGTTTACTGCGTCTTCAAAGGAAAGGAATTTCAAAACTAAGCAGAAAACATACAGTCGAAGAAAACTCAATGCCAGTCTATACAATGATGTTTTACTTTCAGCACGACAGACTTTATTTTGGCACTTTAACAAATATTTTGCTTTACAGCAGTGACAAAATATTTGCCAGAAATGTTCTTTTCCTGGCACAGATTTCCCCAGCAGTTGTTACTCTCCACACTGAATTGACTCTGCTTTGCAGTTGGAACCCCCAATCTCCACCCCCGACTGTGCTCTTAGCCTCTCTAGCTGTAGACAGCAAGGGGGCTGGGAACTGCTATTCTTTCTTTTCAGTCCCTCAAAGCAGATTGATTCTGTAAGTGATGGGCCAGGAATTAAGGCCATTAAGAATTTAAGTAAACACAGCTCCAAGAGTTGCTGGAAAGTTTTGTTTTGATTGGGTTCTACGGCCATTCCAGGGAAGACTCCAGAGAAAGTGTCCATCTTTTATAGAAAGCAAAGCATACATGGAGAAGATTGCTATTTTTTTTTTTTTTTTTTGCTGTCTTCTTCCTACTTAAGTCGGGTGGCTAATGGTTGGAAATAAAATGGATGGCCAAATAGAAAAAGGAAATAAATATTTGGCTAGAAGGAAGGAACGAAGGACCTTCATTCTTCCATCCTTTCTAGCAAGTTCAATCTTGGGCAGGGAGCCGGTCAGTTTGCCCCCTGCACCCCTGGCATGCAGACAAGGGTATTCGAGCAATTAGTTAGGTCTGCGGATAAACTTCAAGGGGAGATCTGGAGCAAGCGTTCCAAGGTCAAACGGTCTCTAGGACTAACCCTTGGATACCCACATCGGGACAGGGCCCCTCTGTGCTCTGGGATTGATAGCACTAAAAGTTCTTTGCCACAGCAAGCATCCCTCACCCGCCAGCCTGGGGAGCTTGCGAACGTCCCGGTCTCCTGGTAGGCTGCCCATCCCTCCACTCACACGCACGACAATACATTCACGTTATCTCTGGCTAGTTCAGAAGCGAATCTGCTCATCAACAGGACTGTCGACGAGCTCTTTGGTGTTCATCTACGAGCACTGAGCAAATGCTCAGACATCCGGCCCCAGCGGGCGGTCCTTAGAAAAGGGACAGCTGATCGAAAATACACAAAATTTAGAACAGTGACATTTTCAATAGGAGGCCACATGATTTATTCAGTAGTTTTTATGTTCCCAAATTACAAGTCATGTCTATTCGCAGGACTACAAAAGTTACTATTAGAATTGTCTGTGCTTATAAAATACCAACTTCTTTGAAACTGTTATATATACTCATTAACACCAGTCTGCGACGAATCACATAGGAATCATAGGCACTTCAAAGGCTTAAGAGGACGTTTACAACTTAAATGCATTTTTTAAAAAGCAAAAACGGACTCTCCCCCACCCTCCAACCCCGACCGTCAAACTGCAAGAAATGAACAAATACAGTGGCCCAAGGCATTTGCAGCAACTTCTCAAAATACTGTGAGCATCTTTGGGTCTGCTGAGGCGCGTCAGGGACTCCCATCCCATCTCCCGGGACGGGGTCTGACCAGATAGAAATGACCGAACAGTTTTGTGGGCATAATCCAATTTTACACATCAATTTGCTGTTGCAAATCTGCCTGAAGCCACATGTAATGGCAAACAAAAGCGAGTGTAAAATGGATAGTCTAACACATAGACATTTATACAAAGTGGAGGTTAAGGTTTACATCTTGGAAAATCACATATACACGAAATTACCATTTTCTGAATTCTCCAAAGACAAAATTGCACCGTAACAACTACGAAAGGTATAGAGTTTTGTTCTTAAGGGCACAACAGTGGGGAGCGGAGAAGGAGGGGAACAATGGGAAAATGAACAGAGTCAGACCAATCGGTCAAGTCAGTCTTAGAGAAGGTTGACAGACAGCTTCCAGCTCTAGCCAGCAAAGACAAACAGTTTCTACACTTGCACAGTAAAAGCGTCAACCAATTCCATGAGCATCTCGTCTTAACATAATATTTTGCCACTGCTATTCACAGAACACTGCAGATGTTACCTCGAAATCTTATGTTGCTCTAAAGAAATACATGGAAAGTTTTAAATACAACGGGATCTTCTCATTACAGCGCCCAAGTGGCGTGTCAATGACAATGAAAACAACAACAACAAAAAAACCCAAAGATCTTCGTTATTCTATGCAAAAGCTTTATTTCTTAAAAGTTCAGTGATCTCAGAAATAGAGACACGAAGTGGGAGTCTCACGCATAAAACTCCTTCGTGGGGGCCTTCTGGTAAGCAGTGCTGGATGGCTTGCGCTCGCCAAGGTCGTAACTACCTTCATCCTTCTTTCGCATGCGGTAGACCAACAGCAGGATGAGGAAAATTGCAAAGAGGAAGCCGATCACCCCGCCCGCGATGACAGCTGTGAACAGGCCAGAAGGGACATCATGTTTAGAAGAGATTCGAGGAACTGCAGAAATTAGCTTTGCCAACCCCGGTCTAGTTAGACTCTTAGAAAAGGCTTACTGTACAAGACCCGCCTGGTTTTCCCATCAGAATCAATACCAGTGACTGGATTAGCTTTGGTTTACAGTATTAAGGAAGTTCGGGGTTGAGCATCTTTCTTTTCTGTGAATAACATCACCCCCAGCACCAAAGTGCCAGAAGCATGCCCTCATTGGGGGTTCCCTCCCACCGCCTGTACCCTCCTCATTTTCCCTCTTTGTAAAAACCAGAATTTTCACCAGGTCTGGGAGGTTTTTCACTTTATTTTGTTTTGGTTAAAAAAAAACAACAACATTTCATAATTTTGAGAACTGGATTCAATGAAGCAACCAGGCAATTTTGTTAATTCAAGAAGGTACAATGCTTTCTTTGACTAGCCTTAAAATGTCTACCAAATCCTCACTAAGAAAAATCTGCAACCTCAACTAATTCCTTGCTTTGAAAGACCTCTTTATCCTCTTTCTAGTGCTCACCTTTCTTCGTCTAATTTCTCAGTACCTTCTCAATGACAACTCAAAACAGATAAGACCATTGACTGAAGTGTCATAAGCATAGATATGAAGAGGCTGCTGCCTTTCTTTTATTAATTAATTAATTTATTTTTGGCTTCTTGAGTCACACACCCAGCATTGCTCAGGGCTTATTCCTGTCTCTGCACTCAGGGTTTAGGGGAATCTACAGGGTGCTGGGGACTGAATCTACATCAGCTGTGTGCTAGGCAAAATGCCCTCCACACTGTCCTATTGCTCTGGTCCCCTTTAACCTATAAAATCTTCCCCTTTTCCAAATCCAACGTTAATACTTACATCGTCAAGGTAGACACTCAGAGCCCACACCCTCAGGGCCAAGGGCATTTCCGGGTCAGCTCCCCACCCCCTGCTCTGAAGTTTATTTTGAAATCAGGGCGGAGTGAAGCAGACAGAGCTTCCCTCTCCCTCTCCAGCCCTGCCCCAACATCTTTTTGCTGCTGGTTTTTAAACTCTTTTTACCAGCTCCTCCCCAGCCCTGGTGGCCAGCCATGAAGCGTTGGTGGACACGGCAGACATTTGTCTCAGCTTCTCGCCTCTCACGTGAGAGCGAGGACAGGTGACAGGGCTCTCCCTGGGGAAGCCAGACCGCCCCAGCTGACACCTGCCGCTTCTCACCTGCCAGCACCTCCGTCCGTTTGAACAGATTGTCCGAGTGCTTCTCCGTGTACACATCCGTGTCCTCCTCAGCTGTGCCCGTCTTTCTCTCCGACTCTGACGGGGGAGCGATCTCCTTGTTTGCTTTCTCAGGGGACTGGAGGGGACAGAAGGGGGTGGGCAGAAAACGATCAGAAAAGGATGTGCTGGAAAGAAGAAAGACCAGACTCTGCTTCCTTCCGAGAGACTCCGGGGAATGACGGGGAAGTCACGGTGTGAAGTCTACACGCCCTACAGGGTTTGCACACATAGGGGAGAAGGATTGTGGGTTTGCCCCAACTCTAAAGCAGAACTGCACAAGGAACTAGCTGTCCCCGACCCCCGCCGGCATGATCCAACCCCCTGGCTGACCCCAGCTGGCAGCCCTGGGGCAGGAACTCCCAGCCACAGCCCCCGGACGGCCCCTGGTCAGGCGTTGGCAGTAACTCACATCCTCTCCCTGCTCCAACAGCCCCGTCCAGGCCCCCTTACCTCCCGCCTCACCCCTTGGCGCAGCACCCGTGCGTCCCCACCGCCTGTTACTCCAACGCCCCTCCTCCCCCCACGAGTCTTGCCTCCAACGGGCGAGGCCCAGTGGTGGCTGGCTCCAGAAGGTTCCCTCGGGAAAAGCGGCCAAGCACCGCGGTATTCCAGAGGCCTCGCACCCCTTGCAACCGTCATGGTGTGTAACTGGGCCGAGTACTCTGTCCTATGTCTCCCACCACCAACACCTGCGCCTTTCGCTCCCGTTCCCTCCTTCCGGGGCAGGCGCCATGCCAGGAGCCTGTGTGTGTGTTCCACCTACTTGTCTCCAAGCCTCGAGAGCTTCGTCCATCCCACCCCCTGGGCAGGGGCGTCCCTGTACATCTAACAGGAACTGGTCCCTTGACTCCTGTAAAGACCCTCCAACTTGCAGAGGGCTGACGGGCTGCCTCCCCACGCCCCATCCATCACTTTCATCACTGCTGACATGCACTGAAGGGCAGGGCAGATGGCGGAGGGCAGGAAGGGACGGCGACACGGGGAAGGTGTTCCTGCCTCTTACCACTGCAACAGACTTTCCCACCATCCCGCAGGGCCTCCAGCTTGACAGCATTTTATTTTACTTTTATTATTTTTGTTTTTTGGGTCACACCCGGTGATGCACTCCTGGCTCTATACTCAGGAATTACTCCTGGCGGTGCTCGGGGGACCATATGGGATGCTGGGAATCAAACCTGGGTTGGCCGCGTGCAAGGCAAACGCCCTACCCGCTGTGCTATCACTCCAGCCCCCATGCAGCATTTTATTTTTCACAGAAAGGGGCAGCAGCCTGTGGCTCTAGTCAGCATGCCAGCTCTGAGAGCCCCCCAGCCCACCTCTGAGAGGTGGCCCTGGCAGGCCGGTCTCTGGCTTGGGCTGTTGTCATTCTACTGTTGAGGGCACCCACTGAGTTTTATATTTCATCTACTGAATTCTTTATTAGTGACACTTCTGTTCGGAGCTTTCTTATTTCTGCTCTCATTTCTTCCTGTATTTTACTGGCCATCCGTCCCACTGTTTCTTGCATATCCTCCTGCATTTATTTTATTGGATGTCTGTTCCACCGTTCCTTTGAGCTCACTGCACATCCTCACCATTTCATCTCTGAATCCTTTATCAGAGAGATTGTGTATGCGGGTGCTCCCTTTTGAGGCTTCTGGACTCTTTCCTCCCTCCACTCCTCGTGGTGGGGGTCTGCAGTTTCCCCATGTTGCTGCTGTCGTATGGAGGTGGGCCCCTCCAGTTCACTCTGTGTCCCCTTTCGCTGCCAGGGAGGATTCTGGATGGGCTCGGTTGGTGGTGGTCTTCTCGTTCCCCTTCAAGGATGTTACCTTCCTCCTGGGTGCTCCTGTGTGACTTATCTGGGGCCTCCAGCCCAGCTCCAGGGCATGTGTTCTTTTAGATTAGGTTTGTATAGGTTCTTGTGATCATCGTTATTTTGGTAGTTTGGGGAGTATTTTGATTGGAGCAAGCTAGTGGCCTGTTGGCCTAATGCGTTTGGGATAGCTAGGCTGTCCTCGTTAAGAACTAGGTAATGGAGGCTGACCTACAAGTCCAAAGCGCTGTGGGGGAGGGAACTGAGTTGGTGCCGGTCCTGGGTTAGAGTTCTACTTCTGGCGCTCTTCTAAAACCACAGGAGTCCCTCTGGCCCAGGTGCTCCTGTGGGCCCCTTAGCCGAGAAGGCGTCTTCTAGCGGCTGTGGTCTCTTGCTGGGCAGGCCAAGCTCCAGGGCGGAGACCCCAGGCTGCTTCAGACAGGAACATGCATCCCCAGCTGACATCAGCCCCTGAGGAGAGAGGCCTCGGCTTCCAGCAACTCGGGCTAATGAGACCAGAGCCACCAACTCCTCCTTGTCTTCAGCTCCTAGCCTGGCTCCCTGCTGAAGCCCCAAATCTCTAACTAATCATGTCCTGCAGTGGACAAGGCTGGCCACGGACTTATTGCTGTCACTAAGATGTGAGCGTTTATCCACCCAGAGGAGATGGAGAAAGCCTGGCTCAGAACCCCACCCTGAGCCCTCTTCTTCGGGCCTGGCCCTCCAACCTACGGCAAGTTCCCGCTTTTCTGACATAGAACAAGCTCTAGAAAAGAAAACCACATTTTCTGGGCCCGAGTCAACTACACTGGAAAAGTTCTGCTTTTTTTCTTTTTAAGGTTTTGCTTCTTAATTGGACTAGAAATTATATATATGTGTATTTTTGTGTGTGTGTGTGTGTGTGTGTGTGTTACAGAAATTAGGTCTGAGTGCCAAGCAGAGGTCAAGAAAGTCACTGGCCATGTCAAGAAGTCTCAAAAGGGGGCTGGAGCTATAGATAGCACAGCAGGTAGGGCATTTGCCTTGCATGCGGCCAAACCAGATTTGATCCCCGGCATCCCATATGGTCCCCCAAGCACTGCCTGAGTTAATTCTGGGGTGCAGAGTCAGAAGTAACCCCTGAGCACCACCAGGTGGACCCAAACAGAAAAAATAAATAGTTTCAAAAGCATACTCTGCAGTGACAAGAGTCCATCTGCGAAGGTGACACCAGGATGATTTCTACAACAGGACATTCCAGAAAAGGCAGAGCCATGGGATAAAACCAGGAGTGTTTGTGAGGACAGAGGGCCACCCAGAAGAGTCTTAGGAGCTGAGAACTCTCTCAGTACCCACAGGGCAGGATGCATATGCCAGTCACCATCTGCCAGAACTCACAGAATGTGCCAGAACAGCTGGGAGCCCGGATGTAAACGATGTCTTTTGCTTGTTTGTTTTTATTTTGGGGGCCACACCTGGCAATGCGCAGGGGTTACTCCTGGCTCTGTGCTCAGGATCACGCCTGGTGGGCTCAGGGTACCATATGGGATGCTGCAGGTCTGACCTGGATGGGTCTCATGCAAGGTCAGCACCCTCCCCACTGTATTATATCTCCTGTCCCCCAGAGGTGTCCACACTGCGCCAGCTGTGACGAGTCCTCAGGTGGGGGGGGTGGGGAGGGGAGAGCCACGCTTGGCTGGGGGTGGGCTGGAGGGGAACTCTCTCCAGTCTGGCTGCCCCAGAACAGTGCGGGGACCACCCGCCAGGCGCACCTCTGTCTGCGCGGGCGCCTTGCTCTGCGTCTTGGGCGGGGCGCCCTCCTCTCTGGCCGTGGCACTGGGGATGGGCATCTTGGGGAGGGGCCTCGATGTCGTCTGCTCTGGGGTCTCCATGTCCTCCTCGGCTCCTGCAGAGAGAGCACAGACAGGCTCACAGCTTTCCACGGCCCTCCCCACGCCTGCACCTCCCGGCTCTGCTCAAGCACACCTGCCCCTTCCCGAGTTGGACACTGTTTCTAGAATCTTCTCTAGAACACATCTCACAATGGAGACGTCACTGGTGCCCGCTCAAGCAAATCAATGAACAACAGGATGACGGTGCTCCAGTGGTCCAGAACACTTCCCAAAAAACCTTCGATTCTGCCATTTGCCTATTCAATCCCTCCTTCTCGATGGGGCGTCTTCTCTTCTGTGCTGAAACACGTGGCATTTTCCCACATCAGAACCATAAGGGGGGTGGGCAGAGCAACAGTACAGCGGGGCGGGCATTTCCCTTGCATGTGGCTGACCTGGGTTCGATCCTCAGCATCCCCTCTGGTCCCCAGAGCACCGCCAGGAGTCATCCCTGAGTGCAGCCCCAGGTATGCCCCCCCCAAAACAAAACAAACATCAACAAAACACCACCAGGAAGGAAACCTTTCTCAGAGCTGACTCCTGGCCTGGCAGAAGCTGCTGCCCTCTCTGCCCACCTGCCGTTCCCCAGTTCTAGTTGTGTCTCGAGTACTCGCCAGCTCCTCGCCACCAACTCCCCTCATGTGTCTCCCTTCGGCTGGATTCTCCGTCTCACTGCACCATCGGTCACCAGTGACCTCATGTCGCCGTGACCGCTGGCCCTTTCCAAACTGGCCCTCATCAGACAGAGTGTCCGAGGCCCACCGGACACTCGCCAGCCATTGTCTCCTTCTGGACAGCCTGTCTCTGGGCTGCTGAGACTCCGGCTTCCCGGCTTCCCTCACCTCGTGGGCCCCTGGAGTCTCCCCCGCTGGTTCTTTCTCGTCTACCTGGACACAAAACGTCCCCTCAGCTCTCTCCCCTCTCAGTCCCATGCCACAGAGCTCCAGGCCTGTCCTACAGATGGCGCCTGGGCTGGCTCCTGACCCTGCAACTTCCTCTGGAATTCCGGCCCTTTCCCCTGAATGGTCGAAGACACCACATACCTGGAACTGACCAAAGCAGACCCATGACCACCCTCCACACCGGCTTCTCCCCATGTTGCTCCAGATGCTCAGGGCTTACTCGGAGCTCTGCACTCAGGGATCACTCCTGGCATTGCTTGGGGGACCTGAGGGGGTGCCAGGAATCGGGCAAGGCAAGCACTGTCCTGCTGTGCTATCTCTCCTTCCACTCTCTCTCCACCCTCATGCTTCCTCCGCACCTCTGTGATCTTTCCAGAACCTCTGTTCGTGCTTCCTAAGAGGTCCCTGCTGGTTGACAGCCCCAGAAGGGACCCTCCCGCCCTCCCCCTGCCTAACACCATCACAGCGGTATCCCCATGCTATGATTCAGCTCAGCCCCTGGCCTGCCCAGCGTCCAGAGCAGCATCTCCACGTGGTCCCCTCAGCTCTAGCCATGGTCCCTGACCTGCTAGAGTCTCCTTGCTTCCTTCTTTGCCACCTGACCTCAGCACCAGGGTCCTCTATCCAGAGCAGGTCCATTCTCCCAAGTGGCTTCTCTCCCTTTCTCCTACCCTCATTGCACTCATCCCCGTAAAAAGTCAGTTTCAACAGCTACTGAAGTGTGACTCCCCCTGGCCCCTCAGACTGGATGCCCCACTGGGGCAAGCTCCTGAAAAGTGTACAGATAGGTCCCTGGGGACAGAGAGTCTGGGTCCCTGGGGACAGAGTATCTGTAAGGGACAGGTCACCACCATCTGGCACCACTGGGTGTGGCTGAAAAAAACTGAAAAAGAAAAGCGGGGGGGAAAAGTCACAAAGAATTGGGGCTTTAGCCGGAGTGACAGCACAGTGGGGAGGGCATTTGCCTGGCATGCAGCCAACCTGGTTTCAATCTTTGGCATCCCATATGGTCACCCAAGCACCACCAGGAGTAATTCCTGAGTGCAGAGCCAGGAGTAACCCCTGTGCATCACCAGGTGTGACCCCAAAAGAAAAAAAAACAAAGAAGACCCTGAGACCGCTCCATCAATAGGTCTACAAGTGTGTGCTGGATTTCATTCTTCTGCAGGGCGGGTACAGCAAGTGATGCTCAGGGCTTCCGCCAGGCTCTGTGCTCAGGAATTACTCCTGCTGGGCTTCGGAGCCCCTGCGTGGTGCCAGGGTCAAACCTGGGTCAGCCATGTGCAAGGCAAGTGCCCTCCCTGTGTGCTCAGGCTCTGGCCCTGGGTGCTGGGTTTCAAATGGTCTCAAACGTCTCTGACCTGGACAGGAGGTTATGGCCAGGGAGGGGAGAAATGGACAGAGGACAGAGGATGTCCCAGACCCTCTCTCCATCTTGCTCCCATCCCCTGGACACGCTGCTCCGTGACAAGCTTGTAGAAACCACCTGCACTGCCTCCTGGGAAGGCCTGAGGACGCCGGTTACCCAAGAACTTTCAAGGTGCGAAAGGAAAAGGAAGGGAAGTGGCAGGGGTGGGAGCTTTCACGGCAACGTGGCTGGGGTACGAGCTTCTCAGGTGCCTGGAGAGCACAAAAACTATGTCTGCATCGGGGACACGGAGGAACCACCCCACTGCGCCAGTGCCAGCCAACACCAAACAATGAGAGCCCCCTCCCTGCCCCTGCAGGGACCTTCCTCGCCTGCGCCCCCCCAGGAAATGGGAGAGGCTTTGCCCAAGACCCCGAGCCTGGGTGGGATTCCAGGGGTCCCTGTCTCCAAGGAGCAGGTGCTCAGCCAGCTGCCTGAATGGAAGGAGCTTCTAGAACAAGCTGCCCAAGTACCACTTCGGGAGTGCTGGGCCGGGGGGTGGGAGGTGTGGAGCTGCAGGTGCACCCAGGGGTTATTTGCTGAGAGAAGGCAGATTTCCAGGAGGGCTGAGGGATTTTTTTTTCCTGAAAAGGCAGGAAGCTCTGTCCTAGTAGAAAATGTATAAGTGTGGGGGCATGTACACATGCATGCGTACATGTATGTATGTGTGCTGTGTGTGCCCATGTGTATGCATGCACGTGTACGTGCTCCTGTGTGTGTTCCTGTGTGCATGTTGGCATTCTGTGTACATTCTGTGTGTAAGTGTGTGTCTGTGCCTGGGTACATGTGTGCTCGATGCCTATGCATGTGTGTGCAGTGCCTGTGTGTGTCCATGCCCGTGTGTGTGCTCATGCCTCTAACACGTGTGTTCATGTCCATGTGCATGTGTGTGCATGTGTGCATGCATGTGCATGTGTACGCCATGCATTTTCATGGAGCATCTAGCCTTACCCGAGCCAGAGGCAGAAGCATAGTCGTCGTCGTCGATGGGATACACTCCAGAAGCGTCTTCGATGGAGCTGTTGTCCAGGTACATGTCCTTATCAGACGTCAGCTCTGCCCTCTGCAGACACACAGAGAGGGTCCAGGGTGAGACTGGGCTGCACTCTCCCACCTCCTCCCCTCCGGAGCCCCCATCTCCAGCCCTCATCCAGGGGCCCCTGACAACCCGTGTCAGTGCCAGGCTGACTCCAGGCGCCGCCCCAGGGAACCAGGGGTACCCCTATGCAGACAGTGCAGAGACCCCGTGGGCTCTCTCCGCCACCCCCATGCCGCCTGCCTGGTCGTGCCCGGCATCACCAGGCAGTCATGCTCCTGCCTGCCAGGCAGCTGGCAGGTCCTTTCCTGGAGAAGCTCTTGGTGCTCATCGTACTTCCTTGGGAGGGACGGGATGGGGGGAGCTCAGCGCTCAGCTAAATCCCCACCCGGGCTCTGGCACGACCCACCAGCGGCTTTCGGGCTGTGCTCCAAGCACTGCAGCTAAGCCCAGCACTCTCCGCCCTCTCACCGGGACAGTCGGGCAATCCCCCCACATCCCAGACCCAGGCAGACTCCAGGGTGTCACCAGCCAGAGCAGCACACAGGGGCCAGAGCCTGTCCCAGGCCTGGGCTCCTGGGCTCAGTGCCAGCTAGCCCGATGCACGTTCCGGGCATCTGGCTGCCTGCCCTGGGGACGGTCACCAGTTTCCCTGCACTTGGCCACTGCAGACAAGGGCCCGAGTGTCAAGAATCAGTCTGGCCAGGCCGAGAGAGGGTCTTGGGGGCCGGAGGTGAGTTTGCAGTTTGTTTTTCCCCGACGCTGGTTTCAGTCCGTTGATATTCTACCACCAGCACCTCCCCAAATACAGTCAACCATAACTCAAACACATGCGTTAGAGGCATGAGCACACACGCACACAGGCATGGGCACACATGTACACAGACGCACACATGTACGGACACACAGGCACGGGCACACACATGTACACAGTCAACTGTGCGGACAGCAGACAGGCCTCATGGCAGCTCCCGTGGAAATCCCAGTGCTGGAAAATCGAGATGGACCCAGAGAAACTGTCGCTCTCACAGCCCACTGGCCACAGTTCCTGCTACACAGCCCTCGGGGGCAGGCGGGCAGGCTGGGGTGCCCCCGGGAGCACACGCAGTCAGCGCCCCCCCCAGCCCACCACAGCCCTCCTCTGAGCTCCAGCCACTGGCTTCGGGCTGCAGTGGCCAGACCTGCATCCACAATCCAGCAGTGGGGACCCCCAGTCCTGGTCTGGGCCCAGAGACCCTGGGGCTGACAGCAGGGGAACTGCCCAGCACCTGGCTGCAGTCCAAAGTGGCCAAACAACAGTCCACGGTGACTAAGGTCTAGTGATCAAGCTATGGTCCAAGGTGACCAGCTGGATCTATGGCAGAGTGACCACCCAGGGCCAAGTGCGTGCTGGCACCGTCCAGCTAGAAAGGCTGGAGACAGCAGCTGCCCCTGTGGTCACCTGCCCGCCACCATCCCGAGCCTCCCCCTTTCCAGTCCAGCAGCCCTGGCCAGCCCCGCCCACAGGCCCGGGTTAGACTGCCCGCTGCATCCCCCTCCCCTGACTCCTGGCCTTCCCAGCACGTGGCCCGGGGCAGTCTCACGGGACGGGTAGGTTGCCCTCGAGAGAACAGCTTTGAGTTCACCCATGCTGGACGCCCAACCTCCCACACGCTCTCTCCAAGGCCGTTTGCTTCCCTGCAGGCGCGCCTGACGCCCACATTTTGGACAGGACAGCAGAGAACCGTGCTCCTCTGAGCCGTGTCTCCTGAGTGGACGCCCCCAGCCTGGCCGTGTGAAGGGGTCTTCGGCCCTGGTTTCTCAGTCCCAACAGCTACAAGCTGTCCCCTTCTGCCAGGAGAGCGCCTCCACCCCGCCCCAGCTCTCACAAGGGACAAGGTTTCCCTCTTGGTGCTGCCATGGGCCACAGAGGCTGTGGCACCGGAGATCCGTCACGCCCTGCAGCTCTTGGCTGTTTGAACCCACACACATGTCACACCTGCAGGTGGCAGGCCACGAAATGTCTCTGGGCATCTCCAGCCCTGACCATGCTGCCCACGGGCCCGACTTGCAAGCTCCAGGCCTGAGGGGTGCCCGCTGGGCTTTCAGACAGCAGCTCACTGGATCTGGTCCCGCATGGCAACCTGTCACACCGTATTCTCTGTCAGCCTTAGGTGTGAGGACATACAACAAGGGCCTCCCAGGGGACGGAGAGACTGCACAGGGCAGGGGCTCACCCGGCCCACGGGCAAGCCCTGTTTGAAGCCCAGCACCTCATGGCTCACCCCCAAGCACTGCTGAGCACCACGGGGTATGGCCCAAGCTCCTGCCTCCCCCTACTCCCAAGAGCCCAGTTTAACCATCACCCGACCCTTGCCAGGTGCAGCAGGAACGCTCCAAGACTTCACAGTGACCGTCTCTCCATGAAGCCACCTCTGCCAACAGGGGCTCCACATGTGAAATACCCCGCCCACACCTAAAAGGGTTTTTGTGGCTTCCTGTGCCTGGTGGATAGACAGGCGTGCAGATGGGTGCCGTGCAGCTGACTCCGGGAGGTAACACACGTCAACGAGCAAGAGACAGTGATACTGAGGGCAGAGGGCCCGAGCCTTGCTGACCTGCTGCCCCCTTACGAGAGAAAAGGCCACTCACAGAAATCTGCTCTTTAGGCAAACAGAAAGCACCCCCAGTGGCACCCGGGCCACTCGCCCCTCCCCCGCGTGTTGTTCCAATGCCCGCCCCAGGGAACTGTGCCACCCGCTTTGGGGGACACAGTGCGCCCATCCCTGACAGGGAGTTTGAGACCAAACCCACAGAGGAGACGCTGACTCTGGGCTTTTGGCCATGAAGTGGCCCGAACTGCATTTTGGAAAAAGATGCACAAGCCCGGCTGTGTTCTCGGCAGAGACACTCGTGGCCGAGCAGCCCCAAAGGCGGGACTCCTCTCCGGTGGTGACTCCGGCACTGCACAAATGCCGGTGTGGAAGCTTTCATTTGAAATTCAAGGTCTTCCTGGAAAAACCCGGCATCTGACGAGGAGAAGGTTATCTAAGCACCCCGTCTCCTACAGGCCTGGGACGTGGACTCCCTCGTGGGTGCTCCCAGGGGTAGGGAGTCACAGATGGTGTCAACTCGGGTGACTGCGGTGATTCCTTAAGTCGCCTGAGTGGACACCAGCAGGAAGGAGAAACCGTTATGACCGGTGACCACACGCTCCAAGAGCCACCTAGGAACACTTGCCCCCATTTGGATGTCAGCAGGAAACAGGGAAACAGTCTGATACGACGAGGTCCATTGGTGGGGGGCGGGGAAAGGCCTCTCGGGCCAGGTCTCACCCAGTGCAGAATGACTTTCTGGGGGGGGGGGTCTGTGGCCGGCATGGGCCCTTTCCATGACTTACACATGTGCTCCAGGCCAGGCTGGCTCCCTTTTATGGAATATCAAAGCGACGGCAAATGGTCTACAGTCATGTTATTCTAAGCCTCGCCACTCCCCCACCTCCTGGCCCCGAATATTCCAGTATTTATTTTGCTCTCCCCAGGACCGCAGTTTAGACTACAGTGAAAACAGAAGCGTGTGAGGCCAACCTGCGAAGTCCCCAGCGCGGGGATCATGCCTCCCGCATGCTCACCAAACAACACGCTGCCGGGTCCTGTTTCCCGCTGGAGTCTGGCAGGGGCCGGAGCGGGGGGGGGGCTGGGATTTCTTTCTTATTCAGAAGTGTTCTGTCAAAACTACTCTCACGGGACAGACCCAGGGCGGGCCCCGCAGGCCACAGGGCTCTGGCTGAGAGTTCAGAATTCACTTGGAGGGTTTTTCCCCAATGGCGACAATTTGAGGCTCCAGGCAGAGTCGCGTCCATTCTCCGCCCTGTGCAGGCCGCCAGCGAGTCCCGGGGGGTCGGAGGGCACCCAGGCCCTTCCAGGCGCCAGGGACGCTCTGGAACGGTCTTTGTGTAAATGGCCAATTCCTGGGTATTGTGGGAACAGTCCACGGGGGCCAAAGTAGCCTTGATACCCTCGGGGGCACTCCCTATGGGCTCATTTATGGTAGATTTTCAGGGGCCACTGAGTGATTTGGGGGGGAGGAGGGGTCAGGGGCTGTTCCTGCTTCTGAGCTCAGCAGGGACCCGTGGCAGTGCTCTGGGGACCGGGCACAGTGCTGGGGCTGAGTCGTCCCCAGCAAGGGGTGGTTGATGTTTCCCCTGCAGAGAGGGTGAGAGGCCCAGTAACACTGGGCACTGGGGCCTGAATCGAAGGGCTAGGGCAGCCTGGGCGCTGCAGGATAAGTTTTCGCTGAGGCCACTCGGAGGGGCGAGGCCCCACCCCTGCTGCTAAGAGGGGCGCAGGGGATCTGAAACTGGCCTCCACGGAGAAGCTTTGGCCTCTATGGGGATGCCGCCTCCCGCAGCTGGGCTGGCTCGGGGGCCCCGGGTTTGCAGAAGATCATGGCGTCACCCACGGCCTTCGAGGCAAGACCCTGTGGGAATCTCCCCCCATTCCACAGAGCAGCCAGACCCGCTGCAAAGGCTGAGCGGCCAGCGCCCCACATGCCGACACACTCCCTCACCGGGAAGAGAGCCGAGAAGACGCTCCCACAGCTGACGGGAGCGGGAGAGGAGCCTCGGCAGCCTGGCTGTGCTGTGTCCCCCCGCCAGCGTGGCCACCTGAGCCAGGAGCCCCGGGCCATGTTGCACGTGAAGGGTATTCATCCTCACAGGCCCCTCCCCAAGCAAATCACTTTGTTTTTTTAATTTATGTATTTATTTTTTGTGTTTTTTTGCTTTTTGAGTGACACCCAGCAATGCTCAGGGGTTACTCCCGGCTCTGCACTCAGGAATCACTCCTGGCGGTCTTCAGGGGATCATATGGGATGCCGGGGATTGAACCCAGGTCGAGGGCATGCAAGGGAAGCGCCCTCCCCGCTGTGCTGTAATACGGCTCTGGCCAGAAACTCACTTTAGCAGCAGGCATCCCTGTCGGCCCTCTAGGAACTTTACCAGGCAGAGCAGAGCAAAACTGGGGCTGGAAGTGCCCACCTCCACACACAGGCTCCGGAAAGGAGCCTCACCCCTCCCGTCCCGGCCCACACGGCCGGCTGCTACCCTCCTGTGGGGCCTCTGACTGCAGCAACTTCTGGGGGGCTGCGGCCTGAAGCGAAGTGACTGCCCCCAAAGCAAGTAGGGCCTCAGAACATAGGAATCACTGCAATCCTCTGGGATTTTGTTTTGGGCCCATGTAACCGGCATGTTTTGGGCTTCCTGGTGGCTCTGCACTCAGGGATCTCTTTTGGCACGGCTCAGAGAACCGTATGCCCGGCTGGCGATTAGAACCAGGGCACGCGCAAGGCCAATGCCTTGACCCCTGTGCCGTGGCTCCAGCCCTGACCTTTGAGGACATGTGGGGCTGGAGCATGAAGACAGAGGGAGTGGCAAGATGGTGAGGTCCTACACTCAACTGCACAGAAATATTTAGGAAGGACGTCGGGGACGGGGTTCAGGAGCTCAGTGGAGATGTCCCTACCCAGAGGTGCCCGGCGTGGTCATCATGGCATGTCCCATAACCCCCCCTTGCCAGCAGGACCGGCTGTGGTTCCAATGAAAACAGAGGAGCATTTTAAAAGAGCATGATTTTAACTCGTGTGTGTGTGTGTGTGTGTGTGTGTGTGTGTGTGTGTGTGTTTGGCGAGGCTGATTCACTCGTGATTGCTAGACGTCCTGGCTGTGGGCGGGACTGATCGTACAGTGGCTGAGGCCCTAAACACAGTCAATTGTGGTTCAATCCTCAGCATCCCAGACGGGTCCCGAGCACTGCCAGGAGTGATCCCTAAGCGCAGAGTAACCCCCGAGCACTGCCAGGTATGGCCCCCAAACAAACAATAGATAAAAACAGAGAAATGAAAGTCCCGCTGGGGCACACACGCAGTGGCCCCACGCTGCATATTCTGAAACTATGGGCGCTAACGGTGTAGAGGGAGACGTCCAAGATGCATCAGGCCAGGGGCTGGAGAGATAGCACAGTGGGTAGGGCGTTTGCCTTGCACGCGGCCGACCCGGGTTCAAATCCCAGCATCCCATATGGTCCCCTGAGCACGGCCAGGGGTAATTCCTGAGTGCAGAGCCAGGAGTAACCCCTGTGCATCGCCAGGTGTGACCCAAAAAGCCAAAAAAAAAAAAAAAAACAACACAAAAAAAAACCAAGATGCATCAGGCCATCCCATGAAATTTCCCGAATCCCCAACCCATACCTGGGGAAGAGAAGCGCCACATTCAGCCACATGGACTCTTGGCCAGCACCAAGGGTGGAATGGAAGCGTCAAGCTGCACACTCGCAGACTTTCCTCCCCTGCCCCGGGCCCCGGGATCTGCAACTCTGCTCCGGGCAATGGGCCGCCCGCCCAGCCCTTGCCAAGGCTTGTGTTATGCACCCAAGGGCCGAGGCTGTGTCAGAGGCCCCCAATGGGCGGTCTTGAGGGTCACCTGTTTGGAGCCACTCCTGGAAGCTGGGAGCGAGCCCCCTGTTTGCAAGCCTACCTCTCCCGGCCTGCCACCCATCTCTCAAGACGGGATCCATTTCCGATCCGTTTCCAAGCAGTTTCTGATGGATTTCACGGCCCCGTGCCCCTGCCTCAGCAGCACAGCGGGGTCTACCCTCTAACGGGCACAGGAGCCAGGGCTGCCCAGCGTGACGGGGTCCGCACCGCTTCCGGGGGCTCCCCTCACCCCCGTTTCTATTATCCCTGACTTCCAGGAGACACGCCTGCCTTCCAAGGTGTCCAGGCCTCTCTGGCCCGTCCACACCGGCACACAGCGTCTGAGAGGAGGCAGCCGCCAGCTTCTCGGCCCAGGAACGCACCCGCGATGCAGTGGCTGCCGGCTGCCGGGGCAACCTCGGAGGCATGCGGCCGGCGGCACTCACCTCCCAGCCCTGGCCCACCGGTGACCAGCACAATCCCCTCAAGTGGCCGCATTGCTGAGCCGCCCCCATGGAAACCCACCGGAGCAGTTGGAGCTCATCCCCAGAATGATGTTTTTAATACAGATTGTTCTTTTTTAAACCTCTTACAAAAGCAGCTGTAATCAATCGTGCGAGGTGGTGGGGGGGGGGGCGCTCGCCACCAAGCGACCACTCAGAAGCCCGAATGTTGATTCTTCTCCCTTGCACGCCTTTTAAGAAGACAATCCCCCCGCGCAGAAACCATAATCAATTTTTGGAGACTTCTGCGAATGTAAAGAAGGAGCGACATGACAAGGTCTTATAAAATCCAAGGTCGCCGATAGGAAGGGCCCAGTCACTCTCCTCCCTGCATTCAGGGGAGGCGCTTCCAAAACCCCCCTTCTTTCTTTATTTTTTAAGAAAAGCCCATCGAACATATTTAATAATTATTAAATCCTGATTAAACCTCGGCAACTCTTGTCAGCTTGTCGAGAGGTGGCGTGGCTGAAAGATGAAAGGGGGTCTGTCTTCATTTGAGAGCTGGTGTTTCCAATTCTTCATTTGCAAGAGAATATACTATTTTCTCCCGGCCCATTCTTAGAGAAAACTATCAATTCTGAGCCTGTGTTTATAGACCGTCAGGATTCCAAGCGGTCACACCCTCGCCGAGTGTCCACAGACCAGAATATTTTAAGTCTTTTCACAGAGATCACGGTAGATATATTATTCTGTCGATCTGCCATCTCCGCGGTGGGCCCCTTAGAAACCCGAACATTCCGAAAGGCAAAGGAATATTCCCAACTGAGCGGAGAGAGTGTAATTTGGAGGGTTCATTTAAAAATCACATTAAAAACCCTCACCAGCATCAACATCCAATTTCCAGTTTGGACGTGAAGGAAAGCGCCATTTCCTATAATGTCTCTATCCATATTTGCGTTTAGAGGCGGGGTGGGGGGACTTTATCCAAGCGCCACACACAGCATCAAACAGCCGTCAGCTCCAGGCTCACGCCCCAAACACTGTGTCAGTGTGGCACTTAGCACAGCAAAGAAACCTGATCCAATCAAGTCCAGAAAGGGGCAGAGAACCAAGAAAAACTCCACTGCTGAACGCCTTGTTCCCCGTAAGGAGGAGTTCTGTGTCCAGACAGCCAGCCCTGACTTCCCTGCAAAGTTCTATTCATTCCAATCTCTCCTTCCTGGGGAGGGGGCTGCAGCATCAGTAGTCAGAGGCGCGGGTGGGACGCCTCCCCCACCACCCCCAGCCCCGCAGGGAGAGAACGCCAGGGTCCTTTCACGCGGCTGATCAAGGGCCCCTCCTTTGTCAAGGGGCCCCTCGAAGATGGTCACACGAGTCACTGGCCCGGCAGCCGCTTTATCCCCCGGAGTTATTTTAAGCAACTTTCCTCCAGCCAGCAAATCTCTGGGATTAATCCCTTCCATTGTCCAGTGTGGGGTGGGGGTGGGGGGGGCCTGCCCGGCAGGCTCGGCTCAGCATTCACAGACCCGCCCGCCTGGGGGCTGATTTTTTGCATCCGTCCTTCTCCGTGAACGCCCCGCCCTTCCTCAGAGCTCATGATCTGCCAGGAGTGGACAGTCCCATTTCTTTTTTTTATATATTTTTTTTATTGAATCACCGTGAGATACAGTTGCAAGCTTTCATGTTTGAGTTTCAATCATACAATGATCCGAACACCTCCACCAGTGCACATTCCCCACCACCAGTGTCCCCAATATACCCTCCCCTTCCAACCCTCCCCCTACCTCCATGGCAGATAATTTCCCCCATACTCTCTCTCTACTTTTGGGCATTATGCAATACAGATACTGAGATGCCATCGCATTTGGTCCTTTATCTACTTTCAGCACACATCTCCCATCCTGAGTGATCCCTCCAACCATCACTGACTTAGTGATCCCTTCTCTATCCCAGCTGCCTTCTCCCCCAGCTCACGAGGCAGGCTTCCAACCATGGAGCAATATTCCTGGCCCTCGTGTCTACTGTCCTTGGGGCTCTGTCTCATATTATGTGATTTTATATTCCACAAATGAGTGCGGTCCTTCTGTGTCTGTCCTTCTCTTTCTGACTCATTTCACTTAGCATGATACTCTCCATGTCTATCCCGTTTCTTGTCCCCAAGGCAGAAATTAGTCACTGACACCTGCTGAGCCGCAGCGACACGGCTGCTGTCTTCACAAGTGGACGGTCCAGTTGGAGAGAGAGAGAGAGAAATGTTCCAAGTAGGTGTTCTTTCTCCTCACCCCACCCCCTCCATACAAACAGTCTGGGTCTCAGCGTCCACTACTGCAGGACCCCAGACATCACTCACTGGGCATTAGAGATGGGAAATAGTGTTTACCAGCTATCACGGCTGATTAGCTTCCTCTGCTCCTGGCGGTGCTTGGGGGGTGCAGGAGCTGGAGACCCAATCTGGGCCTCAGGCATGCAAAGCTTCAACTGCTTTTCCTTTATCCACTGATCGTCATCGATTTACACCAGGGCTTCCTCACTGTCTCCCTCCCTCCCTTCCCTCCCTTCTTTCCCTCCCTCCCTCCCCTCCCTCCATTCCTCCTTCCTTCCTCCTTCCTTCCTTCCTTCCTTCCTTCCTTCCTTCCTTCCTTCCTTCCTTCCTTCCTTCCTTCCTTCCTTCCTTCCTTCCTTCCTTCCTTCCTTCCTTCCTTCCTTCTTCTTTTTCTTTTTTTTTGCCATACCCAGGGGCGATGCTCAGGGATTACTCCTGGCTCTGTACTCTGAGATCATTCCTGGCAGTGCTTGGGGGACCACATGGGATGCAGGGGATTGAACCCTGGCTGGCGATGTCTCAGGCAAGTGTCCTACCCACTATCTCTCTAGCCCCTATACTGGGGCTTCTTAAACCCCTTCTCCCTGCCGCCCCTTTCCAACCCAGAACTTTGGAAGCAACTTTCTGCTATCTGATAGCTAAGTTTATGTACCCATATAAAAGTTTTAATAAATCACAGACATTTATTTTTAAAACAACTTAAAAGTTACACCATGTCATGTAGGGTTGTGACCCGGAAGTCAGGGCTACATGAGGATGAAATTTCAGGGGTTCCACTACTGCACACTCTCTGTGTAACTGTGACATTGCCCACCACAGGAGCTCCGGGCCCTCCCACCCACAACAGACTCCTCTCTGCTCTTCCCTCCCACCCTTTCCCTCTCCCTACCATAACTACCCTGGTTTCTGTGAGATTGGGGACTCATTATTATTATTATTATTATTATTATTTTATGTTGTTGAAAATTTATTTCTGTTGCAAAATAAATACCAATTTTGATGAACTTAAAAAAAGAGAAGAAAATGTACAGGGGCTTGCAGGAGACCCAGAGAGCCTCAAATGACGCTCCCCAGAACCAGCCAGTCAAACTGGACAAATGGACAAGGGTCAGGGCTGGTTTAGGCCTCAAAGCAGGAACTCAGAGACTCTTTAGCCAGGCTGCTGAATGCCTCTGCCCTGTACAATGGCTTTTCAGCATACTGATGTCTCTGTGGCCCACCGGTGGATCACACTTGGATGTGGCTTAATGAACATGAGCTACAGTGTTGGTGGACATTTCAGGTTCAACAGCAATAGCACATTCACCGAAATCAGTGCCCACCAACACACTGCACTGGCCCCCACGACGACTGTCCCTGGATACTCAACAGCTGCCAGCAAAGTAGGTGTTTGACGCCATTAAGCGCCTACTATGTGCTAAAACACCCAACCCTGTGTCAATGACATGGACTGGACAGGGGTGTGCTTCTCGCTTCTCTTTCTCTTTCTCCCCCCACCTGGCCCCCCATTACCCTGAGCAGCAGGGACAAGAGGGCAGGGAGTCCCCAGCCTGTCACCTGCTGAATTTCCTTGGTGCTTCTCCTTTCATTGCATTGCTTATGTCCACTCTCATGGAAATGGACAGTCGGCAGTTTCTCTCTAGCCTCCTGGCCGCCTCCCGGGTGGATGGCAGGCAAAGCGGCCACTTCTCCTGGTGCCCAAGGGCAGCTGTGGGAAGAGGGAGCGGCTGGACTGTGGCCCTTGAGGGGAAGGACAGAGCCAGGGGACAGCAGTGGGCTTGGGGAGGCAGACCCAGCGAGGAGAGAGATGGCATGGAGCGAGAGCAGTGAACACAGGACCTGGGGGAGCTGGACACGGGACGCTGGGAGCCAAAATGTCCTCCTTGAAACTGTGAAGTGAGGATCTCTCTGACCTCCTAAGCACCCGGGGTTTCGCCTGCAGAGCTTTCAGGCACCGTCTCGAGAAACTAAAGCCACTTCCCCACTGACGAGGGTGGACGGAGGATTCCAAGCCGAGAATCTGGGCCACCCATGGGCGGCTGGGAATGGGGACACTGTAGGGGCCGGGGAGACCCGCCAGCAGGGGCTGCGGGCGCAGAGTTGAGGGCAGAGCCTGAGCATTCTGGGGCAGGGTGGGGGGCGGAGTGTGGTGGGACGCTGGCCTGGGCGTCCACCAAGGCACCACAGAGGGCCCTCACCTCTGTGTAGGGTCACGGGTCCCTCTGCCCAACACACGCACATGGGCACACGGGCAGGGCAAGGGGGCAGCTCCATGGCCCTAGGGTTGCTCACTAGAGCTCAAAGACCCCGCCCATCTTTATATTATTTTTAACTTTTCATTGAGTCATCCCGAGATACAGAGTTACAAAGCTATTCATGGTCGGTTTCAGTCACACAGTGTTCCAACACCCGTCCTTCACCAGTGTCCATCTCCTACCACCAATGTCCCTAGTTTCCCTCCGCCACCATCCCCTCAGCCTGCCGCGATGGCTCTTTCCTTCTCTCTCTGTCTCTATCTCTGTCTCTGTCTCTCTCTGTTGTAGTACAGATACTGACAGGTTATCCTGTTTGTCCCTTTACCTACTTTCGGCACTCAGCTCTTACCCAGAGTGATATTTTCCAACTATCTTGGTCACAGTGGTCCCTTCTCTGCCCCAACTGCCCAAGCATGTGGGGCAGGCTTCCAACCATGGACCAATCCTCCTGGCCCTTGGGTCCCACCCACCCTCTGTGAACCCCCATCCCAAATACAGCCTACTGAGTCTCATGGTACCCCCAAACCTGGTGAATTCTGGGGCTCTGCCCAAATATTCGTTCCCTGGCTTGGCTCCCTGCTTGCGTAACCAGCACCCACATGATGCCCCCTGCCCCCAGCTGACAGTGCTTGGCTGTCTCTCCCCAGAGCAGACTCAGCTTCCGTGAACCGATCACACATTCCTGGATTTCTACACAGTCGGAGTGGCCCCTTCATGGCGCTGAGTCTTGGGAATTCTCACGCACTCACTTATTCCTTTTTTCTTTCACAGCTGAAGAAAGTGGGCAGTCACGGGGAGGGTCTCAGGCATTAAGCCTGGGGGTGTCCCAATGCAACACCCCCCCTCCAATGACTGGGGATTCTCAGGCGTGTTCATGTATCGCAGGGGAAGAGCTGGAGCAACCGTGGGTGGGACACTGCCTTGCACATGCCAACCCGGCTTTGCTCCCCAGGCCCCCGTTTGGCTCCCCAACTCCCGCCAGGAGGGACCCCTGAGTGCAGAGCCCGGGGTCAGCCTTGGGCACAGATGGGTGTGGCTTAAATATAAAAAACAAGCAAAGCAAAAAACACCCATAAATCTCAGGGGATACAACCCAGGACATCATATTCTGGGCTACATGGGGAGAAACATCTCCAATAAAGAACCCTCCTGAGGGGGGTTCGAGGGCGGAAGGGGTGGCTCAGCAGCCGGTGAGCACCCTTGGCCCGTGCTGGGCTCCCAGCACACCAGATGCCCCACCCAGCACCAATGGGTACGGCCAGCGGGGTCCCCAGCAGCTCCGGGGTGACCCTGGTGGTCCCCAGGACTGGAGTGCTCGGGCCATACCCCACCCAATTTCTCAGTCTGCTGGGAGTGGCTCCAAGCATGGGGGCTCTCCTTTCCGTGGTGGGGGTTCCCTTTTCCGGGACATTCTTGGGACCATCAGGGAAAGCTACATACGTATGGGATAGCAAAACAATATGAGAGATCCACCCTTAATTTTCTTAAGGAAGATAGTGTTTACCAGGAGGGCTTGAGACGGGGAGGGTCTGCGGCTGGGCTACCCACCGGCCAAAATTCACTCAACAAACAGCAAGACCCACAGAAATCCTTATGAAAGAGGATGCTGAAGCCCGGAGGATTCTTCCACTCAGGCCGGAGATGCCAACCCACTCTTCGAAATTTTAATCTGGAAATGCTCACCGAGAAAAGGTGGGGGCAGCTCGAGGGGGCTCCGCACAGGGACAGGGACCCCAAGGGTGCAGGGCAGTGCAAACACTACCAGGGCATCAGAGAGAGAGAGAGAGAGAAGAGAGAGAGAGGGAGAAGGAGAGGAAGAGGGAGAGGGAGAGGGAGGGAGAGAGGAAGATAGGGAGGGAGAGAGGGAGGGAGAGAGAGAAGGAGAGAGGAGGGAGGGAGGGAGAGAGAGAGGGAGGGAAAGGGAGGGAAGGAGAGAGAGAGGGAGGGAAAGAGGGAGGGAGGGAGAGAGGCAGGAAGGGAGAGGTAGAGGGAAGAAGGGAGAGAGGGAGGCAGGGAGAAAGGGAGGAAGGGAGAAAGAGAGGGAGGGAGAGAGAAAGGGAGGGAGAGAGGGAGGGAGGGAGAGAGGGAGGGAGGGAGAGGGAGAGAGGAGCTGAATGGCCCTGGAAAATGAGATGCACCTGAACCACCTCCCCGGGATGCTCAGGGCTCACGTGTCAAGGAGGAATCGCTGAGAACTGAGCTGCGAGACAACTTTCCACGGCCCGTGGAAACGAGGCAGGGTGCCCTGTTACAGGCCAGGAGTTAAACGCGGGGATCACCACCTGCCCCTCTCGGACTCTGCTCTCAGTATGTCAGAGCCAAGACACCTCCGCGTGGCAGGTGAATTCTGGGCACCCATCTCTGTGCAACGGCCGTTTCCTGACACTCTTCCTGCAAAATGCACAGCACCCCAGTCTGAGGCAGTGACGCCCAGACACCCAGGAGGAGCGCACGGCCATGCAGGCCACTTCCCCGCCCCCGGACGGCTGCGGGTAACGGGCAGCGTCTCCTACGGGGGCATGGATATGACTCGGGAGGCAGCCCAGCCCGGGACGGCCAGCGTCCTCACGGTGCCCCTGCTCAGGAGAATGTGCTTGGGAGATGACGTGCCCACTCCTCACCACCCTCTGCGGGTGCAGGAACAAACGTTTTCCATGCAGGGTCGCTAAGAAAGGAGTCGACTAAGAAAAAGACTCACTCCTAGCCACGTGCTGTGGGATCCTCTGGAACTGTCCAGGACGGCGGCTCAGCATGCACCAGGAACCACCCATGGGCCCCAGGGAACAGCGCCACCCCCAGGCCACCTGAAGCAGCTCCTTGGAAAGGTCCAGCAGTCCTGGCATGGCCCTCAAACGGGCTACTTCCTGCCAGCCAGGGCCAGGAACCGGAGCAGAGCGCCCCGGGGGCAGAGGCCTTTGGGCACTCGGAATCCATGGTCCAACAGTGCTCAGGATCCGGGCTCCTCTGGGCTGCCCCAGACACCAAGACAACAAAGATGAAGGCTCAAGAAACAGGCGGCAGCGTTCCGGGGCCTGTCTTGGGGACTTCCTGTGATCGGGGACACGTTTTCATGGTCACAAGGGCCTGAAATCAGGCAGTTGGCCCTGCTCCACCAGCCACGGGATGGGCTAGTCACCCACCTCTACAAGGAACCCCGCGGCCCGCAACTAGGAAACCAGCAAGTGTGTCTGGGTGGGTGACAGGCCTCCCGCACGAGCCACGACTTGGGGTCAACCAGGAATCTCGGCTACGGCAAGGTCGGGTCTGACACAAGCTTCTTTGTGTCTGACGCTGCTTCTATTCTCAAGCGAGGCAGGAGCCGCCAGACTTGGTCACCAACAGCCTGGGGACGAGGCGGGGGTGAAGCTCAGTGGCAAAGCACACGCCCTGCGTGGTGGGATTCTGGGTTCGAAACCTGGTTCTGCATGAGCCTGAGCACCAATGGGCATGGACCCCCAAATACGGGCTGTGTACCCTGCCCCCTTTAGCTTACTTATCTGATCCCAGCACACACACACACACACACACACACACACACACACACACACACACACACACACACACACATGCATGTACACACGCACACACGCATGCCCTCCTGTCCCAGGCTTCAGCACCATTTCCTCATCTGCCCGGAACGCTGCTCTCAAGCTGAGTGAACTGCCCCTTCTCTCTCCAGAGCTTGTTTTTCTCTCCGAGGACAGCCTCGACAAGGCGTGGCCTGCACACTGCCCAGCACTGT
This sequence comes from Sorex araneus, assembly GCF_027595985.1. NCBI lineage: Eukaryota > Metazoa > Chordata > Mammalia > Eulipotyphla > Soricidae > Sorex > Sorex araneus. Next base: position 127,850,237 of record NC_073303.1, read on the forward strand.
CCAGGAAACACCTGTGAGATGCCCCAGGAACGAGCTTTTCTTTTAGGGCCACGCTTGGCCACACAGGGGCTACTCCTGGCAGTATTCAGGGGGATGTGCGGTCTCAGGGATCAAACCCAGGGCTATTGCATGCCCCAGCCCTGAGCTGTCTGCCTCATCCTAGCTCACTTTTTCCTAACCTATATTTGTTTTCTGGCTCTTTGGAAATGGGCTGAGAGCAATAATGGCCCCAGCATCGGCCCCAGCGAACATCTCCAGACGTCTGTCTGGGCAGTTCACTCTCGGCATGGCTGTGTGGCCGTCACCATCAGCCGCCTCCACAACATCTTCCTAGACCAGAGGGAAACTCCGTCCCCTTCAAACAAGAATGACCCTTCTGTCCCCCAGTGACCATTCTGTCACTAGGGATTCGACTACTCTTTGTCTATATGAACTCGCCCACTACTGTCCTGTTACATCCGGCTCACTGTATTCAGTGTTACCCCTTAGTTGATTAAATGTATTTGATAATAAACACTAGTGAACTTCCAGATTGTTTCATAATTGGTAACAAGCAAGCGAATAATAGCGAAAGGAGAAGATTGTTTTAGGAGGCGAGAAGTCAAGCTTTAACGCTGACAGACATTTGCTGGTTTCCTCAGACCAAATCTCTGTGTTCCCAAGCGGGCAGAATGGGCCCAGCCCTGGCCTGTCGTTGTTATCTGGTTTGACTCTTACCCTTCCCTTGAGGAAATTCTCCCTTCTTTCACGACCAATATGTTCCTCCTGACTCTCCTCAGCAGACTATAAATTCCCCAAGGGCAAGACCCATGGGTTTCCTCCTGTGGCAACTGAGTTTGCAGAAGCCTCCACGCAGCTATTTCTAGAGCCAGGGTGTGGAGCGCAGATGTTGTGGAAGGGAAAGGCTGACTCGAAGCGCCTGCTGCCTTCCCAGGAACTCTGCCTGCAGCCTGGGCCCAGGCGGCTCTGCTACTCATGGCCAAGGGGCCTCTCCGAGCCTCGGTCCTGTCTGTTGAGTGACACCTCTAGGGGCCACCTCAGCGTATGTCAATCTGGTCCTCTGGGAGGCCGGATGTACGTCTCTGGGCATCTGTCCCATCAATTCGCCATGCCAGTGAACTGCAGCTGTATTTCCGGGGCACCTGGCCAGGCCCTGGGCCTCTCTCCTCACCTGTGGATGGTCTGCACGCCACACTGGTGGAGTAACTTTCCACGGGACCCTTCCACGAGACCACCTATGTTCCCTGGAGGGATGAGGTAGGTAGGAGAAGGTAGGAGAAGGTGGATCCAGCTGACTGGGGCTGAGTCTACAAAATGAGCAATAATTCCCTCTGTTTTGTGAGTCAGTGACCAGTTCAATGAGCACTTTTCACTGTGACTGGTACAAGGTAAACACTTCATGAATGACACCGAATGGGCCCTCTGAGAGAGAACCCTACTGTGATGGCTGAGTGCAGGGCATTGTGTCTACACAGCTTGTTCTCTCACAGCACTGGCTAGGTAAAGAGAGTTGGTGCTAACATAGAGGGTCAGTGGTTGCTAAGGGCTATTCTCTGCCCTCTTAACCCACACAGCAACAGGGCCTATCCCAGGGGGTTCATGGAAAGATCCTCGTGAGAACTGCCATAGGAAAGAAGGGGGAGTCAGATGAAAGGACATTCTGTCCCTCTTACCTATGTACCAGGCATAGGAAATGGCTCACAGGAAATGGCGCATCATGTTCCCCTGGTCCCATCAGGACTTTCCATTATTCTCCGTGTCTCGCACTTCTATTTCATCTGCCCAACCCCAACAGATGGCGAGTTCCCCTACTAAACACAGAAAACACCCAGCAAGTGTTGAATGAACTTTCTTTTCCCTTCTGAGTCAAGGCCCACACTTCCAAAATGGCGGCCAAGTCAAGGTATGAGACCAGGTGGCCAGGCCAAGGCCTCCCTTCCACAGACCCGCACTCCACAGCCAACCAGTTCACATTCTACCAACATGCAGATACACGAAAAAGATGCTCAAACTCAATCTCTGTGGTATTTATTTCCACCTATGATGCAAGAATTCCAACCAAGACTCCCTCCTTTGGGTTCTCCCTTCGGCAAGGCGCTAAGTTCATCCCCCTCCAGTCGCCTTACCTGCATAGCTCAGAGAGCGTGAGCTTCAGAGCGCTTTCACCAAAGACTAGTAAGACCATTCGAACAACTGGGTAGTTGTTTAGAATAGCCAACAGGACCGGGTTATGTGTTAAAGGGAGATTATGAGAGACAAATTCATTCCAGCTGCTCCCTCCTTTTGTGGAAGCCAACTCTTGGGCTGGCTGACGATTTTATTCATTATAGTTAACGTTCCACTTCCCACCCCCACACGACGTGTTCTCTCGCCACAAGTGGTGCAAGAGCAATTAAGCGCTTCTGAGGAAGACAGGCTGGGCTGCAGACAGAGGGAGGGGGCCACCTGGCACCTCCCTCAGATAACTCGGGAAGACACAGTGAGGAAAACATCATTTTCCTGTAAGGACATGGATGTGAAAACTCCACAAGCACATCCCTGCCCTCTATCACTGGGGATAAAGAGTAATTACGCCTCTGTGAAGAAGCAGGGGCAAAAGCCTGGGTTTTCCAAAATGTCACACCCCCCCCTCCAGGGTCCAACTGGCAAACAGCACTCTCAACCGAAGAAGCAGTGATTCACCCACTGCCCTTGATGGCCATTCCATGTCCGACTGCCTCTGAGAGTCTAAATGCACACAGGACACTGTGGGTCCTCAGTAGAGGGGTCTCCTGTTTCACTTCTCCAGATACCACTGAATAAGACAGCTTTGATGTTTCAGTAAGTTTAAGAGAGTCATGATAACGGATATTCTTGGGAGCTTGCTATCAAGCTACACGTGGCAGAACATGCCAAAACTGGAGACTTGTATGACACTACTTTCTCTTTAAACAGTAATCTGACAAAGGAGAATTCTTCCCTATCTCTTTGCTCCCACAATTCTTAAAATATTTGACAATACATGATATAAATGGTGCAAGTCATTAAAGAGATCTTACCAATAGGTGGTCATATGGTGCAAATTTTAGGAAATGAAGGAATACTTAAACCACATATACCCGAACACCCTTTGCTGCCTATAAATAACAGCAATGGGATAAGAGTGTATAAAGATGAGGGCATGAGAGCAATAGTACAGCGGGGAGGGCATTTGTCTTGCACGCAGCTCACCCAAGATCGATCTCAGGCATCCCATATAGTCCCGCAAGCACCGCCAGGAGTAATTCAGGGTCAGGAGCGCCCCTGAACATAGCTGGGTGTGACCCAAGAAGCAAAAAAAATATGCTCGGGATTCTCAAATTGAAAGGTCAGAATGACTGGGAAAAATATCATTTAAAGACTACCAACCTTTAAAATTAGCAACAGTCAGAAAAAATGTTTCTAGCATAGTATGTATGTTGGCTCGCTTGTTTCACATAAAACTAACAAGCGTGGTAATTATTATAAAAAGATTCCTCACACATATGAAATTTACCCAATTAAAATGTTATGGTTCACATTTCACTATTTCCCACAGAAAATGTTGCACGTACGATGCTCATAATTGTCCTGATCTTTCTAACAAAGTAGTTACAGTCTTCACTGCCTCGGCTGTACATAGTCCCATTAAAGGCTGACTAACACCATAACCGTAGGACGAATTAACCGCTCTTAGATAATCAAGAAATATTTAAAAGCTATGATTGTGAGCATTTGAATCCAAGAATTTCCCAGAGTTAATTCCAATGTTCTTACGTGAACTGGGTTTTCAAATTAAAATTCCACATGTCTGGAAGAGAAGCATCTAACAAACTATGGAGAATGTCAGTGAATCAGTGAATGCAGTAACAACATGGGTGGGGGGAGAGGGGGCGGTAACCATGATCCGTTCATTCCTGACATACAGGGATGGCGGCTGCTCTCGGCACCCCTAGGAGTAGTTTATGATCAATGGACCCCATAAAGGGCACCAGGCAGTGAAACTCGAAAATGCCAGGTCCTCCGAAGATCACATGTACTTTATGTCTTATAGAAAAATGGAAAGAAAGGGAGACTGGGATAATATTAAAGCAGGCTGCACACTTACCTTGCACCTGGATGATGGGATTGGATTCCCGGCACCCTAGATGGTCCCACTGGCCTGCCAGGAGCGACCCCTGAGCGCAGAGCCAGGAAGAAGCCCTGAGTACCATTAAATGTGACTGACACCCCCATAAAAATAATAGAAGAGAGGGAAAACTGAATTCTGGGTCTTGGGGGGTGGGGCGTCTACCCTCTGTGTCTCTTGGTACGAGGAGAAATCCTCTGAGATGCCGATGAGGGGTCATTTTGATTGTTGCAGAATTTGAACTCAGCCTCTCCTGGGTCCCTGAACCCTCAGCAGCCTCATCACTGGGCCTCTCACTCCCCAACCCCAGGGGAAACACCACTACCGCATCCTGTCTCCAGGTTCTCTGACCTCTGAGGTCTTGTCAGGATCAGCGAGGGAAAACTGTTCTTCCTGACCTACAGGTGACATGAGCTACGGAGAACAGTGATGAGACGGAGTCACAGCAGCACCTGAGGCTGGTGGGCAGCCTCCGTGTTCACCCTGCTTCCCCTGGTCCCACCACATAAACACAGGGGCCGGGATTTTCAGATGGCAGGTCCTACTGATCCAAAACCCCAATACGCCAAGACTCAACCTAATTTACTTCTTCCACACAGAGAAGCAATAAAGATTTCCTCATGAAGAGCCCATAAGAGGCTGAGATAGCTCCTAAGTCAGAGCAAATAAGATCCCGGTGGGAGGCAGTGATCACTGCACGGCAGGTGTCTCCTGCACTCACCTGGAAGCAGGACAATGAACTGAAAACTCTCTAACAAAACCTTCATCTCCAGGGGCTGGAGCGGAGCATGGCAGGTAGGGCCTTTGCCTTGCACACGGTCAGCTGGGCTTCAATCCCCAGCATGCCAAGGGTCCCCTGAGCACTGCCAGGAGTAAGCCCTGAACACAGCCAGGTGTGTTCCAAAACAGTAACAAAATGTTCACCTCGAGGTCGAACACTGATAATTTTTCTTAAAAATGGTATTTTACAAATGGCAAGTATGCTCATTTAACCAAAGAAAATAAATTTCAGAAAAATGGTCTTAATATGTTAACATTATCAAATTATAAAATAATTATATTACTAATGAATGAATTGATTATAATATTAGTTGCATAATATCCATAATAACATTCTTCTATACATGCGGCCGACCTGGGTTCGATTCCTCCATCCCTCTCGGAGAGCCCGGCAAGCTATTCAGAGTATCCTGCCCACACAGCAGAGCCTGGCAAGCTACCTGTGGCGTATTCGATATGCCAAAAACAGTAATAACAAGTCTCACAATGGAGATGTTACTGGTGCCCACTCAAGCAAATCGATGAACAACGGGATGACAGTGCTACAGTACTTTCCTTGATATATGGCTTTTTAATGATTTGGTTGGGTTTTGTTTCAGACCACGCCAGCAGTACAGAGTGAAAAATTCTTCCTTTTGGGCTGACTCCTGACTCTGCATTCAGGGATCACTCTTGCTCAGGGGGCCACATGGGTTGCCGGGGACCAAGCCTGGGTCAGCCACGTGCAAGGCAAACACCACCATCCCACCCGCCCCTGCTGTATTGTGTCTCCAGCCCGGCCCTTCAAGCATTTTTGGCAGATGTCTCCATAAAAGAAACCACCTTGGATCCAAGGCCCTTTATTTCCTAGCAAAGAAAGGCCGCGCGCAACCAGTACCCAAAGCTCCCCATTTAAGACCAAGACGGAGACGAGCAGAGAGGCACATGATAAGAAGAGCCACAGCTAATAGAACTCGCCACCTTCTCTGCAGCTCCGGGCACCCATCACATGCACCCCGGTATGCTGTGTATGCTGTGCCCAAAGTTAAAAAAGTTCAAGTGCTGGACAGGCGGGCAAAGCTGGGAGCCAGAGTCCTTGTTGCCGCCCCACGCCCCCACACTGCGCCAACGATGGACCCTGCCATTTGGAACGAGACAAGGAAATGTAAAAATAAGACTGAAATGTAAAATCTCACCAGGACAAATGGGGACGCCTGAGTCTTTCAAAGGGTGTCATTACCCAGCCACCGCATCCAAGACTCGGTCGGGGCCTGGACACACAGGGACGTGCTGGAATGTGGGCCAGGCCGGGCTGGGCCGCTTTCAGAGCAGGCCTGGAGGTGGGTAACTGGCAGCCGGCCGGCCGTGGGGCCTGCTGGTCGGTAATGACAGAGCATGGACAGGCGAGGCGAAAGCCACAAGTGCCCTCACCCAGAGGTGGACAAGAACCCCGGGGGACGCTTCCACCCAACACTGCTGTGACACGCAAAGAAACGGCCTGTTGGCACACAGTTGAGACAAAGTGTGACTTTTTTTTTTTAAGTTAAAATCACAGTTTTTGTACTAATGGGCATAGATTTCAATGCAGACACCAGAACAACTGAGGGTGTCCTGGACACATCCTCAATCTTCTGACCCAAAGCTATTATATGGGACTCTGAAACTTCCACACCAGCTGTGGAGGGCCCCTTTGGAGAGAGTCTCGCAGCCTGTGTGGGTTTCAGGCCTGCCCACAAGGGCCCACACACTTATTAGGCTTCTAAATGCGCAGGCGCAACACAAATGGGGTGAATCAGAAACTCTGGGGGTGCGGCCCCAAGCAGTGTGCTGGGAAAGACGCCCAGATGTTCCGAGGCCTGCGAAAGTCTGAGGAAAACTGCTGCACAGGTCGGAAAACAAAGACTTAGTAGTAAAATGTTTAAGATCATCCTAGGAAGCAGGGATGGTCGGGGGAGGCGGGGGAGGGGGGGAGAGGACCACTGGGCTTAGCTCAGCAGTAGAGCAGGAGAGGACAGACTGGAAATCCTGGGTTCACGCCAGGAAGTGCCTGGCACCGAATGCCACCCTAGGAAGGCCGACCTCTACTGGACAGGGTGAGCACTCTAGGGGCAAGGAAGTGAGGTCACAGGAAGAGCAGGCGGGGAGATGCTGGCCACAAGAATCCAGAGACCCACTCGGAGGGGAGTGCTGGGATGCAGGAAGAGAGCACCGAGGTTCCACAAGGAGAAACTTGTGGTCCAGATCAGGCCCCAGAGATGTCCCGCTGGCACCCTTCAGGAAGGGCGAGGGGGAGACGAGTTGGGGGGGAGGAGGCTTTGCAGCTGACACGTGGGTGTCCCAGGCAGACACCCCGCCAGGCAGGTGCGGTGGCCAAAAACGCAGAGAGACGGAGCTGGAGAAGCAAAGGCGGGGCCCCAAGAGGCTGGTCGGACACCACAGAGGAAAGCAATGCTGCTGGCGGAAAGGAAAATGGAGAGAGGGTGGGGAGCAAGACCACGCCCTGTCTCCCTGCCACCACCGACTAGGGAACCCCGGTGTCTGGAGGGGACCATCCAAAGGGAGTGGGAAAAGCTCGGGGAAGCTCAACGTCACCAACACTGCAGGGCCCGCCTGCCGGGGGCTGAGGGAGGAAGCTCAGAAGCCCCTGCCCACCCTGCTCCCCTCAGCCACTTGCCACCTCCCCTCGAGGGTGCTTAGTGGGGCCCCCATGGGGATGTAGTCGGGAAGGGACCCCAGTGTCAGGAAGGGAACAGTGCGCCCACTCCCTGCGGGCCCTCCCAGCAGGAGGTCCGGAGCAGCTCTGGGGATGCGCCAAGCGAGCATCTGCATGCTCCCACCTGGCTGGGCCTTCGGAGACCCCGGGCTTGTTTGTACCGAGGTTCTGCAGCGCGCAGACCCCCCAGGGAGTTGCTTCCAAGATGCTGCTCCTCACACCCGCTGTCCCTCGGGGAACGGGCCTCGGAGACTATCACCGCCTCAGGCACCCCCGGGCTGGGTTCAAAGTCAGGGGGTCTCTCGGTCCCCTGTGGGCTCACAGCCCATTTCCTGGCCATGAGCGGGACCGTTCTTACGAACCTTTGAGAACCAATTTCTCTTTTCTGTTTATTTATTTACTTTTTACTTTTTGGTTTTGGGGACATGCCCAGCAAAGATCAACTCCTGGTTCCACACTCAAGAAATACTCCTGGTGGGGCTTGGGGGTACCACTGGGATGCCGGGGATCAAACCTGGGTGACCAGCGTGTAAGGCAAGCGCCCTCTGCCCTGTACTATAACTTCAGTCCCCAAGTATATATATTTTTTCCTTGGTTTTGGGGTCACACCCAGCAGTGCTCAGGGCTGACTCTTGGCTCTGTGCTCAACAGGGCTTGGGGACAATATATGGTGCCAGGAGTAGAACCCAGGCTGTTCACGTGCCAGGCAAGTGCCCTCCATATTATACCACCCCCACCTCCCAGCTCCTGGTTTTCTTATGTTTAGATGAAAACCACAATTTCTCAATCCCCTGGTAGGAACGGTGTGTGTGCGTGTGCGTGAATGCATGCGTGTGTGTGTGTGTGATTGTAAGAAAACCTTCACCTGATTTGTGTATGTGTGTGTGATTGTAAGAAAACCTTCACCTGATTTGTGTATGTGTGTGTGTGATTGTAAGAAAACCTTCACCTGATTTGTGTGTGTGTGTGTGATTGTAAGAAAACTTACACCTGATTTTATTTTCCCCTGATGAAAACTGGAAGCCCAGGGTATGTACAGAGCTTTCATCAGATCCGCCAGGGGTGGTGGATCTAAAAATAGACTCTGAGCAGGGCCTCTGGGGCTCCCCGGGGAGCAGCCGAGGAGTCTTCCCGGGGACAAGCCAACTCGAAGGTCGCAGGCCCAATAAAAGCATCGCCTTCAAGATACAAGCCTGTCCCTTTCTTTCCAAACATCTGTTCTGCGTTTACCTAGGGTCCACCATTTAAAAAATTTATCGTTGCCACCAACTCTTTTATTTTATTTGGTGTGGGGGGTCACGGGACTCAGGTCTTACTCCTGGTTCTGCACTCAGGAATTATTCCTGGCAGGCTCGGGAGACGGTAGACGCTGCCGGGGATGGAACCCAAGACAGCTGCATGCAATCACCAACCATTCTAAAGGAAGGATATTTGGCCCCTTTCAGTGGCTGCGCCAGACCCCTCTTGAGGAGCAGGGTGGGCGCAGAGCACTTCACACACTCCTTCCTCCACAACCCTTCATCTTCAGAGGGCTGCGATGCAGATAGGATCCATGATTTTTTAAAAACCAATTTTATTGGGGTTGGGGCACTAGCAGAACGGGTAGGGCATCTGCTTTCCACAAGGCTGACCTGGGTTCAATCTCTGGCATCCCATATGGTCCCCCGAGCACCACCCGGAGTGATTCCTGAGTGCAGAGCCAGGAATAACCCCTGAGGAAACAAACAAAATTTTCCGCCAGACCAAAGATGTCATCAGTGGTCGCTGCTCGTACAAGGAACTGCCCAGGAGACACACTTATGGCAAAGACCCACCAGTTGCATGTGACAAAACCGCTGCTCGCTAACCCTTTTTGGACAATGTTGCTGGTTCCCCCAATCCAGAGCCTCTCCCAGAGTCAGGGCGAGAGGCGGGTGGTAGTACAATGGTCAGGGCATGTGCCTGGCACACAGCCAACCTGGTTCAGTTCCCGGCACCTCATGGCCCCCCAACCACTGCTGAGTGCAGCTCTGGGTGTCCCCAAGTAGATCCAGAGATTTTGCGTCCCCCATCCCGAGCCATCAGAAAAGCATGTCAGTGCCCTGTTCAGTGACACTTCACTCACCCCCCACGCTTATCTCTCCTCAACCGCCCGGAACACACGGCTCCTCCTCTCGGGTGGCTCTACGCAATGAGAAGTGCTCTCCCTGCTCAGGTGTGGCAATTACGGGCTTTCCTTACAAAGTGCCCTGCACGCAGACGCGGTTCAGACACGCCCTGATGTTTAAAGGGTGAGCGCATCTCCTGTACTGGGCATCTTTTTAAAACCCACCAACCAAACTCGGTCCCAGCACCTTCTTGCTACACAACACAGCTCTCGCATTCCTGGGCTTGGGGCAAACATCAAAGTGATCAAAAGACAGTTGAGGAAGAGCTGGAACTCTTCTTCTATCTTGGAGCAGCTAAAGATCAGCCGCATGGCCCAATACTGGTTTCAGTGATACAATCCGAAAATTAATGATAAGTATGTGAGCAGAGCGTAAAGGCTGTCGAGTAGCCAGTGGGGGCGGGGAGACTTTTTATGTTTGGGTTTTTTTCCACATAATAAAATTTCTTAATAAAGCTGGTTTATATATAGCTAACATCTCAAATGATCAGCCCCAGGGAAGGAAACATAATGGTTAGCAACCCGAAATAGTACTGTGGAATAATCCAAGCCATACCCCTTCTGGGTCAAGGGTATCTTGCCAGTGTGTCGTGAACCACACTTGAACATACGCACACGTGCGATATTCAGAGAATTCAATTCCAAACCAACTGTATTTGAACCTCCAGGCTCCAGGAAAAGGGGAGAGGGTTTGCTTTCACTGAGTTTGACTATTTTTTATCACTCGTGCTGGAAATATACTATTCTTGGAGCAAGAGAAAATTTACACTATCTCAATGCTTCTCTGCAGCTGGCAAAGATTTTAAGTATGCGGACTTGAATGGGTGCCTCAACATTCAGGGGACAATAAAAGGAGTCGGAGGGATGAACAAAGGCAGGGGGATGGTGCAGAAAATACTATTAAATCTGAAGAGTAAGTATTGTCAGGAGTAGTTGAGAAGTGGCCTCGTTTTCTGAAAACCTCCAAGACCGTAAAAAATTTATTATACACCAAAGGGAAAAGATTTAAGTCTAGCCTACTTTATTAAATTCCACCAGTGGCATGCATTTCTATTTAAATGTTCCTGCAGTTCCCCTAAACAAATACCTACATTGATTCTCTGAGTGCTTTCTGCAGCCACCTGAATCATCCTCCCTTCTCTGCAAACATGAAGAAATGATAAAGCGGAGGAATGAGACATGAAAAAGACAATCACTCTAAAGCATGCCCAGCCCTGCTGGGTACCAAATAAACTACTGGCTCAATGACTGGGATGGGAACCAAACAGAACAAAGGATCCTGATTTGTCCGATTCCAGCCAACTGCCATCCGAACCCAGTCACTCTTACGGGATGCTTCCAAAGTCAGCGTATGTGGGGAGTGCTGGAGAGAGTCCAGCGGGGAGGGACGGGCCTTGCACGCAACTGACCCCCTTGTGGTCCCCACCATCAACAGAGATTCCTGAGTGCAGAAACAGGAGTGACCCCCGTGCATGGCGAGTGCGCCGTCTCCATAGGGAAAGGCCCAGATGGTCTGAGAAAGGAGAGAGACAAAGCCACTGTCATCCACTTCCCTCGACCCATCCGCCACCCGCCCCTCTTACTTCCCTCAGTCCATCCGTCTCTCCTACCCACCCATCCCCACTGGGAATCCCACTATCTCCCACTGTCTATCCATTATCCACCCCCTGTGCATCCTCCCCTCACACCCCTCCCTCTGGGCCTCCCTCGCCCACCCAGCTCTCCTCCCTCCACCATCCCTCCCTTGAGGCATCCCTCTATCCACCCATCTCCTTCTCAATCCTCCGGCATCCATCCCTCCTGCCACCCATCACCCATTTTCCCAGATACGCGAGACTGTTTCTGTGTGAGGACACCGAGATCCAAAACTGTGAGTGCAAATTGGGCAGTTTTTCAAACTTCCTGTTTTCCCTGATGCCTCAACATGACCCCAGGCAGGCTGTCAGCCCGCCCACCGCCCAGTTGTACCACAGAGCACCCCCCCCCCACACACACTGCCCCGTGACACTCGAGCTCACTAAGGAGATCCCTTTATGTCTCTGCTTGCACATTCCACTTGACATCTCCCCTCCGATAAAGGCATTTCCCAGAAGTCCTCCCTGACCCCCGCTCGGTGAGGGAGCTCCCCTCCCGCCCCTCCGTCTGCGCCCTTCTCCCCACACAGCGTCCAGTCTTCCTCTTCAAGGGCCTCTGAGCGGCCTGCCCCTCCCACAGTCACTTCCACGCTGGCCTTCTCGGCCCTGCTGTAACAGAAGGGGCAAAACGAGCTTCCAAGTTCCCACCCTCCTGAGACACCCTAGGGGAGGCAACCAGCCCTCGAGTGGAGACGCCCCCCCGGCCACCAGCCGGAGAGAGGAGGCGTTTCCCCCCCACCCCCCGCAGGCCGCTGGAGTGGTGCGCAGAGGCACTCAGGGGTCAGCCATGAGGATTTGCCGAGAGGACCAGAGACTGGACAGCCTGACCGGGAGAGTGGGAAGCAGGGGCGAGGGGGCAGAGGCCCACTGCAGGAAGCCAAGCGAGGCTCGTGAGTGAAGGCAGCCAGGGCTGGGCGGGGGGAGAGGGCAGTCGGGCAGAGAAGGGGCCACTGCGACAACGACGGGTGGAAATGGTCACTCTGGAGAGGAACTGCATATGCTGAAAGGAGGGGAAGGAACAAGCAGGGTGACCCCTCAGTACCTGTACTGCAGACCATGACGCCCAAATGGAGAGCAAGTGAGAGACAGACAGACAGACAGAGACATAGAGGAAAGGAAAGGAATGGAAAATGCCATAGAGTCAGGCTGGGGGACTTGGCAGGAGGGAGACTGGGGACATTGGACGTGGACACTGGTGGAGGGGTGGGCGTTGGATCACTGTATGGCTGAAACCCAATCATGAACAGCTTTGTATCTGTGTATCACATGGGGATTCAATAAAAAGAAATAAATAGGAGCTGGGGGAGAAGGCAGTGTGGATAGGGAAGGGATCACTAAGTCAACGACAATTGGAGGGATCGCTCGGGATGGGAGATGTGTGCTGAAAGTAGGTAAGGAGCAAACATGATGGCCTCCCGGTATCTGTATTGCAGACCATAATGCCCCAAAGTAGAGAGAGAGTAAGAAGGAATGTACTTGCCACAGAAGCAGGGGGTGGGGTGGGGTGGGGGTTGCGGGAGGGATTCAGGATCATTGGTGGTGGAGAATGGGCACTGGTGGAGGGATGGATGCTTGATCATTATACGACTGAAACGTAACCACAAAAGTTTGTAAATCTGTAACTGTATCTCATGGTGATTCAATAAAAAAGAAAAAAAAAGAACTGCTCTGGCTGTTCTGTGCCTGGCAGGGGCGCGTCCTGCTGCGAGAAATAGCAGGAACAGGGCAAAGACCCCAACGTGTGCCTGGAAGAGGAGGGAAAGAGTTTAGCATCTCTGCACAACTTCCCGTGGCTCTTTGCTCTTCCCGAGAGAAGGCGTTAGGGCCATGAAACTCACGGCAGGCACGACTCAGCAGACCAGAAAACATCACAGCTACCGAGACGCTTTCTCTCCTAAGGAGCCTAACGTCTACGGGCTCACTTATTGGTTACGATGTGCTGTTGGTGTCCACCAATGTCTGAATAGTCAAAATAGTAAAAACCTCATATGCCTTCGTAAAAGTACATTTCCAACGATAACCTGTGCGGAGAATAAATTCGTGTTAACAGTCGCCCAAGAGAACTGCGGGTGATGAGTATTTTCTGAAATCCCCGCAGAAAGCCTGGCTCCTAGGCACTGAATCTATTTGGAAGGGCTGTCCTACAAAAACCTCTTCCTCGCAACTATTTACCAAATGAAATTGACTTGCCGCCTTCTAGCAATTTCTCCCTGGGTGTAAAAGAGCATTTGGCAACCCGAAGGAGTGTGTGAGACGTTCTGTGATCATTTTTTTTTTTTTTAACAACTGGAAATGTGTATCCCACAGAACCCACCGCCTGAAATGGCTTTCTTTTCATCCCTCAGATTACTGCTCAGCCCCTCCTCGGGAATTCCTGAAATACCTGCAATTCTTTCTCTTTCACCACCAGAAGACTCCTATTAGCAGCTGGACTTGGAGAAACATTACCCTTAGGCGGGCCAGATGCTTACAGACCCAGAGGAATTTCTTCATAATGTCCCCCGACCTGGGGGGAGGGGGACCACATTCCCTGAGAAATTAACCAAGCCCCCCCGCCCCCGCCCCCAGGAGGGGAAAGCATCCCTCTGAAAGCAGCAGAAACTCGGATCATGAGGGCTTCCCCAACTGTAGAAAATCGCCGTTGATGACGTGCTATACATTCAGGATCAAAACCTGCAACAGACTTTCGTCCCTTTGGGCCTGGAATGTGCATGGAGACAGCATCAAAGGGGACGCTTCCAAAAGAGAGTCAGCAGAGAACTCAGACTTCACAGAAACACACAGCAGATGCCCCGACCCGGCAACCCCCCGGTGGACAGAGGAACCGGAACCATCGGTCTTTCCATGTATGGACGAGGAGGTGTCTCCTGAGCACTTTTCAGGCGGCCCCACCAGCAATTCTCGGCCAGCTGGACCCCCAGTCCCACACCAGGGCGGGCGGCGGAGACACTGCTCGGGGCTGAGGTACCAGGGCCGCCCCCCACCCGTGCTGCGGAGGCGTGCAGGGGTGCCCCAACCGTGCTTTGGAGCCTCGGGGACGGCACCAGCCATGTCTGGGGGAGCTGCCGTGCCTCAACAGAACTCAGGCCGGGTGCATGCCAGACAGGCGCCCTCACAGGCAAGCCATCCCCTACCGCCCCATCAGGACGACTCTTCTCTGTGGTCACTGCCAGCAGTGCTCAGGGCTTGCTCCTGGGTCTGTGTTCAGGCATCACTCCTGGCAGGCTCGGGGGACCCTATGCACAGTGCCCAGCACTGAACTGGGGCTGGCCACATGCAAGGCAAGCACCTCTGTTATCTCTGTGGCACCACAGTGCTTTCAAAAGGCATCATGTGAGTGAAATGAGTCAGAAGGAGAGGGACAGACATGACATGACTGCCTTCATTCGTGGCATATGATTTCTAAGAAATTTTAAAATAGTAGAAAACAAATATCCAAAGCCAGGGAAAACGGGGCCCAGGAGAACTGATCAATGTTTGGAATCTACCACAGGTGTGTGAGGAGCGGAGGGGAGGTGAGATAGAGAAGGGACCCGGATGACAGTAATAGCCGGAAATGGTCACACTGGATAAGAACTGAGTGTGAAACGTAGGTAAACGGATATTCCTGATAACCTTTCAGTGTCTGTATTGCAAACCACAATGCTCAAATGGGGAAAGGGAGAGGGAGAGGGGGGTGGAGGATAGAGAGAGGTAGCAGAGAAAGAGGGAGAGAGAGAGGGAGGCAGCAGAGAGAGAGAGGGAGAGAGAGGGAGGCAGCAGAGAGAGAGGGAGGAAGGGAGGCAGAGAGGGAGAGAGAGGAAGAGAGAGAGGGAGAGAGAGAAAGAGGGAGAGAGAGAGGGAGAGGGAGAGAGAGAAGGAGGGGGAGAGGGAGAGGGAGAGAGGAAGACAGAGAGGGCGGGAGAGAGAGGCAGCAGAGAGAGAGAGGGAGAGAGGGAGGCAGAGAGGGAGAGAGAGGGAGAGAGAGAGGGAGGCAGCAGAGAGAGAGGGAGAGAGAGGGAGGGAGAGAGAGAGGGAGGGAAGGAGGGAGAGAGGGAGAGAGAGAGAATTGCTGCCATTCAGGCTGGGTGGTGGAGGGGTGGGGGGTGACGGGAGGGAACCTGGGGACTCTGGTGCTGGGAAACATACACTGGTGAAAGGGTGGGTACTGGGACATTGAAACACAATCATAAACAGCTTTGTAAGGATCTGTCTCACAGTGATTCAAGTTTTAAAAATCCACTAAAACAATCACATAAATAAATAACTTAAAGGACAGCACGCCACTGAGAGCACAGCACAGGCCGGAGCTTGCGGACCCAGGCACGGAGCTGCCCGGCCCTCCACCTTCCTCGAGTCTGAGGCCCACACCTGTCGCATCGACAGCAGGGGATGTAAACCAAGAGCCTACGGGCCCCAAAACGGAGGAGGGAGAGAAGATGCAGGGGCCGGAGCCCCGCGGCAGGGGGAGCGGAGCAGGCGCGAGGACTGGCCCTGCAGGCTGACCGTCTCCCGGGTCAGGGTAGGGACCCCCGTCCACGTGCCGCTGGGTTCCTGGAAGAAGGTGCTTTGTGCCTCTCCCCTGCCACGAGACGCACCGGACACTGGCTCGCCGCCCAGCTGGCCCGGGCACACGCCCTGCTCCCCACACGCAAACACCAACGCAAGCTGGTCTCAAAGGGAAAGGAAGGAGGAAGTGGGGGAGAAGACGCCAGGGAGGAGGAGAAGGGACCTCGGAAGGCCTGTTCTGAGAAAAGGGAAATGAGCACCCAGCACTTGGCACCCAGTCCTGGTGGGGGCAGGGCGGGGAGATGGTTCTGGAACAAGGCCGTGCAGGGAGGGGCCGTCTCTGGGGGCCGCCCTTCCAGAGACTCTGGATACGACCCCTCTCTAGGACCGAGCCAGTCCCCACGCAGGTCCATCAGGAACCCCAAAGACACCCCCCGGAAAGAGCGTGCACCCAGAGGGGAGGCTGAGGAGAGGTGGGGTGTGCAGCACCCACCTGCCCCAGGGGGCTTGGCCGAGATCTCTCCATGCGCCCGGCCCGGCTCAATCCATGTCACATACATGGCCGGCCCCTGAGCAACACGGCTGCTCCCGCAAGGCCCCGAGCAATGCTCAGGAGTCCCTGCACTCCGGGGCTCCTAGGAACAGCGTGGGAGAACCCCAACCTCCCCGCAACAAGAATAAAAAGGAGTCAAATCTACGCCTGGGAGGGACCGGGGTGGATGAGAGGCCCCTAGGGGACGCCAACGAACACAGACCCCCACGGGGCCCTGTCCTCTCCCGTCCCTGGCTCACACACAGGATGGGCCTCTCCCCACTGTGCTGACATGAGCCAGCGGCCACTGACCCAGCGCCTCCCCCTCTAGCACAGGGGGCTGCCGTCGGCTCTGCTGGGGGTTCCACACCAAGGATCTCTCAAGAAGACCACGGTCATTCACCCCTGCTACAGGGGGCTCCGAGCCATGCAGAGAGCACGGTCATTCACCCCTGCCTACGGGGGCTCCGAGCCATGCAGAGAGCACAGTCATTCACCCCTGCTACAGGGGACTCTGAGCCATGCAGAGAGCACAGTCATTCACCCCTGCCTACGGGGGCTCTGAGCCATGCAGAGAGCACAGTCATTCACCCCTGCCTACGGGGGCTCTGAGCCATGCAGAGAGCATGGTCATTCACCCCTGCCTACGGGGGCTCCAAGCCATGCAGAGAGCATGGTCATTCACCCCTGCCTACGGGGGCTCCAAGCCACGCAGCTGCCAGCGCAGAGGGGCAGGAGGTGGGGGTCACGCCCAAGGGTTGGAGGTGCAGCCCAGGAAGACAGGCAGGTCAGCGTTGTTTCCTCCAACCCCCACCTCCCGTCATGGGGAAATGCTCAGCACGGAAGTCTGGGGAAGTTCTGGGGAACCACCTGGTTGTCATCAAGCGCCCTGGTATCCTGGGCCTCGCTGTCTCCACTTCATCTGAGGGAGCCGTTTAAACACCGGCATCTCTGGGCCCTGCAGGCCCCACCTGGAAACATGCTTCTGGCCTTTGTTTGTCTGTGAAAAGGTCAGCACACGCGTGTGTTCTATGCATGGGAATGGCGACAATTGACAGCAGCACGGAAGAGACGCCAACACTCCCCGGGAAGGCTACATCCTGGGCACACGGATGTCTAGAATGTTCTAAAAAGTTCCACTGGACACCCCAAGTGGGCGTCATGGCCTTTGACTCCCATTGCCTGCTTAGCTACCGTCCCACATCCAGACTGCCCAGGGTCTTTCCGGAGTCGGCCTGATTCACTTGCAAAGCAGAGAGCTGCCGTTAAAGCCAGACACCACAGGAAGAGAGGGACAGACATAGAAGAACTGCACTCGTTTGTGGAATATAAAATCACATAATATGAGACTGACACCAAGGACAGTAGACACGAGGGCCAGGAAGGTTGCTCCATGGTTGGCAGCCTGCCTTGTGAGGAGGGGAGAAGGCAGCTGGGATAGAGAAGGGATCACTAAGTCAGTGATGGCTGGAGGGATCGCTCGGGATGGGAGATGTGTGCTGAAAGCAGATAAAGGACCAAACGTGATGGCCTCTTGGTATCTGTATTGCCCAAAGTAGAGAGTATGGGGGAAACTGTCTGCCATGGAGGCAGGGGGAGGGTTGGGATGGGGGGAATACTGAGGACACGGTGGTGGGGAATGTGCACTGTTGGAGGGATGGGTGTTCGATCATTGCATGACTGAAACTCAAATATGAAAGCTTTGTAACTGCAGCTCACCATGATAAGGGAAACAAACACACACCTAGGTGGGGGCGGGGAAAAAAGATTCAGTCAGGTTAAAAGCAAACAAAAAAGCTGGACACCAGACCGAAGGCTTGGCCCAGGAATACCACCAGTCCACAAACACCACCGGTCCAGTTCTGCTCTTGGCTCTGTGGCAGGCCCACCCGCCTCCTGAACAGACCTGCGGGCGTCAAGCTGTTTTGC
The DNA here is from genome assembly GCF_027595985.1 of Sorex araneus. NCBI lineage: Eukaryota > Metazoa > Chordata > Mammalia > Eulipotyphla > Soricidae > Sorex > Sorex araneus. Next base: position 127,868,564 of record NC_073303.1, read on the forward strand.
TGTTTAGACATTACCTAAGTTCTGCCTGCCCCAGCACCCAACTTCCAGTCTGAAACAGTGTTGGCACTGCGACAGGAAAAGGAGATTTGATTCTCGTCTTCCCTCTGCCAGACCCTCCTCGGGCCCACGGCTGCTCGTTTGCTTGAAACTCACGCTCTTGCCTTGTCAGAAAGGAGTATCTTCATTCCCGGGCCTCGGAGAAGCCTGCCTGCTGCTTCTCCTTGAAGCACTTATTTCAACTTCAGAGTTACTCCTGGTTCCTGGGCTGACGACAGTCTTCTCCAGAACACAAATGTCACGGAGGAAACCCAGCATGGCCGACGTCTGGGCTGACTGTACTATTACGTAGTGACGATTTAACAAACATTAAAAAATAAAAGTAAAAATGCCTATCCCCAGAAGAAAAACAGGTGCCCTAGAGCAGTGGGGGTGTGTGGGGGGTGGTGTAAAACACAGATGGCCCTGGGCTGGGGGCCCCCGTGCTAACTGCTGGCTGAGGCCTGGGGTCTCTCTGTGAAGACTCCCCTCCCCCATCTGCAGTCCAGAGCTTTGGTGCTTCCTATAACCCCCCCATCCCCAACCCTCCAGGCTTGGAACGAGGCGAAGATCCCAATCATCAGGGCTGTCCAAGTCAACCACAGCGACAGGACAGGTGCGTGACACCTCCAGGACGGGAGCCAGCAAAGCCCTGCGAGCTCGGCCCGAGGGCGTGTGCCAGAAGGCACCGCCTGCCACCCCCGCTCGGGCTGGCGGACACCCCCACACCCCACAGGCTCACTGCTGGTGGCTCCTTCCACAAATAGCCTGGCTGAGCGCGTTGGTGGGGAGGTGGTCCCCGAGTTTACGGGAGAGTCTGAGTCATGGCCAGGCCTCCCCGTCCATGTTTGCTCTCTGACTCACCCTGAGGGGGGGGTTCCCCAGGCTCCCCCAGCGTCTGCTAACGACCCCAAGTTTTACCTGGTGGGCTCAGCCCCGAGGGGGGAAGGGCTTCCCGATTCGGGGAGCTGCCAGGCACCATGGGGTCCTGCTAAGGCTCTGGGGCAGCCCACAGCGGCCCGCACAACCACACATGTGGCACAGGCAGGGCTGAAAGCCCAGTGGACCCTAGGGATATCCCTGTCCCCTCCAGGTGGCCACACCCCAGTATCAGACCCGAGCTCTACTTCCTGTGTCCGTGCAGACCCCAGGACTGTGGGCACAAGACAGGGGCGACCGCCTTGCATACAACCAAGCTCAGTTCAAGCCCCGATATGACAAAGTCCCGGAGCACCACTCGGAGTAACCCCTGAGCACGAAGCCTGGGGGAGCTCCCGAGCACCCACCCCACCCCCATCACCCCAAAAAAGGCTCCATTCCAGAAGATTCCGACGGCCAGGGCAGGCTCCGCAATGATGCTCGGGGGTACAGTGACACAAAATAAAAGTTCTTATCTTAATGCCTGCCCTGCGCTTCCCCCCGTGGGGTCCGGTGTGGGCACCCCAGCCAGAGCTCTCCCCGCCTGCCCCACCAAGCCCCACACGGACTTAACCTATTACCCCCCTACCCCAGCAGGACCCTACCGTAGGGTTCAAGGATGGCTGTCACAAATGCAGAGGCCCAGGCACCCCCTCCCTGACACCCACGAGCCGAGAAGACTTCAGGTCACTCAGGAGACCCCCACGAACAGTGGCTCCTGCTCTCACGTCTCACCTCGGGGCAGTTTCCTGTACCCAGACCTCAGCCCACTTGATCTGATTTGCATTTGATTTTGCTTTATCTTGGGGGGTTCCTCAGTAATGCTGAGACATGCAGGAGCTCAGGCCCCAGGGTGCTGGGAAGGTCACACAGCATCACCCAGGGGAACTTCTGCACATTCAGAGTTCTAGCTCAGGGCCCAGGAGCTGGCTCAAAGGGCGGTAGCGCAGGATCGAGCAGGGTACTCCAGGTGTCCTCAGGGGTGATCTTCAAGCACAGTACCACGAGCATCACTGGGTGTGGCCCCCAGACAAAATAACAAAAATCAATGTTATCTCTGGGACCCACCCCTCCCCAAGGGGACCTCTGGCTTTTTCACCCCCTGTGCTGGTCCATTAGCACAAGCTCATCGGGACCCGTTCTTGACTCTGCCAGTCCCGTCAGTCAGTCTAAGATGCACAGAAACTGAAGAACCTAGAACGAAACGCAGATGGTCCCCCCAAAACCCAAAAGCACCCCAGAGGGAGAAGGGGACTTTGAAAGCCACCAAAATGTCCCCAGCTGAACTTCTAGGGTATTTCTGAAACCCAGGCCAGGCAGGTGAGAGTTAAAAGCTTTAACCTCCATCTCAAAGCGGATCCACAAATGCTCGGCTGAAGAGCCAGTGGAGCCGGAGGGGACAGCTGGCCTGGGCTTAGCGGTGCAGGGTGTGTCCCTGGGAGAAGGCCACCAGCTCAGGGGCTGAGGATGGCTGGTCTGCACCCCAGGCCCTGCTGGAGAGCCACGTTTTCCCACCTACCTGTGCGATTCAATGCCAACTTCCCCTGACAAGCCACTGTCTTGTATACAATTACAATTGCTTCCTGACGATGAGCAAACCAGGAGATAACTGCCCCATGCTTCCCTCTAAAAGCCACTGGGTAATCTGGCCTGCCCAAGCATCCGGTGGGGAAACACCACCTTGACATCCCTTCCTTTATTCAACACACAGAACGACATGGGGCACCCTGTAGAGAGAGAATGAATCCTGCCCACTGCCCCGTGGAACTCGGCACCATCGCCCAGGGAGACTGTGGTTCAGACAGCTGCAAAGTTCGGGGCCTAAGGGCCCCAGGGAGCAGCCCAAGGTCCTTTCAGAGCTCAGGAGAGAAAGCACAAATGCTAGAGCGGGCAAAGAAAAGAGCAGCGAGGCTCATGTTTGCAGGGATGAGCATAAGCGTGTTAAGAGGAGATCAGAACAGAGGACAGCTGAAGGAGGGAAGGGCTAACGAATGGGGGGGGACCCCAAGTCTGCAATCAAATGGGATGAGAGGCATATGAAAGGGGAAGTGAATTAGCCTCCTGACAGACCACCATGATAACTGTGCATCTATGAAGGCATCTGGCCAACTGGTACACCAGGTGCCATTCACCCACTTAATTTCTTTTTTTCCTAATCAGAAAGACAACCTCAAATGAAGCCAGGACAGAGAGCAAAGTGGAAAAGGGACTTTCCTCTCTAAGGACACGGCATCCAGTCTTCTTCTTCCCTTTTCTTAAAGCCACACCTCATGGCGCGTTGGGTTTACCCCTGGCTCGGCATCTGATGGGCTCTGGGGACCACATGGAGGGCCAGGGATTGGCCAGGGGTCAGCCACATGCAAGGCAAGTGCCCTCGCTGCTGTTCTGGCACTCTGGCCCCTTCCTCTGCAAGGACATGAGCAAGCACGAGAGGAGCCGCGGCAAGCATGGCGGTGGGCAGCCCGGGTTCCGCACCCAGGCTCATCATGGCTGCTGTAAGATTGTGAGGAGGCAGTTCACGTTCTGGGCAAGAGAGATGGGCAGCCATCCGTCCCCTCGGCAAAAGACTGCCACGCCAGCAAGAGGGGCACAAAGACCTTTCACCAAAATAGAGTCTCCACAGGTAGCACACATTCTTGGCATGCTCGCACACACGTTACCATGATTTTAAAAAACCCAGACGGCACAATAGGCACAATACCTGCCCCCACCACCCTTTCCCAGCAGGCAAGGGGAGTGCCAGGCTCAGACAAAGCAGATACCGGAGATGCCAGAGCAGAGAAATGGAAATAAACAGGCTGGTGCTGAGATGGCAGAGCCCCGGATCCGGCATTCCTGAGAACTCCCTCCAGCCAGGCGTTCCGTGGGCTTTCATGGGGGCATCTTCTGAACTGCAGCTCGGCACAACATGGCCGCTCTGGGAATGTGCCCCAGAAAGGATGCCCCAAAGGCTCTGTATGCAGAGAATGCTTGATTCCCAATACACAAAGTCTAATTAACAAATGTGAAGACAAACTGAAATGGTCCCATCGAATTTCCTCCATTACCAGTCTGGCTTTTCTTAATAGTTAAGGTCAATCCATAATAAATATCCAGCAGACATTTATCTAAATTAAATACATATACATAAAAAAACAGACTTTTAATAGACGAGGAGTCACTATTATGATGCCAGAAGGAAATGTGAGAAGATATACATGAACATTAGAAGGAACTCTGTCATTGGCCATAAAAATGTTGTCTAATGTAGGAGCCAGAGAGATATGTACAGATAATTAAGGTGGGTGAGGCACTTGCCTTGCACACAGCAGACCCAATCTCATCCCCCGGCATCCCAAATGGTTCCCCTGAGCACCACCAGGAGTGATCCCTGAGTACAAAGCCCGGAGTAACTGCTGAGCACCACTGGGTGTGGCCCAAACAAAAACAAATAAACAAAAAAAAACCCAAAAAATAGAAGTCTGTGACACAACCGTGAGGTCTGGAGTGTAATTACCACAAAGCTCTCAAGACTTTCAAATGAACTCAGTGATTTTCAACCTTTTGCACCCACAGACCAGACCGTGGATGTAAACTTTCCCTCGCCCCTCGCTGAGAAGCCAAACCACTTTTCCAACCAAGAATGCCTCACACACCAGATGAGACAGCTCTCCCCAACCCCTCCACTTCTGGTCCACCAGCTGGAAGCGTCCCTTCCTCTTTCTCCACCTAATAGCTGACTCTTTCTACATATTCCCCCTATAACAAGGCCAGAAATGAACATGACCAAAGACTAGGCAACTTTTAACAGGGACAGGTGAGAACACTCAATAATAAAGAAAAAATAAGTATGACAATCCAGGACAGGGCTGGAGAGATAGTAATGCAGGTAATGCTCTTGTCTTGCACACAGGTAACCGCAGAACAATTCCCAGCCCCACCCGGGGTCCCCTTTACACTGCTGAGTGTGGCCCAAAACTCAGAAAGAAACAAAACATGAACACTACTGTAAACACTGTGAGCTGAACTACCGCAATAAAAGTACATATATTTTTTAATCTGGGATGAGAAGATATGCAGCTACAGCTATCAGCAGATAAGATGTTCATAGCCACAATTAGGGAAACGTCATCAAATTCCAAGGAGCACCACCTCGCATCAATGAGGATGGTTATTATTGACAAAACAAGAACCACCGTGGGCTAACAGAGGTGTGGAGAAAGGGCCCCGCATTCACTGCTGGAGGGGGGATACCAACGAGGTGACGCCCTCTGGGGAAATCCTAGCATGGGTCCACGTCGGACCCAGCGGCCCCACTGCTTGGCGCTTACCCATGAGCACGAGCACACGAGTGCCAGAAGACAGACGTGCATCTGTGTTCCCCTGAGCGCCGCTCGCAAGAGCCAAGCTCTGGAAGCCACCCAAGGGCCCAGTGACAGACGAGAGGAGAAAGAAGCCGTGGACTAGACAGACAATAGGTCACTGTTGCCCAGTGATCAGAAAAGATGAACCAGCTCTGGTGACGGGGAAAGACTCTAAGGGGAGGGTGTGGAGTGAAGGAAGTCGGGGAGAGAAAGACAACGCCGGGCGCTTGGAATGAACGAACAAAGCAAACCCCTAATCCCGATGCCAGACCCACGGGGCCGGGCACGGGGGAGGGGTGGGAGCGGGAGGGGGTGGCCAGAGATGGGGCTTTGTGGGGGATCCTGACGCAGATGTCCAAGAGGACGCTCCTGCTGGGAAACTCTGCAGGTCTCTAAACGAGCGTGTCTCCAGGAAGAGCTTTCTTTAACTGACATGTGAAAAGGGCCAGCAGATAGTCCAATGGTCAGGGCGCAGGCCTGGCCTTGTCTTTGTGCCCACACTGGGCGCAGGCCTGGCCTCTCTGTGTCCAGCCTCAGTTCAACTCCTAGCACGTCTGGTTCCCACGCCCCTCCCCTCCCCTGGCATTCAGGTGCTGTCCTGAGTGGAGACCCCCAGGCATCCCGGGGGTGGCCCCGGAGCTCCCTGGCCCCGCAGGGCCCAAGCAGCACCACCTTCTCAGACCCTTGCGCCTGACCGTCAACCTGGCTGGCCCAGGATCATGGGTGGGCCCCTGGACCTCCTAAGCGCCAGGTCGGAGGGCCCCCAAGACTAAGAATGAAGGAGGAAATGTGGTATAGACGTTTCCATGAAAGCAGGCCAGGAGAGACGGGACAAAGGCTACGGCACTTGGCCTGCATGCAGCTGACCTAGATTCAAATCCTGGCACTCCAGGTGGTCGGTCCTAGGAGCACCCCCAGGAGCGATCCCGGACTGAGGCAGGCACAGCCCCTGAGCAGTACGAGGAGTGGTCCAAATCCTGCTGCAACAATAAATCAACACAGAGGAGTCGGGCACAACGTGTTCTGGGGAGAAGGCAAAGCCGGTTCCCGGAAGAACTGCGGGGGGCTCAGCTGGACGAGAAGAGCAAGCAGGCAAGTATTCAGACCCCCGCCAGCCCTGAGTTCCCATCCGTCAGCACCCACCCATGCGGCTGTCCTGCTGCCCAGCTGTCCCAGGCCGCAGGGGCAGCGGGGGCCGCCCTGGACAGGGCTCGGAGGCCTGTCTGCTCTCTGCTCCCTGCTGCTCGGCGGCACTAATAACCTTCAATTAAACGGGCATTAGCGACGTCAGCTCCCGACTTCAGAGGCACACCCTCCTCCAAAACACTCATTACATCTGCTTTACAGGCGGGGGCTGCGAGGTCAAAGGGCCGAGCCCACGGCCCGTCTGAATTTATTGTCCCAGAAGGACGACGGCGTGGGCTGTACCTGGGAGCCACGTCGGTGAGGGACCACAGCCTGCCGGCCGGAGCTGGGCAGCAGGTGAGACGGAGCAGAAAAACAGCCGGTTCAAGGAGCCGCTGACCATAGTGATCTCAAGGCCCTGCCCAGGGGGATCCGGCCAGGAGGCATCAGGCCAGCCTGACAGGGGTGGAGAGAAGGGCGCAGGAACGACAGAGAGAACCTTCCGGGTGGTTCTTCACGATCTGTTCAGGTTCACTTGAGTTTGAGGGTCAAAGTGCCCCTAACCGAGGTAGGGGTCTCTCCTTACATCAAACCCCCATCTACCACTTACCTGCATTTTGGGGACTTTGGGCGGTCTTTGAGGAAACTGCCCCCCGAAAAGAAGGCACTCAAAACATAGAAGAAATTGAGAAATACCGATAGTGCACAAGAGGCCGTGTTAACTATTTTGAAGTAAGTGGCTCAGTGGAGTTCTAGGGTCCCCCATTGCCCCGTCCCTGAACTCGTCATCCCTGGAGAACCAACTGCACCCACTAAACACTCCCACTTTCCTTCCCCAAATCCTGGCAACCACCCCGAAGTCTTTCTCCATCCTTCTGAATCAGCTTCTTTCACTCAACATAAAGTTTACAAGACTCATTTCTCTGTGTGTGTATGTGCGTGTGTATGTGAGCGTATGTGTGTATATACATGTGTGCTTGCTTGCATGTGTATGAGTGTGCGTGTGTGAGTATGAATGTGTATATGTGTGTGAGTGCATGTGTGCGTGTTTGAGTGTGTGTGAGTGTGTGCATGCGTGCATGTGTGTGTGTGTGTGTGTGTGTGTGTTGCCAGGGACAGAACCCAGGACCTCACACATGCAAAGCAGCTGAGCCACGTCCCCACCAGCACTTCCTTCATCTGAGGAGCTGAATAAGCCTCCATTGTACGCCAGCACCAGGCCCAGACCTTTCACATCAAGGAAGTAACTTAATGCTTCAGGGACTCAAAGCAGGCCCTCCTCCGAGGTGAGCGAACCGCAAGCCTCTCTCCTGGATAGGAATATTTGAAGCTTCTTAGAGAAACAGGGGAACCGGCATCTTACAGACGTCCAGAATCAGACAGGAGAGGAAACTCAATGGGCCGGACCACATGTCTGCACGGAGGAGTTCCAGACGGGCTCCCCCTGCCCCGTACCAACAGAGGGTAGCCCCATAGCACGAAGCCAAAACCATCTGCAAGCACAGACCACCACCCCCCCCACACACACACGCACACTCCCGTATGACTCCAAAAAATAAAAAAAAAAAGAAGTCAGGTAAGAAAACGCTTCCCCGAGACTTGCCTCTATTTCCACCCACTCCAGGGAAACACATGACAGTAATTCACTTGGCCTGCGCGAGCCGGGATTTTTCGGGTCAACTGCCTCGAGTCTCTCAGCAATTATGTTCACGTTTCCCTCGGGGTGCAGGGGTAAAACTTATTTTTATGAAGGCCAAGAGAACGGCCTCTTTCTCCAGGAAGAGGAAGCTAGTGCAGAGTGAATAAACACGGCTACCCCTTCTGCAATCCCAACCGCCACAAAAACAGATGTTTCAGAAAAAAGGGTTTGGCTGTGGGGGCCTCCGGGCAGCAGTATGTCCCCCAGGTGACCTCCCAAGATCGGTCAGGGGCACGGGGCAGGGAGGCTCCACTGAGGGCACCAGGGCACATGGCATTGCCAAAGACCGAGACTGCGGTGCCCTTCCTCCCCACACCCTGAGTCTGCAGACAGCAGCCAGGCCCGTCCCGGACACCATTCCTGATGGCAAGGAAGCTCGGCTCCGTGGTCCCTTTGAAAAGCACGTCTGCTGCCTGCCTGGCTCCGTCTCCCCAGCCAAGGTCACTGGGAGCACTGCTTCGTCCCAGTGCTGTCCCAACTCGGTTCCACTGCCCTCAGACCCAGAAACGACACTGAGAAAGCCTGGTTAGGGAGGGGCCTTGGGACTGGGGGTGCCAGGGACGTCCTCGGCTGTGAGAAGGAGCCAAGGTGTGTGCAGAATGCGTGGCGGGGGGAGGGGGAGGACTCTGCCATCGGGTTTCTAGTCTCCAATAAACATCGGTAAAACTGGGTCACGGGGCGGACCCTGCTCCTCCCATTTCCTTCCCGAGACTGTGGCTCCCCGTCCACCTCTGAGCCCGAGGATGCCAGGGTTGGCTTCTGCCTTCAACCTGAGTCATTTACTGGCTTGGGGGCCAGGTTCTGCAGTGTTCACAGCTGACTCCCAGCTCTGTGCTCAGAGATCCCTCCTGGCAGTGCTCTGGGGACCACACACAAGGCCTGGGGTTCAACTGGGTGTGGCCACACACAAGGCAAGAGCCACAATGCCTGAATACTCTCAGGTCCAAGGCAATGATTTTTTTTCTCTCTTTTTCTCTTTCTTTCTTTCTTTCTTTCTTTCTTTCTTTCTTTCTTTCTTTCTTTCTTTCTTTCTTTCTTTCTTTCTTTCTTTCTTTCTTTCCTTCCTTCCTTCCTTCCTTCCTTCCTTCCTTCCTTCCTTCTTGGGACAAAATACAAACCTGGGACTGGGAAGTTGATTCAAAGGCCAAGAGCACATGCTTTGCCCATGGGAGCCCCAGGTTCAATCCTCAGTTCCTCAGAGTCCCTAAAACACCACCAGAAGTGAGACCCAAGCACCGAGTCAAGAGTAGCACCCCCCAGTCCCCATCACTGTTGAGTGTGGCCCCCCCAAATCAGAAAGCGAGACATCTCATGAACTGCCAGACACTGAAGTCCATCATCACCATCCATGACACTGTGCACACCAGAAAATGGAGCCGGGGAGATCAGGAAGGAAAAAATAAACACCAGAAGGAGGTTCGGAGACATTTCTACCATCTCCTTCTCTCCCAGGTGTGCGTCGTCTTTGCAAATGGAAGAAGCAAGACGCTTCCCTTCATGTCGCTCCCGCATGCATGGACATGGGGTTTGGTGGGTCCCAGGACAAGATGAGGCCAAGTCCTGCCACGTCCCCTGAATCCAAAGGCCGACCACCTTGTGATCTAAACACAAACCTGGTCTTTTCATAAAAATCTGCATTTTGCATATGTTCTCCAGACACAGACAGAGACTAGAGGTGACAGATCACTCTAATGACAGGCAACTGACTCCCACCAGTCTTATCTGGTTCTCCCAGACTGACCCGGCTGATAGCCATCAGGCCACTATTACAGCCCAGGCACGGCCCGTGGGCTGGCCAGGTTGGCCTCGCTGGGGCTGGGCCGGACCCAGACACCCCTTCTCCCTCGGGGGCCTCCACTCTGCAGCCGTGCTGGGACCCGGCACTTCACGTCCAGTCCAGCCAGGAAGACCCTCAGGAGCATCAAGAGTCTGAAGGTGCCACTGTGGTGATGTCCTTCCTGCCACCAGCAGCAAATCAGAACCCCAGCAGCATTCCCAGGCCACCCTACGTGCACAGCGGAACTTGAGGAACTCACCCCTACCAGGATGGAAAGGTCCTGGGAGCAGAGGGAGAAAAACCATATTCTCTGGAAGCCCAGCTTGACGAGGAGCTGTCAGTTTATCTGCACAGCCAAGGGACCCTCTGAAGACACACAGGCAGCAGCCCCCTGCCCTTTCTTTAACAGGTTTAATCTAAATAGATGGAGTAAATATTTATTTTTAAAATGCAAAGTGCATTTGTAATTTCCATCTACGTGACATCCACGTTGGTCTTTTGTTGGTATTTGTTTCGTGAGCACACCCGGTCATGCTCAGGGCTTACTCCTGGCTCTGCACTCAGGAATCACTCCTAGTGGGGCTTGAGGGACCGTGTGGGATGCTGGGAGTTGGACCCGGGTTGACCGTGTGCAAAGCAAATGCCCTACTCGCCATACTACTGCTCTGGCCCCAGACACTATTTTTTCAGTCATTAATATTATTTTGAAATAGGGGGTCCAGGAAAGGAAGGCCACCACAGAACATAAGCTTTCCATTTAACACAGGCTGCAGGAAATAAGAGCTTGTGGATAGGCCCGTCTCAAGGGGAAAGACTCAGGAACCAATTAAGACTGAAGTCAGGGGTCACTTGTAAATAAAAAGATTTTAAAGACAAAGCTGACAGATATTTTTAAGTGCACTTGCCCTGAAGAAAGGGCCTCCAGATCTGCTGCTCTACAAAAGTCCTGGGCTCATTAAAATAGCATTTGACACCCATACAAAAGAGCCCAAACATCCCAGAGCAGAAATCTCTCTGAAGGAAAGTTGGGAATCTCTTTCAACTCCCCCTCACCCGGGCCCCCTCCCCGGTTCCCAAACAGGCTCTGGATGTGAGATGCCTCATTACCGGGTTGCTCTCCCCACCCTCCACAGGGAATCCTGCGGCCTCAGAGAACTCCGCAGCGCACAGTTTATTCCTGGAGGATGTGGCTTTCAGAGTCTTTTCAGAATTCCCACCACTCCGAGGCTCCCGGGCACTGTGAAGTCTGACCGGCGAAACCACCCGGGTTGGTTCTAGGCCACGTGCAGGAGCTCCGGCAGAGGGTTTCAGACTCACATCTGGGTTTTCTCTTCCACACCATTAAAAATTAATGGGGTTGGGAGCAGAGACAGTCTTTCCTTGCACATGCTCGACCCTGGTTTGGTCCCCAGAGCACCGCCAGGAGTGACCCCTGAGCACAGAGCCAGGAGTGCACGCCCCGGGCACCACTGGGTGTGGCCCCAAGCCCAAAACAAAACACAAATAGAAATCTAACTAAATAAAACTTTAATTCAAAAAAATAGTTAAAATGGTCAGAACTGCTGGCCTACTTTCTTCATCCTGGACTGTTTAGGTGAGAAGGAAAGAACCTATTGCCACTACTGTCTTTTAGCTCCCCAAATCGGTCAGAATCTCATTAGGCTCATGTTCTGACAATGCACTAACAGTAGTGGCCTGTTGGTGCATAATGGGTACAAGGCAGAATGTGATGGATGGGGGGGGGGGCTGGGGGGTTGAGAGGGGTGGGCAGTGACTGTACAGCAAAGCCATGAGTGCTAATCCTACGTTAAACATGTTTCCTAAACTGTAACAATCATTTAAAATATAAGTTTTTTTTAAAAAAATAAAACAAAAAAACAAAAAATGATGGATGTAGCCAGACCTTGCACATAGCCAATCCTGGTTCAATCCCTGGTACCAACATATATGAAGTCCCACCAGGAGTGAGCTCTGAGCACAGAGTCAGGAGCAATCTCTCAAACTGTTGGGTGTGGCCGAAAAAAAGAAAAGAAAGAAAGAAGAAAAGGAGGATGAATGGATGGGTGATGGATGGATGGATGGATGGTAGATGGATGGATGGATGATGATTAGATGGATAGATACATGGATGGATGGATGGATGGATGGATGGATGGATGGATGGATGGGCAGATGGATGGGCAGATGGATGGATGGACAGACAATGGATAGATGGACAGATGAATGGAAAGACAAATGATAGATGAATAGATGGAGAATGGATGGAAGGGTGGATAGGATGGATGGATGGACAGATGGTGGATGAGTGAATGAATGGATAGATGGGCGAATGGCCAGATGGGTGGGTGGATGGCTGAGGCATTTGTTCATGCCAGCCCTGAGGACTGGCTACAGAAGATTGTGGAGTCCAGTTCCACAGCGAGGGCCGAGGGCTGTGAGGAGTCTTTCCTCATGCAGCAGGCAGTGTGCTGCTCTGGCACTCAACAGCTCAGAGGCGATACCCTGCAACCCCTATAAACCACACTCCCTCCAATCTGGGCCCCCACCAGCCCCCACTATGATAGGGAGTCAGGGTCCATCACTACTGCACTCCCCGTCCCCTCACCCGCCAGCCCTGTAAAGGGGGAGACTGTGAAAGAAGGAAAGGTGGGGTAGCCATTCCACTCCAGATTCCTCACCCATCACCTCCACCCCCCAGGCAAAGCACACAGGGTGACCTGGGTCCCTCGGGTGCCCTTTCAGAAATGCTCCCTGTGTGGGTTTGCTCTTCAGCATCGAGCCTTGAGCTGCTTGGAAAGGCTGTGGATTCATTTCTCGGAACCGTTCAATGTGAATTTCAGGCAGCAATGAGTAATTCTTAGTACAGTCTGTCACAAAGGGAGCACGGGACGTTCTGCTGAAGAATCTTGATGCTGATGAAACTCCATTCACTGTTACCAGGTGTCCACTATCCACTATTTTATCAGGCAGTGTGGGCGAGGAGTCTCAGGTGCTGGACCACTATGAGCAGACAAGGGAGCATGAGGCAATAGATTTGGAGCATCGCAGGGGGACACGCTGGGTGACAGAGCTTAAATCACTCACAATGGGCTCGAAGGAGAATCAGCCTCATGCTATCAGATGGGAACCACCCCAGAGAACCTCGCTCCCTGCCCACTATTCTGAAGGACTGAGTCAGTGATGTTTGGCTGCTGGCTGCTGGCAGGCCCAAGGACGAAGGCAGTGGCCCTTCATTCTGGTATTTAACATTTTAATCTCCTTTCCCATCTTCCTTTGGGTCTCTCGAGTTTCAAAAGCAAAGTGATTCCCAAGCACACAGATTTGTATGGTTGTGTCCCTACCTGAGAGTTTGGAGGGGTCAGTTTGTTTACACACTTGCTAGACTTTACATTTCAGAACTTTCATCTTCTTTCAATATCTCTCTCTCTCTCTCTCTCTCTCTCTCTCTCTCTCTCTCTCTCTCTCTCTCTCTCTCTCTCTCTCTCATGGTCCAACATTTACATAGTTCTAGAGCGAGTAGTCCTGACCTGGAACTTCTCTCTATAAAACATGGCAACGGGGGCCGAGAAGAGAACCAAAAGGTTGGGGCGCCTGCCTGGCCTGCCCTGGCCCCCAGCCCAGCCCCGGCACCTCTCAGACCCACACCACCAGCCTGAGCACTGAATCGTCCGGCCTGCACTGCCGGGCGGAGCATGTCCTGGAGTGGCCCCTGAGACCCAAAAATGAAACCATGACATAAACTATAGCCCACAGCTTGCCTCGGGGAATGCATGCCTTGGCAAAGGCGTTTCTGGGCCTGGCTGACCTGGAGGAAGATCCATCCGGAGTCTCATCAGACCAGTTTCAAAAGCACTCGGTTCTGTCTCCCCACCATCACCGTGCCCGGCGTGCTGGGAACGTGCAGCCTTATCTGTCTGGGCTCCCTGGGCAAACACAGATGCACGTCCTGCAGTGGTGGGACGAGCTCACTGCTGTCGGCCAGGGGGCCCTGGCACAGCTGGCCCTGGACTCAGGCTCGCAGCCCCCTGCAGTGTGCACGGCCCATGAGCTGTGGTGGTGTCTCATCTGTGGGGGCCAGGGGGGGACAGGGCTGGGAAGAACACAGTCACCGTGTACTCAGGGCACGCTGGCTCCCTCTGTACTCCTCAAGGCCTCCCTCTCAGGGGTGCCCTGGAGGTGGTATTCTTGTCATTAGGAGACACTCAAAGATTGGTTACAGTGACTCAACCTGCGAGGCTCTCGCTGGCATATGGTGGCAGAGAATTAGAGAGACATATAATAATTCTAATGCTGCCTGGGATTATTAATATATAATATTAGTATATTAATACAGATACATTAATATTAATGGACAATGATTCTTAATCTAATATATTATTATATTATTATTATATAACCATTGCTGCTTACTGGCATTCTATCATCTGGAAATTGCTATGACTTCATATCTGGATTTATCCTCTCTGCTCAGAATGTGAAGGGACCCAGGATCCCAAAGCATGATATAAGCACATCACATAAGCTTAGAAGTCTGTTGAGCAGCTTCCAGACTATTAGAGCACTTTTAGGGACAAACCCAGCAGTGCTCAGGGCTCACTCCTGGTAGGGTTCAAGGGATCATCTGGGGTGCTGGGATTGAACCTAGATCAGCTGTGTGCAAGGCAAGCGCCCTCCCCAATGTACTAAAACAGTCCCCCAAAGAACCTTTCATTTTGTGGTTTGGGGGCCATGCCCGGTGGTGCTCAGGGGATCAGACCATGGCAGGGGTCAACCCAGGCCTCCTGCCTGCAAAGCATGTGCTCCAGCCCCCGGGCTCCCCCCAGCCCACATCCTAATATTTATCAGGAGCTACTAGATGCGACGGGAGGTCTGTGATTCACCCCCTTAAGGCTCGACTGGAGAACTACGATGGCGCGTCTCGTTCTCCAGGCACCTGACACCACCATCATTTGGATGAAACAACCTACTTTTCCGAGAATTCAAATGCTGAGAATTCATCAAAGCTATGTGGTCAAGAAGCCAGGGCAAAGGGGCCCTGTGGTTCTTGAAAATACAGCAACACCAACCAGGACACCCTCGGCCACCTCCCCATTCCGTCTCAAACAGAGAGTCTGGGACGCCGGGGTCAACTCAAGAGCTGAAAGATGGAGACAAAGAGGGAACCCTGAGGAGGGAGTCCAGGATGAAGCCAAGGGCCCGCTCCACGGACGCCCCAGGCACAGCCGAGAGGAGTGGGGACCCCCAACTGCATTCAGAGAGAAACGCACATTTTATGGCTGCCATTGTGTATGTGTGTGTGTGTGTGTGTGTGTGTGTGTGTGTGTTGGGGGTGGGGGGACCTGCAGCATGTGGCATTCAGAATGGCCCTGGAACAAACTCAGTAGGGCAGCGTCAGGGCGGGCGAGCTCAGGGACGGGCCCCAGTGCTCTGCGGGCCCAGCCCAGAGAAAGTTTCTAAGGGTCCTGATTTAACACCTTCACGTCAGGACATTTCCGAGTACAACATAAGGCAGCGTCAAAATGGGTTTTTATGAACACTTATTTGGTGGAATTACTCTCTACCATCTCCAAAGCCTTACCATTTGTTAGCCGAAGGTGAAATGCTTTTGAGAGGTGCCATTGTGTTAAACTATGTGGGGGGGGGGGGCTGGGAGCACACCGTACTGGGGATTAAACTGGGCTCCCACGTACAAAACGAGCACCCCGGCCCTCTGACAGTCTCCCCAGCTCCCTGATTAGTTTCATGCCGCATCTTCCTAACTTTATACTACATTTAACTCTGTGATCATACAGATTCCGGGCCCTTTGCCCAGGAAAGAGGATCTATGCACATACATGTGTATGAGATACATGTACCTCTGCATCTCTCCTTCCAGACAAACCGTACATAGAGGCTGAACTATCAGATTCCTAAACTGAATTAACATTTGGAGACTCTGCCCAGCTCCCTCCCTGCCTCCGTTCTCTGCTTGGCAACAGGAGCCAGGAGACACCGCAACCACTTCCCACTTCCGCTCTCGCACCCCAACTGCAAACAGATCCAAGTGTCTCACCCAATGGAGATGAGAGCGTCCCCGCTTGGAAGAACCCGGGGAGCCGCACAGGGAGGCGCTGGGACTTGCATTGGAGACCACCCCCTCCCTGGTGAGGGTGGGGGGACTGACCCCCGGAAGGAGCAAGGCCCATGGTGTTGACGGAAGCCTGCTGTAGCTGCCGTTGTGTATGTGGGGGGTGCTGGGGGCGGGGTGGGGTGGGGGGAAGCAGCCGGGAGGCCAGCGAGACCGCTGAGGGCAACCAGCTGCTTGAACACCCCAGGGCCAGTGAGCACTTGGAGCGAGGCTCCGTCACACCCGCGCTCCCCACACAGGCACAGAGGGAGACTGCGGGGGGTCCACGACTGTGCAGGCAGGAAGCAGAACGCACATGAACTTGACCCTGAGCCTGGCCCCCCTCCCACTAGCCGCTAAGTCCTGGGGATCTGTGTCCATGAGTCAAGGACCATGAAGGACACGTCTTCGACATCCAACACCAGGGCGTGACCGCTCCGCGGCCACCTGCCTCTCCCATCTGGGCCGGAGCTGACAGGCTGCCCTGGGAGGAGGTGGGGGCGGTTTCCACCCTGGGCACCAGCTCCCCCGTCCACCAGGGCCCGTGCTTGCTCTGGCTCTCCCCTCCCAGGGAACGGGTGCCACCATCTCTGCTTCAGGAGGGACAGCTTGGGAGAGAAGACATCCCCCACCTCTCACACACTTGGGGACGCCACCAGTCACAGGCCCCGGTGGTGTGACTGGTGGCGTCCGACTGCGGGAGAGGAAGGTGTTGGGATGGGCCTGCAGAGGCTCCACGCTGTCTGGCACGTGTGACCCAGCTTCTGTCGGGTGCCCGGGAGGAAGACCCCCGCTTTGGATCCCTCGGCAACGCCAAGCTTCCATTCCCTGGGAAGATGAGATTCGGAGGGTCCCACACCACAAACAACCTCGCCTGCCTTTGCAAATTCTAACCTCCTGGGCCCATCTGGAAAGACCCAAGGCCAGGAGTGAAACCCGCAGGACCTAGTAGCAGAATAGGGCCAGCCTGGCTGGTGGGAAAACCCAGCTGGCTGACCCTCCTTAGCCGAGGCTAGCCCCTCCGCCAGAGGGTCGCCACGTTGCCCGCAGACCTCTGGCCCTGCTTTCCTTGTTTCTTCTGGGACCTCTGATGCCCAGAGCCAGGCTCCGCTGCGCACAGGTGACAAAGGTCTGGGCCCGTAACACGCTATGTGACTAGCTGCGGCAGTTTCTGCTGGGAACATGTGCGATGGGGCAGTGGCCTTGGGTTGCACACGGAAGAGGGAGCGACTGAGCGAGGGAAAGGCACCGCCTTCCCCGTGTCCGTCCCACCTCACGCAGGCACCTCTGGCCTCCTGCTCGTGGCCCGCACCTGGGCTCATCATTCCCCATTGGGTGGCTGGAGGGGGGAGTGGAGACACAATACCCCACTCTGCTGCCCAGCGGGGCCTTTTAAAAAGCCCTAACTTGGGGCCGGAGCCATAGTGTGGTGTGGAGGGCGCTCGCCTTGCATGCAGCCAATCTGGGTTCGATCCACAGCATCCCATATGGTCCCCTGAGCCAGGAGTAATTCCTGAGTGCATGAACCAGGAGTAACCCCTGTGCATCACTGGGTGTGACCCGAAAAGCATAAATAAATAAATAAATAAAATTGTTTTTTTCAAAGTAAGCCCTAACTTGGGCTGGAGGACATTTGCCTTGCACACACGGCTGAGCCAGGTTTGATCCCCAGAACCCATATGGTCTCCCAGGCCCACCACGAGTGAGCACAGGGCCAGGAGTCAGCCCAAATCACCACTGAGTGTGGCCACCCAAGAAAGACGCCCTGACGTCAACCCTGGGAATCTGCAGCCTGAACCCCCAAATTGAAACTCTGGGGCCGAGGCGCCCACTGTAGCCGACTATCGGGGCGCAGGGGGGAGGGGGAGAGGCCATCCCATCACGTGTCGCACAGATGTGGATGGAGTCTAGGCGAGCTGGGAGGAGCGGCCGGGATGGGGCCGCAGAGACCCCCACGAAAGGTCAGCGCTGCCGACGGCCCCCGGGTGATGGATGCCCCTGGAGGGCTGGGTCTCGCCGGCAGCAGCGCCCGGCCCTCCTCACTGCAGCCTGGCCTCGTCTGGCAGCCGTGCCCCCCGGGAAGCAGCACCTGGAATCACTTTGGGGTCTGGGGTCTGTGAACTGGGACATTCCACACATACTTCCCAACGCCGGCGCTGAAACAGTTCCCTGTCCTGGCCCCGCGTCCACACCACAGCCTCAGCCCTGGGTGTGGGAGAGAAACAGCCCCCTCCCGCACCCCCTACGCCAGGCGGGCGCGTTTCTGAATGAAGCTCCCGGCCGACTCCCTCCCAGGGTCCTGCCTACACTCTCAGAACGGCTGATTCAGAGCTTTATTTGACGTTGTTTGGGTTTTTTCTCTCCTGTGCTTGTGGTTTGGGTTTTTTTTTTTTAATATGATTTTTTTGTCTTAGGTTTTCTAGACAGCTATCCAGTTATTTTATTTCTATTATTACTATTATTGTTTTGGTGTTGGGATCACACCCAGAAATGCTCAGGGATTCCTCCTGGCTCTGCACTCAGGAATTATCCCTGATGAAGCTCAGGGATATGGGACGCTGGAGATGGATTTTGTCCTGGTTCTGGGGGGAGTTCACTTTCCTTTGTCTTGCTGAGTGTGGAACCCAGGGCTCGTTGGCCATCTGCGTCACTCACGTCCACAGCCCAGGACAGCTTCTCTGAGGTGAGGGGACAACTCCTTGGGGAAGTGTGCACCCATTAAATGCTGCTTTCCGGTGCTTTATGGGAAGAGAAAACCATAATTCTCTTACCCTAATCCTTGTGGGAGTGGGGGGACGCCTTCATTTCGGGGGGAGGCAGCGAAGAGGTGGGGCCCCAGCAATGCCCAGTTAAGTTGGGGTAAGGCTGAGAATAAGGTGCTAAGTCCTGCAGGGCCCAGGCCCGCCCTGGCACCCCACTGAGTCTGGGGGGCTCTGTGGATGCATCCAATAGTGCTTGGGGGATGGAGCAGGCGTTGGCCCCGTGTAAGGCAAGTGCCTGAGCCCGGGTCGCTTCTGCCCAGCCTGGCAGTGGATTTCTTGCCCCAACAGCAAGGAACCCAGCCCTCCGCGCCAGGGTAACCGTTTAGAGAAACACAAAAGCATCATACTGCCATGACCTATGTATAATGCTGTGCCCCCAACCCTTCCTCTGATTGGGGCCATCACAGCCAATACCCCTCCCCCAACACCCCCCCCCCCCGCATCTACCTCCTACCAGATCATTAAAATCCCGGGTCACCGAAACTCACCACCTTCCCCACACGCTTACCCCCCTCTCCAGGGCCGCTCTCCTGCAGGACGCCAGCACGAGGAAGGCAATGTACCTGGACGGGCGAGGCTCACACCCAAATTAAGAATATTTCCAGCCCCTGAGCGCAGGCGGGGTCGAGGAAAACTAGAGCATCCGCCAGTTCTGGTTCGTGAATCTGAAACAGCTTCACATGGCTACAATTGCCCTCAAGCAGCAAGACCTTGCCAGCTGTTTAATAAGGATATTTTTTCACAAGGAGACGGCATGGTCACGAACAGTACTGGAAATCGCAGTATCTCAATCAGTTAAAAAAAAAATAGTTCAAAAATAAAGTAAAAGCAGGTCACAGGCCCACTATTCTCAGAAAGACAAAGAAAATAGATGGTGAGGAAGGACGACCCTCGGCAGCACGGGCTGGCCAGAGGCTCCCGGAGGGCAGAGTTTGAAAAGAAAAAGAACATCTGCCAGGACCCCCCCCACACACACACACACACACTCAGGGGTCTAAACAGTGGGCCACCTCACCACACACCACAGCACTGGGGTTAAGACTCAGTCTCTGCCTCTCCCTCTCTCCTGTTTCTCTCTCTTGCTTCTCTCCTCTCTCTCTCTGTCTCTCTATCTCTCTTCCTCTGTATCTCCCTTCTCTCTTCTTTTTTCCTCTCTCTCAGCATTGGGGTTAGAACTCAAAGTCTCTCCCTCCCTCCCTCCCTCCCTCCCTCTCTCTCTCTCTCCCTTCCTATCTCCTTTCCTTTCTCTCTCTCTGGCCCTCTATCCCTCTCTCTCCCTTCCCCCTCCCATTCTCCCTCTCCTCTCCCTTCTCTCTCCTTTCTCTCCTTTCCTCTCTCTCCATCCGCTCTCCCTCTCGGTTCCCCCTCCCTTCCTCCCTCTCTTTCTCTCCCTTCTCTCTCCTCTCTCTCTCTCTCTCTCAGCACTGGGGTTAGAACTCAAATCATCTCTCCCTTCATCCCTTCCTCTCCCTCTTCTCTGTCTCTCTCTCTCCCTCCCTCCTCCTTCCTCTCTCTCTCTCTCTCTCTCTCTCTCTCTCTCTCTCTCTCTCTCTCTCTCTCTCTCTCTCTCTCTCTCTCATTTTCTCAGAGCCAAAGGGGAGGGGCATGGTGCTACAGGAAGGCTGCATACCTCACACACAGACAACAAAAACTAGAAATCTGAGCACTGGAGCCATAGTCCAGTGGGTAGGGCGTTTGCCTTGCACGGAGCCTCCCAGGTTCGATCTCCAGCCTCCCCTATGGCCCCCTGAGCCCACCAGGAGTGATTACTGAGCGCAGAGCCAGGAGTAACCCCTGAGCATCACCGGGTGTAGTCCCAAAACCAATCTGTGCCCCCCAAACTAGAAATATGGCCCTGAAAACACTCCGTGAATCCCGTGGACACTTCGGTGACCAAGAGCCTCCTGCGTTTTCTCTCCTGCAGTCAAGCCCGTGAGGTGACCCCACGCCGGCCCCCTCCTGGCGCTGAGGGGAAGCAGGTCCCAGCCCTGTCCTGGAGCTCAAGGGGAATTTCCCAAAGGAACTGACCCCCAGCCTGCCACAGGGAGCACGCCGGGGGCCACAGCACGACGCACGGGAGAGACGGGAAGCCCAGGGCCCGATACCACCCCCGTCCCCTCAGACAAAGCCCCCCAGCTCGCCCCCGCCACTGTGCTCGGCACCCGGAATGTCAGTCCCAATTCCTTCCTGACCGGGCCGTAAGCTGTCAGAAGCTGCCCCCCCGCCCAGCCAGCATGGCAGGTGCAGAGAGGGCCCAGGCCGCCGCCTCCGGTTCCGAGCAACGCCTGCTCGTCTCCCCGTCTCCCGGCTCCAGCAGCTCCTGGTGGCCTCACGCCCCGGGGTTTACACGCTAATAACCACTTTGGCTTGAAAGGAGAACCTGCAGTGGGCCCGGACCATCTCCACAAGAGCCCGGGAACCCCCAAGTGCTGCTGCCAAGGACCTTCTCTTTGGCCCGACCAGAGTCACCCCGTCGGGGAGGTCGAGGAGAAGGCGCCTCCTGAAGAGCTCGGGCTGCGCAGCCCGGGGCAGGGTCCTGCCTCGCTCTGCTCTTCCCTGAGCCCGGCTCCGCTTCCTGCTGGGAAACCTGACAGCGGGGAAGCTGGGCCAACCTCCCCGCCAGTTCTCTCAAACCCAAGCCCTGCAAGCCCCGCCTTCCCAGAGCCTCCAGCTTGCTCTGGCTCTGCAGGGATGTGGGGGAGGCACCTTCTGTTTAGAAGGCGGGCGCTGCTGTCCCCCGGGACCCCCAAGGTCAAAGCAGGTCTGCTGGACAGACATGCAAGAGCAAAGTCACACGGCAGCTGCTGCTGAGCTGCGGGTAATAAAAAGATGCCCTCTTCCTCCTCCTCTTCTTCCTCCTCCTCCCCTCCTCTTCCTCCTCCTCTTCCTCCTCCCCCTCCTTTCTCCTCCTCCCCCTCCTCTCCTTTCTCATTTTTCTCCTGTTGTCCTCCCCTTCCTCCTCCACCTCCTCCTCTTCCTCCCCTTCCTCCTCCTCCTCCTCCTCCTCCCAACCCTCCTCCTCCTCCCACCCCTCCTCCTCCCAGCCCTGAAATCTCCGGGCTCCGGGCCGTCCCAGCTGTGTGGACCGTATGTAGGCGGCACGCTGCAAACACCTTCTGTGGCCCCCACCCTCACAAGGCCAGCGGAGTTTTCTGTTTTGCTTTGCAGCTTCTTCTCTGCAGAAGCAGCCCTCAGGACAGAAGCAGGCACTATGCACAGCCTGGGGGGGTGGGGGGAGTGGGGGGGGGTGGCCTCCTAACTAGGCCGTGACCACCGCTGCTCCAGGCACCTGGCACGTGTCCAGAACCGGGCAAAACTCCAGTGTCCCACTCCCCGCCTCTGTCCCACACAGAGGCAGCATTTCTGTGAGGCGAGGGGCCGCGCTCTGTGCTGGTCCTCTGAGGTCGAGGCGGGATGCTCCTCCTTTTCAAGGCGATGAGGTGTGGCCAGGAGCCAGGACCTTCCTCCCAGGGGTCCCTGCTGGAAGCTGCCCCGCCCTGTCCCCTGGGCAGACATCTCACCCTCCGTCCTACCTGGACGCTGCTCTGGCTCCCGGCGGGCTTCCGCCAACGCAAAGATGAGGCGTGACCAGAATCGGGGAGTCCCGGCAAAGAGCCGCCTTACCGAGCCCTAGGGGCCGCCTTACCGAGCCTTAGGGGCGTCCCCAGGCCTCTCTGGTAACCAAGCACACTCTGCCACGCTGAAAATTGAAGCAAATGGGGGCCATTTCTTCATAGGCGAAACACCGTTATCAAAGATGGGCCGCCTGGGCCTCGGAAGAGCAGGAGGCCTTTTCACCCCTCAGGATGTCCCAGAAACTTCTCCTCAGACCTCCGCTGGCCTGTGTGCCCAGAACTCCTCCAGACCCTCCATCTGGAACCCGCGTCTGTTCTGCTGCTCCCTGTCACAAGCATTGCTCATTTGGGAACGCTTGGGGGAAGGTTCTCGGTGGTGGTACATCACAGGGACTAGCAGACAGACACCGGGCGGGGGCGGGGGGTCTCCCAATGGCCACGGCTGGGCTAAGGACAGCCGCCTCTTAAACCCATGCCCAGGAGCTTGGGACCACATTCAGGGAAAGAGAGATCTCCTGAGGAAGGAGAGCAGGGAGCATGGCTTGGGCACTCCCCAGAGCCTGGAACAGACCATCCTGACAGGGGCCCCGTCCCCACCACCTGGCACCTGGCTGCACACACACCCCACCCCTAGGCGCTAGCCCAGCTTCTGATGGCCCTGCTTTCACTCCAGGCACGGTCTTGAGGCCCTCTGAAGGGTTTCCTCTGTGTGTGTGTGTGTGTGTGTGTGTGTGTGTGTGTGTGTCTGTGTGTCTGTGTGTCTGTGTCTGGGGGAGGTGCAGGGTACACCTGGCAGTGCTCAGGCCTGACTCCTGGCTTGGCTCGGTGCTCAGGATCACTCCTGGCTGGTCTTAGGGGAACCCTACGGGGTGCCTGCAATGGAACCTTGGTCACCACATGCACGGCCAGTCCCTCCCCCACTGTGCCACAGCTCCGGCCTGTGTGTAGAACTCTGAGGAGAAAGCCGTCCTATCACCTTACCTACACATTGCAGCAAATTAGCAAGGCCAGATGGCCTTGGGACTGGACACATGCTTGGACCGAAAGCCAGGATGGATGGCTTCCAAATGTCCCACGTGGAGGCTTGGCCAAACTTTAGGTTTAAAAAAAAAAATCTTTTTTTTTTAATGCAGAGGATTGAAACTAACAGCTTAAGAGATGAACCCTATTATGCTGATTGTTATTACCGCTCCATTCCAGCACCAGCTGTGAGCGATTAACAGCCTGCGCCCCTCGATTCCCACGAAGCCGAGAAGGAAATGCAGACGTTTCTGACGGACGCCATGGCCCCTCTGTCCAGGTCGCAGTCCTGGGTCAGGCCGCCGTGCAAGCCGGCCCACGGCTCCAGGCCTCGTCCACAGCAGGTTTTAGCATGAAGCAGACAGGAGACCTCACGAGGCACTCACTGCTGGACTTTCCATACAGCTACCCCAGCGTCCCCCACCCCCAGTCCTCACCCCCAGAATCAGCGAACCAGAGAGCCCCCGGGGGTCTGTCTTCAGGGGAAGAGACCGAGCAATGAGGCGAGCAATAAGGGGTGGCCCAGCACACGCCACTCAGAATTTCAAGCTGGTGAGGGCCAACTCCTGGAACCCAGTCCTGTTCCCTCTGCTTCCGGCTGCAGGACCTCGGGGGTCGAGGGGGACCCCAGGGCAGCGCACAGGACTTGGCACTGCCAAGCCCCCACACCTCTGGGAGGCAGTCCACGGCAGCGGGAAGGAAAGAAGCATGAAGATGACCCGCACAGACCCCACGCCACCTGCTCCGTGTCCTTCCTGCGGGTCCCTGTGAGGCAACAGGCCACAGCCACAGGCCCAAAGACACACGCGCTGCTTGTCAAGGCACCCCACCTCCAAGGGAAGAAAACCCACCACAGCCAGGTATGGGTTCACATGTAACACACATGTTCTCCTGTGTGCACATTCTCCGTATAGACATCTAGGCATGCACATGTAGAGATGAATGTGTGTACATATAGGGGCTCAGCCAAGAAATAAACCCAGGGGCCAGAGTGATAGCACAGCAGGTAGGGGGTATGCCTGGCATACAGCCGACCCGGATTCAGTTCCCAGCTTCCCATAGGGTCCCCCAAGCACCACCAGGAGTAATTCCTGAGCGCAGAGCCAAGAGTAACCCCTGAGCAGTGCTAAGTGTGACACCCCCCCAAAAAAAATCCAGGAGCCAGAGTGATAACACAGTGGGGAGGGTATTTGCCTTGCATGCAGCTGACCCAGATTCAATCTCTGGCATCCCATGTGGTCCCCGAGCACCACCAGGAGTAATTCCTGAGTGCAGAGCCAGAAATAACCCCTGGGCATCGCTGGGTGTGGCCTCACAAGCAGAAAAGAAAGAAATCCACACACTTAGAGGCATTTGGTTTCCAACCAAGCTGCCGAGACTCGTCACTGCGGAGAGCGTCACATGTAGAGTTCTGAGAGTCAGGTGGTACAGCAAAATTGCACTTCTGAAACATTCATATTAGCACCATGATAAGTAACACTAACTAAACAAAATCGTTGAAAAAATATATTTTGTTGCACTGAGGAGACAGTTCAAGGGGTGGGGACACACTTTGCTAGCAGAAGGCCCAGGTTTAATTCGGGCACCACAAGGTCCTCAGAGCACCACCAGGAGTGACCCCAGAACATGGAGCCAGGTGGAAACATCCCCAAACAGCATCACCCAACGCCTTCCAGAAAATAACAAGCATATAAAATAAACACTGTCTTTAACAAATTCAAAATGCATTGCAAAGCTAGAAGTACAAGCCCAAACCATAAAACTCTAAGAACGCAAGAGGAATAAACCTCTACAGTTTGGCAACGGTTTCTTCTCCACGACAGTAAAACAAAAGAAAAATAGATCAATTGGACTTCACAAAAATAAAAGCGCTCATGTGTCAAAGGACACCATCCGGAGAATAAAAAGAAACCCACAGAATGGGAGAAAATATTTATAAATCAATCTTCTGGCAAGAAACCTGGATTACCAACAGATGGACACTAGAATGGGCTAAAGGCTTTCAATAGACATTTCTCAAAGAGGAAATCCCATTTGCTACTAGAAACACAAAAAGATGCTCCATATCATTTGTCATTAGGAAGTGCAAACCGCAGGAAGACCCCACTCTGGAGCCGCCAAAGTAACCCTACACCGACAGCCACGCCAGGGTCCCAAATCCAGCCGCTCTGGGAAACGGTTCGGTGGAGAGTCGGGACGTTAGTGCCTCCTTCTCAGACGGCAGCTCAGTCCTGAGACACAGACCCCGGCGAAGCGAGCGTGTCTGGGACACCGAAACCTGCGCCCCGTTGTCAGAACATGTTCCTTATAACAGCCAGTGGCCGAAACAAATCTTGCAACTGATGAGCGGGCTGTGAAGGAGGACAGATCCAGCAGGATTCTCCAGCCCTGAAGCGAGCTGCAGGGGTCCACGGGGAGCCTGCAAACACCATGTGCCAGGTGAACAGCAAGCCACGGAGTGGTTGGTCCTGCCCACGTGAGGGGGCTCAGTCAAGAAGTAAATCCAGGGGCCGAGCCATAGCGCAGTGGGAAAGGTGTTTGCCTTGCATGCAGCTGACCCAGGTTCGATCCCCGGCATCCCACAGGGTCTCCAAGCACTGCCAGGAATAATTCCTGAGAGCAGAGCCAGGAGTAGCCCCTGAGCACTGCCAGGTGTGGCGTCCCAAACAGAAAAGAAAGAAATCCATGCACTGAGAGACATTTGGTTTCCAACCACGCTGCCGAGACTCGTCACTGGGCAGAGTGTCCCCTTTAGGTCCTAAAGAGGCAGATCTGCCAAGGTAGGCGAGTGGCTGTGCAGGCTCGGAATGGGGTGAATGGGGCATGGGGGATCGTTGGGGGCTGCAGTGAGTCGCCCAGAACCACCTTGCAGAGCTGGTACTGCGGCAGTCTCTCCTGGGGCGCGCTGTGAAGTTCCCCAGGTGTGTTTACCCGCCACCCAGAGAGCAAAGAAAGACAGAGGAGGGTCGGCCCTCTCCCCAGGCCGAATAAGCAGCGTTTGAAATACTGAGCTGTGCCCGGGCGGGGTGACACAGGGCATGTTTAGATCCTAAGTTCAGAGGCAAGTTCTGGCGTTTTGTACACATGGAACTAAAAACACCCAGGAAGGTTAGCGGAGAAGGTCCCTGCAGGTCGCTCCTCGCTCTCCTAAGGCAAGGATTCTGGAACTTCGGGGTATTCAGACCCGGGAAAAAGCCAGCCTCGAGTGGAGACCAACAATGGGCACCTGCTCTGCACCCCACAAGGCGGCCCGGCCCTCGGGAAACAGAGAGGTCCCCTCCCTACATGCAAGGGTTCTTAGGACCTCCCTGATGCTGATAAGCTGTAGAGTCGGGGTTGTGCGGGTGAGGACGGGGTGTTGGCGGGGGTGGGTTCACATTCTCAGACAGGCGGCATTTTTTTTTTTTCACTGCCTCATAATAAATCTTCCCACCAAGCTCACCAGCATTCGGGAAAGATTCAACTGTGAACGCTAGTAAGCAGGTGGTGCTGGATGCAGGGCCAGCCTCTGGAAGATGTGGGTTCATCGTTTCTGCCCCCCACCACCCCAGAATAAATGCTTCCCAGGGCACACAGCTGGAGACCTGCTGGAGGGTCTTCACTCAGCCCCGTTTCTGAGCAGAACGCTAAGCCGTAGACCACTCAAGTCCTCTCCGACCCTGAACCTCCAGGCTCAGCACGCTCGGAGGAGGATGGCTGGCCCCCCACAGACCCCCCTCCTCCAACTGGCCCCGTCTCTAACAGGTGGTCATCTTCACCCACTGAGAACCTCCCCTCCCACCCCAACTTCCGTTTCCAGTACTCAAGAGCAACTCGCATCCTCCATCTCTGGGGGCAGGACACTGGAGGCTCAGCGGCTGTCTGGCCGGGAAGCATCTCAGAGGAAACGGCCAAGAAAGCTGGCTGCATTCTAAGCAACGACTGCAACCAATTTGCTCGGCTGGCAAAGAAGAGAGGCGAATTGAGTGCAATGCGAAAATCTCGACTGGAACTGGAAATACTTTATTTCCAGTAGGTGGTAAGCAGTGGGGGGTGGGGGAGAATGTCTCCTTCAAAAAAAAAAAAACTTTAAAAAAATAAAAGAAAGGAAAGAACACATTCATGAGGCAATCGGAACAGTCCAGCTGCAGAGCAAATGGTTTCGCAAATGGGAAAACAAATACCCAAGGGGCAGGGTCATGGGTCAGAGGTCAGAGGTAGAGACCAGGAGCAAGGGAGGGGTCGGCTGGGCAGCCACGTCTTCTGGCCCGCAGTCCCACGCTATCTAGCTTCCCCAGAACAAAGACTGGGCTGTGGCAGGGAGACACGCTACAGGCCCGGAGTGTGTGCGCCGCATGAGGGAGCCCCGGGCCCACCCCCGGCACTGCACACAGTCGCCGAAGTCAGGTCAGAGCCAAGGTGGGCACCTGGAGGCCTCCTGCCATGGCCTGTCCCATGTGGAAGTCTCAGGAAGCAAACTCTGCTCTGCCTTTGGTCCTGGGCGATGGCTCCAGGGTACCACAGCCCTCATCCGTGGCGTGTTGGCAAAGCGGGGAGGAGGGCTGGCGGGCGGGCCTAGGGGCTGCAGCCCTGCCGGGGCTGGGCCCGTGGCCCCTCCTGTGGCCGCAGACTCCCCACTTGTGTCTACCACGCTCCTCTGGCCCCAGCCCTCCCGCGACGGCTGCGCCCAGGCACACACACAGTCCACAGGTCACTGCCCCCTGCTCAGCCCCGGCCAGAGCCACCAAGTCCTGCAGCACTCGAGCCCCACGAGTCTGTCTATCCACCACCACCGCCAATCTGGGAAACAGAGGTCTGACGCCACAGAGAGTCGGCCCCAGATGATGTCATCTGAGAGAAAGGGAGCAGGGCTGGGTCAGACCGTCGTCGGCATTCAACTTCCACAGACTCTGTAAACAGCAAGTCTACAGGACAGGGAGGCTGCAAAGAGCAGCTCCTCTCCCGCGGGCAGATCCCGGCCTCACACCCAGAGCCCCGCAGGCCCAGGGAAGGGGACACCCTACTCACCTCGGGCAGCTGCTTTACAAAATAATAGAATAGAATAAAGAGCTGTGATTTACAAAGTTGTTGATAGCTGAGTTTTAGGGATACAATATTTCAACCCCAGTCCCACCACCGGTGTCCACTTCCGTCCACCAGTGCTCCCAGATTCCCTCCCCACCCCACCCTGTCCCCTGACAGGCACGTTATGAAGTTGCAGCTTGGATCTTCTGCTTCCAGTGCTGCCGAGTCTGCGTTTTGGATCAAAGCCTGGACCACTCTCCCATCTCACAGCATAACCAAAGCCCCGACCCCGTCAAGCCAGTACTGCCCATTTTCTTCTCCCTCCCCTCGCCCCCACTCTTGATTCTTCCCTCTCTGTCCTTCTCCTCTCTAAACACTGGGGTCACCACAACTTTCAAAGGGTTTTGCCTCACTTCCTTCCAGTCAGCCCCACTCTGTCCCCTGGGAAGTTTGCCCTCCTCCCATTTCTGATCGTCCCAAAACACTGATGATCCAGGAAGACAGTGGAGTATATTTAAGTCATCCCGTTATAGCTTTGGGGTGCTTTTAGACGATAATACTTTCCAGACAATGTTTTCAATTATTGTTTAATTTCCAGTAAAATAAAACTGAACCTCTTGCACATGTAGATTGTTTCCCCCCACCACCACCACCAAAAAAAAAAAAAGTTGTTTTATATTAAATTAACTACAAGACTCCCCTGAATAACTACAAAACACATCTGCAAAAAGTTTATGGCCTGGAATTCGTTTGAATCTTCCAAGCTCTCTCTCTTCCTTCTCTCTCTCTCTCTCTCTCTCTCTCTCTCTCTCTCTCTCTCTCTCTCTCTCTCTCTCTCTCTCTCTCTCTCTCTCTCTCTCTCCCTCCCTCCCTCCCTCCCTCCCTCAAGGCATTAAATAAATACAACCTGGAAAAAACACACATTGAACAGTTAAACCCCATAGACAGAAATGGCAAATACCAGAAAGGAACCCACAATGTTCTCTTAACGTGCATTAAACCGACAAAGAGTGTTTAGGGTAAATCATGGTAATATGAAACATAAAGTTTTGGGCACACAATATTTTAATTCATTTACATTGAAGGTGCCTGCAATCCACATTTTTACTAAAAGAACTTATTAGCATTCACTTGAGACTCTTGGAAATGGGATGTGATTCTGAAAATAAAGTCTGATTTTCTATCACTAAATGACTTAACATTTATTTTATAAAAGCAATATACTAACTATGCCTTTAGAACATTCCACCCGCGTGAGAATCATTCAGCTATTTGCAGCATTTCTTTTTCTTGGTGGAAAAGGTATTCAGGCTTGGGAATCACCTCAAATTCTTTTTACACCTAAACAAGCTAGGCATAAAAACAGATGAAAGGGTCGAAAGCCTCAAGACTAAGAGGGCAAACAAGCACAATTCTTCATTTCTGTGGCATGATCGTTCTCACCGTTTGATACACGAAAGGCCTCTATTTATACAATCCGCAGCAGCTAAAACTGCAAACCATCTCATTTAGGACATGAAAGGGGAAAAAAGCATTTGCCCATCAAAGGTAAATGAATTCATATTTACCAATCATCAAATAAGACATCAAAAAGGACATCGTTATAAGTCTCCTCTGTTTATAAAACTCATCAAATAAATTTGTTTTTGGTGAGCCGGGGGGTGGAAGGAGGGTGGGTTGGGACCTCCCAAGCAGTGCTCAGGAGGTCCAGGGAGGAGCTCCTAGGAAAGTCTTGGCCAACTAGGCAAGAAGTTCAAGGCAAGGGCCACAGATGCCAAGCTGCATGGGCCCTGAGGTGCTGGGGGATTGCCCTGGACAGCTGGGCAGTGCTGGGGCCTCCAGGGACACTCAGTGGTGGCTAGGGGCCTCCTGGGCCATGTCCGGTGGGGTTCAGAGGCCTCCAGGGCTGTACTTGGTGGTGTTTCCGGGGCATCTGGTGCCACAGACCCAGCCAGGGTAGACCACATGCCAGCAAGTGCCTTAATCCCCAGACTATCTCTTTGACCTCAGGTTTGCTCTTTAAGTGCCCTGACCCAGTGGGCTCTTTATCTTCCAATATCTGTACTCACCCGGGTGATGGCCAACCGCCTCCTTCCTGGCTCCCCACCCCCACGGAAAGTTCTCTTTTGCCCCTTTCCTGTCCAAGTCCAGCGAGCTGCTGTGCACTTGGCACTACACCCAATATTACATGGCCCTGAATAGAGGCACGTGTGATTTTACACCCAGACAAGAGCGGTGCCTAGAACCCTAGCCTACCTCAGGAGTCTGGGTCCCAGCGAAGGATCATGAGCCAAATATTCTTACTCAGCAAAATCAGGGGCGGGAAGGGAAGGCCGGCAAGCGATGAGACGTCTCTGTCATGATGGCCAGAGCAGAGGGCAGTTCTCCATCCCCCTCTCTACCTGCGTGTCCCTCCGTTGCTCTCTGGGGAACCAATCCCTGCCCATCCACCAGTAGAGAGAGGCCCAACCAGCAGAAAAGACTCTTGGATTCTTCCAGAAGGTTGGGTAAGAGAACTTTCCAGAACGCTCCCGAGAAAACATGCTTATTGGTTATCCTGAAGGGGCCAGGCGCTGTCTGGAAAGCAATCTCTTGGGGCTTAATCACCAATAAGACAACATCTCCCTGATTCTGAAATATGAGCGTCACTGGGTATTTGTGAGCTATAAGCCTGCACAGGCGAGAATCCATGCTCACTGCTCTTCAGGGATGTGCTGGGGTATGTTGGGGCGGGGGGTCCCTCCTTCATCTCCAAACTTCCTCTACACACACACTCACATGCACGCTCACATGCATTCACATGCACATGTACACTCACATGCATGCTCACACACTCACATGCACTCATACACACTCACATGCAAGTTCACATACATGCTCATATACACATATACAAGCTCATGCTCACATACATTCACATGCATGCACATGCACACTCACATGCACGCTCACACACATGCAAGTTCATACATGCTCACATGCACACGCACATGCATGCTCATATGCATTCACATGCACATGCATGCTCATATGCACACTCACACACATGCTCATATGCATGATCACAGGCAAGTTCACATGCATGTTCATTTTCACATATGCTCACAAGCACACTCATATGCACACTCACACTCACATACATTGATATGCACACTCACATCCATTCTCACATGACACTCACATGCGCACTCATGCATGCACATACACTCACATGCACATTCACATACACTCACATGCATTCACATCCATGTTCATATGCACCCTCACATGCACACTCATGCCACCAGAAAGTTACATTTAACACTACAATCACCAATAAAGAGTAACACTGAGTTTTATTCCAGATACTAATGATTTATTTGCTTAAAAGCCTATGAATCGGTACACAGGGCTGCTTTCAGCAGCTTCCTCCATCCATGCCCAGCCGCTGGGGAATGCTTTCAGGGTGACTGGCAAGCTCTAAAGAGGCCGCATTTGAACATTATCCTGCAGAGCAATTTCTAAAAGCCTCAGGAACTCTAGAATTCTTAAACCAGGGTTCCAATTTTTTTTCCCTCTTTCCTTCACTGAGTAAATTAAAGAGATCTTGTATGCCAGGGGTGGAAAATGGTGTTTCAGTATTGAGTGAGGGCAAATAGGCTCCCAAATTAGAAATCAGAACAAAGTAAACCATGAATAGATCAGATAATGGGTCGCTGCCTTTTACTTAAGGAGAACTAAAGACAGCCCAGCTGTCTTCTCCTCGGACAGCCTCAAGCGCTCTCTCCCCTTCTTCAACTGGAAACGGGACGCGCAGAATTCATGTGGCTTGAACCAGCTCCAAGTGGCAGCGCTTCCTCAAGTGCGGACGCCACGAGAGGTCCTGCAGTAGGCACGTGAGGGGCTGGCGTGGGACAAGCCCTCCAGACAAGGCCTGCGATGCTTCTCCAGTCAGCCACACACACCAACTCTGCCTACAAAGTGCTTTTCTGCAACCAGACCCCCTTTACTTCCGCCATCGTAGAGGTGAAGCTTATGGAACGAAGGCAGGAAAGAGATACAGTAAATGGGGACCAAGAAGGCAGTCTGAGAGGCCAGAGCATTAGTCCAGCAGTCAGGGTGCTCAATGGCCAATCCAGGTTTGATTCTCAGCACCCCACCCTGAGCACAAAGCCAGGAGTAAGCCCTGAGCACTGCCAGGTGTGACCCCAAAACCAAAATGAGAAAAGAAACTGCATCCAGATACCTCTCCCGAGAGAGCTGATGGGCATAAGCGCTGCTCACTGTCACTATGATCAGGGAAATGCAAATCAAAGCAAAAATGACATATCTCTCACACTAGTAAGAAGGGCATAAATCACAAAGATTAACCAGTATGAGTAAGGCTGTGAGGGGAATGGAATTCTCATTCACTGTTGGTGGGAATATCTGGCCTAACCTCTCTGGAAAATAGTTTGGGTATCTCTCAAAAAAGAGTAGAGCTCCCATATGATTCAATGATTCCAACTCTTGGCCTTTATTCCCCCAAACACAAAACCAGTGATTTGAAAAGATATATGTGCACCTATATTCATCACAGCACTTAGTATAACCATGATATGGAAACAACCCAACCATCCAAGGAGAGGTGAGTGGATAAAGAAATGATGGCAGACATGCACAATGGAGTACTATGCAATTGTACACGATGAAATCTTCCATTCACTGCAAAGTGGATGGAGGTGGAAGGTGTCATTTTAAGTAAAATTATCCGGAAGGAGAAGGACAAATACCAAAAATCTCATACATCTGTGGCACACAGAGAAAGAAATCAAGGAAACAGACAATATGGAATGATAGCAAGCCCTAAACCCTGATGACAGAAAAGAGAACGTTGGGGTAAGAGGATGGAAGTGGGGGGAAACAGAGAGGTAGACTGGAAGTGACATTGGAATATTGGTGTAGAGGAGGTGAGGTCAGGTGTCTGCATATACAATAATACAGTATTTAATAATAATATAGTATTTAATACAATAAATATTAACAATATTGTAACCAAGTTACCTAAACTATAATAATTTTGAGAGTCAATTTCATTGTTACCAATTATAGCAACATGTTATTTGTAAATATACTTTCTCAGTTTGGGGGCCACACTTGGTGGTTCTCAGGGGGTTGGTGTGCGGGGGATGCGTTCAGTGGAACTGAGGGACCCTTCAGATTGGGCATCCCATATACAAAGCACTCTGCTTGCCCAGCTATCTCCCCAGTGCTGTTTATACTATTAACATTTCAACTGTTAGATTCCTATTATTAACATTAATGTTACACGCATAACACTTTAACATAGAATCCATTGTTAGAAATTCCTTTCTGACAAAGGAAAAGTCAGAGAATACAGTGAGAACCAACCCTCGTAGATGACCACTTTCATTGGTCAGCCAAGACATTCACACAAATGATCAGGGCCAGCTCTCATCAATAAGAGGCTGAAGCTTATCAACCACAGAGAATTAGACTGGATGAAACATGAGATTTCTTTCTATTCTGATGTAAATGTCAATAGGCTGTCCAGACTCTAGTGTGTTTTTATTACTGTCGTGTTTCACATTTTATATCTAAGAAAAATGTCCTTAAAGAACAGATGGGGGCAGGGGTGGGGGGAGCATGACAATGAAAATGTTCTCAAGTCTGATCTTTCAAGAGGCTTCTGATCTTTTTCCAATATATTATACCACTTTGAGAAAAGCTTTGTGTTTTTCTGGGAATGTGGTGATTTCTCCTCCACAAGAGATTCTTCTACCCACTTCAGTATTTTTTTAAATAAACCGTGACTTACCAAGTTGTTCCTAAGAGTCATTTCACACATACAATGCTCCAACACCAATCCCACCACTCGGGTAACCTTCCCTCCACCAATGTTCCCAGTTTCCCACCCACCACTCCAGCCTGCCCCCAGGCACATACAAATTTACTTCATGTCACTTGCTCCAACAAAACGGCAAGTGGCGTTATCAGAAACTAGATCATTAAAGCCAGTTTGTGGGGACAGGTGGTTCTATCTCACAGTGTTGTTAACGAAGCCATTGAGGGTTGACTAACTGGTTGGTGTCTCTGTGCCACTGTTTTTGCTTCGCTTAGCTCCATGGGTTCAATGCAACTTCTGCATCATATCTGTTCTGCTCCTACTACTGGGCCGTCAGGACTGGGAAATTTGGGGGGATCCTCAGAAGCTATAGAGCTGGGCCTGTTTATATGGTGGAAGAGGCCGAATGTGGCAGCTGCTGGGCCTAGCAGAAGGGAGGGGAGTCTGCCCACCCCATTCCAAAAAGGCCTCAGATCGTTCAGCCCATGGGTCAATCTAGCTGGGACCATTTACTGAGGTTCAGGAGCTTGGAGCTGGGCCTGTTCATACGGCAGAGGAAGTGGGGTGTCAAATCATAGTTCTTGGGCAGATTTTTGTTTGTTCATCTGCACTGGTGGCCACACCCCACTGTGCTCAGGGCTTATTCCTAGATTCAGGGAAGGGGTAAACCTCACATTTTCACACATTATGTATATGTTAGATTCGGGCCCAACCTGCTATCACTTACCAGTTATCCACTAATTGACCAATAATCCAACAGTAGACACATAAGAGTTGTTTAAAGATGGGCACCATGAGACTAACACTCAAGAACTGTAGAAATAAGTACCAGGAGGTTGACTCCATGGCTTCGAGGCTGGCCTCACGTTCCGGGGAAAGGTCAACTCAGAGAAGCGATTACCAACTACATTGTAGTCGAAGGCCATGTGGGGGAAGGGAGTTGCGGGCTGAATGAGGGCTAGAGACTGAGCATAGCGGCCACTCAACACCTTTATTGCAAACCACAACAGCTAATTAGAGAGAGAAAACAGAAGGGAATGCCTTGCCACAGTGGCAGGGTGGGGTGGGGGGGAGATGGGATTGGGGAGGGTGGGAGGGACACTGGGTTTACGGGTGGTGGAGAATGGGCACTGGTGAAGGGATGGGTTCCAAACTTTGTATGAGGGAAGTATAAGCACAAAAGTGTATAAATCTGTAACTGTACCCTCACGGTGATTCTCTAATTAAAAATAAATAAATTTAAAAAAAAAATAACAATGTGGTAAAAAAATAAATAAATAAATAAATACTATTTTAATTAAAAAAAAAAAAAAGATGGGCACCATGGTCATCACTTCTTGTTTGGTTTGGGGGCTGCCTATGGTAGTACTTCGGTGACTCCTGGCCCTAAGCTTAAACTCATCCTTTGCATGCAAACCAGTTATCTCCCTGACCCCGTCATTCTTGTCAACTCTCAAGACCAGCAAGCAGCTTTGGCCTTTGGAAGATGTGAAGTAATGTGAGTTAATGATTTACTAACAGACTTCCTAAGCCTCCTTTCAGTAACTAATCAAAACAATGTGCCATCTACCCAAACTTACTTGAATCAAACAAGAGACTTGCCACTCTTTAAGTCAGTTGAGAAGTGAGATATTAGCACAGTTAAGATTTTTAGATCATTAGTAAACTGAACCAATAAACCAGAGTTGACTAAGATTACAACGCTGACCTTCCTTGAAGCATTTTACAATTATGCGATTAAAATCTCAAGTCTCACATAGGATTCTTGAGTCTTAACTTACTACCCAACCAATATACAAATCTATTTTGAGCTTTCCTTGAGTGCAATTGAGGAAATACGAATGACAGGGAAAGAAAAGTGTCCCTTGGAGGGAGAGACAACAACGAAAAATCAACAAATGGACTACATCAAACTGAAAAAAAAAATAAATGTTTCCATGACAATGGAAACTAAGACTAAAATAAAGACACCTCACTGAACTGGAGAATGTCAGGTACATTAAATGTCTGATATCCAAGATATACAAAGTACTTACAAGCTTCAATAACAAAAAACTTGAATGCCCCCATTAAAAAAGGGGGTGGCAGGAGATGAGATGAACAGCTACTTCTTTACCAAGATATATGGCAGGCCATAGGCATGTGGAAAAGTATTCATCTTTGCTTATTGTCAGGGAAATGCAAATCAACCCGAGACATCACATCACATCATACCAGGAGAATGATATGTATCAAGAAGAGAAGAAGCAGCCAGTGTTGCCGGTGGAACCTCGTCCACCACTAGTGGGAATGTCAGCTGGCTCAGCCTCTGTGGAAGAGTTTGGAGACTCCTCATAGAAGTAAGAATGAAATCTCCATATGACACAGACATTCCACTTCTTGGCATTGACCCCCCCCAAACACAAAAACATTAATTTGAACAGATACATGCATACCTGTGTTCATTGCAGTACTTAGTGTAATAACTAAGATGTGGGGAATAAAAAATATCCAGTGACATATGACTGGAAGAAGAAGTTGTAAATATGTGTGTATGTATCTATGTGTGTGTATGTGTATGTGTGTGAGAGAGAAAGAGTATATGCATATATATCACAACATATACATGCATAGTACTCTCTCCCTCTAAAAAAAAAGATTAGATCACTGGGGCTGGAGAGATGGTACAGAGGGTAATGTACTTTGAACTACACATGGGCCCCCCAAACACTCCAGGAATGGGGCCACGAGTAGCCCCTGAGCACCACCAGTGTGGTAAAGGGAGGGGAGGGAAGTGGAGGGGAGGAGAGGGAAGGGCAGGGCAGGGTTTAATCATGCAATTCACTGTGGCATAATTGGGACTGGGGGTGAAATACTGAGCCAAATCAGTCAGAGGGAGGACAGGTACAAGAAGCCCCCCGCTCCTCTGAGGAATACAGTGAGATGAAACACAGAAAAGACGATCCTGAGCAATGCCAAGTCCTTGACCTTGGGTAGAATACTAAATACCCAGCTCCGGTGTGTGTGGGGGGGGGGCAGGAGGTGGAAGGAGGACAAAGACCAGAGTAGGTGGTGAGTGGGCCATGGTGGGGGGCTCTGGGCGCCCTAATGAGGGTGGGGAGCGAGCACTGCCTGTGTGCACCAATATTAGACTCTGCACTAAGTGCAGCACCTAACGCAATCACAATAAAAACAGTATTTAGAAAGAGTAACGTGACCCCCTTTCAAATAAAGAGCTCTATTTTTAGATCTCTTGGGTGTATTATGGGGGGGGGTGGGGGGTGTCCTTGAGCATCTCACACTGCCTGAGAAAAGCAGACTGACCATACACATGTCCCCTTGTGTCCCAAGCAAGGGAGAAACAAGAGACAGAAGCACACAAGCTGAACAACACGCACGTTCCAGATCACAGCTGGGAGGTAGAGGAGAGAGAAAACTACGATGGCGGGGGCAGGGGTGGGAGACATGCACCCCGGGCACCACACACCCGGGAGGGCCTGCACCCCGGACACTGTACACCCAGGAGGGCCTGTGCCCCGGGCACCACACACCCAGGAGGGCCTGCACCCCGGACACTGCACACCCAGGTTCTACCCACACTATCCCAGCGGGCCGGAAGCTCCATCAGGAACGCTCCCTAAGCACAGAAAGCAAGCCCTGGGCACCACCAGTGTGGCCCCAAACCAAAGCCACCCCAAAGAGACGATGAAGCAGGGTATCCCAAACTGCCGAGTCGTTCTTGAAGCACATTTTTCACAGCAGTGACAAAGAAAGACTGTATCCCCACCTGATTCTACAAAACCAAGCTTGAAAATGATTTAAAAAAAAAAACACTTCCCTAAGGTCAGATGATTCTTTATTCTAAAATCCACCAGATCATCTCTGGCAACAGTCTTCATTTGGGGGAACCCGACACGGGACTTCCCTCGGCACCCCTGGAACTCCGCCTCCGTGTGAAGCAGCATCATGGTAACCACCCCCTCAGTGCACCCATAGTGTATGCTACAACCCAACCAGAGACAGTGGCCTGACGCTCAGGGCTGACTCCTTGCTTTGTGCTCAGGGGTCACTCCTGGTGGCTTGCAGGACCACACAGGGAAGCGGGACTGGAACCCGGGTACTAGCTGAACCATCTCTGCGGGCCTCTCTAGAAGCCCTCGTCTCCCGCCTTTCTGCATCTCCGGAACTCTCCACCACAGCGGTGCCTTCCTGAGGGGGCTCCCATCATTCTTTTTTTTTTAATTGAATCACCATGACATACAGTTACAAAGTTGTCATGTTTGAGTTTCAGCCATACAATGACTGAACACCCATCCATCCACCAGGGCACATTCTCCACCACCAATGTCCCCAGTATCCCTCCCCTTTCCAGCCCTCCCCCTGCCTCCATGGCAGACAATTTCCCCCATACTCTCTCTCTACTTTGGGGCATTATGGTTTGCAATACAGACACTGAGAGGCCATCACGTTTGGTCCTTTATCTAGTTTCAGCACACATCTCCCATCCCGAGCCATCCCTCCAACCATCACTTAGTGATCCCTTCTCTATCCCAGCAGCCCTCTTCCCCGCTCATAAGGCAGGCTGCCAACCGTGGAGCAATCTTCCTGGGGGGGGGGCTCCCATCCTTCTTTTCCTATGTATCCAGGCCAGTGGCCTTCCATCCAAAGTCGGCAATGGTACTCAGATGCGAAGACTGTGCGTGTGGTGTCTGGGGCTCTCCTGACAGGGAGACATGAAAACCGTCTGAGACTGAAGAGTCGTCTGTCACCATTACCCACGCTCTGGCCTTGGAGCAGGGCCAGGACTTAACTTGTGAAACCAGCCAAGTTGCAATGCCATTTGCTGTGCTTGTTCTGATCACTGATCCAGATGAAGTTATAAGAAATGACAGTTTTCATTTTTAATTAAAAAAAAAAGTTTTGTTGTTTTGGGTCCATACCTGGCAATGCTCAGAAGTTACTTCTGGCTTTGTGCTCAGGAATTACTCCTGGCAGTGCTCGGGGAACCAAGTGGGATGTGGGGGATCAAACCCGGTTGGCCATGTGCAAGGCAAACGCCCTCCCTGCTGTACTATCTACGTGCCATCCTATCACTCTGGTCCCATTTTTAATCAAAAAAAAATTTTTACAAAATAAATAACAGATCTCCAGCCTTTGACCCAGATCTCCTAAGAGTAACATTTTATGGAAGAATAGCTCAGATCCCAACAACGACACTGGCACTGATAACATCCACCATATCAGATTCAGGCATGCCGTGTTACTGGTACTGGCCCTTATCTGTGTCTGAGTCCCGTGACAGTTCTGGGCAACTTTGTAACTTGGTCTCCATAATGGACATAAAATTGAACATTAAATATTTAATGTAACAGCTTTACTATGGGCATAGATGGCTGGCTTTGCTCACGAGCGTTTCCCAGTGTAAGCACCCCTCAAATACCCGTTTAATGTCTGTGCAAGTGTATCTGTTTATTTTACTGGAGAGAGGGCTCCCAAGCATGACCACGTGATTCTCAGCCACCAGGCTGGTGTCTCCATGCAAGCACCCGAGGATGTGGTGCTGACAGGCCCTGTGAAACGTGGGATGACCCGGGGCCACCCAGACATCCAGGGCTGCCCCCGCAATGCCCTGGGGGTCATGGAGCGCTCGGATAAGCAGGGCCCTGCACCCCTGCACCCCCTCCCCAGCTCCCTGTGTAATACATAAATCAGAATCTTCTGGATCTGGGCCCTGCAGAGACACTTTGGGTTTCTCCCGGTTCTAAGTGTTGTGAGGAACATTCCGGGCACTTTCTGTTTTCTGGGAAAACGGTGATTTCCCTTCCCCACACTGGGGTGCTCCACCCAGCTGTGACGGATCCTTTCGGACAGATGTGCAGAGGTAACATCCAAGAAGAGGCGGGCTTCTTCGGGAAAACACCCAGGATGTACTTCACATACGAGGCAGGTGCTAACAATGGGCCTCGTGCCACATCGATTTCTCTAGATAACCAGAGTCCCTTAAGAGAGGGGGATGTGTCCTCATTTCATCATTCCTGTCGATCCTCCCCTCCTGCGAGGAGGCTTTCCCGGGCCAGAAATAATCACCACCATACTGTCGGCTCGCCCTCCTTCAGGAAAGGCTGAGGACCTTCCCTGATATTTCAGCACCAATTGGGGCCTTCCCAAGCCGAGGGGCAACCCCACACACACACACTGGGCAGAGGCAGGAAGCGGGAGACCTTCTGCCCAGGGCCCCGGGGCGCGCTAAGCTCCACACGCATGGGGCAGGACGGCAGGTGTGGGCCACGAGTGGGGCTGCACACGCGCCGAGAAAAACTCCCACCAACGGGCCTCACAGTTTCTCAGAGACTATCTGGGGGTCCAGAAGAGAGCGACCCACACAAAGGGGTTGAGAATGCCCGAGGCTGCACAGCAAGCGGGGTGCAAGTCCAGCACATCTGTCTTCCCGCACGCAGGTTCTGGGCCCACTCGGACACCTTTTACATCCTGGCCTGGGGTGGTCAGAGGAACAAAGAGAAGACAGCGGCTCGAGAAACGGGCGGTGACCTGAGGGTCACAGGGTCCTAGGCATGAAAGAGGTGCCCAGAGTTTGAGGTCCAGGATTTGGGTCTGGGAGAGCTTTCTCTGTCAACGTGAGGCTGAGAGCTCCAGGCCCGTCACCGCTCCCTGCCCCCCAAGCCAGGCATGGTCTGGGCGTGCAGGCAGTCATCAGGCACCCCGCAGCACGTGAAGAGCACCCCAAAGTCAGACCAGGCTGTCTTATTCTGAGAATGGAGAGCAGATCACACAGCCAGTTGTCTGGATGTCGCTTTTATACAGAAAAATCAGTTGACAGAAGTGAGGGATGCTGAGCTGATGAATACAGAGATACGGTTTGGGGGAACAGGCAACCGAGGTTCAAGGTAACCGACCCCCACTGGCCATCAGAAATGACTCCCCGTCCGGAAACGCTTATGAATTCCTTGCTTCAATAATAAAAGAGGATTCGGCAGGAGTTTAATCTTCCTTATTGATTGGGCTAGTGGTAACACTTCTCCAATTATACCCTAAAGCACACAGAAAAAATAAATATCGAAGACAGAAAGTCCCTCCTCTTCAACTGCATCTTTTTACAGGTGGGAAAGGAGAGGTCCCAGCGGGCTGGGGAAAGTTAATTACATGTGTGCCGAGCCTGACTTTTGCACTGAATTCCACGCCTCATATTTACCATCTTTCTATCTGACATCAGTCCAAAAATGCTCATTTCACTTTCGTGCTCGGGGCTGCGGAAGAGCCTGCACAAACTGATAGCTAATATTTGCAGACCTTGTTGCATCTATTCTCCTTCCTGAAACTGGGTTCTGGCAATTACACAGAACGGACACCCTGAACATCAGGAGTCCCGAAACCTGGCACCCCTCTCCGTCCCCAGAAGCTCAGCCGGGACCATTCTTATGGAACACCCTTGCTCCCCCCGGGGCCCCTTTGCCAGACTGTGCTGCCCCCGGGGAAGATGGTGGCCGAGCTCTCTCGCCCTTCGGGACCGTTTTTCTGGAGTTGGGAGTCCAGGCCTCGAGCTGACTCTCACCTCCCTGTCTGCAGACCAGTGGGGCTCACTCTGCTTGCAGGAAATTTTCCACTTTGGTGGGAAACCGCCAAAATGTTCCCAGCGCCTCCCATGCCCACTGGCTTGCTGAGATATCTGAGAAAAACAGGTCACACATAGCCAGAGGGGCGCCCCGTCACCTCCCCAGCCTGGACCAAGACCCTGTGAACAGCCGGTCAGGCACAATGGGGGTCTCTGACCACAGGAGGGAGGATCCCGACCTTAAGGGGCAGCATAAGCATTTACAGCAAGAGAGAACACTAAGTGCTCCCTTCCTCTGGCATCAAATGCTCAGATCTCTTCTCCTCCTCCTCCGCCTCCTCCGCCTCCTTCTTTTTCCTCCTCCTCTACTTCCTCCTTTTCCTCTTTCTCCTCCTCTTCCTCCTCTTCCTTCTTCCTCCTCCTCTTCCTTTCTCCTCCTCCTCCTTTTTCTTCCTTCTCTCCTTTCTCTTTCTCCTCCTCCTCTTCCTCCTTTTCCTCTTCCTCTTTCTCCTCTTCCTCTCCCACCTCTTCCTCTTTCTTCTTCCTTTCTCCTCCTCCTCCTCCTCCTCCTCCCTGGCCCCAGCACTCCCCATTCCCACTCTGGAATCCCATGGGTGGGGGAAGGGGGAGGGGGGAGGGAGGGGCTGTGAGTGTCCACCAGCAGGAGCAGTGCAGAACCTGGCCCTGGACCTTCTGTGTCCTTCACATCAAAACAGTCAGGCTGATGCAACCAGGGCCAGAGTCCAAACTGACCCACGGTCCAGGTCACTCCCTCCTGGTGGCTCAGGCGGCCTCCAGACCACGTGGCCTGCAGAGCTGGCGGAGCATCGAGAGGGCCAGCTGGTCCCAACTGCACACAGAGCAGCCCCTGCCCTATCACAGGGAACCACCCCACGTGGCTGCCCCGCTCAGGACCACGAAGTGATGGGGGTGGGAGGTATGAGGCTCACCTGTGGGAACCCATAGAAAGTCAGAGGCCTCCGGCCCAGTCTGCCTGGCTGTCTCATCCCCCAGAAAGGGACGGGCGGGAAAGCCATGCTCTGTTCCCACACTGCCAACCTCAACACACAGCCCACACCCTCTCGGGTCCAGTTCCCCTGCCCATGCAGACAGACGCACTGTGGGAGGGACGTGAGAAGCCCTGCCTTGTCCGAGTGCTGTCACATGGAGGAAGGGTCACAAAGACCCACACAGAGAGCCAGACTTGCCCTCCTCCCGTGCCCCAGCCCCCAGGAGCCCGGGCACACCTACCAAACAGCATGTGACCAGGGGGGGCCTCATGGAAGCCATCTCCGCGGCTTGATTAAAACAGCGTCTTCCCTCCCGAGGGGTTCCTGCAGAGCTGGGGGCTGGCGGGGCCGACCGTCTCACTGCCCTGCTCCTGGCACTGAAGTTAAACACAAGGGCTGGAGCCGCCACCATGGCGATGTGGAGTTTAGACTGAAATTAAGACCATTCACGGGTAAAGGCTGGTGCCACAGTGGGGTCCCAGCAATGCGGGCAGCAGTCAAGGTCTGGGAGATGCGTGGGACAATGACCAAGAGCGCTGGCTAGGAAGGGACGTTAGCGTTCTCCTTCTACTTCAGACAGCGATGTCTGTCTTTATACCACGACGGCAAGATCACACAGAGACTTCTAGACCCCGGGCCACACCTTCAAAGTGAGGCGGGACCAAGCCAGCAGCCTCTGGGCCAGGAAAGGCAGCTGGCACCCAGACCCGAGCTGG
Organism: Sorex araneus; assembly: GCF_027595985.1. Taxonomy (NCBI): domain Eukaryota; kingdom Metazoa; phylum Chordata; class Mammalia; order Eulipotyphla; family Soricidae; genus Sorex; species Sorex araneus. The sequence goes on from NC_073303.1 coordinate 127,912,028, forward strand.
CGAGGCGCCACGAGAGATGGAGAACTGCTCCGGGCTTCCTCCTGGGCATGCACAGAAACACGCTGAGATTTGTGGATCGAGAGGTCCCCGGGCCAGGCCAGGCCAGCTGAGATGATCCAGAATCTCTACACGATTCAAAGCCAAAGGCCGGGAACCAGGACCGGCCTGGTGGGTCCAGAATCCCAGGGAGATGCTGGTTTGCAGCCACGCTGCAATCCCTTCTTGGCTGCTGGTGGTTTTATTCATCCCTTCCCATTCTCTGCTGCAGTTACAAAGACAGGCCACGTGCCTGCTTGGCTGGGAAGCTCCGGGGAAGGCCGTCAGGTCACTGGGGCGCCTACACGCATGCTCACCAGGGATGGCACTCTCTGAGCTCGAGGGCTCGGGCACAACCTGACGGGAGCTCTCGGAGAGGGCCCTGGGGCTGTCTCACACATGTTCACCGGGGGCCACACTGCTGGCAGGCGCGCGTGCCTGTCTCCCAGTGGGGCACTCTGTGGTGGCCGTGTGCTTTGGCTGCCGTGACCATGCTGTGTGCTGGCGATGGTGCCCGTGGAGCACCAAGAGTCCCAGCCATCATGCCACAGGGACCACACTCACCACCCCGGGAGGGCACAAGGGCTCCCCCAGGGACCAGGCTCTGGGCTTCATGCTTTATTGGGGGGGATGGGAGGCGGAGGGTGGCGAGAGGGTAGTGCATGAACCCAGCCTTCTGCATTCCTTCTCGCTTTTCTTCCAAACATTGAGTTTGGCTTTGGGGCCACGGAAGAATGGGGTGATGTTAAGACACTGGGGGTTGTACAGCAGGGGCAGGTGTGGCTGGGGTTACAGGAGAAGGACAAGGCTCTTCTTGTCTGGTTTTGGCAAAGGAGGAGGCCGATGGGGTGCGAATGTAGATGGGGCTGACACGCATCGCGTGGCCTCTCTCCATTCCCCGCCAACACCGACACCCACGTGACCCAGAGGCCTGACCACACGCCCTGTAGAGCTTCATAATGGAGCCATGCTGAGGGGCCCCAGACCAGATGGTGAGCAGATCTCTGTGAGCTTCTGAGACTTGAAAAGTTCCCCTGCCCGGAGCAGGGAGGGGGGCTAGACAATCCCCTGAGATCCTTCCCACAGACAGCAGATCTGGGCAATGCTCACGCCCGGGGTTTCCCTGCAGACACACACGTCAGCCACTCCCTACTGAGTGCAGTGTCTGTTCTTCTGCAGGTCTGGCTGGCTGTTTCACCGGTGGGCTTCACCGTACAATCCGCCCAACATATAAACATGTGCGTTCAGGGCTGTTTATGTGACCAGTGGGGCTTCCAGCCAAAGGCAGAACTAATGGTTACGTTTGTGGTAAATCCAAGTTAAACGTAGATGCTACTACTAGCTGGTTTTCTGTTTTGTTTTACTTGGGGGACCACACCCAGAAGTGGCCAGTGGCTATTTCAGGCTCTGTGCTCAGGGTGCTTCCTGACAGGGCTGAGGCGGGCACGGGTGGTCTCGAGAATCAAACCCGAGCCTGGGAAGCAGCCCTCTGTACGTGGATCTTTGACTGCACTGCAGTTCAGCGCTCCTATGAAAGGCACAGCTCTCGTGACTATTCCAGCTGCAATTTAAACATCATGGGACAAAACCTGGCCAAGGTACACCGGAGATGAGGGCCAGGTCCCCTGGTGTGGCAGGAGTTGGGGGCAAACTCCAGTTCCTTCTGTGACACTCACCTCCCACTTTCCTTCTTAAACGACTTCTGCCCGCTGCTAATATCCAACCAACAGAGAAAAGGGCCTTTGTTTGTCCCAAAGCTTCCCGGCAAAATTCATCTGTCTCATTACTTGAAGAGCCAAAATAATTTTCAAAGGCCGCCGAAGGTTCGAGGGGTCCGATTTCCCTTCGCGTTCTCGTGTCCCAGAGCCAGCCTCCTCATCCAGAGAGAGACAACTCCAGGACCCCAGGTTCCCAGCAGTTTACTGACCTCAAAGTGTGTGAACAAAATGCCACTAGCTCAGACTCCCTCCTTTCCCTCAGCACATTTCTGTCGCAATAATGCATGGGGTGCCTGCAACGCACTATTTCTACAGATAAATAATAGTCAGATGAAAAACCAGAGAAACAGCAGCATATCACTACTGCCACGCTGAGCCCGTCTTTCTCCCTGCATGGAGCTCCGCGCTGAAATTCTTAAGCTTTCCTGGGCCCGTCCACCCAGGAGCAGGCTTTCCCCACCACCCAGAGGGTCCCTGGGGGGGTGACCAAAAGGACGGGCCTTTGGATCCCTTTCAGAGAGAGCTCTGGGCCTCAGAGCCTTAGATTCCCAGAACATCTTCCCTACCACCCACCCGCCTCTCGCTTAGTATGTAAGAACTCAGGAATTCACTAACTGTGGATATTTCCCCCTCCGTTCCTTTTAAAGGAGGCTTTTAAACTGATTGCCGCTGTGAACTCCTAGGAAACAGTCACCGGCTTCCAATTAAAATGCGAAGTGCTGGAAATAATGTGCGAAATGTTAAAAATGAAGGCTTTCGGCCTTGTGGACGTGCACGCGACTCCGCGGGAACCAGACGCGGGGATGGCATTGAGACGGCCGGCCGGCCTGGCCTTCCAGCTGCGTCCACTGAGAACAACTGGACGCTGCTAGAAACCTCCGGAGAGCTCATAGCTCATCCCCGAAAAACAGAAATCCTTCAGCAAGGAGGTGCCGCCCCCTTGAAAAGCCTCCAATTCTGGTTGAAAGAATGAGATATCACAGGATTCCCGCCCCCCTCCAAAAAAAAAATTTTAAATCACTTCTCTGAGTTCCTTAAAGAGAACCAGGAAAGGACAGACAGGTAGATGCAGACCAAAAGGGAGAAAGAATAACAGCTTCAAGGATTATTGGCAGTCTTAGGGGGAAAATAACCCCCAGAGTGGTGGATGCACTCTCTCTTCCTCCACAATTAACACCTGCTAGCCACCCCTGAACAGGACTCAGCCTGCCCCCTGCCCCCAATAAAAGGGAGCCTGGTTCCCCCTGTTCAGCTCTGAGGCTGCGGCTCTCCAAGCCCTCTCCCACAGTTCTCCCTCCTCCCCCTTATGCTGCAGGAGGATGAGCCGACCCTGTTCTGAAATAAATCCAGAACCGTTCCCTTTTTGTGTAGTACCAGGCGGCAAATTCGGGCTAGCTGGGAGGCTGCCAGTCCCAATGGTTCCCACACGGATCATTTGCCAAGAGGAAAGCCCGACCGGGCAGCCGCGCGCCCCCACACACTCCTGGGGCCTCTGCAGTTCTCACAGCCACACTCTGCAGCCCACATCTGGGGCCAGCAGGCTCTTGCGCGGGCGAACACCAAGCCCCTGGCGAGCTCCTAACCTACCTCCACTCCCCCCAAAAGCGCGGAAGGAGGAAAGGCGCCTTCAGAGGCGTGGGGGGTAGCAGGCTGGGGGAGAAGGGGTCGCAGGAAAGCACGCAAGGACGGATTCCTGTCATCATCCGAGGCCACGGGCAAGTCAGGGGTCGGCAGCCGGGTAACGTGGGGCAGCCGGCAGCCCCGCACCCGTCTAACGGGGGCCCCGGACGGATGCCACCGAGGCTGCAAAGGGTCCGGGGGTGAGGGAGCTCCCCATTAGCAAGCCGGCGCTGGGAAGCCCGGTACCCCGGCCGCCCGCGAGGCAGGTCCCCTTAGAGGGCGCTCGTGGGGCGATGCGCGCCTTCCAGCCCCAGAGCAGCCACCCCCGGGAGGGGAAACCAAGTGCCTGGGGCGGCGGCCGGGGAGGGCGGCGGGGCACCGGCTGCCAGGGTCGGCGACCCCTCGGGGGCCAGCCGGGCGCTCGGCCTCGGGCCTGGCGCGGGGCTGGTAGGGTTGGCAAGCCGGGTCCCGAGAGGAGGCCGCGCGCGGGGGCACCCGCACGGCCCGGCGCGCCCCGGGGGCTGCATCCTCCACCTCCGCCGGGCCCCGCGCGCCCGGAGCCGCCCGCAACCCTCGGGGAGCCCCGCGCGGCTGCCGATCGCCCGGATCCCGGAGCAACTCGGCGCAGGCGCTCCACGGGGAGGGGTGCCAGCCCCTCGCCCCGGCCCCGGGGAACGGCAGACAAAAGAACTTTTGCAAACTTTCCTCTCCAGTGCCTGAAATCTGGGCCCCAGCCCTTCAGAACTTGCGTCGGACCGAGATGGATGGAACGCTGGCGGGCTTGGAGGGGAGCACGGAGGAAGGGAGCTGTGGGGGAGAGTGCGATGCGGGGGTAAATAAAGGGACCCCCAAGTTTCCAGGTCGTCCCCGCGTCCCGAGGAGCGCGGAGCCCCCTTCCCTCGGGGGCCTCTCTGCGGGGCTTTGCGTCTTGGCCACCCCAGCCCCGCGGTGCTGCCCGGGCCACGCCGCCCGACTCCCTCCGAGAGCAAAGAAGTTGGGCGCGACTCCAGGGACCGCTGCGGTGCCCTCAACCTCGGTGCCGCCGCCTGAGTGGGGACCCCCGGGTAACTCCGGCGCGCCGAGGGGGAAAGGCAAGGGGCGAGCTGCGGTGGGGCGAGCGCGTTCGCTCCCGCGGATCCCCGGGGGAGGTGGGGAGGGGGCGGTGGGGGTGAGGGGTGGGTTATCGGGGGGTCTCCCCGGGGCGCTCCGCGCGTGTGTCCCCGACTCACCGCCTGGGCCGACACGCAGGCCACCCAGCCCAGGGTCAGCAGGATCCACGCGCGCCGCATATTCCCGGGCACCGGCCGCTCCGGGCCGCCGCTGGCACAGAACCGCGAGAGACGCCGACGCCGACACGGCGAGCGCGCCCGGGGGGCTCGGGGGGCTCGGGGGGTCGCGGGGGGCCGTGCGCCCCGGGCCCGCGGAGCCCGCTCACTTGTTGGTGCCGCGCTCGCGCCGGCCACTCGCGCTGCGCCAGCCCCGCCGCCGTGCGGACTCCGGGGGGCAGCAGCAGCGGGGGCCGAGGGGGCGCGCGGAGCGGTGGGCGCGCGGCGGCGGCTCGCGACTCTCTGGACAGCGGCGCGGTCCGCGGGGCTCCCGCCGCCCCGGCCCCGCCCCCGCGCGCGCCCGCCCGCCCCCGCCGCGCGCGCCCGCCGCCCGCGCCCCCGCCGCCGCGCGCGCCCGTCGGCGTCCGGGGGCGAGCGGGCGGCGCGGCTCCCGGGACGGATTCCTACAGGATGACGCCCCGATTGGCAGCCGCGCCCGCCACTGCGCGCCCCGCGCTCGGCCCCGGCCGCCCGCGCAGCCGCTTCGCAGCCGGAGCGGCGCCCCGGGACCCCGCGCCCCTCTCCCCGGGACCCCGCGATCCGGGACCAAGCGCCCCGAGATCCCGCTCCCCTCTCCCCGAGATCCCGCGCTCCCGGACCCCACGCCCCGTTCCTCCTCGCCCCGGGACCCCGCTGCTCTCGCCCTGAGATCCTGCGCTCTGGGACCCCGCGCCCCAGGACCCGCTACCCTGCTCCCCAAGACCTCGAACCTCTGGATCCCGTGTCCCCGGATCCCGCACCTTGGGACCCCGCGCCCCCGGATCCCTCACCCCGAGACTCCGCACCCCGGGACACCCTGCCCTGCGCCCTGGGGCCCCGCGTCCCCGGATCCGGTTCTCCTGCGCCCCGGGGCTCCGCTCCCCCGCGTCCCTAGACCCGCTCCTCCGCGCCCCCGAACCCTGGTCCCCTGCGCCCCGAGCTCCGTGCTCTTGGCCCGGCCTCTCCGCCTCCTCTGCCTCCTCCGGTCGGCTCTTATGGGTTCTAAGCGCCCCCACTGCCCGGGCGCAAGACACCTCGAACGCAGTAGCTCCCGTGCCCTGGGAAGAACCAGCAGGGAGAGCTACACACACACGCGCGCACACACACACTATAGACAAACCACCCCACACACCCCACGCAGACACATCTGTCCTCTGCTCACCACATACACACATCCCACACCACACACACACACACACACACACACACACACACACAATCCTACCACACATCACATACACACCCCACTCAGACACCCACACACACATCCCACACACTCCACTCACACACCGCATGCACACCTATAGGCAAACACACACCAGTCACACGCACCCCAAATGCACAGCACACATTTATACACACACCCTACACCACATACACATATACACCGCTCACACCTAGCACATGTCCACATATCACACGCACCATAGGCGGCCCCAAACCTTACATAGATCACTCACACACCACATGCACATATAGTCACATACATACCAGCACATCACACATACACACAGTTACACAACCCCGCACCATACACACACCACTCATACATACCACATGCATACTGCATACATATCAGTCACATACACACCCATCCCACATCCCACACCACACCTATACACTCATACACACACTATATACACCTGCACATATTCATCACACACACCATTTAAATGTGCACATCATGTGCACACCCCCCCACAAACACACTATGGACATACACAGCACACACACAGTCACATACACATACTGCAGACATACACACAACCCACAAATACATACATGTCGCAGAAATAGAGTTTACAGATGCCTTCCCCATAAAAGACTGACAGTTCCTGAGTGTTTTCAAAGGGAATACAAAACATTCCATTAATGTGTGCTAAGAGTTTTTTCCACACCTCCCCCCAAAAAAAATCAAGTGGAGGAAGACCCCCTACACCCAGTGCAAAACCAGAGAAATAATATAGCTGGATGGGCACATGTCTGGCAGAGGGCCAACACCACTTCTATTCCGGCACCTCATAAAGTTCCCATAGTCCCACCAGGAATGATTTCCTGAGCACAGAGCCAGGAGTAATTCCTGAGCACTGTTGGATGTGACCTCACAGAAAACACACTCATACACACACACACACACACACACACACACACATACACACACAGAAAAAAAGTATCTTTGGGAAAACATAAAAATATATATGTTTTTTATAAATAAAAATATATTTAAATATATTCGTATATAAATATATATAATTTATAAATATAAAAGACCTTGTTGCTATTGAGGAAATTATATTTTGTTATCATACCTGTGAAAATATTGGCTAACCCAAGATCACAAAATGTATTCCTACATTTTCTTCTCCAAGTAGTTAGTGTTAGTTCTTAAGTTTAGCTGTATCATTAACTTTAATTTGTGCATGTGGTGAGGGAGGATTTGTTCTTTTTCATATTGTGTAAATCCTGCTTTCCAGCACCACTTGTTACAAATGTCCTTTTTAGATCTCCTGTTTAATTGTATTGGCATTCTTGTCAAAAATTCATTAACGTACGGGTTTACTTCTGGACTCTTATTTTTACCCCAGTGATCTATGTTCGTCCTTCACATGTAGCAAAGTTTTGATAACTGTGTTGAAAAAGCTTCAAAATTGGGAAATGTGAATCTTCCAATTTTCTTCCTTTAACATTGTTTTAGCCATTCTGAATGTCTTACATTTTTATATAAATTTCAAAATAATCTTGGCAAGTATATATAGAATTCTGAATTTGAGAGACAGAAACATACCCCAAAATTAGAGTGAATAAGCACCAGACAACCTCAAATAATAGAGCTCTGCTGTCCCGATGAGCGTGGCAGGGCCCACCGGTGCCATCCCGTTTAAGCTGAGCTGACAGTACCACCCCATCCTGACGGCCAGCCCATTCTCCCTGGAACCAGCAGCTGCTCTGACCCACGGGGAGTTCGCAAGATGCCACTTTGCTGTTCCCGGGTGTTTTTCACTGTCGTGTCCTGGCATGTTCCCCAGGCACAGGCTCAAAATCCATTTATGGGTTTAACCCTGACTAAACTCACTTCAGCGATGAGAGAAGCTGAGAATCAACAGGAAGGTGGCCAGGCAGCCACTGTCACCCATGCTAAGAACCACGAGGGAGTTGAGGCCATGTAAAAAGCAGCCAGCAACCTCACAACTCCATTTTTAGCCGCCAAGTTTCCATTGCTTTGTCCATTCACCTCTGTCAACCCTTGGCCAGGAACCTTGGCCCATACGCATTTCATCATTGGCTTCGATGCTAATGCAACCAAAATTGTCACAGTTTGGGCCACATGACACAAGCAGCAGAGTAAAGGAATAGATTAATAAACAAAGTCTCCCCCCAAGTAAGACAGGCGGCAAAGGAACTTGTCTTGGCTTCCTGAATATCAGCACTTGTGTTATCCTAAAAATGCTGGCAAAACCCATTGTGCATTCATTCAACAAGTGTGTCCTGGCCACAAGCCAGGGGACCCAGGTGAGCCCAGAAATCTTCTAGAAAGGCGTTAGCATTAATGCCCTTTTAAATAAAGAATTATCTTCAAATCACCATTCTGTAACTAAGGTTCGGATCAAATTTCATCTGAAAATCAGATATAAAAATGGAAAGAAACCAACAAGCGTAGAATTACATTTTTCTTGGGCATCAAATACATTTTCCTAATAGGTAAACATGGATATATGAACTTAGAAAGGTATTACATGGTGATCTCAAGGTTATTCGCATTGCATTGTATGCATCCTACTATTCAGGAAATTGTCATCTAGGCTGATTTTAGTTAAAATCATAACATTCTTGTTACTAACTCAAGAATTATGTAGGCTCCTGATATACTTTTATTCATTTTCCAGTCTTCTCCCTTCCTACCTGCCTTTCTTTTTCTTTCTCCCTCCCCCACCCCCCACCCCCGCCTGTTTTGAGATCCAAATCAACCTTATTCCCTTGGGACCTGTGAGATACATTTGGGACCCTCAGGGAAAATACATCAATTATTTTCTTAGTTAGCTCTCTATTAGTGATCCCAAAGAAAGTAATGGAAATGAAGCAGAGTTTTGACTCTCTTATGTGCCTTGACTTGGATAGAATGAAATCTTTGCTGTTTGTTGCTTAATGAGTTACCAGTGGAGAACAATCTTAATAGAGCCACTACTAAAAATAATTCAGTACTATTACAGTCATCACTTGCAGGTTGTTGCTGGAAATTGCCTCACTGGGTATCTTCTAAGGGATCTAGAAGACAAAGTGTGTGGAAGACAAAGTGTCCAGCTATGCAACTGTTACTCAAATTCTCTGGTGAAATGAGTGGAGGGAGATCCCACCGCTGCCCTCACCTGCTGATAGGGGGCGCTGTGCAGAAGAGCTCAGGCATATAGGCACAGACCGACTACAACTGGCATCCCGCCCACCTTTTACTCTGCTAAGAACTTGAGTGTTGATCTGTGATCAGCGCACTTGATTTTCTGGTAAGCCTCAGTTTTCTCAGCTATAGGTTGGAGATAAGAGGGTTAATAGGTACCGTCTATGAGCTGATGCGTTTAATGACTACACATGCTGAACGTCCAAATAAATGCCAGTTGTCTCAATAAATTCCAGCTGTTACAAATGCCAGTTGCTGTTAATTTTTCCTCTTCCTGAAATAACCTAGCTGTTATCCCACGTCTCTGCTCTCCCAATTCCTGCTCACCCCGGTCAGTTTAGAAGCTGCCCTCATTAGCAAGAGGTTGTCACACACCTCCCCAACCTTCCCTGATCCCTTGGAAAAATGGATCTTTACAATAATTTTAGCTATTAGTGATAATCTAGGATATAGTATTTGAGTTAGATTAAAAAAATAAATAGTATCGCAGGAATCTCTATAGAGGTTAAAAGTATAAGCAAAAAAATAGAATAGTGTTAGGGAAAGTTTAGCACCTCGCAGTAATGCTTTCAAAAAGACCCAAAGAAGCTTGTGGTTTGTTTTGTGTCTGAAGGTGAGGGAGGGGACATGCCCGGCTGTGCTCAGGGCTTACTCCTGGCTCTGTACTGCGCTCAGGGACCATTCCTGGCAGCTCGAAAACCATATGGGGTGCAGAGGGTCCACGTGTGCTCATCTGGGTGCAATTCAGATGTGCTATCTCTCCAAACCAAAACACCTGGTTTATTTGGCGGGGGGTGGGGGGTGTGGTGGCACACGCAGCAGCGCTCAGGACTTACTCTTGCCTCTGGCTCAGGGATCACTCCTGACTCAGCTCTGTGACCCATCTGTGGTGCCAGGAATCGAACCTAGGTCAGCAGCAGAGAAGACAAGTGTCTTACCCACCGTATTATCTCTTCAGCACCCACATATGTTTAAATAAGTATAAAGCCCCAAGTTATAAGAATTTCAGAATAGAACTAAAGAGACCTGGATTGAGGCTACTGATGTGACTTGGTGAGAGAAATAAGGAAATAATAAGAGAAGTGATAAAGTAGAACTAAAGGAAATGCTTCTGGAAAGAAGAAAAGCATCTCTCGGGAAGCAGGAAGGACTCAGGAATATCTATATTCCTCTGCTTCTCGTAGCTATTGGTAATTCCGACCACAAAGGAAAGGAAGTTCTCCGCGTCTTTCCCCCTGGTGTTGCAATGTGCCTGCATGGACCCACACACACACCACAGGGCCCCCCACAATGTCCCAAAGTGACCCATGTGAATAGCCAGTGTGAATGGCCCCCTTTTCCCTCCCTAACCTTTACGGACACACTCTCTCCCTCATGACACACACATGAGTTTTTGTTTGTTTGTTTTGTTCTTGTTGGTTTGACGGAATGGGATCCCATTACACACTGTTTCTTCATCTTGTAGAAATTCCAACTCACTTGACAGAACTTCCATTCTTTTCCTGTTTCTTGTTTATAAATGGTTACATAATTCCCCTCCGTGTGAGCCTCCCCTCTCCCTATCCAGGCAGCCGCCCTGATGCCTACAGCCTTCCAGAAAGTCCCTTGCACATATCTCCTTAATGAATGGTGATTGTCTTGCTGTGGTCTAGATCTCCAGGGTGTCCGCAGGGGGGAATGCTGGCTTGCAGGGTATAAATATTTTCAATGTTATGAGATGTTATTTCACGGTCTGACAACAAAAAGTTCTCACACTTCCCCCAGTGATATTGGAGAGAATCCCAGTCCGTTCTCCACGTCCCAGCTGCCAACTGGTATCAGCTTTCTCCTGGGCCAGTTTGACAAGCCTAAGGTGTCAGCTCATCGGCAGTGCTCAGTGACATTTTTCCCGACTCCTCGGGCCTCCCAGTGTCTTTTCAGGTGTTAGTGTTTGAGACTGGGCTTCTGGGAATCGCCTCTTCCTATCTCTTCCCTCATTTTCCTCTTGGCAACACACCCACTGCTTGTGAGAGATCTGCAATGATTGTCGGGAATCTATCCAGATTGAGCTCAGTGATTAATCCGTCCCACACGTATTCGAACAGATCCTGCAATCTGCTTCCAGTTCTCACCTCTCTCTGAAGACCCCTCTCACTCCCCATTCCATGTTATTTTATTGGTTATTTTACCCTCACCGAAGACCTTCTGATATTTCCAAAGACAAACTCTATTCCCCCCCCCGACACTGGTTTGTTTTTCTTCATGTTTTTCTTGGTTATTTGGATTTATTTTTTTATTCCTTTAAGTACTAAGAATATATTAGACAACTTAACCAGACTGTTTTAGAATTCTATTTGAAACTGAGCTACATTTTTGTAATGTGTTGGGGACACAACTTTTTTTTTTTATAGAAATCATTTCTGAAGTCACTTCAGGCCAGAAAATGTTATATTTGGCTTTTTTCAGATCTTTAAATATATTTTAATAATATTTTAGGCTTTTCCTGTTGATCTTGACCTTTAAAAAAAAATCCTTCTGTAGGGGTCAGGCAATAGTACAGTGGGCAGGGAACTTGCCTTGCATGCAGTCGACCTGGGTTCAATTCCCAGCACCCTATATGGGTCCTTGAGCTCTGCCAGGAGTGATACCTGAGCACAGAGCCAGGAGAAAGCCCTGAGCACACTGTATGTAGTCCAAAATTTTAAGAAATCCATTTATATCTACCCCTATTATTTTCACATATATACCTTACCTCTATTATAAACAGAATCTTCCCCCATTTTAATGTAGGAACTTGCTGCCTAAGAAAAACTTTATCTTTTCCTATTTATTCTGTGTACTATCATCTTAAAAATTAATCTTGTATATTTTGCTAGGGCCTCTGGATTTCTAGTACAAACTAGAAGATAGAGTAGTTTAAACTAGAATCCCAATGATCACCATGCCAATAGAAGTATTAATTTTAGTTCAGAAATCAAGGTGGCACACAGTGGATGGTCCTTGGGGCTGATGCTGTGGTTGATTTAGGGGCGGTCTGTAGCAGAGCCCAAACCTCAGCATTAATACGTAAATTTCTATTTGAGGTGCGTGTTGAGTTTTATCAAAGTCCTTCCCAGATGAACGGATGTTTCTCAGGGCTTCATCCCTCCCTTTGTGGCTGTAAGAGACGATGATGATGTTTTCTGAGATGATATTTTCAGATCAGATTTCTTTTCTTTTTCATTTTAAAAAATGTGCAGGGGGATCCCAGGCAGTGTACTAGGGGAAGGGGCCCTGGCTGGTGGTTTGCAGCCAGCGTGTTGGTCAGAGGACCATGTGTTGCTGTACCCAGCAGGGCTCGGGGCCCACCAGGCCACACCTGGCTGCGTTGCAGGAGCTTCCCAGAGCCAGGGACCGAACCCGGGTCACCACAAGCTTTTTGTCCCTGGATAGAGAGTGAATTCCTGATATAACCCACCTCTCTCTTTCCTTTTAATTGCAGGGAACTCACAGCCAACTGTCCTCATGGCTGACTCCTGGCTTTACGCTCAGGAATTACTCCTGGCGGTGCTCTGGGGAAGCACATGGGATGCCAGGGATTGAACCCAAGTCTGCTCCGTGCAAGGCAAGCGCCCTCCCCGCTGTACTATCACTGCTGCCAGACCTCCACACCGCTTATCAGGGAAATCACACTTGAATTTCTCACTCATTCATTCATTTGCAGGGGCTTCTGGGTTCAAGTGTGTTAATCTACTTATTTATTTATTTTGACTTGCATTTCCATCTGTCTCCTCCAGCAGTTTGATTTCCTTGGGTGTGGGATCTAATTGCTTTTCGTTTCTCTGGCTGCTGGGCACTCTCTAAGCAGGGCTTCTATTTCTTTGTTAGTCAGTTTGGACTCCATTCTAGCTGATGGAGAGAATCTTTTTTTTTTTTTTTTTTTGCTTTTTGGGTCACACCCAGCGATGCTCAGGGGTTACTCCTGGCTTTGCACTCAGGAATTACTCCTGGCGGTGCTTGGGGGACCATATGGGATGCCGGGGATCGAACCCGGGTCGGCCGCGTGCAAGGCAAACGCCCTACCCGCTGTGCTATCGCTCCGGCCCCAAGAGAGAATCTTAAGATAAGGACCCAGAAGTGAGAAGGGCAAAGGGGAGCTCCTTGTGGCCCGGCACCCACAGATAAGTTTTCCTCCGTTCTCTTGCCTCCCTGCCAGATCATGCAACAGTGCTTCTGTGTTCCCTGGTCTTCGGCCTCCAGGGAAGGGGGCTTTCCCTGCCTGACCTTGGGGGATGGAATCAGAGAGACTTAGGCTACTCCGTGTACCTACACATGCCAGCAACATCTCAGACCCCACAGGTGCTCAGAAGCTAAACTATCTCATTTCTTTTATATTCTCAAAATATTTTTCACGATTGAAGTTATGGCAGAGTGGCCAGAGGGCTGTGGGTTCAGATCAAGATTTGGAGTTAGTGAGTGCAAAGGTGGGAAGAGCAGGAATTCTTTGCAAGGTGAGCGCTTCAAGAATAACACCCCGCAGAGCCAGGAACAGCTGCATGCGGCCGACTGCAAGTTTAAGCTCTAGGCGTTTTCCTCCTTTGAACAAACTGAACAAACCTGTGGATTTTAGAGCCCGATTTCCCAGCCCAGAATTACTGAGGCTTTGATTTTAACTATATTTAACTACATATATAAACCATAGAACCAACCAAACTGAAAGAATGAGTTGCAAACTCCAATAACCAAACTTAAAGATGAACCTGTGAAGGAGGCAAGCTAAGGGGTGGGAGAGTAAACAGGGACATTGGTGGAGGGAAGGGGACACTGCTGATGGATAAATATTAAAAATTATATGCCTGGGGCTGGAGCAATAGCACAGCGGGTAGGGCGTTTGCCTTGCACGTGGCCAACCTGGGTTCAATTCCCAGCATCCCATATGGTCCCCTGAGCACTGGAGGAGTAATTCCTGAGTGCAGAGCCAGGAGTAACCCCTGTGCATTGCCAGGTGTGACCCAAAAAGTAAAAAGAATTATATGCCTGAACACTAACTATAGTATCACTGTGTCACTGTTATCCCATTGATCATCGATTTGCTTGAGCGGAAGCCAGTAATGTCTCTATTCATCCTAGCCCTGCGATTATAGCAGCCTCTTCTTACAGAAATGCATCTAGACTGTGAGAGCTGTGCTACAACCCTGTGCCACCTGGGGATGGATTTTCCCTCTCTGCCCTGTTTTTCTGCATGGAAAATGGCAGCGGCGGCAGCATCCATGTGGTGAGAGCCACCTCCTAAGACCCCCAACCCAGAGGTAGGACTTTTTAGTGACGTAGCCTGTAGGTACGTAGTGGTCCTGGGAAGGGGGGCATTACCAGCACACCTTCTGCCCAGATAAGATCCGGAGCTGCGGTGCAAGAAACGGACCCTCTGCTCCTAAAGACTATGATCCGAGAGGTCTTCTAACCCACTTTGGCACCCAGAGCGGCTTCTTACAGAAATGCACCTAGACTGTGAACTGAGCTAAAATATCAGAAATCTAAAACTGTGTGGCCGCTATTGCCAAAACAGTGGCCGCGCGAGCTCATAGAGTCTTCACTCTCAGCAAAGATAAGAAATTATTAAATGATGCCTTTTCAGCAGGCCTGATTGTTGGGGGGGAAATTCCAAACAATAATAGTGAGTTCTCTATTGAAATATTGAATGTATTCAAAGTATAGAGAGAATAAAGTGAAGATCATTAGTTACTTAGGTGGGGGGGCGGAGGGGGGGGTATATTGGGGTTCTTGGTGGTGGAACATGTGCACTGGTGAAGGGATGGGGGTTTAATCAGTATATGACTGAGACTTAAACCTGAAAACTTTGTATTTTTTTTTCACAGTGATTCAATAAAATAAAAACTTTTTTAAAAAAGATTATAGCAGCCTCTCTTTACTTGTTTTTCCCAGTGGTGCCGCATTAGAGGCTCTTTCAGGGTCAGGGGAATGAAACCCATCATTGTTACTGCATATCGAATATGCCATGCAGAGCTTGCCAGGCTCTGCTGTGCAGGCAGGATGCTCTCGGTACCTTGCCAGGTTCTCTGAGAAAGAGAACTAGGCTATAAGAGATCGTGTGGCTGGGACTGGGCTTCCTGCTCAGATCGGGACTGGGCCTCCTCCTCCCAGATCCCCCATTTTCCAGTACTAGGCAATCACACCCACAAACTGCCCCTGGCGCCATGTAATCCCATCAACAGCCAAGATCCAGAGCCTCACGCATGAAGGAACCAAAAGAGTAACCCAGGTGTGTTGGACCCGGGGCTGAGATCTCCAAGCCTGCTCAGATCGGGACTGGGCCTCCTCCTCCCAGATCCCCCATTTTCCAGCAGCTTGGTAGCCACACCCACAAACTACCCCCAGCACTGTGTAATCCCATCCAGGCCAATATCCAGAGATTAACTATGAGTATCCTTGTGAATCACAGGATCTAAAGTAAATTAATTTTAGGGTACCAGAGCAATAGTACAGAGAGTAGGGTGTTAGCCTTGCACTCAGCCAGCCTGAGTTTGATCCCCAGCATCCCATATGGTCCTCTGAGCCCATCAGGAGTGATCCCTGAGTGCAGAACCAGGAGTAAGCCCTGAGCACCACCATGCATGGCCCCCAAACCAAAAAGCATATATATACAATAATTGATTTTTAAAATTAGGGAAATCTTTCGTAACACATTCTTCTGTCAGGCACAGGAAACTATAGTTATCTGTTAGTGCTTTAGAGATGAGAAAAACTCATAAACGTCACACTGAGTTTACCGTTTTTAATGTGTTTATAAAGGTGCTTTTGCTTCCACATTGCAGGCGTGATTATTTGATGACCATGTGCAAATATCTTGTCTGGCTATTAAAGAACACAGTTTACATCTCTTCTACCTGTCATCACTGAGGTGCATCCCAAGCTATGACGTTTGCTTTCTTCCTGAACACAGTAGCAGGAGTTGCTGGGAAATGAGGCTTTAAGTGAAGTAACATTTACCGGAAATGGACCTTGTTCAATATAGGGATGGGACTACTTTATTCTCCACATTATAGTAAAATGACTTTATCTGAGGACCTGCTGGATATCCATAGTGGAGGTATGGCTGGCGCTTGATGGTGTGAAGCTGAATGAACGTGGAAGAAGTTCCAAGGACATTTGAAGGTCGTAGTGAGAAGCAATCCCAAATACCCACAGCATCCAATGAGGAGAGAATAAAATAGAAGAGTTTGCAGGAGATACAAGGGTAGGAAGAAAATGACTGGAATTATATTGGGGAAAGCTCAAACTTGCTTCTCAAATTTGCAATGAAATAGTGTAGCTTAGGAAAATCGTTTTAGGACAGATGAGACAAAATTAATTTGTGGATATGTGGAGCTTTTCCTGTTTTTTTCTGTAAATTTTTTACCATAAAAAATTGGGGGGGTGTTTGGGGCACATCTGGCAATGCTCAGGGGTTACTCATGGCTCTACACTCAGGAATGACTCCTGGCAGTGCTCAGGGGACCTTATGGGATATCAGGGATTGAACCCGGGTCAGCTAGAACCTGGGTTGGCCACATGCAAGGCAAATGCCCTCACCACTGTACCCACACTGGTCCCCTACCATTAAAAAAATTTTTTTAAGTTGCGATTGAGAGATAGTACAATGGTTAGGACACTTGCCTGGTATGTGGCTGACCTTGTTTGATCCCCAGCACCGCAAATGTACAGCCAGGAGTGATCCCTGAGCACTGCCAAGTGTAGTCCAAAGACAAACAAAAAATGTCAAAGATGGGTCCAGAGAGACAGTACAGGAGTACATGCTTTTCGTGCAGCTGCTCTGGCCGCGACCCTGGCTGGTCCCACAGCACCAGCACTCAACACCGGGGCACGACTAGGGGTTGCTCCCAAGCACACAGCCAAAACTTTGACTTGCATAAAAGCAAAAAGAATTACATATTGATCCTCAATTGTTGATGGAGGTTGGAACTCCGGATTCCTTCTCTCACTTGAGTGAAACGTGATACTCCAAGCATAGCTCTTTCATTTCCTCTTTGGGAGACCCGAATAGTGTTCTCATCCTGTTTGCGTAGGCCCAGGTCTCTGAGGCATATGTTAGTGCGGGAAGACAGTGGAGTAGAAAAGATGTTCCCGGAGCCAGAGGTTCTTCATCCTCTTCACAACCTCTTCAATGCTCTTGAGGCATACCACGCCTCCGTTCTCTTCCTCCTGCGCAGCTCAGGTGACGGAGTTCCAACCTCCACCAACCACTGAGGATCAGGGACGCTGCCTCATTTGCCAAGGCATTGAAAATCAGATGGGCCAGACACGTAATGCGATTTGGAGACAATCGCTGGACTAGAGCCGTTACCAACTGGATTCCACAGGACATCAAAAGAACGCCTACGAGATGGTCGGACTTCTTGGTCAAGACCCTGAATGAATGGTTTGATGCTCTTCATGTTCCTGGACCAAGCAGACGTCATTGGGCTACACTAGTACGCAACAGATGACAAGTGATATAAGTGATGTAATAATTACATTTCTAGGTATTCTGTACTTTTTCAGTTTTAGATTTTTGCTTAAATTTCTGCCACGTGAAATAGCATCCTCCTTTCCATTTTCATGTGTTTTCCATGTGAAAATTGGGACTTTCACTTTTGTCCCAATTATAAGTTCTCTTTTGAGACTCCAGAACTTTGTATTTGTATTTCTCATATAATACTTGTAAAAAATTGTATTTGTGGTAGGTAAATTTAAATATAGTTTTTATTCCTCCCCCCCCCAAAAAAAAGAATTACATATTGGAGAGCTCTTTCCCAAATGTGACTTAGAATAAATATATAAACAGATTAAAGAAGGATTTTCATAATGAACACATGATGATTGGCCCTTGGAGTTTTTCCACCATTTTATTTAAACACCGTGGCTTACAACATTGTTCATGATGATTTGTTCCGGGCATTCAATATTCCATCCCCAATCCCACCGCCACTGTCCCCTTCCCTCTCCCATGGTCCCCATTTCGCCAATCACCCTCAAGCCTGCCAGTAGCAGGCCCACAATAATTCATTTCATATTGCTTGTTACCACTAGATAATGGAATGATCAAAAAAAATTTTGGTCAAAGAAAATTTGTGAAAATTGTTGCATCTCACCATGGGGATATTAAGTCCTTGTCTGGGGGTTTCCTAAGCCGCTGTTGCTAGTTGGGCCTTCTGTGTTCATGCTTCTGTTGGTCAGCCTCGTTGGCTTCTATGTCACATCCCCATCCCATCTGGTGTGCTCCTATGGGGATGGGTTGCAGAGCCTGGGAACGTCACTCCAGAAGACCCAGAACACTGAACTGGGTAATGAGCTTATGTAGCGGCAGTGGTGGGACGGGGCTCGGCTGCCGGGCTTCTGGAAGTATGGGAGGTCGGGGGGCAGTCACCCACCCCAACTCCAAAGAGGCCCAGAGTTTTCACCCAAAAAAAACCTCAGTGTACCAAAAATTGGGGGCAGTTTGGCTTCTCTGTGGAGCTCAGTTGTGAGACGGGGGAATCCCCCATGGAGGGGAGGGGCAGCTGCTGGGGTATGAGTGTGGCTGCCGAGGCTTCAGGAGGGAGGGGGGCTTGACCAACCCCCCTCCCGAGATCCCCTTGCGGTCTTGGCCAGGGACAAGTGTATTTGAGAAATGTTTTCGGCCAGTTAATCTCTTTCAAGGTTTAATTATGAGTCTCTGGGGCAGGCCCAGGGATTTTTAAAGGCTTTTGGGGTTCTTGCAATTCAAGTTTTGAGACAACAATTCCAGACGTCGTCTGAGATGACGTTGGGCTTGAGAAGGGAAACTGTGGGGGTCAGGCAGGGAGAGGGGGACTTGGGTGTCCAGGAAAGGTTTTCACTCATGAAAGAAAAATTTTGCAACAGCTGGAGATGAGCATGAGAAATGAGATCTCCGGGTTGTGAAAGCAGAAATAATTCAGTTTTCTGGGAACACTTCAAGGCTTCAAAATTTTGGAGCTAGAGAGATAATGCAGAAAGAGGAGTGCCGGCCTTGCATGTGGCCGGCCCTGTTTCAATCCCTGAGCCCCATTTGGGCCCCTGCCAGAAGTCAGCCCTGAGCACATCTGGGTCTGTCTCTCCCCGCAAAAGAGTAAATTATTTTATTAACTAACAAAGAAAGAGTTCAAATGTCTGAAGTTGGGGCTCCATGGCAGAGTCCAGGCCTTGCCTGAGTGAGACTTTGGGTCTCACATTAAAAAAATATATATATATACACACACACACACACACACATATATATATATATATATATATATATATATATATATATATGGGGCCGGAGCAATAGCACAGCGGGTAGGGCGTTTGCCTTGCACGAGGCCGACCCGGGTTCGATCCCCAGCATCCCATATGGTCCCCCAAGCACTGCCAGGAGTATTTCCTGAGTGCAAAGCCAGGAGTAACCCCTAAGCATCGCTGGGTGTGACCCAAAAAGCAAAAAAATATATAATAATAAAATAAAATAATATATATATATACCACAATAGCAACTGAAAGGAACCCCTCCAGAGTCAAATAGCTTCCTAAATTTCCAAAATTAATAAGTCATGGCACGCTGACAAACACTCACCTACCTGCATCTCTGGGCAGCACCTGTTGGTTCACTCTTCGCTGGTTGGCACCGTTGCCACGCCCTGCCACGATGAGTTGGTGAACCTTTGAGGGGACCTGAGCCAGAACTGCGCAGGAGGAAGAGAGCAGAGTTGAACACCTTCAAGAGCGTCGAAGAAGTTGTTAAGAGGACAAAGAACCTCCAGCTCCGGGCACATCTTTTCGACTCCACCGTTCTCCCTGCACTAACATACGCCTCAGAGACCTGGGCCCTACGAAAACAGGACAAGAACGCTATTTGGGTCTCCCAAAGAGGAATCAAAAGAGCTGTGCTTGGAGTCTCACATTTCACTCAAGTGAGTGAAGGAATCCAGAGTTCCGAACTCCACTGATGATCGAGAATCGGGGACGCTGTCTCATTTGCCAAGGCGTCAAAAATCAGATAGGTTGGACATGTAATGCGATTTGGAGATGACCACTGGACTAGAGCCGTTACCGACTGGATTCCACAGGACATCAAAAGAACGCCTGTCTGCCCACCTACAAGATGGTCAGACTTCTTTGCCAAGACCCTGAATGAATGGTTTCCAATCAATCAATAAATAAATAAATAAGACATTTTCAGGCTCACCACTGAATCTTGAGGAAAATATTTAAGTTTGGACTAGGGTTGTTTTGCCAATTTCTCCAATTTTATTTTATTTATTTATTTTTATTTCTCCAATTTTAACACAAAAAAGAAACAATATGAAAATATAGAGTAGGAAGGTGGGTAAAACCCTCACTAAGTAGTGACAAATTTGTGGATTGAAACTTGAAAGATACTCTTTTTTTGGTGAAGCAAGGTAGTTTTATTTTAGTTATTTTTTGGTTTGGGTCCACACCTGGCCCAGGGGTTACTCCTAGCTCTCCACTCAGGAATGACTCTGGTGGTGCTCCAGGGACCCTATGGGATGCCGGGGATTGACCCTGGGTCGGCCATATGCAAGGCAAACGCCCTCCCCTCTGGACTATGGCTCCGGCCCCGAGGTAGTTTGTATTGAATGAACCTTGCTTACAAAGATCTAAGAGAAGACAAAGAGGAGAAATGTGTTTGAGAGAAACAGGCTTCTCCAGAGTAGAAATAAGTAAGCAAAGAAATAGAGTGAGGCAGTGAGATACCGTTCAAAGGAGATCACTGGCCTGAAGGACGGGCAGACTTGTAAGATGCTAAAAGTGTGCTAGAAGTATTTTAAAGCACATAAATCAATGGGAAATTATCAGTTTTTATTTATTTTCCTTGGTGGAGGTGTTCTCCAGGGACCATGTAAACATTATATATATATATATATGTATATATATACATATATACACACACATATATATAGCGCATTATATATATACTTTTTAAATACACACAGTCTAGTTCATCATAATACTAAGCTCTAAAACACCTTTGACCTGGCATAGCTCATTTAAAAGTTTTTTTTTATTTCCTTCTGTTCAATAACTTCATGAGAGTGCGTGAATCTGCTGTTCAATCCAAGACCACAACCATCCCTCTGGTTACTTCTCTGGACTATTTCCCAACTATTAACTGTTCGATACAAACTTACCCCACATGCTGCTTCCATTGGCTTATGGGACCACTCACACTCGCCTTCTCATCCAACACGGTGCTACTAACACCAGTGCACGCTGTTGTGAGTCATCACTGAGTGTCCAGATGCATGTGCAGGGACGGGGAACACATCTCTTCAGCCAGTGTAGACACCCCACTCGGCTTCTCACACACACACAAAAGCTCAGGTAGTGCAGAGTCCTGGAAACAGAATCAGCAGGTCGGGAGATTTGGGAATTTTCTGATTTTTACAAGACAGTGACAAACTATTTCCAACAGGGGTGTGGCATTCCAGCCTCCCTCAGTGGACGGAGCCACTGACCCGTGACCTTAGCATTGTTACATTTCATCACTTTGGCTGATCGGGTGGGTAGAGGACGGGATCTTGCCCGTCTTGATACTCGCTCCCCATCTCATCCTTAAGCCTGAGTGTCCTCTCAGAAGTACTTAGGCCAGGCCCCTTCCCTCGCATTGTGGCTCTATCTCTTGGCTCTCGCTGCTTTTCTACGCTAATGTGTATTTTCATTATTAACTTAAAGGAGGATGATAATGCCTCGTCTGTGTATTAGAATAGCACTTAGACTTCTCAGCCTTCCCTTTCTTCTTCCCCTCCCCCCTTTCTTCTTTTTATTTTTTTTCCATTTTTCTTGGATTTAGGGTCATACTGGTGGTGCTCAATGGCTTAAAAAGATGTTGGGGGCTGCTGAGATGTGACCCTGGGGGCCGCACGCACGTGTGGCTCCTCCGCAGCTGCACGAGCGTGAATCCAGACCCAGCTGAACCAAATTCAACATGGGCAGCTACTTGCAGAATGTCTCCAGCCTGAGAACCAAGCCGAGACCCCATGCCCGCCCAGGAGGAGAAAGGTATTTCTCTCTCTCGCCTGTCCCTTCCCGGGGATGAAGGGCATGGGGACTGCCATATTATGACGACCACAGATGGGGTTTACAAGCTTGCAATGATCCAATATCCGGAAGAAATCTCCCTGGACTTAGTTGTTAAAGTACAGAAATACAAAACCTCATTTCCCTTCACAACAGGTCTGACTCTAGTGGGGTACTCCTAACAATAATGGTGAGGATTGTGTTGAAATATTGAATGTAACCAAAGTAAATAGAAAGTAAAGTGAAATTTATCAGTTACAAGGCGGGGGTGGGCGGGATGGGAGGCGTACTGTGTTGTTTTTTTTTTTCCGGTGGTGGGATATGGGCACTGGTGAAGGGATGGTTGTTTCAGCATTGTATGACTAAGACTTAAGCCTGAAAGCATTGTAATTTTCCACATGGTGATTCAATAAAATAAAATTTTTTAAAAAATGTTGGGGATGACTCCTGACAATGCTCAGGGGTCATTCCCGGTGGGGCTCAGGGAACCATACGCAGTGCCGGGGATCAAACCCAGATTGGATATGCCTCCGCCCTGTGCCATCTCTCCGACCCCTCCTTCCCACTTCTGAAAGGTCTCTTGGGGTGAGCAGAAGCTCTGTCTCCATCTAGCTGACTCTCTCAAGCTTTCCTTTCATGCCCAGCCCATCTCCGCCCTGTCTTAAAAGGCCCCGTTTAGAACGCTGTGCTGTAATATAGGTTTTCAAAGTTTTGCACTTGCACTGAATCCCCATGGAATCGATTTCTGTGTTTGCTGCGAAGTAGCAGACCGATTGTGTTTGTTTCCCATCATAAATAATTCCGTCTCCGTCATCTTCAGATAGGAAGTGAGAGAGAGTCCCCGGGGAAAGTCTCTCCCGTGCATTTTGCTCGTTGGAGTCCAAGGGGAGATAGGCCTGTCGCCCGTGGGTGACACACACACTTTTGAAGTCCTGCCCGGAAGCAGCAGCCACATCCCCAAATTGCAGGAATGAGACTCATCAGAGGGACAGACTCCATCCCTCAGCCTCCAGAGAGGCTTCAGAAAAACTACTTGGGACAAATGAGTATCCAGCACATTTTGAGAATTCTCTGGGGATAGATGTCTCATTCTGGCTCCCAGAGAGTTTTTGTTAATTTCCCCTCTGCTTAATCATCTCCTGCCTGTTTCCTTTCTATTGATCTCCACTGGAAAAAAATCATTTATTGTCATCATATTCTGCACATGGTCCACGGATCTCTCCAAAGGGCCTAGGCCTAAGTGTACATTGCAGATGAAGTTTCGAACCTGAGTCTAAAAACGTTTCCCCAGCCTATCAAGCATGCACCCCTACTTTGGACCCCACCCAAATATGAAGGTGCAGGTGTCTGGGCCTTTGGCAGCACAGGGTGCTGGGGGTTCTCTCTTTGTCCCAGATGGAAAATATTTCATTTCATAAGTAGAACTCTATTTTTAGCCCTGTGAGCCTAGAGGACATGATGAAATGTGGAAATAATCATTGTTTTATTTGTTTTTATCTCTTTATTTTGGTTTTGCGGCCACACCCGGTAATGCTCAGGGGTTATTCCTGGCTCTGCATTCAGGAATTACTCCGGACAGTGCTCGGTGAGGGAATCAAACCCGACCTATCTGCTGTACTTTCCCTCTGGCCCCCGTAGTCGTTGTTTTCAATGCGAGCAGGCTCAGGGATGTGCGTGTGGCTGTGAGTTCAGTTCCCAGCACTGCTGCTCCTTATCACTGAGTGAAATCACAGTTCCCAAGACTTCTCCAGCATCACAGCCAGGTGTGTCCAGCTGTGAGGCCCCAGACATCACAGCCAGGAGTAATGTTTTGTCTTGGAATTCCGGGTCACTTCCGACAGTGAGGAGAGCTACTCCTGGTTCTATATTCAGGGGTCCCCCCTGGTGGCACTCAGGGGACCATGCCGTGCTGGCGATCAAACCTGGGTTGGCCACATGCAAGGCCTTACCCCCGCCCTCCCTCTCCAATAGTCAAACAATGTTTGAATAGTGGCCGCAAAGGCAGCAAAAGAATGAATTTAAGACAACTCTCAGGGAGGGGGTTGTTTTGGTCTGGTTTGGGGGCACAGCCAGCGGTCCTGGGGGCAAGGGCCACTCTTGACTCAGTGCCCGAGGATTGCTCTCAACAGTACCCCGGGGATCTTGGCGGTGCCAGGGATCAAACCCTGGGCCTGCTAAGTTCCCATCCTTTGAGCCATCCCCCGAGCCCTGAATTTTCAGACTTTTAAACTTCATAAGGTAACAGAGAAAGCAGGGGCAAGAACAGTTAAACTGACGGCGCCAACCAAGCCCTGGAAAGAGAATAAGAAGCTCTCCTTACCCTTTCAGTACAAGCTCACACCCTGCGTGGGCACTCTGACTAGTGACAGACGTGGGACGTGTCTCCTCAGCTGGGAAGTCCTTGGATAAAGCAAGCCCAGGCACCCCGCCGTCGGATGGGCCGGGAAAGGCACCTAGAGTCTCTTGACTCGTCCCTCCCCACCCTCTCTTCCCCGTGAAATCTCGCTTCTCAACTCTCTGCTCTGGTTCTCCATACTGCAGACCCTCTTTCATGGCCGGCTAAAAGATGTTATTTATGGTTTGTTGGTTAACTTCAGGGTTTGAGGAAGGATGCTTCTGCCTCTGCCTGTCTTTTGGGGGGGTCTCAAAGCTGCACAGCATCTGAGAAGGGCGAGAAAGGCTCATGTCTGTTCTAGATGGGGGCTAGCTTCGATGGCGGTGTTGCTTTTATGGGTGCAAACCGGATATCGGGGCGGGGGTGGACAGGGAGCAGATACACAAGCTTCTTGTTTGTCACTACGTTAGTGAAGTTTCTTCCAATGCCGGGTAGCTCCGGGCAATGCCAAGGACGCCGGGGCTGAAACCACCAAATGTCGAAACTGCCTGCAGCGCTCTGAAAGGCGTTCGCCGAGAAGGAGTGAATGAACTGGGACATTTCTGGTTTTGTTTTATGTTCAAAGACGTGTGCTCACAACTCCCTGCCCCCTTCCCTTGGAACCCAGACAAGCTGTCTTGGGCTCAGATCAAAGACGGCTGGTCTCTGCCTTGGCCTGTGCCTTCAGTGGCTGAGTTTGGAACGAATCACTCCATTTTTCGTCTGCTTTTATTAATATATGAAACGGAGACGACGGACACATTTTACAAGGCTTTGTTGGAAGTAAAAATAGTTCCTTCTGATGAAGGCCCGGGGCACCGCTGATCCGCACGGTGCCCCCTGGCCCTGGAAGCCATTTGTGCAGCATCTGGAATCGGCTCCTTCTCCCCATGGGGCTTTGAACTATAAACGGGGAAGCAAAGAATAACAGAAAAGAACGGCTAGTACGGCCCCAGAGCATATACTACTGTGTGCATTGTTTTTGGTTGTTATTGTTGTGAGTTGTGAAGTTCGTAGCGGGGGAAGAGGGGAAGTACACAGTAGGGGTGGGGAGTAGAACATGTGCTCCTGGGGCTGGAACCCAGGGCCTTTGCACATGCAAGGCATAGGGCTCTAACCACTGAGCCAAAACCCTGGCCCCCAGCCTTCCAATATTTTAAGGAGAAAACGAGATGCAGGAAAAGTATCTTTTCACACCTTTCCTAACAAATGTCAACTTTCCACACTTAAAAATGAAAACTCAGAGTAGTGCCGTAGACATGAGATGGACCGTGGGCCCCACACACTCAGGCACATTCCTAAGAGAGAAGGGGACACGGGGGCAGGAGCAATTTCTTCTTTTGTCCCTCCTGAGTCCCTGGTGGGTGTGGAGGGGGTGGGGATAGGAGGGTGAGTGGCCTCTCAGCGGCCCCTTCCGGTGTTCTGGCTGTGCTATGGCCAGGCCTGCAGCTGTCTGGATCAGCAGCCAGGGGGGAAGTTGGGGCTGGTGTCTGCACCGAATCAGCTGAGGCCAGTTCCCACACTTGGGTTTGTGTTTGGCTTGTGGTCACTGTCTAAAAGAGTGACAGCAGTGGCCGGAGAGGTAACGGGGAGGCCAGGACAGAGGGCAGAGCCAGGGCTCACCCGCCATGACCTTTTCTCCTGTCCTGTCTATGGCAAATGCCTGGACACCACAGGGTGCACCTGTCCTGGCACCTGGGCATCCTGCAATGACACTGTCCTCTGGTTCCTGGGCCCACCTCCCGCTTGGCAGAGCTCGGCGCCCGCCACGCCCCTCACCAATGGGAGAACAAGGCAATAGTGTGTGTGTGTGTGTGTGTGTGTGTGTGTGAGAGAGAGAGAGAGAGAGAGAGAAAATGTGACCATGTGTGAGTGCTTCTGTGTCTATGTAAGCCTGTGTGTGCTTGTGTGTCTGTAGGAACTTGAGTTCATGAATGTGGGTGTGTTAGTATGTGTGTGTGAGAGAGAGAGAGAAAGAGCGAGGGAGGGAGAGAGAGAGAGATCCTGTGTGTGCTTCTGTGTCTGTGTTAACTAAGTTTGTGAATGTGAGTGCATGAGTGTGTATGTGTGAGAGAGAGAGCTGTGTGTGATTGTGTGTCTGTGTGAAGTGAGTTTGTGAATGTGTGTGTGATATGAATGTGTAGATGTGTGACAGGGAATTTATATGTGTCTGTGTCAATGTGTAGGTGTTGGTGTGAATGTGACCATGTGTGAGTTTGTCTGTATCTTTCTCTGTGTGTGAATGTGAGAGAGTATATGAGCATGTGTCTGTATGGGCATATGTGTGTGACAGTATGTGAGTATGTGTTGTGCTGTGTCTGTGTGAATGTATGAATGTGTGTTTCTGAGTGAATGTGTGTGCCTTTCAGTGTGTGTGTGAATGTGAGAGTGTGTGTGGATGTGTGCCAGTGTGGGTGTATGCAAGTGTGTGTGGAGCTGAGGGTGTGTTATGCATGTGTCTGTGGTATCTGTGAGCATGTGTGTGTGTGACTGGCGGTGTGTGTGAGTATAAGTGTGGGTTGTGGTGGGGGAGGCGTTTCCCGGGGATCTGGAGGGGGAGTGGGAATGGGGTGGGAGTTGTCATTGATCCCGGGGGCTGTCAGGATGAGCGGCAGCTTAGAGACCACAGACAGTGTAATGAAGGAAAATCGTAAAGTATGGAGACATTTCGGCCATAAATGCTTACATATTAAGCACTAGATCACCTAAAGAGAGAATAAAACAAAAAGATAATAGTTGCTGAAATGTCTCAAAATGGAAAGGTTTATATATTTGGCTTTCTCCTATTTTTCTTCTTATATCTATTTGGGGAAAACTACGTGCATAATTTTACTTGTCTCAGAAACTTTTTATTGGGTTTCTAGGTTTTACAACCACCCAAGCCTCAGCTTTACTTTTAGGATCAAAGCTGTAAGAACGTCTGAGGAGGGTGAGTGTCCTTTTTTGGGGGAGGAGCGAAGGCACTTCTGTGACAAGGGAGGTTGGTGGGGACAGCCTGACCCTCTGTGTGCCAGGGGAGCTGGCCGGCAGGGGTCCCCCTGGGTGCACGTGCAGCTGCCCTGCCCTGGCCCGGGCCTGCCTCCTGGCCTCCAGTGCGGCGCCCAAGAAGCGTGCAGAGTCAGAGCCGTGCTTGCAGGCAAGTTCCCTTGAAACAGCCCCAGGCAGGACCCGGCGTGTATCAGCACTCGGGGGGCACTCTCGGAAGTGTCTGTGGCTGGGCAAGGCGGCCCAGAGCATGGAGGGGCAGGAAGTGGTTTCCGGCAGATGCTCTCCATAGGGCCAGAAAACCCGCAGTCACCTCAAGACGGAGGAATGAGGTCTGTGCCACCCCACCCACAGGAGGGCATCTTAGCTGTGGGCGAGAGGCTCCTCTAGGCCCAGGGCCAACCTCTGGATCCATAGAAACTGGCTGACCTCAGGCTTCAAGATGGGGGGGATGGACACTTTGGATTTACATGGCGGGGGCTGCAGGACAGACTCAGACCATGGTCACCACCGTCTGGTGGTGCTGACACGGTCTGCAGCCATCAAGCCGCCAGATCAGCTGCCGCTGCACTGAGTTTCCTGCACAGCCTGTGCCATCCTCAGCCCTTTGCTCCCTGGAACTGAGCCTCACAAAGATGCGGCGAGGGCCAGAGCGTTCTTAGGAGTCCGGGTGCTCTGCAGGTGCCGTAGAAGCAGGCAATGCCTGTCTCACTGGGAGTGGCTTAGCGTCACCCCTGGCAAGCAGCTTCGACAAGTTAGGGTCAAAGCATCATTCGCTCATCCTGCCACCCGCCAGGGGGAGGAGGTGCTGATCTGAGCGTCTCTCGTGTCTAGGGGCCTCTGGCCACAGGAGCGATGTCTGTTCCTGCCTCCATTTCCCCACTGCCTACGCACAACGGCTTCTGGTTTCTGAAAGGACACAGTCAGGGGAATTGGTTTGGGGCCAGACCTGGAGGTGCTCGGTTACTCCTGGCTCTGTGCTCAGGGATCACTCCTGGCACTGCTCAAGAGACCATCTGTGGCGCTGGGCGTGGACCAGGGTCAGCTTCGAGCAAGGCCAGTGCTGTCACTCCTGCACTATCTCTCCGGCCTTGTATTCAATATTTAGAATAGAGTTGAATCCAAGTACAGACAGATGCAAACCCGGTGAATTCTAGTCTTACAAAAAGCATCTGCGAGTACATTTCCCCCCAGTACATCTTTGGTATGTCATGCACAAACCACAAATCCAAAAACCAAATCCATTGAGGAATCACTAATGAGCAACTTGACTTGAAGGTGTAAAGTTGACCTGAAACCCCCAAGTGTCCAGTCTACCTGATTTCCGACCATTTTTATGTGCCTGATACTGAAGAACCGGCTAGAATTTCATAGCCGTATTGTAATCTATTATCTCGAATAGAAGACCTATCATTTGTATCTGCCATCTTTTTAAAAAGATGTTTTTTTGGCTTCACAGTAAGTTATAGAAAGAATGTTTCAGAAGCCAGCTTAGGCCAACAGTCAGTGCTATGTCATCTGCCAGATGATGAAAACCCTGTTATTATTTTTCTCAGGGGTTCCATCCCCTAAGCCAGGCACAGGGGGACTTAGGGACGCTCCTAGCAATTCTCAGCCAAGCAGGCCAGCATTCAATGTGAGGGTCCAGGGGCTGCCCAGGCCCGTGGCCCTCGGGATTCCCCAGGGCATCCCCAGCAGCTCTCAGGGGCCTCTCGGTCTGCACCCAGCAATCCTGGGAGGACCAGGTGATGCAAGATCAAACCAGGCTTGTGCCAGGTTGTTCTAGGGTTCTCTGCATGCGAGACATGTGCCTTGACCCCTGTACTATCTCTCCAGATTCTGAGATGGTCTCCTCTAAGTAAAGAACTACGACACTCTGCTCTTGATAACCAGCTCCAGAGTCATCAGTAAATGGCCACAAGATTTAGGAACAAAGATATTCTGGAGGAGAGCAAGAATGTCCTCAGCACCCAACAATAGGAGAATGACTGTGTGAAATAGGGCTTGGCCACACTACAGAACCAGAGGTGTTGATTTAGGGGTCACCATGTCCCCCTGAGTCCCACTCAGAACCGTCAAAGCATAGAGCTATATAAGAAGCAAACGTCTCTTAAAGGCTCTAGCTCTCATGTATTCAACCCTTAAGATGGGAGCTACCAGCTGTGATAACCAGCTCTGAGGATTGAAGGAGCTGCCATGCATGGAAAGAGCATGTCGACATGGCTGCTTCTCCCGGATGGGAGCATGACATGAGGCCCCCATAGCCATGCCACCGGACTCCACACCAGGCTGTTTTCACTCGGGGTGTCCCAGAGGGGAGCAGGTGAGAACCCTCCCCACAACAAGGACCCAGCCCCGGCAGCTGACCTTCACAACCCAACTGCCACCACGCTCCAGGCCACTCCCCACCCACTTGGGCCGAGCCTCACGTATGAGTGAACATATTCCTGGACACATCATAAGACACTCCCTAGTTATTCTCCATAATTACCACAATATATTGGATGGGGTTCAGACAGTAGGCCACAGATCATGGAGGGAAATATATGTATACATATATACATATTTTAAGATATATATACCAAAACTCACCTCATCCAAACTTTAACAGCATGTTAGTGATATCCTATAGAATGTCTTAATGGCTCCTGCGAAAATAGAACAATCTTCACGCCGTTTCCTATATGAACACTTTTTTGTAAGCATGTTCAGCAGTTCTTCATAACAAACAATACAAAATATATTCTTTTGGTTGTATTTTGGGACAGGGATTGGGGCTTGGGATGGAAACATCCTGAATTTGGTGGTGGGAAGATGTAATGGTGGTGGGGTTGGTGTTTGAATATTAAACGTAATCAAATATTGTGAACTAACTTTTAAAAGAAAAAAAAATAAAGAAAGAAAGAACACGTAACCTAGAACATGTAAAAGTTCTTGAACATGGTTCATTTTACTAGCTAATATTTTGTTTCTACCTGCCTCGTGAGCTGGGGGAGAAGGCAGCTGGGATAGAGAAGGGATCACTAAGTCAGTGATGGTTGGAGGGATCGCTCGGGATGGGAGATGTGTGCTGAAAGCAGATAAAGGACCAAACATGATGGCCTCTTGGTATCTGTATTGCAGACCATAATGCCCCAAAGTAGAGAGAGAGTAAGAAGGAAATTGTCTGCCACAGAGGCAGGGGGTGGGCTGGGCCAGAGGGGATGACAGGAGGGATAATGGGGGCATTGGTGGTGGGGAATGAGCACCGGTGGAGGGATGGGGGTTCAATTGTTGTGGGACTGAAACTCAATCACGAAAGCTCTGTAACCATATCTCATGGTGATTCAATTTTAAAAAAAATGGAAATAATTATAAATTTAAAAAATACTCTGCTTCTAGGAGAAGAGATTGATGAGGAGAACTCCCAGGAAAGTGCCTCTAATATGTCACTCCTTCCCTGTTTGAGTGAAGGCCCAGCAGGCGGGCCTGGCCTGCTCTGCTCTGACTCGCTGTGTTTCTCTTCACAGTCCCAGGCCCCTGGGCTCCAGTTCCCCATCCCCATCACATTACCTCAGCCATTTGGATGCCCCCAGTGACCCTCACATAGGTCTATCTTGTGGGGGCAGAGGCTGAAACCCTTCTCTGTTCCAAGACCACAAGATTCGCATGAACTCTCAGCTCATCAGAAAGAGTCAGTTCCCGCTGGATCTGTAAGTCTGTGTAAAGGACCCACGTCGCCCATAAAAACGTCTCCATTTGGCTGAAAGTCTTTCAGAGACTCCCCTTTAAAGTCATAACCAGCCGCCAGGGAGCTGTGGTGCCTGGGTCCTCGAGCTCTGAGGTTGGCGGATGTGATCTGGGTTCTACATTCATCTCGTCATGTGCTTTGGCCCCCATGCACCGCTCATTCTCAGCTCCTCAATCTAGCACAGATTGCTTAGAATGGCTTCATCGTGTGTATTTTCCAAAAGGCCAGTAGGATGGTGATTAAGGAAGTAGGTGTTGGGGCCCAAAGGGGGAGTGTCGTGCTTAGAGTGCCCACGGTCCATCAGATGCGCCTGATTTTAAACCTCTGTCATCCCGTCTACACCTTTGGGACTTTGCCTTCATTCTCCCCTCCCCCACCTCAATTACAAAGGTGATTAGCTTCCACATTTTTTCTTTTCTTTTTGTGGGTTTTGTTTTTGGTGCTGGGGATCAGGTCCCAAGGGTATGTGAAGTGTGTATTCTACTACCAAGCTACAGTGTAGACCGAGAATTTTCTTTTTTTTCTCTTTCTACACAGATGTATAACTTTATGAGTAATGTTAGTAAACAGTACACTATTCAATATTAATAAAATTTGGCAGTAAGCATATTATTTTTAATAGGTGAATATATAAATCAGTGCATTTGTGCCATTTTTGTTATTCTCTCCTGTGGAAATTATAAAAAAAATTTTTTATTGAACCACCGTGAGATACAGTTCAAAGCTTTCATGTTTGAGTTTCAGTCATGCAGTGACCAAACACCCATCCCTCCACCAGTGCACATTTTCCACCACCAATGTCCCTAGTATTCCCTCTGCCCCCATTGTCCCAACCCTTCCCCTGCCTTTATGGCAGACAATTTCCCCTATACTCTCTCTCTACTTCGGGTGTTATGGTTTGTAATACAGATACGAAGAGGCCATCACATTTAGTCCTTTATCTACTTCCAGCACACATCTCCCATCCTGAATGATTCCTCCAACCATCTTTGACTTAGTGGTCCCTTCTCTATTCCAGCTGCCTTCTCTCCCAGCTTGTGAGGCAGGCTTCCAACCGTGGAGCAATCTTCCTGCAGGGTGAGAATTTTCAAGGAGCTCTCTCCTGCCTTGTTGGAAAGCTTGGGGACTTTCCAGATTGGACACTTGTGGCCAGCAGAGTAGCCAGAACATAAGGCTGAGCTCCCCGAGTCCTCCAGCAGGAACTGGCCGTGGGCTCATGCTGGGGTCAGAAGCGGAAACCCCTGTCATCCTCGGTTTCTTCATAGGTGTGACTAGGAGACAGTGGTGTGGGTACCAAAGACTTGAAGATCCCCCAAACACAAGAACTTTCATTCAGGAAAATCTCTGCACACCCATATGCACTGCAGTGCTTAGTACAGAAGCCCAGATACGGAAACAACCCAAATGCCCAGTGACAGATGAATGAAGAAGTTGTGGTGTGTGCATACACAAACACACAACAGAACACTGTGCAGTGTCTAAGAAAAGACAAAACCATGCCCTTCACTGCAATGGGGGTGGGACCTGAGGGCATCCGGCTGAACGAAGAATGTCAGAGAGAAAGGGATAATACTGGGTCATCCCACTCCTCTGTGGGTTAGAGGGCGATGAGACCAGGAGAGAAGAATGACAGCCCTTGGCCCTGGGTTACAACACTGAGCACCAAACCTGCGGGGAGAGAAGGGGAGAATAATGGCCTTAACTAGGAGAGGCCCAGGGACAGTGTGGGGGCGGGGGTGGAGAGCAACAACTTCGTAGGATAATACCATACACTTCGTCACTAACATAACTATCTTACCCACACTATAATACTAAAAATAAAGTAAAAAAAAAATCTAACAGTGTGCTTGGCAAATAACAGGAACTAACAACAGAACGGATCATCTATTTTCTCACCATCCCCCCCACCCCCTGTCCCCAGCAGCCTGCAGGCTGAGGGAACAGGCCTTGTTCCTTCCGGGGCACGATGGCCCATGAACTCATTCCTTCAGGAACAGGAAGAATGAGTTCTTGGAATCCTGTGCTCCCTGCACCAGGAAAAACGAAAGACGAAGGCCAGGGCGGAGAGGAGGCAGGAACGCTCCACGCATTTCTGGGGAAGTGGCTGGACTCAGACGACATCACATCCATTTCCTCCGGTTTCCTCCTGTTCCTGGGCGCCCCCCTCACCCCATCTCCCCCATGGCCATGTGAGCAGGTGTTTGGGCTCAAACTAGGCAAAGTGCATTTTGTCCACCTGAGTCTCAGCAGACTCTGAGCTGAAGCTTCCCAGTAAAACTTGGATGGGGAAAGAATTTGGAAACTTGAACATCAAGTTGCAGGAGGAGATGGTTTGGGGTAGGCGGGACTCAGTTCTCTCTCTCAGCCCCCAGTCCGGTGGAGGTTGCTTTGTAGGGCCAACGGCCAGACCTCCATTCATTCATCCTCTGAACCTCCTGTGCAGAGTCTGTCTCTCCTTAGATGAGCGGTTGGGCTCCTCTGTAAAGGCAGAGCCATCTCCTCGCATGTTCCATGTCCACAAACACTCTAAGCTTCTGCCTGCAGTGAACATCCTTAAAGGCTGTGGAGCATCTGTGTTTACATGTTGGGATGCAACTTATGGGCTTTGGAGTAGAGAGGAAGGCACACGTTTCTGGGTGTTTAAACTTTGCTTTGCATCACAGCTCTGCCTGGGGGGGGGGGACTTTTTAAAAAAAAAAAAAAAGACTTTCTTGCCGAGCATCCCCATCTTTAAACTTGGAGGCTGTCCCTGGTCCTCCCTGCCGCACCGATTCATTTCAGGATAGAAAGAAGTACCTGGATGTCCCTGAAGTGAAGAGCTTTTAAATCTGGGGCTTTCTTTTCATAAAAAAAGAGAGGGCCTGGCGAGAGAGAGCAGAGGAGATGCGGTTTGCCTTGTACGGAGCTGAGGCAAGTTCTCTCCCCAGCATGCCATGGTCTCTGGAGCACTTCCAGGGAACACTCCCGATAGTGAGGACCCTGGGCATCCCTCAAAGACTTCCCCCCGCCCCACAAAAGAAAAGAATAGAAATGCCAGTGGAAAAAAATAAGTGGATTTTTTTTAAAGCCTTGATTTGTCATCTTCTGGGTAGTATGCCGGCTCCTGGGCTGCAGAAAGTTCCCCACCCCGTGGAGCTGCTGACTCGAGCAGTGGGGACTCAACTCATGCAAGGGTAGCCTCGGCTGTTGGTGAGCAGCATGGAAGGCCTGTGGTCGTTAGCACTTTATCATGAGCATGGACCGGGGACAGAGATTCTAACGTGCGGTTTTAATAAAGCAGCCGCAGCTGGCCTCTGTTAGCCAGACAGGATGACATGAGTGGGTGGCGACTTTGATCTTTGAAGAAATTTATACAGATGGGGGAGGAAAGGAAGAAGAGGAAGGGGCAATAGCATTAAGGGAGGAAACATCAATGAACAAAATGCCAGGGCAAGAAATAGATTCCAAGTCTAGTC
This sequence comes from Sorex araneus, assembly GCF_027595985.1. Lineage (NCBI taxonomy): Eukaryota > Metazoa > Chordata > Mammalia > Eulipotyphla > Soricidae > Sorex > Sorex araneus. The sequence continues at coordinate 127,946,669 of NC_073303.1, forward strand.
CCTGGATTTGGTCCAGGGAAATGGAGTAAAACAGCATGATGGAAGGCCAGGGAAATGTGCGAGGGGCTGGTGTGCAGGCTTTGCACACGGGGGCTCTGAGTCTGATCCCAGCATCACGTGGTCCCCTGAACACACACTAAGAGTAGCCCCTGAGCACTGAAGATAAATAAAATTATTACGGTGCCCTGGCATTAAACTCTGTCCATAGCAGGCTCTTATCAGAACATAAAATGCCATAAAATTTCTAATCCTCTCAATGAGATGCTTGATGTTTTAGTAAGGTAGGGTTTGATTGATTTTCTGTGCTTGTAGTAGTAGTATTCAATTTAACCATGAGAGGACATGTGCATTTGGATAAATTCAAGAGTTAGGATTGGGTCATTGTGTATTTTGCTATTGTCATTGTTGGTACTGGGGGTGGGGAGGAGGCTATACCTGCAGTAGTCGGGGGCTACTCTCGCTCTGTGCTTCGGGTTGCCTCTGGCACTGATCAGGTATCAAACTGGGAAAGCAAGTACTAGGCCCCAAATAATCTCTCCAGCCATCATTCTGGGTTTGAATTCCTCTGCAATATTCACAGGGAAGTCACACTGTCCCTAGACTGTGTGATCTTTGGCCAACAGATTCCTTCCCCCTGGAATCTTCTCTTGGCAAAGTTTCTGGATTTCCCACAATATACCTGGCTGAGATTTTTCTCAGAGGAGTCCCTAACGCCATCCTCCCTTTTTCATCTCTCCTTCCCAGATATTAGGCCAGCCTCAGGTTCTGGAGACTTCCATTGCCCCCACTCTTCAGTCTTTAGGACAGTTCCCCCCAGTCAATCTGGTAAGTCCACCTTGACTTTTGCTTCTTGGAAGACTTGAACCAACACCTCCGAGCGTTGTCATGAGAATGGATCATGGGTGATGTATCGCCAGGTGGTGGGGTCATAGCAAAATTCACTGAAAAATGGTTTTGAATTTTTGGAAAAAAGAATCTTGGAGAGAGCATACAACTCAATTTAAGACTTACCAGAGAGGTTTACTTAGCAAGATGGCCAGAATACTGGCAGAGACACATCAAAGGAACAGAATAGAGTTCAGAAATTGACCCACATATATTAGCCAGTGGATTTTTGATGAAATGTAGAAAGCATTTTAATGGATAAAGATTTTTCCCAGTTTATAATGTTAGACTAATTAAGCACCCATAGCAAAAAAAAAAGACAATGGTCTTGACCTAATGTCACACCTTTGAATCCCTCTGCAATCTTCACAGAAATCTTGACATAGATCATATGTGAAACCTAAAAGTACAAAACTTTTTGCATAAAACACAAGAGAAATAATTTGGAATGAGATGAATTTGTAGATGTGAAACCAAAGCATGTTCTATAAGGAAAAGAATTCAACCAGAAATGAGAGTTCACCAAAATTAAAACCGTTTTTTTGTTTGTTTGTTTTTGGTCTGAGGTATAATGTTAAGAGATTTAAAAAATGACTTGGAGAAAATAATGGGAAATTAGGTATTGCATAGATGATTTATATTAAGAACAGCTAAGAATCCTTAAAACTAAATGGTAATAAAGCAAACAGATAATTTTTTTAAATTATTCTTTTTTTAAAAAATAAGTATTTTATTTAATTTTTATTTATTTATTTATTTATTTAGGCTTTGGGCCACACCCAGCAGTGCCCAGGGGCTACTCCTGCTGGTGCTTGGAGGACACATTGGGTACCAGGAATCTAACCCAGGTAGGCTGCGTAAAAGGCAAATGCACTACCTGTTGTGCCATCACTCTGGACCCCAGATCAATTTTTAAAAGGGCAATATATATGAATAGATACTTCACCAAAGAGAACCTAAGAATATCAAACAAGCCCCTGAAAAAATGTTCCATATCATGAACCATTAGGGAAATGCAAAATGAAGTCCCAGTAAGATATCCCTACCTGCCTTGTACAAGGACTGAAACAGCAAACACCATAACGGTGAGTGCTGATAAGGATACGGAGCTACTGGAAAGCTCCCCCGTAACTGGCAGGAGTGTAAACGAATAAAGGCAGTCTGGAGCTTCCGGAGAAAGTGCATTGACCTCTTGACCGGGCCATCCCATTTGCAGGTATTTACCCTAGAGATATGAAAATTTACATTCATACAAAAAACGTTCACACAAATATTCCCTGGAGTTCTCTTTTTTTTGTTTGTTTTTGCTTTTTGTTTTGGTCTTTGGGCTACACCTGGCAATGATCTGCAGGACTCCAGACATTGCACTCGGGAATCATTCCTTGTGGTGTTCAGTGGACCATATGGGATGCCAGGGATGGAACCTGGGTCAGCGACATGCAAGGCAAATGCTCTACCTACTGTACTATCTCTCAGGCCCCTGGAACTCTAATCTTGATGGCAACCCCAAACTGTAAACAACCCATATATCCTCCAACAAGAGGCATGGAAACTGTGACTGCAAAGCACTGTGAGATGTTCTTCGGCAAGGAAAAGGAGCAAATGATTCAACTGAGCTCTCAACTTGAGTGGATTCAAGAATGAGATTCAACTTGAATGAATCTCAGAGCACTAGGCTGATGGAGGAAGTCTGGCTCAAAGGGTATGTGCTGCCTAATTCCAGTCTCACCTCATTCTCTAAAGTAGAACAGATGGTACTAGAGGATTGGTCAGTAGCCAGGGGTACAGGGGTGAGGGGTGAGAGTGACCACAAAAGAGCAGAGGGTGACACCACTCTCTTATCTTGACTGTGGGGCTTCCATGAATGTTTACACATGTTAAAAATGCATAGTCCTACACACTAAATCAAAGTTTGGTTCCAATGTCTGATCTTTTTTATTTAGTGAAGAGAAATATCAATCATGCATGTCATAAATATTTATACCATTGAGAGTTCAGGAAATAACAGCTGTCATTGATGGTCGCCTGCTTGCTGTAAGTACTTCTAGTCCTCACTTCCTGTGTCCTGCTAAACCTCCCATCAAGCTAATTCCAGCTCTCCTGGGAAGCCCCCTTCAATCCGAGAGGCGGGCCAGGAAGATTTTGTGCAGCAGCTTGGTTCAGAGAGGGATGGCGGTAACGTGCCATGGAGATGGCACCGCCAACGTGCTTGAACTTACACCAATGCCAGTGGTGGTGCTGATGAGACTGATAGCATTCTCTCAAGGGGCCCAAAGACACCAGGGAAGTAGACATGTTGTAATTTTCCCCATTGGAATCAAAGCCAGCGATTTCCAACTCAGAACCTGGTGAGGACATCCTGAATGGGAGCGGCAGCCTCCAGTCTGCAGAGGAGGTGGCTGAAACTGGTCCTGTAAAGGCAGGGGGGTTGTGGGGTAACTCTCTGGGCACTTCTCTAGAGAAGAGCGGTAACGTCAAGGCTGGCATGGGAGAACTTGGCATTGCTGCTGCTGCTCAATCGTCAGCTTTCCCCAAAGCCCACCTACCTCCCCTATCACCCCAAAGCGAGTAGGATCTCCTACTCGGGACTAGCTGGTGAAACACACAGTCCCACAACCCTTCCCCATGCGGTCACCGGAAGGGCACCCACAGTTTCTAGAAAGCCCACTAAGCACAGAAACTGACTGTGGGGTCACGGAGAACACTGCTGAGCCCCCCACTTCCTGCTGGTGCCCACGTTCTGTATAGCACATGTCCCAGGAGCCATCTGTGTTTTCTCCGAAGACAAGTATTCAGCACCGTTATCACAGGAGTAAACTGTGGCAGCATGAAGTGCTAAGGTTCTTGGTGTCTTTGGGGGTGGTAAGACCGCCAAAGCAGTGCTTGGGGTCCCAGAGGTCACTGCTGGTAGCACTGGGCCAACCTGGCTGGCAGCTCAGTGCTAGCGTCCAAGGATGTGATGCCACTTGAACCTCCCTAGTCACCAGTCTCAAAGGTCATACGGTTGGTGCTCAGGGGACATTGTATACCTGGGTTAGAACCTGGGTTCTTTACATACTCTAATCCCTGTACCCCTCTTCTGGCCCTAAGGGCTATGGTTATTTGGGGGGCACTGGATTTGGGGGGCCACACACAGCAGTGCTCAGGGATCACTTACTCCTGAGTCTGTGCTCAGGGATCACTCCTGGTGGCTCTAGGGGACATTATGGGGTGCTGGGATTGTACTGGGGTTGGCCACGTGTGACGCCAACACCTTAATCCCCAAACTATTGCTCTGGCCTGAAGTGGTATGGTTTTTTTTCCCCTTTTTTTTTAATAAGAATTTTATTTTATTGAACCACCATGTGGAAAATTACAATGCTTTCAGGCTTAAGTCTCAGTTATACAATGCTGAAACAACCATCCCTTCACCAGTGCCCATATCCCACCACCAAAAAACAAAAAAAACCCACACAGTACACCTCTCATCCCGCCCCCCCGACCCCCCCGCATGCCCCCCCTGCCTTGTAACTGATAAGTTTCACTTTACTTTCTGTTTACTTTGGTTACATTCAATATTTCAACACAAATCTCAATATTATTGTTAGGAGCACCCCACTAGAGTCAGACCTGTTGTGAAGAGAAATGAGGTCACGCAGCCACTACTTAGTTGGATTTCTGTACTTTAACAACTAAGTCCAGGGAGATTTCTTCACATATTGGATCATTGCAAGCTTGTAAATCCCGTCTGTGGTCGTCATAATATGGCGGTCACCAGGTCCTTCATCCCCGGAAAAGAAAAGGCAAGAGAGAGAAATACCTTTCCCCTCCTGGGCGGGCACGGGGCCACGGCTTAGTTCTCAGGCTGGAGACATTCTGCGAGGAGCTGCCCATGCGGAAAGTAGTTTAGCTGGGTCTGGATTCACGCTTGTACAGCGGCGGAGAGGCCGCACACACGTGCGGCCCCCGGGATCACATCTTGGCGGCAGGAGATGAAGTGGTATGGTTTTAACTTACCACCTGGGCAAAGAATAAGAAACGGCCTTATCGTGGTCGGTCTCTCGGTTCCTGGTGTGCTCCTGCTGCCCCTCCCTCCCCTGGAGGCTGGGGTTTTCGTCCACGTGGTAGCTCCACGATGGGCAGCCGGCGACTGCGTCCTCATGAAAGCCGCATGCCTTCCCCTATGGAAGCGCTGTGCATTTGGTGGTGGGCATAGAGAAGCAGTGAGACCCGTGGCCTCGGGGCCCGGGGACATCTGCGGTGGAGCCGTGGCAGCAGCTTGGTAAGAAGCCAGGACAGGGCTGGAGCGATAGCACAGTGGGTAGGGCGTTTGCCTTGCATGTAGTCGACCTGGGTTTGATTCCCAGCATCCCATATGGTCCCCTGAGCACCACCGCCAGGAGTAATTCCTGAGTGCAGAGCCAGGAGTCACCCCTGTGCATTGCCGGGTATGACCCCCAAAGAAAAAAAAAAAAGAAACCAGGACAACCACACAGTGCTCCTGAGCTCTGATTCATTCGTTTTGTTTTGGAGCCACACCCACGGTGCTCAGGGCTTGCTCCTGGCTCTGCCCTCGGGGATCTCTCCTAGCAGGCTCAGGGGACCCTGTGAAGCGCCATGGAGCCTAGGTCAGCTGCGTGCAGGGCAGATGCCCTCCCCGCTATCCTAGTGCTCCGGCCCCGTTCCTGAGCTTTTCCCTCCACTTAACATCTGACCCAGGGCGGTCCCATCTCTCGCTGCGCCTCCGCTTCCTGTGGACAGGCAGGGCGTATGACAACTGCTCCCGAGCGGATGCTCCCACAGAAAGCCCTCTGGGTGCCGGGCCCGACCCCAGACTTTGCTCATGCCTCGTGCCTGCTCGCCCTCCCAGGGCCCTGCAGAGGGAGAGGAGGGTGGGTGTGGACCGCGTCTTTGCTGCAGACGTAGCTCACGATCCCTGAGAGATCCTCTTTCAGGACACACTCCTGCATCTGTGTTCATGCAACCCCCTGGCATCCTTCCAGAAACTTCCGGCACACGGGCGAGATATGGCATCTGCTTCTAGGGTTCCCGGCCTTATTAATGCCTAATTTCTTCTCTGGAATAACACCACCTGCTGCCTGAGGGTATTGTTTGCCCAAGTGCTCCTCAATCGCCCATTTGCTTGGATCTCTCAAACCCACCTCCTGGCAGACAACACCCCCGGGTGTCAGCCTCCACCAGACCTCAGCCCCCGACAAAAACCTTTTGAATTGCATTCATACTTGTGCCCCAGAAACGAGAAAGGAATAAAAGGATCATTTTTTCCCTTACACCCAAAGACAGCACAGCCCAATAAGAAACATTCTGAATTTGCAAACAGGGATCTCAGAGGGGCGTTGAGACTTGACCTAGGTAATCAGAGAAGGCTTCCCGGAAGAGGGACTTTTCTGAGAAGAGGCATGATGAATGAGTAGAACGGAACCTGAATGGGGGCGGAGCATCTTGCCATAGAGTGTGAGAGGACCAAAGGCAAGGAAGCCGGAAGAAGGGAGGTGAACCAGTTCTGTATTCTGTAATGAGAACACAGTGTCTTGGGCCAGATAGTACAGCGGCAGGGCAGCTTATCTTGCACACGGCTGACCCAGATTCAGTCCCAGACAGTGCGTCCGCTGAGCACTGCCAAGAGTGATCCCTGAGCACAGAGCCAGTAGTCAAAGAGGAAAAACTAAGGAAGTGTCCGAGCAAGCTCTCTGCTGTGCATCAGGTCAGCCTTGGCGACACTCGTGTGTGCAGCTGGGAGCACGGCCCTGCGTGGTGGCCAGCAGCCGGCGCCTCCCAAGTGCGTCTCGCCATCCCAGCTTCCGCCCAGCCCCGGCTTCTGACCTGGCGCTGGACGCCGGAGACCTGGGCCAGGGAGGCCCCACCTGGGCCTGAGCAGCCCACACAGCCCTGCTGTGCCTCCATCCTGGACAGCGCTGCACGACCACCTCCTCCTCTGCCCGCTGAGCAAGGAGGCAGAGTGGAGAACCAGACGGGGCCCCACTGGGGTGGTCCTTGGTCCTCTTGTCCCATTACCTCGTTAATAACCCGAGTTCCACGTATGGGTGTGAGCTGGGCCTCTTCCAACCACTTTGCCAGCTGAGCATCTCTGTGTAGAGAAACTTTCCACTGCTCTAATTTTGAAATTTCAGGGATCCTTGGGCAAGGAAGGCTGGGTCAGGGAGGGGTGTGGCTTACCGACCTACAGGCTCTGGTCCCTCCCACCCCTACCTGCCCCCTGCGCTGCCCTAAGAGAAGTGTACAAGACCAATCCCCACACTGGGGGGAGGACGCCTGAAGCTGACATGGTTTCTTTTGGGCCTCTGCTGGCAGAACAAGGGCAAGAAGCAGAAAAACTCCACATCAGACACCTAGGCAATGGCCTGATGACCAACACACACACACACACACACACACACACACACACACACACACACTCACACACACTCACTCACACACCCTCACACACTCACTCAAACACACTCACACACTCACTCACACACACACACTCACTCACACACTCACTCACACACACGCACTTGTGCAGAGTCAAATCCTTCATCTGCACAACTGCCTTGATTTTTGGCAGATTTGAAATATTTCTGTCTGTTACGTTTTACATCCTTCATATGTTTTTCTCTGTTCGGTCTGCTGTTCTAGCTTAAATTGATCACATCTCTTCCAATCGGCCAATTTCTCCTTCAGCTTCTAGGGTACCGGAGCCTTTTAAATATTTACTGCTGGCTGCTCCTCACCATGTAGCTGCTCTCGCCAGGAGAAAGCACATTTGCGGCTAGACATTTATTATTTCTAAGCTGAAAATCTTACAGGGTGACAACCTCGCAAATAATGAAATCAAATGGTATTAAAACAGCCAGGTAAGAGTCTTCAGTTTTTATTTCTTTTTTTAGAGATTAGTCAATGAAATAAATTTTTAAAAATATATTGCAGGTGTCTGTATAAATTAGAATGACAAGATCAAGAGGAAATTTCACTGTTATTATTATTGTTTTTATTTGGGGCCACACTCAGGGGTTGCTCCTGGGTCTGCACTCAGGAATAACTGATATGAGGTGCTGAGGATGGAACTAGGGTTGGCCAAATGTAAGACGAGGGCTTGGCCCACTGTTCCATCTCCAAGCCCCAAGAGGGAATTTCAAAAGTATATATTCCCGCAGTAGTAATTTAAGCCCCTAAAATATGAAAATAGGCAATGCATTGAAAAGTTAATTTGAAAATAAAATATAAATAATATAGACAATATAAATTATCCTTACAGAACAATTACAACAGAAAAACTTGTGAACAGTATTTTGTCTGGACTCATAGAACTCCGGGGGGAATATTTTTCTTTTTGATTTTTATTTGAATGAAAATTTTGGGTGCAGGTTTCCCCCACTGTCCCAAAATTAGACTATTCCTATGAAAACTTTGAAGACAGAGTGGCATAAACAATTAACATTCATTTATATGAAAATTTTGTTTAGATTTCCCAGCACCCCTCAACACAAAATCAGATCACACCAAGACCTACCTCAAATCTAGCCCCCCTCCCTTTCTCCCTCTCTCCCTCCCTCTCTCCCTCACTTTCTCCCCACACCCCTTTGTCTGTGGCAGAGGAGAATCCAGACTTTCTCCCTTGCCATAGCCTTGAGTGAGAGCAAGGTGAGCTCATGTGGCCTTTCACCACGACCTAAGGGAGGTGACAGAGCAGGACAGGGGCCAGACACCATAGTGTGCGCAAGGTGGCACACTCTATTCAAATTGAATCCCTATATCATGAATTACGCACCCCAAATGCCTACTGGTCCAACCTCTTTGGAAAACAACATGGGCATTCCTTCAAGAGCTAGAAATTGAGCTTCCATATGATCCCACAATACTACTTCTGGGAATATATCCCGAGGGTGCAAAAAAAGCACAGTAGAAATGACATCTGCACCTATATGTTCATTGCAGCACTGTTCGCAATAGCCAGAACCTGGAAATAACCTGAGTGCCGAGAACAGACAGCTGGCTAAAAAAAACTTTGGTACATCTACACAATGGAATACTATGCAGCTATTAGGAAAGATGAAGCCATGAAATTTGCTTATAAGTGAATGGTCGGGTGCTCACAGCAGCGACCAGTCCCAGAGGGCACCACAACACTGGAGATTTCTCCAGGCCCCGGACTAAGCCGATTTCACTGGGGTACCCCTATGGAGAGGGTGCAGTCTCCCTGCCTTCTCCAGATGGAACCCTGGAGACCATGAGCTTACACAAGTAAGGCTCCGGTATGTGGCTCTCAGGACTAAATCTCCAAACTGCGGGATGGCAGTGGAACCGGGCAGGGCCCAGAAACTCCCCATTGAATTCCAAAATGGAATAGATGATGTTTCATCACCTACAGAGATGTTTCTGGAACCCATCTATTTACAATCTTAGAAGTTCAGAGCCTGTCATGATATGCAAAATGAGCAATAGAAAGTAAATGATCTAGTGTTTGCCCCTAGAAGACAGGCTTGAATGGTGGTGGGAAAATTCAAGCAAAATATAATGCCCAAAAATAGAGAGAGCATTTGTCTACTATAGAGGCAGGGTGAGAACTGGGAGGGTGGGGGGATACTGGGGATATTGGTGGTGGACAGTTTGCACTGGTGGAAGGATGGGTGTTTGATCATTGTATGGCTGAATCTCAACCATGAAAGCTTTGTAACTGTATCTCACAGTGGTTCAATTAAAAAAAAATTAAAAATAAATAAATAAATAAAATGACTGACTGGTTATGGAGAGTATCATGCTAAGTGAAATGAGTCAGAAAGAGAGGGACAGACATAGAAGGACTGCACTCATTTGTGGAATATGAAATAACATAATAAAAGACTGATACCCAAGGACAGTAGACACAAGGGACAGAAATATTGTTTAATAGTTGGAAGCCTGCCTCACGAGAAGGCAGCTGGGGTAGAAAAGGGATCACTAAGTCCACGATGGTTGGAGGGATTGCTTGGGATGGGAGATGTGTGCTGAAAATAGGTAAAGGACCAAGTGTGATGGCCTCTCGGTATCTGTATTGCAAACCATAATGCCCAAAAGTAGAGAGAGAGTATGGGGGAAATTGTCTGCCATGGAGGCAAGGGGAGGAGTGGGATGGGGTGGGAGGGATATCAGAGACATTGGTGGTGGAAAATGAGTGCTGGTGGAGGGGTGGGTGTTCGATCATTGTATAACTGAAACTCAATCATGAAAGCTTTGTAACTGTATCTCATGGTAATTAAAAAAAAATTACCCACCCATTGGTGGGGTGGCATTTGGATGGAGAATGTGCCAGGGACCGGGAGGATTGGAGGTCCACGATCTTCTGAATGAGTCTTAGGAAAAGAGGGTCTGTAGTTTCTTAGGGGCTAGAAACTGGGCTTCTCTTGCCCTGGGAGGGCAGCTCGTGGCACCTCTTAACCAGAGAAGGGGAGATGTTTGAGCTTCTCCATCTGGGCAGACATGGGGCTGGCAGCAGTGAGGCGGTCATGGAGTGTGACAGCCACCGTGGCCCTGCTCCGGGGGGCATGTGACCAGCTTGGCCTCTTCTCGGTGGACACCTCATCCCAGATTGCTTCACGTCTCGTCCCCACCCCATGGATCCCTATCATCTGCGTGGGAGCTGAATAGACCCTGGCTTCTGATTCCCACAGAAAGAATCAAACTCTGAAAACGATGAGAAACACATTCAAAACTCTCTAGTGGAATGGAGAGGGATCAGGAACATACTCTGTTTCCTGAGTCCATCAGCCCAGCCCTCTAGGAGCCCCTGGGAAGACCCAACACTGGAAGTCTCCGATGGAGCCAGTGACACCCAATAGCAATATCAAAACAGCTTCTGGAGTCTTGACAAGGTCCAGTGGCCTCCAGGGATACCAAGTCTGCTGGAAAACAGAAGATACTGTGGGCTTTATCTCTCCCTCACCCACACTCCCCATTTTTGGAGGGGGTTGATTGTCTTTCTCTTGTTAACTTCTGCCAGTGCTTTATCTGCCTTGGCTATTAATCAGACTCGTGGTGGGTGAACATTCTCCCCCATTCTATGGGGAATCTTGTTATTCTGCTCATGGTTTCTTTCATGATGCCAATGCTCCTAGTTTGATTATCTTTACTTGCCTTTGCTTCCCTTTGCTTGACCAATGACATTGAATCATTGAAGATGCCTCTGGATCCAATGTGATAAGTGGCTCTGCCTGTGTTTTCCTTGACGTGATTTAGGGATTCAGTTCTGATCCTGAGGAACTGAATCGATTTTGTATTGATTTTTGTGTCTGGTGTGAGAGAAGGATAGGGGTTTATTTTTGGTCACATGTTGACCAGGAAGTTCTCCCAGCAGCATTTGTTGAAGAGGCTTTCCTGGTTCTACTTCAGAGTCTGCTCCTCTGTCAAAGACCCTCTGTCAAAGACCCTCTGTTGATGCAGCTGAGGTTGTCTCAGGGCACTCAATTTGATGCCATTGGTCTCAGAAACTTCCCCCAAAAAAGACATAGAGATGACCAATACGTATATGACAATTTGCTCTGCATCACTTATCACCGGAGATATATATGTCAAAAGAACAATGAGATATTGGCTCACACCATCACAGATAACAAAACAACCAATGCTGGCATGGATGTGGATAAAAAGGAACCCCCACCCACTGCTGGGGGGACTGTCCATTCATCCAAGTTTTGGGGAAAACAATATGGACATTCTCAAAAAAGTTAAGAATTGAGCTTTTCTATCACCCAGCAATTCCACGTCTTGGTACCTATCTCAAGCATCAAAAACTGTTCAGTAAAGATATCTATGCCTCCATATTTATTGCAGCTCTATTTATAAGAACCCAAATCTGGAAACAATGTAAGTATCCAATAACAGATGACGAGAGAAAGAAACTGTGGTACATATGCACAATAGAATAGTACTCAACTGTAAGAAAAGATAAACTCATACAATTTACTGCTATGTGGATTAAAATTCAGAGTGCCAAGCTGAGTGGAGTGAACCAGAGGGAGAGTTGAGGATACAGAATGATCTCTCTCGTAGGTGGGATATAAAGGGACTTAGTAAGGATGGGCTGGGGAGATAGCACAGTGGAGAGAGCACTTGTCTTACACAAAAGCGACCTGGGTCCAATCCCCAGCACTCCATATAGTCCCCTGAGCACCATCAGGAATAATTTCTGAGATCAGAGCAGGGAGTAACTCCCGAGCATCACCAGGTGTAGCCCAAAACCCAAAAGTAAACAAATAAAGACATTTAGTGAGGGAATAAAAATGCCTAAAGAAAATAAAAATGCCTAAAGAATTTGGGAGCTGATCTTCAGAAAGAAGCTTACCAAGGCAAGGAGAGAGGGTTGGGAGTAGGATGATGAGGGGACCTAGGACGCCAGGACAATGTTGGCAGGAAGTGGACACTCTGAGGGGACAAACCAAACTCCTCTAGAGGTGCCTGCCCCCATCCCGTGCTCCTGGCGATGGCCCATGTACCAGCATGGGGAGGACCCTTGTCCGTTCTGTGGGTCCTCATGTGCCCCCAGCCCACAGCAGGAACAGGCCCTCCCTGGGTCCTGTCGGGGGTCCTCATCCCCACTGCACAGCTCTGCTCCACCATCGAGCTGCCACGAAGTTTCAGCCAGATTCCTCCAGGCGCCGACCCCCCTCTACTTCCCTTTCTGTGAGCTCGGGGGTGGGGGGCCTGGCCAAGGGATGGGCTCTCCCAGAACTGGAGGTACTGGGACTCTTGTTTTCCAAGATTTTTTATTGAATCACTGTGATAGACCCTTGCATAGCTATTCGTGATTAGGTCTCAGCTATACAGTATCCCAACACCCGTCCCCCCACCAGTGCACATTTCCTTGTATTGAACTTCTGGTGTCCAGCTTGGGAACAAACACAGAGCTGGCACTGGCCCACGCTGAGAGTGGCTGAGGAAGAATCAGTGATGAAGGTGGGAGTCTGGGAGAAAAGTGCGGCAGAGGGCCAGGACCACTAGCCGTCCACTGCACTGACGGGGTGATGCCTGGCCCGTCACCGCCACTCCCGGGCTCTCTGCCGCGTGGCCCAAGCCAGCAGAGCCCGGCTTTGCATCTTAGCTTGCTCGGGTTCCACAGCGCCCTAACACCCCAACTCTGATCCACCTGAGACCGAAGTCGCTGATCCCCACCTTCACCCCAGGAGCTGTCATTGAAGTGCCTGCGCTGAGTGTAACCTGGCACAGCACCGTGGCCAACGCCAGGCGCTTCCGGGGCTAGATTAGCCCCACGTTCTTCACCAGGATGTGCCTGGGGGATGTTCAGGCCTGACTGTGGCCCCTGCCGGCTGGCCCCTGGCCCCTGTAGTATGTAACTTCCATTGCCTTTGACCTGTTGAGCTTTTTGCTGGGGCTTGAACCCAGGGCTGTGTCTCTTCCAGGAGCTCTTTTAGTTTTTGCCTTGTCTGTTTTAGTGGGGGGTGGCATGGGTGGTTGTTGCGTGAACGTTCGTACGGTCGGAGGCCCTGAGATAAGGCACCCAGAAGAAATGTCTCTCGTGGAGGACTAAGGCTCTCTCTGGCTCTTGGCAAAGGCAGAGGGCCTGTGGATCTCCCTTTATTGATCATGGCACTTCTAAAGGGCGCAATACATTGACGTCATTAAAGGCACCAAAAGGTGTTACAGGAAGAACATTAAGGCAACATTATTTCCTTGTACCTGCAGGCCAGTAATCTAGGCCTCAGGAAAGAAGATACAAAACCAAAACCAAAACCTTCCTTGGGCTAAAAGCACTTGGATTTACATCCCAAAGACAAGGCTGGGCTGCCACAGGAAATCTACATGTCAATTACAAACTAGGCAGCATTTGAAATCTACATCCCAAAGACTAGGCTGGGCCAGAGCCTGGAATCTGCAATACCAAAAGTCAGGCCTGGCTAACACCTGAGATCTGCATGTCAAAGACCAGCCAGGCTTTTGTGAGAAAAGGAAAAACTGCCTCTTTCAATATACTGAAATTATTTTCTGAAGGCAGCTTGAAGGGGGAAAATGTTCCAGACTGTCTGTAGTACAGTCTACGTGGGCTAGCCCTGGTAGCTCAGTCCATCCCCAACAGGTGGTATCCAGGGGCGGGATGGGTGGTATTCGGGGCCAATATACAGCGGTGCTCAGGGCTCACTCCTGGCTCTGTGCTCAGGGGTCTCTGGGCCACCTGACGTGGTGGCGAGACTGGACCCAGCCTGGCTGTGTTCACGGGGTTCTTGACCTCTTATGTCCCTCCCCAGCCCCAGTTCCAGCTACTTTTGCCCCCTCACTTCTTTGATCTCCCCTAACTTCAGGAGGATGTTTTATCAAACTTCTAGGGGAAGTTTTCTCTCACTCAGTTTACAAATGACGGCACAGAGGTCCAGTGGGGCCTACGGAAACTGGCCAGGCCCGGCGTCTTTCTGCACTGCGGAGACCCAGCTCGAATCCCCAGAGCTCTCTGGTCCCGTTTGGCTTCTGTCTGCCTGAGGCTGGGATTCTTTAATTAGCCCAGGGCCTTGCTTCCAGGAGCGACCGTCTGCGCCCTAATCCCGGCCAGATGTCCAGTTGCTGCCTCACGCCTCTAAGAGCCAGGTTTCCAAGGAGACCAGGTACAAGTGGATCAGTGCCAGACTGCCCGCTAGAGAGAAAAACCGGGTCAGTGCTCAGGGTCAGGCCTTCCTCCTCCCCAACGCACTCATTCAGACGTAAAAGGGAGTCGGTGAGTCGGACTCTTTGGGTATTTAAAGCGTAAACCCACCCCTGGCCAGGTCTGTGCATGCCGAGCGTCAGCCGGCTCAGTCGTGTTGGTGTGGAACACTGAGTCCCGTGTTGACCATCTCATCCAAAGACGGAGGGTGTTAATTCATGGAGGTGTCAGGAGTTGCTAGTCAGAGGTGAGACCCAGATGAGGAGCTGTGGGGAGCCTTAGAGGGGGCAAGTCCAGAGCCTGTGTTTTATGGAGGATGGAGGCACTGGACAGGACCTCCCTTCTGCTTCTTCACTGGGACAGGGGAGCCTGACTACACAGAGATCTTTGGGAAGGTGCTGTGGCCTCGGTGACAAAGCTTGGGAATGGAACGTGACTGTCTTCTCATTGGAGACCGAGGGAGGAAGAACCATCCATGCACCACCCAATCAAGACAGAGCTATGTCAGATACCCAAGGATTGGGCTCGAGAGAGCAACGGCAGGTAAGGCATGTGCCTCACACGTGGCCAACACAGGTCTATTCCCAACACCCCATGTGGTCCCCTGAGCACCACCAGGAGTGATCCCTGAGCACAGAGCCAGGAGCAAATCCTGAGCACCGCCAAGATTGGGCCAGTCCCCTGCCCCCAAACAAAAACCAATAGTTATGTGTTTTATATATATCAACTTTAGAGGAACGTTGACTGCACTGACTGCAGTCTAACATGATACAAATATCATGTGAGATGCCTCCGGACCTTGCACCAGGCTGATTTCACCGGGGTGCCTCAGATGGGAGCAGGCGTGGCCCCTCCACCTGCCCCCTAGGAATCCCGGCAGCCGCTAACTTCCAGAACCCAATGAAAAGCCCAAGTATGCAGGACCAGTGACAGTAAGTAAACTCTAGGCCTCAAGGGATCGAGGAGGAGGACGGCTGCTCCTTCCCTTCTCTCTACCCCTAGGGGGTCCTAGCTGTCATGCCCCCAAACTGCCTCGGGTGCCATTTAAATGCATTAATGGTGCATTAATGGTCACGATCCAGAGACTCACAAATGAATCTCAGCAGGCTGCAGAGATGCCTCCGGGGCCTTATTATTTAAAATTTTAAATTTCCATGAGCATGTGGCCCCTTTCGTGGCATGTGACATCTTATAGCAATACAAAATAAATTATCTAGTATCTGCCTGTTGGGCAGGAAAATTTGAAATCATGTGGTGGAAAGGTGTCATGGTGGTTGTATTGGTGTTGAAGTATTGAATGTAATCCATTATTGGGAGCAACTTCATGAAAATAAAATTTTAAAAAGAGAAAAAAATTAATTAAACAAAAAGAAACCGCCATCCAAGACAAAAATCTGTCCATAAAAAATTCACTTTTCAGGGCGAGGAATTAGTCGAGTGGTTAATTCCATCCCCGTCACCATGTGGCCCTTGAGCATCACCCAGTATGGCTCCAGAGGGCTCTGGTACCACCTGGGTGGCCCAGG
Organism: Sorex araneus; assembly: GCF_027595985.1. Classification (NCBI taxonomy): domain Eukaryota; kingdom Metazoa; phylum Chordata; class Mammalia; order Eulipotyphla; family Soricidae; genus Sorex; species Sorex araneus. The sequence goes on from NC_073303.1 coordinate 127,962,707, forward strand.
GATGCAGACACTGTGAGGTCTGAGCGGCATCACTCCCTGCTTGGCCGAGAATTGCTGTGGGAGCCCTGAGGCTCCTGAGCACTGCCTTAACGACACTATATTTGCTAAGTTAATTTAACTGTCTCTCAAACTTTTCTAGAAAGGGGCACATTCAAGATGAATTGTTTTTGTGGCCCCAAGGGTCACACTGAGCCCCCACCCGCTCCAAGACAAATCTTCTGCAAATGAGACCCACTCCGGCTCCAGTTTTTTGATACTTTAATCCTTCACTATTGGGAAAAACATCACACTGTTTAGTCCCTCTCAAATATCATGAGTCCTTAACCAACCTTTGCATGCAAAGTGAGTCTGCCCTTTCAATACAAATTTGTAGCAGGGGGTTTCCATTCGGGGTAATGAAAAAGTTCCGGACTAGATAATCATGGTGTTTACACATCATGGGTTTACTTCATGCCACTAAATTGTACATTTGGAAATGACTAAAGTGGTAAATTACATGTTGGGCATATTTTTCTATAACAAAAATTAAAGAGACCTAATTATTGGGAATCAGGGGGGAAAAATGAGTTCAATTGCAAATCGGGCATTTCACTGTGTGGTTCCACAGAGCTCCATGGGGTGCCTGCTGTGTCAAGTTCAAACTCTCTGGAAGTTTCTGTGGGTGGTAGGGTGCTACGGGACTGTGAGGGGCGTCTGCACACGGACCTGTCATACACTGGATGTTCTGTTCACACTTTACCTTTCCCCACCTTGCTCTGGGTTGGGGGAGGCACCTCACACCCCCCAATAGATTTGTGCTTCCTGTCACCTGTGCACAGTGGGAGGGGCCTAGACAGGAAGGGGCGGGGGGAGACTGACTCCCTCCACTCCCTCCCTGCCAGGTCCTTGCAGGTCCGCTTCCCATCCTGGCCAGAGCTCCTAGCACCCCGCCTCCTCTTCAGGTCTGGGGTTCCAGGAAGGATGCTCTCCCTTTCCCTCCCACCCAGCCACCGTCCTTGGTCATTTCCCTGCCCCACCCCACACACACTGGCAGTGACCCTTTCCCGACACCCCCTCCACTCCCCTGGTGGTCTGGTCTCTGATTTCTGAGGGACTCTAAGGGGTGGGGGTGAGGGGTGCTGGGGTATAAGTACCAGCGTGGGGAGCAGGGTGCTTCACGTTCGCTGTGGCCCCATCCTGGCACCCGAGGCCACTGGGAGACAACAGGGTTTCACAGTCTGGGCACAAATGGTGGCTCCCAGTGGAGTTTTACATTTGATCCAAGTATTTCAAAAGTCCAAACGGTGGCCTACTCCAAACAGGGCACTGTTTCCCAAAAACTTTCATTATTTGAGGACTAAAGATACCGCCGCACAGTTTCTAAGTGTCCATTAGCTTTTATTACAAAACAAGAGGGCACCATTTCCAGGAGGGAATGCTGGCTGCTTAAAACGACGCTCTTAGAAATCAGCGATATTAGTCTAATGAAGATTTTTTCTGTAATGAGTAAATTTGCTGCAATTGTATTCAGACCCCTAATCACGGGTACTATAGACATGAAGCGGAGCACTGGTTTAAAGCAATTCGTTTAATCGCCTTCCTGATGTGAAATGAAGCAGCGGCCCTTGAGCACGGCTGCCAATGGCAAGCGAGGCGAGCGAGCCTGGCGCCTGGGGGTCCCTGTCAGGGCCTGCCACACAGACCCTCCGCCCTCCGGGCGTTCCCTGGGGCGCACATGGCCTTCCAAGTGATTGGTGATTGGTGCCCCGTGCTGCCAATCAATGCCCGCGGCCCGTACTGCAGGATCTCATCATTCACCTGTCCAACTGCCACCTGCCTTCTCTGTGAGCACGTATGTAACACTTACTGCACGTGCCTTCCTGGGCCGCTGCAGGGTTTACATACAGCCTCTATTAGCTCCCTGAGCTTGTTTGTTTGACTTCACCAAGCAGGGACTTTACTCTAAGTACCAAAGCCCCCAAGAAGAGACGCTATTCTAAAATGCACCCAAAGTGGCAACCACACTTTATAGATGGTATCTCTTCCTTGGGTCCTTTTGTTTGTTCGGTTTATGTTTCTTTGGTTTTTGTTGGGGGGTCACCCAGCTATGCTCAGGGCTTACTCCTGGAGGGGCTGGAGCAATAGCACAGCAAGTAGGGTGTTTGCCTTGCACGCAGCCAACCCCGGTTCAATTCCCAGCATCCCATATGGTCCCCCGAACACTGCCAGGTGTAATTCCTGAGTGCAGAGCCAGGAGTAACCCCTGTGCATTGCCGGGTGTGACTCAAAAAGCAAAAAAAAAAAGCAAGTTTGAAAACACTGATGAAAGAAGTTAAAGAAGACACAAGCAAGTAAAAAGAGGGCCTATGTGCATGCAATAGAATAACTGATATTTATTGAAAAGTTCATAATATCCCAAATAAGCTACAGTTGCTATTAACACTCCATTGGCATTTCTATAGATGTCTAAAAATTGATCCTAAAATTCATAGGGACTCACAAAGATACAATTAACTAAAGTGATTTTAATAAAGAACAAAATTATGACATTTCCTGATTTCAAGCTCTTTTACAATGTGCTAGTATGAATATGGTCATCAAAGCAGTGTGGAGATGAGTGGAAGGGAACAGAGAACCCAGAAATAAGATCTTCACACACACGGTCAAAGAATCTTCAATTAAGATGTCAAGGGCACAAACAGACCATCTCTTAAACAGTACTGGGGAAACAGAATATATACATGCTGAAAGATGAGATCAAACTCTGTCTTCCTCCATAGACCAAAGTCCAGTCCAGGGGCTGGAGAGATGTTGCAACGACAGCCCCCAGCCAGCACTTGCAGGAATGGCTCCTCAGCACAGATCTGGGAGCAGAATTCCCACCATCACCAATGGCTATAGACAAAAATCCAAATTTAAGTTTACTCAAAATGCATTAAGGGCTTAAGTGCAAAGCCTGGAGCCATAAGATTCCTATTTAAAAAATGAAACATTGGTCTAGAATCAGCATTTCTCAACCTCTCTCTGAACACAGCATTGTTTTGACATTCTGACATTGTTTCCTTCCAGCGACCCCAGCTGTCTTACCAATATATCCACTAGTCTCATAACGTGGCCCCCATTCATATGATATTTTTCATCTGTTCCCCCCCCTTGGCATACCCTAGGGACCCACAAAGGGACATATAGCTCCTGGCTAATATGTTAGATAATAATTATTTGACAGAATCTCCTGCCCCAGTGCCAGGCTGTCTTCACTGGGGCCCCCTAAGAGGGGGGTGGGTTGACTTTCCCTCCCTGCCCTGAGCAGAGCCCTGGCAGCTGAAAACCTCCAGAACCCAGCCACAGCCATGCTCAAGGCCCCTTTCTACACACTCAGACAAGCCTCATGTATGAAGGAACCGACAGAGGAGCCCAGATATGCGGGACTCGTGGCTGAGATCTCTAAGCCTGCTTGGATTGGGACTGGGCCTCCTCCACCAGATCCCCCGTTTTCCAGTTGTTTGGCAGCCACACCCACAAACTGCCCCTGACAATCTCGCACAACAGAGCCTGGCAAGCTACCTGTGGTGTATTTGATATGCCAAAAACAGTAACAATAATGGGCCTCATTCCCCTGACCTTAATGTGACAGGGACGAATGGAGACGTTACTGGTGCCCACTCGAGCAAACCGATTAAGCAACGGGATGACAGTGATACAGGGATACAGTGAATAATTATTTGGAGATGACCTCAAAAATAAAAGAAAAGCACACACAAGTAGGGTGACAGGGAACTTTGAAAGCATCTGGAGTGCAAGGGAAACCATCGACAAAGAAAACAGACGAGCTACAGAATGGTGAGGGAGAGAGAAAGATTTGCAAGGTGTATATCTTATATCGAATAATATCCATAATACATAAGAAACTCAGATCATTCAACAGCAAGAAAACAGACTGATTTTCTTTAAATGAGCAAAGGATTTGAATAGTCATTCCTCAAAAGAAGACGGACAGATATCCAACAAAGCAGTTCTCGACAGCTCCATCAATCTAAAAAATGCAAATCCAAACCATGCTGGTGTTACCTCCCACCTGTAAGGATGGGTCTTATCTAAGATGGAGCTATGAACTTGGTGCACATGGGCACCCCCACCCTGTGGGTTGGGATGCAAATCAGAGTAACTGTGCTGGAACACAGGGTGGGGGCTTCAGAATGCTCAGAACAAACCTGCCCAGAAGTTCCACTTTTGCTGGTGGAACCAAAGGGAATAAAAGCACCATACCCAGGATGCACCTGCCCGTCCATGGTCTTTGCAGCATTAGTCACAACAGCCACGATTGCAAATGGAAAGGCAAATGATGCGTCCTAAACCTGTCCTGTGTGGCTTTGGGAGAACCGCCGTCCACACAGGTGATGGTGGTCCCATGGCCCATGGCCTTGTGTGTACCACTGTGAAATCAAGGATGTTCACAGGACAGAAAAACTACCCAGCAGGGAATTTTCCTAAATACACCCCCATCGTTAAGAAGCATGGGCTATTTACAGTGGAATATTATTTGACCCTAAATTAAAGGAGGAAACACCTGCCACGTGAGACAACATAAAAGGCTCTGTAGGCCATGATACCTGATCTCAAATCCACATGAAATCCAAACAAGCTCATCTCAGAAACGAAGTCCAGTTTGGAGGTTGGAGAGGCCAGGGTATGGGAAGGAGAAAAAGTTTCTCAAGAGAAGAAAGAGATGCCATCGTGGTTCTATTCCTGTTCATCTCTTTCGAGGGCGCCCGGTCTAGAGAGTGACTCACAAATGTGAGTATGTGGCTGTGCAAAGGGCTGGTGAGGAGCACGTTCAGATGCCAATTCAGAGCTTCCAACAATTTGGGGGAGGCCCCTGCTCTGGCCTGCTCACTGCTTTGAGCGGCGAGGTCCTAGAGCAGTGCTGCCCAGCAGAACAAGGAGTGTGTGTGTGTGCACGCTTGTGTGTGCGTGCATGTGTGTGTGCATGTCTCTGTGTGTGCATATGTGTGCGTGTGTGCACATGTGTGTGCATGCATGCATGTGTGCATGTGTGCGCATGCATGTATGTGTGTGCAAGCTTGTGTGTGTGTGCGTGCGTGCATGTGTGTGTGTGTGTGTGTGTGTGTGCGTGCGTGTGTGCGTGCACGTGAGCATGAGCTCCAGGAATGGAAAAGGGGATGTTATAAACATTTTTTGGCCCATTTTAAAGTCAGTTTTCTTGCTTTACCACTGAGCTGTAGCCCAGACCTCTGAACAGCAGGACTTCCTAGAACAATGGAAGTGGTCTCTCTATGGACTGTCCAATATGGTGGCCTCTATCTCCTCTATGACAATTGCAGTGTGGCTGTGTGACTGAGAGCTGACTTTCCATTCATTTATTTACTTACTACTCACTCATTTACATCTATGGAGCACAGGCAACCAGTGGCTAAGGCATCAGACACAGCCCAGCCATAGAGGGTGACCTCCGTCTCTCACACCCGGCCGTGTCCCTCTCACATCCTCTTCCTCATTTCTTGCTTATCCTTCTTTTACAAAGCAACTTCGGTCCACTACTACCAATTTCCAGGCAGGCCAGTTGGTCCTAAACCAGGTATTATGTATTTCGTTCTCCCAGGATTTAGGTTCCCTGATAGAGGACCAAACCCAAACAATTGGGGTTAGACCCACAGGTGCATTTTAGCCTTCCAAGTCCGTGGTAAAATCCTGGAGGAACTTCTGTATTTCCCCGCCGTGCCTGTTGGTCTGTGGGCCCCTGGAAAGAGCCTGAATGGAGAGCCATCAGTGGGCAGTTGGTGATGGACAATGTGGGCCAGGGCTGGGTAGGAGGCAAAGCTGATGTTTGCATTCTCGTCAAAGCTTCCAAATGGTACTTCTGTTCCCCAACTCCTGAGTTTTTTGGGATCCAAATCCCAGCTTCTACATTATAGGGGATCACCCCATCCAGGGGCGTGTGACTGAGTGAGGGTGTGATTTTAAATAAACGTCTTTGGGTCGGAGAGATAGTATAGTGGCCGTGGTGCTTGCCGCGCATGTGGCAGACCCACGTGCAATCCCTGGCACCTCTCATGGTCCCCAGAGCAACCCTGGAGCTATCCTCAAGTGGAGAGCCAGAAGTAAACCCTGAGCACAGGTGTAACTCAAAAACAAACAAATATTTGTGATTATCAGGAAATGTTTGATTTGTGCACCAAGGTTGCATACCTGTGTACTCAGGGTGGCATAAGCACTCCTTGGGGGAGAAAGGGTTACAGGTGGGGAAAGCTTAAGAAGCCCTGACCTGAATTATAGGGTTCAGTGAACTTACGTGATGTGACAAATACTTTACAAACACAATAAAAGCTCTGTGCTCAGCCCTGTGGGGATAGAAAATAGAAATGGTGTGAGTATGTTCCTTACCCGCAAGCCAGATGATGCTTTAATGAAAAAGAGAGAGGAGGGGAGTCCCCAAATAATGCCCAGGAGAAAAGGAGAATTGTGGCAGGGGCTGAGGGCAGAAGAAAATGGGAGTCTATATTTCAGGGGCTTCTATCCAATTCTGCCTGATTCCTGGGACCCTCTGTCTTCAGAATTGGATATACGGAAGGAGGAGGTAGGAGAAGTAGGCGCTCATAGGCCCCCAGCAGCTGCGGAGAGTACCCATGGGTGCCATTTGTGGAATATACTCAAATTCTTCCAGAATATGCACGTCCCTCGCCCTGTCCTTCTCTCCTTAGTAATTAGTCATCATCAATGTGACAAAGGGTTGACACGTTTCAGCTGGAGTCAATGTAGCCCGGATCATCATGTTCCCCAAAAAGTAAAAGGACAAATGTCTAATCCACAGGGAATTCAATAAGTGACTCCCAAACCCACAGGATTTCATCAGGAAACATCATTTGGTCATTAAGCACTATCATGGAACCATATGTCAAAAAACATGTTAGCACATATTCTCGATCAGTCCATGGGGCCAGGCCATTTTCTACTTTGGGGTAAAAAACCTTTTAAGACTATATTTGCAGTTGATGCAAACACCTTCAGGAGAAACCCCTGAGTCTCCAGGTGTGACATGGGAGTATGTGTGTGAGGGGTAGGGATTGGTCTGTGCTTTTATGCTATTCATCTACACGGCCACTTCTAATGACTAAAAACAAAGGTCTCAGAGGTTTTTTATTTAACATTTTATTTTCATTTAGACACTGTGATTTACAAAGCTGCAGATATTAGTCTTAATGTTCCAATTCCAGTCCCACCACCCCTCCATCAAAGGGCCGAGAGTCCCTCCCACCCCACAGCCTGACTCCTCGACACACATATTTTTAAGTTTAATGATTTTATTTTGGGTTCCAGGCCTGCAGTAATCTTGGTTACAGTGGTTTAGATAGATACGGATACCTCTTGTCTGTAAACCGGACGAGCCCGATACACATGGCCTTGGTCCCATGTCACTTCCGGAGCACCTTTCCTCACTTGCTCCCTGCCATTTCTCTCCTTCTCTAGAATTTTCAGTTCTGCAATCCAAAGCCTATGGTTTGCTCATCTTTAATACCCTCCATGCCCTAGACATGTTACTCAATACACCACAGATGAGAAAGAACATCTGGCATTTGCCCTCACTTCACTTAGCATGAAAACCTTCATTTACATCTAAGTTGCAGAGAATTGCATGATTTTACCCTTCCTTGTGGCTGCATAGTATTCCATTGTGTGTATATACCACAATTCCATTATCCACTCTTCTGTTATTAGACATCGTCCAGGCTCTTTCTACATCCCACCTATTGTACTAAGTGCTGCTATGAACATAGGTGAGCATATATCTTTTCTAATGAATGTTATTGTGTGTGAGATTCCTGGGTCATCTGGGAGATCTTAGTTTTTCTTTTTTAAAGAATTCTCATATCTGTTTCCATAGGGGCTGAGTCATACCATTCCCACCAGCAGTGAATGAGTGTTCCTTTTCACCACATCCCCCACCAACACAGACTGTTTCTGGACATTTTAATATGTACCATTCTCACTGATGAGAAGTGATATCTCATTGTCATCTCAGATTTCCCTGATAATAAGCGATGAAAAGCTTTAAAAACAATCGAAGATGCCAATTTATTTAGTGGGACTGTTGAAGCATTCAACCAGGTTTCTAGTTACAAGTGTCCTGGAACACTCAATATAGGTCACAGGAGCCCCTCCTCCCACTGACACCGCCTTGTCAACTCATCAGCCTGTTCCACAGATCCCGAGGTTTCTGGGCAGTGCGACACCACCAAATTCCACAGTATTGAAATCCCAGTCAGAGCACAGCAAAGTAAATGGGAAAGCCACATGGAGGCCAACTAAACTCAACAAACAAAAACAGTAACACGGGCAGCCCAATTAGTGACAAACAGCTTAGTGAATCCTCAGACAGAGACTTAGCAACCTTGGGATTAGATATAACAATTTCCACAAATTTTCTTTTACTGATAATTATGTTTGATAATTTCTTTGACCATTTAGTTGTAACAAGCAATACAAAACAGATTATTGTGTGCCTGCTAACGGGGCAGGCTTGGGGTTGGGAAAATGGGAACAGTGGTGGTGGGAATACCACTCAAGTGGGTAGGACTAGTGTTGAAACATCAAAATCCTGTAACAACTGTATTGTGAACAACTTTGTAAACCACGGTGTTTAAATAAAGTACTTGTTTATAAAAATAAAGATATGCCACGGCAGGGGGGTGCAGAGAGATGGTACAGTGGATAGGGTGTTTGCCTTGCACATGGTCGACCCGAGTTCAATCCCCGGCATCCATATGTTCTCCCAGGCACCGCCAGGAGTAATTCCTGAGTGCAGAGCCAGGAGTAAGCCCTGAGCATCGCTGGGTGTGGCCCAAAAAGAAAAACAAAGATCTGCCACAGGAAGTCCATAGGAAGCCAAATGTTGAGACTATGGGCCTCTGGGGGTGGCCTTTGGCATCAGCCAAGGTCCTCCTTTCCTCCTTCTCAGGCTGCCATAGCCATTGCGTCCCTGTCAGCTCTCCAGCCCCGCTTCCTTCTAGCCATTTCACCCTGGTCCAGTGCTCACTGATCTGTGTCCCAGGGTGGGTGGGGGGAACACGTGTGACAGAGGCTGGACCTTTTGTAGCCACGGCTGGTGGCCTGGATCATTTTTCAGTGCCCAGCATCCTTCCCTCTGCTGCATCCTTGCCACAGCACGGCCACCCCGCCCTTCCTTCCAGGGACGTGGAGCTCTTCTGTTCTCCCAAGGGGAGCAGCGGGGTCCCGGTGTGTCACCCTTCTCCCCAGGAGCCTCTGGAGTGTGAAGAAGCAAGAATGTCGCTACAGTGTATTCAGGCTTCCAGTTATTTGATCTGTAAATCAGACGTGTCAGAGGAGGAAAACTAGCTAAGGAGTTTCCTGGTTTGTTCCAACAAGCCCGAGATGGGTGTGAGAAGTTTTCCTAATGGAAGAGCCTCCAAGGAAAACGCATGTCGTCATTCAGGGGGACTCAGCGCCGCAGAAGGGAGGAGAAGATTTTACAGAATAAAATTAGAAAGTGCTTCAGACCGATTGTTTGTGCTGGTTATAGAAGAGCCGCAGCCACCTGTGTACATGCTCCTGGGACGTGCTGAATCCCTGATGTCACTTTGTGCTGCAGATGGTGTGACGGGGGATGGAGAGGCAGCCTGTCTGCGCACGAGGAGGTGGCTGGGTGTGTGGGAAGCAAAAAACAAGACCCCGTGTCCGGGGACGCACAGCCGTGAATGTGTGTGCGTTCAACCAGAATGAATCAGCTATGGACTGGCTGGTGGTTAGGGGAGCCAGTGCTGAAGGCATGGAGATGGACATGAAGGCCACCCCAGTGTGGCCACGCCCCTCCCCCTAGAGAGGCCAGTGTTTGCTCATGCTGGTATCCACATCTCTGTTTGGTCAGTTGAGCAGTGTCCTTAAATGACACGGGCTATTCACACCGTGAGAAGCATTCCTTTTCACAGCCCAGTAACTCTCGTTCATTTTCATGGCATGGCTCAAGATATCAGTCTAACCATCCATCCATCCATCCATCCATCCATCCATCCATCCATCCATCCATCCATCCATCCATCTATCCATCCATCCATCCATCCATCCATCCATCCATCCATCCATCCATCCATCCATCCATCCATCCATCCATTCATCCATCCATCCATCCCTCTTTTCATCTACCCAGAGGCTGGGCAAACATTACAAGGAGAGCAACGGTACATGACTTGCACATGGTCCACCCTGATTTGATTCCTGGCACCACACATGGTTCCCTAAGCACCACCAGAACTGTTCCCTGGGATGAGGGCATGAGTAAGTCCTGAGCAACATCAGGTGATCCTCCCCCTACCACCAAAAAAAACTCCCAACTCATCCATCCACCCACTCATCCAACTACCCATCTACTCATCAGTTCATTCACCCGTCCATCCATCCATCCATCCATCCATCCATCCATCCATCATCTACCCACCAGTTCACTCAACTATTCTTCCACTCACCCCATATCCACCCATCCATTTATCCATCTCTATTCTCATAGTTATATCTAGCTTTATGTCTAGATTGAGATGTATATGTACACACACACTCAAAACATACATGACATACTGTATCCTGACCATAGACCTAAGAACTTAAACAGTTGCCCTCTTCAGAAAGTCTTCCTATAGCCATCTTCCCAGAGACAGTAAAACAAACACATACGCTGGTGTATCCACCATGTACCCCTCTCCCTTGTGTGTTCGTATCTTCATAGAACTAGAAATGCAAACCTCACCAAAGTTGGGGCTCACCGCCCATAGGACGGGGCATGACACATAGCAGACGTTTAAGATATACTTGTCTTTGGTGTGCATCTGTCTGTCGAGCTAGAAGGGAAGTACCAGAAGTACAGACACTGAATTCCTGCTCATCTTTATCCCAGCTCTGATACTTACTATTCAAGGCACTATTGGGTGCGGTTAACAGTTGGAAATTATTCTCCGAACAAAAACATGAAGGTTGAGATAGTCTCCTGGGTAAAAAATAGTTTAGATAAAGGATCAGCAAACATATGCCCAGGCAAGAAAATTGGGGGCAGCAAACGTGCACCCAGGAAAGAATAGAATATAACAGGTTAGGGTCTTTCAGAGATAAAGGATGCCAAAGGCAAGAGAAGAGAAAATTGTCACAACTTGACTCTGAACTTCTAGGGTGGTACTGATTGGCTGTGGGAAATCTCCCAGCCCTGCTCTTAGCATACCCCATGAATGCTGATGTGCTCCCTGACTGTCCTACATGTCTCTGCCAATTAAACATACGTCAGGACCCGGGGTGAGGGAGCGGTACTTTGACTAAATGGGCCCTGGGGGCTCTCTCACAGCTGCTCAGGCCACCCTAAAGCTTGGACAGTTCTCGTGTGTTTGTCTCATTCTCTGAGACTGATCCGAGCTAGATGGAGGTCAGAGGTGCCCTTCAGTTGGCTCTAGGTGGTACGTTGCCACAGTTGGCAAACATTCCCAGGGTGACCCAGGTCTGAGCCAAGTGCCAACCCAGTGGCTGCAGAGGCCAGTACTGTGAGGGGCGAGAAGTACTGTGAGGACAGAAGCCGGGTCCCATGGAAGCTGCGGCCCGGGAGGAACATCTTACCTGGCCTTGGAGTACTGAGGGTGAGAGGCCTGAGGAGGCTTTCAGGGGAGGTGTGCCTAAGTGCGAGAGCAGGTGTGTGCTGGGCAGGTGATGACAGGAAGGAATGTGGGCACAGTCTTCCCTGTGCAGAAGCAGAGCCGGCGCCCTAGGAGGAGGTGGGGGCAGAGAAGTGGGTCTCCAACTTGTCAGCGATGCAGAAGAGCCAGGCCACGCACTCAAGGATGAGGCGGGGAGGGGGGTGGTTGTCTCTTCGGGGATGTGCTTCATTTGCGGCTGGGCAGGTGCTGGGTGATGCTGGGGGCGGGTGTCGAGGTGGGGGTGGCGGACTTAGTGCTTAAAATAGACTCAGGCTCTGTACCAACTGCAGCAACAACAAGGCCCGACTCCCTTCTCTTTCTTCGGCACTGACTCATGGGCCCCCAGAATCTGGGTTTGTGTGAGCCCCACCTGAGTGGATCAAGCTCATTAGATACGGGAGGGTTTCTGCTGGAATAATGAATGTGAGAAGAATGTTGGCATGTTTTTGTTTATTGGAGGGCCACATCTGGGCACGCCCAGGATTAGCCCTTGACTCTGAGCATGGGGATCATTCCTGGTGGGGCTCGAGGCCTGGATGCAATGCCAGGAATCGAACCCAGGTCGGCCTCTCCCTCCCTCTCTCCCTCTCCCTCCCTCTCTCCCTCTCCCTCCCTCCCTCCCTCTCTCTCTCCCTCCCTCTCTCCCTCCCTCTCTCTCTCCCTCCCTCTCTCCCTCTCCCTCCCTCTCTCCCTCCCTCCCTCCCTCTCTCTCTTCCCCCTCTCTCTCTGTCCCTCTCTCTCCCTCCCTCTCTCTCTCCCTCCCTCTCTCTCTCTCTCTCCCCCTCTCTCTTTTCCTCTCCCTCCCTGTCTCCGTCTCCCTCCCCTCCCTCCCTCTCTCTCCCCCCTCTCTCTGTCCCTCTCTCTCCCTCCCTCTCTCTCTCCCTCCCTCTCTCTCTCCCTCTCTCTCTCTCCCCCCCTCTCTTTTCCTCTCCCTCCCTGTCTCCCTCTCCCTCCCCTCCCTCCCTCTCTCTCTCCCTCCCTCTCTCTCTCCCTCTCTCTCTCCCCCTCTCTCTTTTCCTCTCCCTCCCTGTCTCCCTCTCCCTCCCCTCCCTCCCTCTCCCTCCCTCCCTCCTTCTCTCTCTCCCTCCCTCTCTCCCTCTCCCTCCCCTCCCTCCCTCTCCCTCCCTCCCTCCTTTTCTCTCTCCCTCCCTCTCCCTCCCTCCCTCCTTCTCTCTCTCTCTCTCTCTCTCTCTCTCTCGCTCTCTCTCTCTCGCTCTCTCTCTCTGCCTCTCTCCAGCACTTGTGAGCAGTGCTGCCCTTGAAAGGCTGCAGCCATCCGTGGTGGCAGGGGTGGCAGGGCCGAGGGGTGGCTCTTTGCTCTCTTCCTCTCACCCCACCATGCCGCTGCTCTGGGAGACCCAGAACCCTTGAGGCAGTATCCTGGAGCCTCTGGGCATCCACCCTGTGGCAGGAAAGCTATGGGGTTTGCGTTCCGGTGCCCTAGGCCTGCTGGGCTCTGAGTCAGGGCAGGCGAAGCCTGGGCTTAGTCCTCCCCTCTGAGTGCCTGCATCCCGCGGGACAGAGCTGCCTGCTCGCCAGACAACCGGGGCCGGGACTGAGGTTCTTCCACAGCAACCAGCTCCACTTTCTTAAGACAAGGAGAAATGACTGGGAGGAGAGACACAGGGGAAGGGAGTGAGACTGACAAGTGAGAGGGAATGCGTGCGGGATCAGGGAGGCTCAGGAATGTTAGAGACCCGCCGTAGTGTCTGCGAGGAGGATAGTGGGAAGGGGAGACGGACTCCCCCACTCAGACTAGGGAGAACTCAGGAAATCAGAAGAAAAGACACCCAAGGGCGGGGCACTGGGGACAGTGGAGAGGGCACTCGTCTTGCACGTGGCTGACCTGGGTTCAATCGCCATCATCTTATATGGCCCCCAAGCACCACCAGAGGAAACCCTGAGCATCGCTGGGTGTAGCCTAAAAATTGAAAGAGAAAACAAACAAACAAAAAATCCAATACTTCTGCATCCAGACCACGAATTCTCCCAGCTTTCCATCCTGACAGGGGGAAGAGGTGATCTGCCATCCGTGCAGAGCTGCACTTCACACGTGTCATGTCTTCATTTAGCACTGAGCAGTGGAGAGGGTCCCCTGAGCACCGGGGAGGGTCCCCCATCCTCTCAGCCCAATATAAGCAAAGCAAAGCCTTGCGTGGTAAAGCTTTGAACTGGGCGCTGAAGACTAAAGGATTCAAACACATGCGCGCACACGCACAGACACACGCACGCACACACACAGCATGTTTGGGGGGAGGCCTAAACACTGTTATTGTGTGCCTGCACCTGAGTTTGTATCAGTCCCTATTTATGTCCACTTTTTCTTTATTTTTTTCTTTTTGGGTCACACCCCGCAATGCACAGGGGTCACTCCTGGCTCATGCACTCAGGAATCACCCCTGGCGGTGCTCAGGGGACCATATGGGATGCTGGGATTTGAACCGGGGTTGGCCGCGTGCAAGGAAAATGCCCTACCCGCTGTGCTATCACTCCAGCCCCAATATGTCCACTTTTTCATTACAAGCTGCACTAAACACCCTACCATACAGAATCGCTGTTTCCCCCAATCATCATGCAGACAGATCTATTTCCCTTGAGACTCAGTTCCACTGCGGAAACAGGAAACGCGTGCCCAGCTCACAGGACATCGCTGCTCTGGGCTCAGGACATCCCCAGCAGAAGGGCAGACTCTGGGCCCGTAAGCTCCCTGCAAGACAGAACTTTGTTACCCCAAAGACAAAACAAAAGCCTGACACACTTGGTCCTGTGTGAGACTGTCTGTCATTGCTGTGTCAGTTGCACAACAGTAGGACTGTCCTGTCATGGCTGTGTCAGTTGCCCAATGCTGCTTAACAAGATTACCCCAAACCTAATGTCTCAGGCCACAACTGCTTATGATTCCATTTAGAGTCTGAACATTGGGCTTCCAGCTGCTTGGAGGTGGTTTAAGCTCAGGGTGTCAGCTGCGCCTTCTTCACAAGCACCAAGGACCAGATGCCACTCAAATGCCCAGGGCTGGGTTCTTGACACAGACGCCAGCCAGGACCTGGTAGAACATGACACTGCCATGAAAATGGGATCATATCTTTGGGAGCAACAGGGCTAAAAACTGAGGAGAACGCACTGAGGAAAATGAGTCAGAAGAAGAAACACGATTGCTGGAGAGTCGCGCCCCTGTGTGGGACCTGGAGAACTAGATCGAATAAATGGGCACATCATAGACAAGTCTCACTCCTGGACTCAGAGGACAGCAATAGTTACTGGAGGGAAGGGCAGGTGGGAGGGGAGGGCAGAGGGGTTGGGGAGGGGAGGCTCTCTTTGATGCTGGTGACTCGAATTCTCAACTTCACACACACACACACACACACACACATACACATACACACACACACACACACACGGAGGAATGAAGTGCTGTTCACAAAATGTTCCAATATCGCACCAATGGGTAAGTCAGTGCAATTTGTTTCAACAGAAAGAGATGTGGGATGCAGTTGCAGCCCCCAAAATCTTCAGGCTCAGCACCCCAACTCTCAGGAGGCCCTGATCCTAGTCACACGGCATGCAGAGCTCCATAGCAACTGGCTTCCCAGAGCTGGGGAGCAGAGAAGCATGCGTGGGAGTACCTGTGCGTGATATGCACGCGTGTACGAGTGTGTGCGTGCATACATGAGTAGGAGTGTGAATGTGTATGTGTGAAGATGACTGTGTGTATGTGTTTGTATGTGAGTGTGAGTGTATGTGTGCAAGAGTGTATGTGTGTATATGTGAGTAGGAGTGTGAAGATGACTGTGTGTGTTTGTATGTGAGTGTGAGTGTGTCTGTATTTGAGTGTAAGCGTGTCTGAGTTTGTGTATGTGAATGTCTGCATGTGAGAATATATTTGAGTAATGTGTGTGCATGTGTATGTATATGAGTGTGTATGTGTGCATTTGCATTAGAGTGAGTGTACGAGTGGGTATGTTGAATGTATTTTTATGTCAATGTTTGTGGGTATGTTTGAGTGTGTGAGTGTGTTTGTATCTGTGTGTGAGTGTGTGTGAGTGTGGGGGGAGGGACTGAGGGAGGAGTGGGAGAGGAGAGAGGTGCTGTTGGAAACCATCGTTCCTTGGAGCCCCCTGCTTCTCAGGGCCGACTTCCTGTTTCCTCTCCTGCCCTCGGTGTCACAGACCACATCACAATTCCAGCTTGGGACAAGGAGCAGGGGTGTGTGTGCGCCAGGCAGTGGATCCTTGGGGTCCTGGCAGAGGCCGCCCACCTCACCTCCCATGCCCCCGGCCTCCCCTCAGGGCTTGGGGCAGGTGGGTATTACTGGTTCCCATTAGGAAAGACACAGGGGGCTGCCGTGAAGACGGTTCACTCAGCCCCCTCTGGAGAACGTCCGGGGGCACAGACTGCTTCTCTGAAGCCCCTGTCCTGGGGAGCCAGAGCAGTGGCAGGCATGGGCGTCCCAGACGCCAAATCCCGCAGGCACCAGGCCCAGCCTGCGGGCAATGTCTGCATCCCCTCAGCCCCTGCAGCTCGCCCAGTCCAAGGCCCTCTTGCTCTCGTTCCTCGGGTCTGGCTTGCTGCCCCTGCTCTGCGCCCCCTCCAGCCCAGAGCCCAGGGGTGTCACCTCTCAAAAACCTGAGGAAAGCCATCTTGCTACACTCGGCAGTGAAGAAGCCCAGTGGGCACTACAATACCAGAGAATTCTCCGGGCCCCAGACCGAGCCGATATCTCCAGGACCCCCAGATGGAGCAGGTGCAATCTCCCTGCCTTCTCCAGATGGAATCCGGCGACCATGAGCTTCTACAAGCATGGCTCCTCCGGTATGTGGCCACAGGGCTATTCCTCCGAAGCACGCAGCCACTTACGTAGCTGCACGACCTTTCCCGATATGCAAAGTGGGCAATGGAAAATAAATGATCTAGTGTCTGCCCCTGCCCAAAACTAGAGAGAGAGCAGGGACACTCAGGGCCTCTCAGGATGGGGGTGGAACCGGCCCCTCTCCCCCCACAACAAGGCCCCGAGTTGCTGCCCACGAACTCCTGGGCACCACGAACTTAGGAGCTTCTGGCTCCTGAATGGCCATGATCCCAGAGGCACACAGACCAACCTTGGAACCCAGCAGCTTTTGGCAGAAATCCCTCCAGACTTATTACTAAAATATCAGAATTCTGAAATGCTCTTCATATCAGCAATAGAAAACAAATTATCTAATGATGCCTTTTCAGCAGATCTGATTGTTGGGGAAAATTCCAAATAATAATGGTGGATCTTTTGTTGAAATATTGAATGTGATCAAAGCAGAGAGAGAGTAAGGTGGAATGATCTGCCACATAGGCAGGGGGAGGGGTAAGGTGGGGGGATGTTGGGGTTCTTGGTGGTGGAGGGTGTGCACGGTGAGGGGATGGGTGTTTGATCATTGTATGACCAAGACTTAGACTGGAAAGCTTTGTAACTGTTCTCATGGTGATTCAATAAAAAAAAAAAAAAAGTAAAAACCTGAGGAAAACGAGTATTTGCCCCTGTGAGCCAACCGGGCTGCACCCAAACTCCTGTCTTTGTGTTTCCAACACACTCGGCAATAGTTCTGCCCTGAGCTCAACAGTGCCTCTCCCCCTCCCCCGTCCCAAAGGAACATCCCCACCCTTGCCACAGGACCAACGCCGTGACCTTAGATGGGAAGACGGTCTTTGTAGATGGGCTTCAGTGCAGGTCAGGCTGTGTTCCTGGGCGTCTGGGAGCGGGGCACATCCGGTGACAAGTGTCCTCCTGGAGGAGAGCAGATGCACAGGGATGAGCAGGTGGGGAGCGACAGAGGCAGCCCAGGGGGCAGAGGGGGTCGCAGTTGGAGCAGGAGCCAGATCCACAGGGGTCTTGGCGGGAGGGCAGCCCTGGGGCGCCTGGAGTTCGACTTCCGGCCACCAAACGTCTGTCCTCTCAGGGCCAACCTCGGCCAGCTTCATGGGCACACAGGCTCTCGGCGGCCCGTCCCCAGCTGCAGGCCACACTTGGCCCACCGAGACGTCCACCCTGCCCCCACCCCAGAGCAGGTGTGTTCAGGGCCGGGAGTGTCAGACATGAGAAGGCCCACAGCCAGGGCGTGGCCCCATCTGAGCTTGGCGGTGTGGGCAGGCTCTTCTCTTCTCCCACCAAAACTTTCCTTCTCTGAGAAGCGGGGCAGGGGACCCCGTCTCCTCCCAAAGTGGTGCCAAGATGGAACGCGGCAGGTCTGACAGAGCCGAGCCCCCCACAGAGGGCAGAGAAGGCCTCACGGGTCATCAGAGACTGACCAGGTGAGGAGATGGGGGGGCAGAGAGCGGGGGCTGGGGTTGGCTCTCAGCTGAGACCCACCAAGGCTCCCAGTTCACAGCTACTGGCCTATGACCCCGAGTAGCTCTAGACTTTTTAAAATTTATTTATTTGTTTATTTATTTGCTTTTTGGGTCACAGCCAGGGATGCACCGGGGTTACTCCTGGCTCATGCACTCAGGAACTACTCCTGGTGGTGCTCAGGGGACCAGATGGGATGCTGGGAATCGAACACGGGTCAGCCGCGTGCAAGGCAAACTCCTTACCTGTTGTGCTATCGCTCCAGCCCCAAGCTCTAGACTTTTAGACATAAGCCCTGGGGTCTCATGGGGGCTTCCTGGCTTGAATCTTCTCATTATACAGCGATCCAGTGGGGGGTGGAGAATCCAGAGGCAGAGGTCATGGGGGACCCCGGTGGGGTGGGGTGTGTGTGAATATTTCAGGCAAGAGGACTCATCTGGGGGCAGGTGGGGAAGCTGAATCTTCATCTTGACACCAGGAGCCAGGCCAGAGGGTCCCTCCCCGCCAGGACCTCCACAGAGCCCCCACGACCGTGACTCACGTGACAGCCTGGGTTTGGAGGCGCCATCTGTAGAGACAAATGGCTTTCAGGTGTCGACTGGAGTTGCTGGTGGGGCGTGCGGGGGGGCGGGGGGGCGGGGGGCCCACAGGCAGGACTACCTGCTTGCAGCAGGCTGAGAATAAACAACGCCCCGCACCCACAAAGCCCAGCCCGAAGGGGCTGCAGCGGCCATGCAGCAGGGAAGGCGCTCGCCTCGCACACGTCCAACCCGGGTGCGATCCCTGGCACCCTCTAAGGACCCCCCCAAGCCCCGCCAGGAGTAAGCCCCGAGCTCCACCAGCTATGGCCCAAAAACAAATTTTAAAAGCCCAAGCTGGGATGGGAGACGGGAGGGGAGAACAGGAAGAAGCTGGGCGCCCACCCCACCACCAGCCCGTGAACCCAGCAAAGCTCTGCCCGGCCTGCGCACTTGCGCCTCCTGGAGGGACAGAGGCAAGTGCCCACATAACCTGATCCCAGCATCCGGAGTGGCACCGGGCACTGGGTTTGGAATGAGCGACCAGGTCAGGAAGCCGAGTATCCGAGCAGGGGCCCTTGCTTGGAAGGAGATGCAAGCAAGACGTTTGCCAGCAAACGGGCCCTGGCAGACACGCTTTTCACCGGGAAGAAATTCTTGGTGTAAAATCCTCTTTTTACTGGGCATTTTGCACTTTGTCTGGCCATCCTAAGAGCGCAGAAACTTTATCTGAGAAGGAGAGGACACTGCAAGTCTAGCAGGCAGGAGGCAGGGCCGTGTGGGCTGCAGGACCTTGAGGGGCCCAGAGCTAGAGAGTGTTTGCCGCACACACCTGAGGCCCCGAGTTTGATCCCAGCACTGAGGGCAACTCCGGCGCTGCCGCTGGAATCTCTCAGGCCGCCACAAAGTGCCTCCCTCCTGGGGGCACACAGCCCCGGGAGCCACGCCCAGGGACCTCCACAACAGGGGAGACAGTCGGGGAGGGGAATGAGCTCGAGAGTGAATTGTAAGTGATCGCTGCAGGGTCCAAGGGGCCCCTGTCCTCGGACGGAGGGGCAGCGGAGGTGGGCTTGGCATCTCTGCAGTTTGGGGCCGTTTCAGAAAAACTATCAACGGGCAGCCGGTGTCTGCCCCGGAGCGTCCTGAGTGAGTCTCTGCGTAGTTTGCGACACCAGGACCATCAACCCTGCCGGAGCGAAGAACAGATGGAAACGGGGGGAGCCGAGTCGGGAACCCCACGCCAGCCCTGGATCACAGCGTCATGACGGCAGGCCTGGGAGTCTGGCTCCAGAAGAGGCCAGTGGGCGTCCTCCAGCTCCGCTCCCCCAGGATGGTGCCCGGGGCTCTGCAGAAGGCTCGGCTGAGTCTAGAGGAACCCAGCTCAGCCCTGGGACCCAGAGCCGCAGGACGGCGGGGAGGGCGCTTGCCTTGCACACAGCCGACCCGGGCTCGATCCTGCCACAGGTCCCTGTGCCAGGCCACAAGTGATCCCTGTATGTAGAGTGGGGGGCAAGCCCTGAGTGCTGCTGGGTATGGCCCCCCAAAAGCAAAAGTAATAATAATAAATATAAGCACTGTAGCCCTGTCATTCCATTGTTCATCGATTTGCTAGAGCGGGCACCAGTAATGTCTCCATTGTGAGACGTTACTGTTTTTGGCATATCAAATACGCCACAGGGAGCTTGCCAGGCTCTGCTGTGTGGGCAGGATACTCTCAGTAGCTTGCCGGGCTCTCGGAGAGGGATGAAGGAATCGAACCCGGGTCGGCCGCGTGCAAGGCAAATGCCCTACCCGCTGTGCTATCGCTCCAGTCCAACAAATATAAATAAATTAAAAATCCAGTTCAGCTCTGCAAAGAGCCTAGGCAAAGCCAGGACGGGGCCCTGCTGGCCCTCCCACCCACCCCAACTGTCCCAGCCCCTGTCAGCCCGGGGAGGACCGAGCACCCTCTCTGGGTCTTGCGCTCTGTGGCCCAGTGGCCGAATAGAGCCACTGCTGGGGGAGTTGTTTTTTTTTTTTCTCGGGTGATTTTCTGCCGCTGCCATTCAGACTCCCTGGTGCTTCAATTCCTGGGTTTTGACGAAATACCACCTCGCCGTGCCTGCAGTGGCTGTGCCCTGGGCTGTCTGAGGACCGGGTGGGTCCAGCGGAGAGAAGGAAACAGAAGCGCCTGTTTGCCAGCTGCCTCTGCAGAGAAGAGTAGAGTGTGCCCTCTGCCCCCGCCCCAGCCGAAGGACCACTCTGGAGGTCCCGAGCACAGGCTCTTGGCTTCGTGGGGGTGCTGGGTAACAGCTGCTGGTACAGGTGGGACTGTGACTCAGAGTGATGAGGGGGACAGGCTGCCGAAGGCGGCTGGTGCCAAAATTACCTTGGCTGTCACACGTGAGAGGACAAGCTCTCGGGTGAGCAATCCCAGTGCCATAAGCCGAGGCCCCCATCCCTCCGCCCGCCAGTGCAAATGTGCCTCTCCCTTGCACTCCCCTTTCTCGCCCTCCCCAGGAGCCCCGCTGCAGCCCACGGCCTGTCTCCTGAGCTGTGGGGACGTGGGACAGAAGCTGGATGGGAAAGGGGACAGGCAGGATCCAGCAGACAGGGCAAGCAGGCAGCCACCCGAAGCACATTATTTTCTCCCCTTTGGGCAATTTTTCAGAAGTGAAATGAACATGAAGTTCCTGATACTCAAAGCAACCCTTTTCCAGTTTGTTGCTTAAGTCAGCCACTTTCGGGGTCTTTCAGTGGGCAGGGCACTCGCCTGGCATGCAGCTGACCCAGGTCCAAGCCCTGGCACCTACATGGCACCGAGAGTCCACACAGGAGAGACACCTGATCACAGAGCCAGGGGTGAGCCCTGAGCACAGGGGAGTGTGGCCCCACACAACAGCAAGGAAATCCACCACTTGGATTGTAACCGGACCGTCGGGCGAGATTTCGTGAGACTGAGAGGGTTGTCCAACAGCCCCCGGGTTCAGAAACGTTCCCATCTTGCTCTGGTGAAATCCCAAGAAAGGGATTTCAGATGTGGAGACAAGGATGAGAACGTGGGTTGATCCCTCGTCAAGTGCCTGGCGAAGCTCATTCTTTTTTTCCCCTCCTTTTTGGGTCATACCCAGTGATGCACAGGGGTTACTCCTGGCTGTGCACTCAGGAATTACTCCTGGTTGTGCTCAGGGGAACCATATGGGATGCTGGGACTCGAACCCAGGTCAGCCTCGTGCAAGGCAAATGCCCTACCCACTCTGCTATCGATCCAGCCCCAGAGCTCATTCTTAATAACTCAGAACTCTGGGCTTTTGGGGGCGTTGGCCAACCAAAGCGGGCCATGAGGCCTAGGACGCCCCCTGACCCGTTAGTCCGACCTGCGAGGGTATCCCCTCTAGACACTGAACTTCTCTAACATTGGGGTGACTACAGCACTCTCTACTCATAATGATGTGATTTGGGGTGGGCGGGGGACTCCCCCAGCTTTCTCCTTCAATCCTTGTCCCCAATAACCAGATGCTAATAAGCTCTGAGTTTTCTCCAGGCTCACAGAATTATTACCAATTGTATGCAGATGCACCAAGTACAATGCTTACGCAGTTTAGACATTCAGAAGTATGTATTTATTTACATATTCTCCATATATTTAGGGCTTGCAGAGTTCATTGCTCTGGAAAAATTAGGTCATGTCTATTCTTTTCTCGAGTGGTGTGTGTGTGTGTGTGTGTGTGTGTGGTGTCAGGGATCAAAACCAGGTTTCCTGCACGCAAGGCCTGCTCTACTCTCATGCCACAATCCAGCCCAGCCATGCCGTCACGTCTTTTCCATTTCTTCTGTTTCCTACCCAAAAGTTACCTGCAGAAATTCCTCTCGGTTACCTGCTGTGGCTCAATTCCATTTTTTAAATCGGCTCTACAATAATTCATGCTGAAAAACCTCAAGATGTGTCCATTATTTATTCATTATCAACTTTCTCCATTGCTGGTCATTTCCTCTGAGTTTCTTCCCTGCCACAAACCAAAGCAATAAATATTCCCAAGCACACGTCCTTCTGGACTGATGCTTTTTCTTCTATATTTTTTTTAAATTTAATTTTATTTTTATAAAGTTGTTCACAATAATTCATTACATTTAATATTCAAACACCCATCCCACCATCATTGTACCCTCCCACCACATTTCAAATGTTTCCACCCCAAATCCCAAAACGTGACCCCCAAAGCAGAACCGAAACCATTAATTTTGTTACATGTTATGAGCAACCCACTGAAAATGGCGATGCTTTTCTTTCTACTAGAACACTCCCGAGGATGAAAGGCATGTGTATTTTCAAATCTATTCTCGACTCCGAGACCCTGAGCACCCAAACAGCGTGGTCCTGGTCTTGGCCCCCACACCACAAGCAGCGACCTTGTCACATCTGTGCCGTTCCTTCCCACCAGCCTGGCCTCGCCCATACTTCCCTGGGAACTTCACTTGCCCTTCTCAGCCAGCAGAAGAACCCGGGCATCTTTGCGTCTTGCTGTGGAATTTGGATTTGCTTTTCTGTGACTGTCCTACTCCATTTGGGAAAGGGTGCATCTTGTTTTGTAATTGGGTCCCTTAGTTTTTCTTTTTCGTTGTGTAGTTGGATTGTTTTTATATTTTAGGTTTTCTTTTTCTGAGGAGAGGACTTCCCAAGCAGGGGTCAGAGGGTCCCCAGGTTGCTCCGGGGGAAACTCAGCCAAGGGGCCTGGGTACACTGATGTTTGGCTGGGCGAGATGGTGCAGCGTGGAGGGTCCAGGGGACCCCACGAGAGGCAAGCAGGCTCTCTGAGCTCTCTCCCGGGCCCTGGGTTATTCTTTGGTTTTGATGTAGTGCCACACGCATGCTCAGAGCTTGCTCCTTGCCCTGTACTCAGGACCCCCTCAGCTTATCTGGGGCGCCGGGGATCAAACCCTGGACAGCCATGTGCACTGGGCAAGCGCCTTACCCACTAGACTATTGCTCCAGCCCCACCCGGGTTCTTTTTTTAAAATCGTTCTGTAGGAGCTTTCTCTATACCATTGTTAGTCGTCATTTATCTGTGGGCTCTCTCTCCAGCCCTGGGTTCTTTAAGTTTACCAGTTTTACCAATCTGTACGAGTTTTGGTGGGTTTATTTATTTTTTTAACTATTGTTATTCATGTCCCCCAAATCTGCCACTTGCTGATTTTCTTATAATGAGGCTTTTGTTTTCAGATGCCTGGGTTTTCTGTCCCAGGAAATAAATCTCCCCAATGGATGTATTAGCTGAGATTTTTTTTTTAATTTATTTATTTTTAATTAGAGAATCACCGTGAGGGTACAGTTACAGATTTATACACTTTTGTGCTTATACTTCCCTCATACAAAGTTCGGGAACCCATCCCTTCACCAGTGCCCATTCTCCACCACCCGTAAACCCAGTGTCCCTCCCACCCTCCCCAATCCCATCTCCCCCCCACCCCACCCTGCCACTGTGGCAAGGCATTCCCTTCTGTTTTCTCTCTCTAATTAGCTGTTGTGGTTTGCAATAAAGGTGTTGAGTGGCCGCTGTGCTCAGTCTCTAGCCCTCATTCAGCCCGCAACTCCCTTCCCCCACATGGCCTTCGACTACAATGTAGTTGGTGATCGCTTCTCTGAGTTGACCTTTCCCCGGAACGTGAGGCAAGCCTCGAAGCCATGGAGTCAACCTCCTGGTACTTATTTCTACAGTTCTTGGGTGTTAGTCTCCCACTCTGTTATTCTATATACCATAGATGAGTGCAATCTTTCTATGTCTGTCTCTCTCTTTCTGACTCATTTCACTCAGCATGAAACTTTTCATGCCCATCCACTTGACTACAAAATTCTTGACCTCCTTTTTTCTAACAGCTGCATAGTATTCCATTGTATAGATGTACCAAAGTTTCCTCAACCAGTCATCCGTTCTGGGGCATTCGGGTTTTTTCCAGATTCTGGCTATTGTAAACAGTGCTGCGATGAACATACATGTGCAGATGTTGTTTCGATTGTACTTTTTTGCCTCTCTGGGATATATTCCCAGCAGTGGTATTGCTGGGTCAAATGGGAATTCAATATCTAATTTTTTGAGAGTCGTCCAAATTGTTTTCCAGAAGGGCTGAACCAGTCGGCATTCCCACCAGCAGTGAAGAAGGGTCCCTTTCTCCCCACATCCTCTCCAACAGCGGTTGCTTTTGTTCTTTTGGATGTGTGCTAGTCTCTGTGGTGTGAGGTGGTATCTCAAAGTTGTTTTGATCTGCATCTCTCTGATGATTAGTGATGCAGAGCACTTTTTCATGTGCCTTTTGGCCATTCGTATTTCTTCCTTGGTAAAGTTTCTGTTCATTTCTTCGCCCCATTTTTTTATGGGGTTGGATGTTTTCTTCTTGTAGAGTTCAACCAGTGCTTTATATACCATTGATATCAACCCCTTATCTGATGGGTATTGTGTAAATATCCTTTCCCATTCTGTAGATAGTCTTTGTATTCTGGTCACTGTATCTCTTGCGGTGCAGAAGCTTTTTAGTTTAATGTAGTCCCATTTGTTGATCTCTGTTTTTACTAGATTGCTTAGTTCCGTGTCACGTTTGAAGATACCTTTATCTTCAATATCGTGGAGGGTTTCGCCGACCTTGTCTTCAATGTACCTTATGGTTTGTGGTCTAATGTTGAGGTCTTTAATCCATTTTGATCTGACTTTTGTGCATGGTGTCAGGTCAAGGTCTAAACCCATTTTTTTGCATGTGGTTGTCCAGTTGTGCCAGCACCATTTGTTAAAGAGGCTTTCCTTGCTCCACTTCACATCTCTTGCTCCCTTATCAAAGATTAGATGGTCATACATTTGGGGTTGTGTGTAGGGATATTCTACCCTGTTCCATTGGTCTACGGCTCTGCCTTTGTTCCAGTACCATGCTGTTTTAATTGTTACTGCTTTGTAGTAAAGTTTGAGGTTGGGGATGGTGATGCCTCCCATCATCTTTTTCCCAAGAATTGTTTTAGCTATCCTTGGACGTTTGTTATTCCATATGAATTTTAGGATTGCTTGATCCATTTCTTTGAAGAATGTCATGGGTATACTTATAGGGATCGCATTGAATCTGTATAATGCTTTAGGGAGTATTGCAATTTTGACAACATTGATTCTCCCTATCCACGAGCAGGGTATATGTTTCCATTTCCTCATGTCCTCTTTGATTTCATGGAGTTTAGCTGAGATTTTTATTTTTTATCTCTAAGTCATACATTTTATGTCAATGCAAAGAGTCCTTCGTGTGTCTAGAAATGGTGTTTGTACATGGAGAACAAGGGAGACCACATACTCGGCCAGCCCAGTGTTCAACCTTCTTACTCCTGCAGAGTAGAGTGGCTGACGGCTCAGACAGAAATAAAACCCAATAGAGAGAGTATTTGATTTATTTAGTCCCATGTTATAAAAATTACACTTTTTAGCTAGTGCGACATCTGCTGCTGCCTCCATTGGGGGAAGTTTTTGGGGGACTGCCAGGAAATCTCCAAGGACTGGCCTCAGTGTTTGGACCACAGGTTGAAGAACACGGATGACGAGAATGCTGAGAACAGCTGGTCCTTGTATGAAATAATCTGTCCCCTGCTGATTGGAACTCTGCTGGAATCTGTCTCCCCTGCTCTATTCTGTCCCTCCTTAGGTGGTGGTTTTGGGGGGAGGGGACCTCTTCAAGCACGGATGCACAATTATCTCATAATGACTTTTTCCTGAGTGCCCCCAAGGTCATTTTGTCAAAGTTATGCCTCCTTCACTGTTAGGCCTCCCTTACTGTTCTTTTTCCAGTTTTTCTTCTCTTGGGGACATTCATTTCTTCGTGTAAGTTTTAAGTACGTTTTATCCTATCGAAAAAACAAAACCTGAGCCAGAGCAATAGTACAGCAGGTGGACTCTTGCCTTGCATGCAGCCGATGGTGGTTCATCCCAGGCATCCCACATGGTCCCTGTCAGGAGTGATCCCTGAGCACAGAGCTGGGAGTAAGTCCTGAGCACTGCTGGGTGTGACCCCCCCCCCAAACAAAACAAATCCGAAAACACAAAAGCTGTTGTAGAAACGGGAAGTCTCTGATGTTAGAAGTCACAATAGCAGGCCACCATAGGTGGGGGGGGCGGGCTAGGCAGGGCTTGGAGGGGTGCTGGGTGCTGATTTATGGGGTGCTTGTCTGTAGGTACACGTGATCTGTGTATGGCTTGCTGCATATCAAAATTTATTTATCATAGGAATCCTGATGGAATTATAGCTGGACTTGCATTATGTTTAGAATTGGGTGGGAAAATAAGTTTTTATGGTAAATTAATTTTATTCACTTGCACAGCAGATAGGGCATTCACCTTGCATGCGGCCGACCCGGGTTAGATTTCTCTGCCCCTCTCGGAGAGCCCGGCAAGCTGCCAAGAGTATCCTGCCCGCATGGCAGAGCCTGGTAAGCTCCCCGTGGCATATTCAATATGCCAAAAACAGTAACAAGTCTCACAGTGGAGACATTACTGGTGCCCCCTTGAGAAAATCACTGAGCAACGGGATGACAGTGATATGGTGATGTATTTGATGAGTGGATGCAAGATTGTCATATTTTACTTTTTAATTTTCTTAAACTGAAGTAACAAAGCATCCTAACAAGAATGTCTTGGAGGGTTTTCTATGCTAGGGGCTCCCACATGGCAGGCCCTACCACTAAGCTATATCCCCAGCCCTCAGAACTAATCTTTTATGTTGACTCCTTATAACAGATTATATGGTGTTAGGATTTACCAGATTTTCCTCCATCTTTTAAAAACGTTATCCCTCCATATTTTACAGGTTTATCACTATAAGTAATAAAACAGTCTTTCATTTCTATTTTCAGATGGATATGCAATAATATAGATAAGTGAGTAACTGATTAATTTTGTATGCATTTTTATAAATGTTTCCACCTCACCAGAACTTTACTAATTTGTTTTTTCAAACTAGAGTTTCTTGGGATGTTCTGATAATGCAATCATACATCTTTTGGTGAAAGCGGGGGCACACCTAATGGTGCTCAGAGTTTAGTTCTAGATCTATACTTGGTACCCACTCCTAGTGCTGTTTGGGATGACCATACGTAGTGCCAGAGATTGAACCTCAGTCAACCACATGCAAAGTAATTGCCCTGCCCATTGTACTATCTCTCCAGCCCTGCAATCAGACCATTCCTGGAAGAAAATGTTGTCAAATATTTATGTCAATTACTTAATTTTTGGTTTTTACCAAAGAGTTTCTTTACCTTCAGAGTTCCTGAAAATTTCTAAGGTATGTTAAATAGTAATGATAATAGCAGGCATCAATATTTGGGGAAAGATAAATCATGAGCAAAATAAATTATTCTAATGCTTTACTTCTTTTGTTCAAATGTTTGCACTAATCACTTCATTTGTTACCTTAGTACATTTGTCCAAATTGAAGAAAATATGGAATTATGTTGGTGATGGCAGGCATTAGAGACTCGTTCTTGGTTTTAATTGAAATGCTTTTGATGTTTTGTTGAATTGCATGATATTGGTTCCTGTTTTGTGCTAAGGAGGATTTCTTATAACCAACGGTCCTCATTCTATTTTTATTTTCTTTAAAGCTCTACTTAGTAGGGATGGCTGCTGAATTTTATCAAGTGCCTTTTTAGAAACTATTGACAGGATGATATGGCTTTTCATCTTTATTGATGAAAATATCTCTGTTAATAGATTTCTTTATGCTAAACTTTGAAAGTCTAGAACACTGCTTGGATACAGCATATTATTCTTTTGCCACACTGCAAGATTCTATTAATATTTTACTTCAAATTTTTACCTCTATGATTATAGGACTGGTCTATAGTCCCTTTTTATTATCTTTATCAGATTTTAGCACTAAAATTATGCTTCCTTCATAAAATAAATTGAAGCTTTTCAATTATTTCCCTGGTTTTAGAATTAATTAATCAGCACTGATATTATCTATTCTATGAATATTAGAAAACTGAGCTGTGGAACTATCTGTCCAATACCCTTTTTTGAATGGTAGATTTTTTTTAACACTCTTTTTCTTCTCTCCTACTCTAATTATCTATTCAGGTTTTTACTTGGATTAACTTTGATTATTTCCTCTAGATCAAATTCATTGTCATAGAGTTTGCATGTAATAAATTATCTTAATCATTGTATCATCTCTCTGGTTGTGATTATGACTTTTGACTTTTTTCCATTTCCAATCTTGTCTAAATTTTGTTCCATCGTTCCTCTAATCAGACTTTGGGTGGATGGTGGGGTGGGAGGGGAGTCATGAGTTTTGCTAAACTTTCAGAAAGAGCCTTTGGGTTTATTGATAGTATCTGCTATGCTGATTTTCTCCTTAGTTCACCAGCATTTATGGGCACCCTCTCTCCTTTAGAATAAACCATTTTTAATTTCTCACCCTCCTCTTCCTCTCTACACACTTTTGCTGGGTTTTTGCTTCTATCCCTCTCACAATTCAGGCTTTAGCTGAGATAAAACATTGTAGATGAGCATTACAAAGATTTCCTTGGAACATTCCTTTCCAATTTCAAAAACATCCTTATTCAAAGCCACGACTCTCCCTTCTCAGGCAACCTATTGAATTGGAGAAAATACACATTTCTAGAAAGAGCAGAGATCAAATTGAACCCTTACTTCTGGTCTTATTCTTCCTTCCCAATCTTGAGTTCTCTGTTCTACCTCAGTGGCTGTTTCGATGGTCCTCTGTCTGGTGTTCCCCCACTAGAAACACTAGCAGCCAGTAATGACAGTCTCTGGATCCTAGCATGGCACCCACAATTTATTTCTCTCGCTGACAGAGGCAGGCTGTGTGTCTAACATCCAGCTTGGAGTTCCTTTTCTCCCTCAAATATCCGTAAATGGGCTGGAGCCATAGCACAGCGGGTAGAGCATTTGCTTGCATGCAGCCAACCCAGGTTTGACCAGCATCCCCTATGGTCCCCCAAGCACTGCCAGAAGTAATAATTCCTGAGTGCATGAGGCAAGAGTAACCCCTGTGCATAACCGGGTGTGACCCCCAAAGCCAAATATGTCTATATATATATATACATCTATATATACATATATATATATATCCATAAAAGGGGCAGGGGTGAGGGTAAGGAGACTTAGCCACTTCCCTGCGAGCATGATGCTGTGAACTGACCCCAATGCCAGAACCACATAAACCAAGCAAGGAGCTGATGTCTTTGCCGCCTACATTCCCAGCCCTGCTACTGGGTGTGTGAGTGCCATGACTAACAGAATGACCCCTGAGAGTCCCGAAACTAAGAAGATGTTAACACCATGGCCAGGAGTGCAAGGTGTGAAACCCCACCGCCCCCGGCAAGCACCCATGTGAGCACTGCCAGTAAAGGAACACAATCAGACTTTGGGTGGGGTGCTGGGGTGGGAGGGGAGTCCTGAGTTTTGCTAAACTTTTAAGCCTTTGGGTTTGTTGATAGGACCTGCTATTTGGTTCTCTTGTTGGTTTTCCCAGCGAGCACCTTGAGTGTGAATCACTCACCTCCAAAGGTGCAGTTCCTGGTGGGGACCACAACCAAATGTGTGAGAGCCCCAGTCGTCACCACACCGTTGACGGAAACAAAAATGCACCACAGTGCATGAGCGTCATCCTCCATCCTTCTCCGTAAGCCCAGATGTAGCGGCTGCTTCACCTTCGTAAGATTTTCCCAAGATGCACTGGGTGAAAGGCTTCCCGAGAGGTCCCTGATCTTTCTTCATGGGCTGGGCATTTTTATGCAAGTGTGAAGAGGTGGCTCTTCCCTGCCACCTCTCCTGCCATGGTCACAGCCCCCCACTCCAGCCATCCATCACTGGCCCATCCTCATGAGTCTCCACACAGACTCTCTTCCTACTCCTCTCTGAATCCAAGTGGTTTACACTTGAAAATCCTCCTGGTCTGGGGCCGGAGAGACAATACAGCAGGGAGTAGGGGGCTTGGCCTGCACGCAATCAACCCGAGTTTGATCCCCGGCATCCCATAAGCCCTGCCAGGAGTAAACTCTGAGCATCGCAGGTTGTGCCCCCATCAAAAAAAAAAAAAAGAGTAAGAAAGTCCTACTGGGGCGCCTCTATTTTGCCTTGGGGAGTCATTCTTCACTGGCTTCTCCGGGAGTGTCTGGGGTGCCGTGGGGTCTCTCTCTTCTGGAAGGCTCAGTTTTGACATGTCTTTAGAGGTTTCATCTCTCTTTTCTTCTCCCTGTCCCTCTCCATTCCCTGCCCCCCCCATCTCTTTCTTTCTCCCTCTCCCCCCCTCCCTCTCTCCCACTCTCTCTCCTTCTCTGCCACTTGAGCCTTCACCTACGATGCAACCATCTTGCAGATTAAGCAAAGTCTGTGTGTAATTCTTCCTGTAAGCCCTGGTGGCTCTCTGGGTCCGGATTACATGTCTTTCTATTTCTTTGTTTTGCTTCCTTAATGCCTGGAACACAGCAAAGCCTAATCAATATTTGCTGAATGAATGATTTTGACCAGTGTGAGAAGATGCCCTTGACCTCTCTTTTCCCATGACCTGAGACTCTGGCTTCCAGTCCACCTGCCCGAGTGTGGGCAGTGCCCCAGCAATGCCTGGCACCCAGCAGGTGCTCAGGGTGGCAGGAAGCAGGAGAAGGGGGCAGGGAGCATGGTTGGCTCAGGAAAAGCATCCCATAGACCAGCGGTTCTCCAGGTTGGCTGGACCTTGCCATCACCTGAATAGACTGATGCCAGAGCGATTGTACCAGAGGGGAGGGCGCTTGCCTGCATGCAGCTGATCTGGGTTCAGTTCCCGACATGCCATATGGTCCCCCGGGCATTGCCAGGTGTGATTCCTGAGTACTGACGGATGTGGCACAGAAAGACAAAACAAAAAACAAGGACTGAGATACTTGTCTTGCACCCAGCCAAGCCTGGTCCGACCCCAGCCATCCATGGCCCCTGAGCATGACCAGCAGTGATCCTTGAGCACAGAGTCAAGAGCAAGCAAAGAGCACTGCTGGGCTGGTCCAAACACCCACCACCTCGAAATTACTGATGTCCAGGTTTCTCCCACCCTTCAGAGATTATTCTGATGTGTTCGTTGTGATTGTGTTATGACCCTTAACCATATTATTAGGAATATTAGGAATACTAAAAACAAAACAAAACACACTGATAACTTTAAAAAGTTCCAGGTGATTCAAAGAAAAAGGAACATTTGAGTCTCGACTCCTGCTCTTCGACCTGTGCAACAAGGTTGAAAATTCCCTTCCATGCCGACACAGCATCCTACATTGCTCAAGCTGAACACCGTGGCTTTCTAACACTAGAATGAATAAATAAAACACCGTCTTTAATGGTTTTTCGTCTTAGTCAGCAGCCAATTTGAGAATCTTTCTGATTGCCCCCTCCACAGGTATTTAAAGGTCAAAGAGCACAATATGCATTTGAGCAGAAGCCGGGCTCCCAGCCCTGGGTCCTACCTGCTTCTTGTCGAGAAAAGGAAATAAAGAATCTGCAGCTTCTGTAGCCTCCTGCCCCAGGCCCCTCGCCGACAAACACCCCGAGCCCAGCTGGTGCCTGAGCTCATCAGCCATCATTCCAGGCCCCCGGGGGATCCCCTGAAGGGCGTTAGCTCTGAGCACTCATGCAAACCCAAGGTGAGCCCAGGCCGCCTGGCTCTCAACGCTGAATCAGGAGATTCTCGTTGACCAGCTCAGCATTGATGTTGGGGTGATTTTCAAGTGCCAGCCTGCAACCTGCGGGCCAGTTAGGTGAGGGACAGCTCCACCATTGCCAGCAAGGCTGGTGAGGCCCTGGTCGTGCCTCAGTGAACACAGACAGGTTCATGACAGAGGATCCACCCTAGAACAGCAGTTCCTCATTGAGAAAATAGACCAGGACGGTCCTGCCGCATGGGCCCCTCCTGATGAGTGCTTATACCAGGGGCAATCACAGTGCAGCTCTCCCTTGGGGTTCAGCTCTGGGGTCATCATCCCCATTGCCGCTAAAGACCCCCACAGACCATAGAGGGGTGGGGGAGGTGCTCTGGAGTCAAGCAGGGGATCTTACAGGCACCCCTGAGATTTCCACCGTTAGGTCACTGGCACAGAGAGTTAATATTAGATCCCCCACTTGTGCATGCTTGAATAGTGCGTCCCTCCCAGAAATCTATATCATAATCCCCGAGAAGATCACCCTAAAGAGCACGGGGGGAGGGACTCTGTGGATTAAACCAAGGAACTTGAGATGCAGGGATTAGCCTGGATTATTCAAGTGGAGCATAAATTCAATTACATGTATTCTTAGAAAAGGGCGGAAGAAGGAGATTTAAGAAAGAAGAGGTGGGGGAGAGGAGGTGGGGCGGGAGGAGGAGGAGGAGAAGGCAATGTGATCCCCAAGTGCTGAGGTCATAAGTCAAGGACAGCTGTCGCCAACAGAACTGGGTGGGGTGGGCACAGAGAGGTGCCCCCCCCCACCTCTGGAGATGGGGAGTGCAGCTGAGGCCTCCAGTTCAGCCCACGGTGATGGGTTTGGGAGTTCCGGCCTCCAGAACAGAGAAAATACATTTCTGTGGTTTTAAGTGCCCTGGCAGCGAGTTACAAGCACCACAGAAATCCTGCACAAAGCTTAACTATTTGGCTGATGACTGCAATTGGTTGGGTTTGTCGTTTTTAATGTCCTTGTGGGGAAAAAAATATGCAAAATTAATGGACCCAAGATTCAAGTTATAAGCAGCAAATTCCGAATGCAAATTATTTGCGTTTACCGTGAAGAGTTGTTTTGTTCGAATGCTAACCGCCTCGTGAGTACTGTGGAACTTAAGTACAATTTAATTTTGATACCTAATTTGTACTTTAATCTTTAACAAAGGATCTGAATCGACAGCACTGCAGATCTGAGATTTAGATGGGACTTTTTTTTTTCTTGTCCTGTATTAAGTTGTTTAAAGAAATAATTACTTAGTCATGATTTGGCAGTAAGAGTTAAGTGTTTGAAACAATTGGTCTTTGCTTCTCTCTGAAGTTTATAGTTCCCATGGTTAAGGCTTGGGCTGAACACACCATATTGCCCAGTGACTTTCCTGGAGAAGGTTCCAGGGACAGCAGAGAGGGATGTTTTCAATTCTGAGTGGTCAGCGGTGCCCAGGAGCACGGAAACCCAGGCCTGGCTGCCTCCTCCCCGTTGTCTGCTGACTGAGTAAACCCACGTGTGGTGATGGTCCGGTTCCCAGTAAAGGAGGAGAAAGTGCTTTCTCCCTGCGAGAACAGCAGACGCGCATTGCCGGTGGTTCTCCTCCAGAAAGTCCCTGCAGACTTGGAGTGAGCAGATGCTGACCCAGTGCGGTAAACATGTGGCTGCTGGGCCAGAGGGACTGGACAGCGGGCCGGACGCTGGCCTTGCAGACCGCCCACCCGGGTTTAATCCTTGGCAGCCCGTGTTCACCCCTCTCCCAGCCCCACAGAGTGATCCCTGAACACAGCTGGGCATGCCCCACCCCAACAAACAAACACAGAGAGGAAACTGCAGGGCTTCGGACTGGCTGCAGAACTTGGACTCACTGGCCCTGCCCTGCTCTCAGCCGGCAGGGCGCAGTCCATTCCGCTAACCTCCCTGGCCGTCCAGTGCTGCCACGCCCAAGGTCGCGGGTTCAACAGTTGCAAGCGCCAGCCCAAAGGACCAAAGATGCAGAAATGAAAAATGCAGCACTGACCTTTCCGACGGGAAACGAGATGGAGCTGCCTGAGTGGGTCCAGTTTCTGCTTGGGACCCCCGGTGTGCGGATCGTGCTGCCCTGTTCTGCACATGTCTGCATCCTGCCCTGCCGCCCTACTCTGCGCATGTCTGTGCACTGCTGTGCCACCCTTCTCTGCGTGTCTACACCCCTGCTGCCCGACTGTGCGTGTCTGTGCACTGCTGTGCCACCCTATTCTGTGCGTGTCCACATCCCTGATGCCCTACTCTGCGCGTGTGTGTGCTCTGCCCCTGCTGCCCTACTCTGTGTATGCCCACGCCCCTGCCATCCTACTCTGTGCATGTCCACGTCCCTGGCCCTGCTGCCCGACTCCACGCATGTCCGTACTCGGCTGCCGGTGCTGTGTGAGTCTCGGTTTCCCGCTGCAGGACCCGCGCAGCCCTGAGCTCCTGTCCACCTGTTCTGTGTGTCTCTGCGCTGCTTCTCTCCAGTTCTGTGTGTGGGTCTGTGCTCCTGCTGCCCTACTGTGCGCGGGTCTCTGCACCTGCAACAGGGCCCAGGTAACAAATTGACTGTCGTGAGTAGCGACCCGGGAAAAGCCGGGCGGGCACCGTGAGCCTTGAGGCTCGGCCATAGCCCTTCAGGACAGGTTTCCAGCGCTGGACACTTGGAGGCACTGAGTGAGTGTTCTCTGAGCTGGCTGCAGAGCCTGTGCCAGAGGCAAAAACAGCTCTTGGCAGGGTATGGGGTGCCCTGCGCGGGGGTTGGGAGTAGTAAGGGGGGTGAGAACAGACTCTCTGCTCATGGGACATACCCAAGGAGCATCCGTCATCCAGCACCCGAGGAGAGCAAGCACGTCAGCAACCACTGAGCCCCACGGGAGCCCACAGGGAGGGCAGGGGCGGGGCGATCTGCCTCCATCCGGAGTCTGCACTCTGCACCCCTCGAGGATTGGACACAACTGGGTCAGAGAAACACTTCTCGACATCCTCACAGGAACAAACAGACCGTCCCGTGGGGTTCTGTTTGCCTGGTTTGGGATCATTCTGCAATGTGACTTTTATGCCACAGGCTCTAGAGGTCAACGGGGGCCGTGGGCTCATTCAACCCGGGTCCTCCTGCTGCACGAAGGAGGCCTCTGACCTGGGAGTGCCGAGGCGAGAAGCTGTGTCTCCCTGAAGGTCAACTGGGTTGTTATGGGAACAAACAGAAACACCGCGTGGGAGGGAAGCCTGGCCGGGGATGGGGTGACGCTCAGAACACACCCACGCGGAGGCCACAGCTACGGTTCAGCCCCTGGAGGCCCATCCTGTGCATCCAGGATGGCCTGGTCATTCTCCTGGATTCCAGCTGCACCCCCTCAAACGGGGAGAGAAGACTGAGGGGTTAGCATCATTTCCCCGTGACAGGTGGCAGAGAGCCTGCTAGAAGTCCAGCGGCACCACCTACATTTGTAAATAAACCCTTGGTGTCCCAGGATATGAAAATGTTATTTTTTTTACATGCTATCGGCACTTGCCTGCACGCCCCAACAGTTACTCCCAAGATCTTCCCTCCAAACCCATTTTGCATAAGATTGTGAAGAGGGGTGCCGCCAGTTGGCAGCTTGGCACCTCTCCTGCCCGCCCCTCACCCCACCCTGGCGCTTGTCTGGGTGTCGCGTCTTGGTGGCAGGTCCCAGGGCAAACAGACCTGGTCGTCTGCCGTCTCGGTGTCTCTCGGGCCCGGAGGCCCTGCATTTTAATAAACACTCCCTAATGCAGATGCAATGTGAAATCTAAACACTTCAAATCCACCGCAGTTTTTAAAGCCCTGTTTTGACGTTCCCTCACTTCAACCCGGAGTCTTGTCAAACAGCAAAAATGACTCAGAGCTGCCCAGAGGCCCCGCTGCGAAGGAGGCGGTGGGTAGTCTGGGAGGAACCGCCGTGACGGTGATAACCTGCACTGAGGGAGCACGAGGGACAGAGCACCAGCGACGAGGGAGGCTCTGAGAGCTACTAGCCGCGTCTGCACTGATGCAGTTCTGGCCAGAAGCAAGCCCCGGCTGCTCCCTCCTTGGTGCTCCGAAGCTGTCAGCCCCCATCTCATTCTTGTTGGTGTGGAAACTGGAGCCTGTGAATCACTCTGAGAATCGAGCCTGGCGGGTCCCTAACCAGCGGCCGACCGCTGGCCCTAGGTAGACACTTTTGTTTATTCAGAGTCTCACCTGCTGCTGCTCGCTGTTCCGGAGAAGTGTTGACTGGACTGCCCTTTTTCCTTTCTTTGACTATTTTTATGTCTGTACATGCCAGAAGCTCTTTCTGAGCTCTTTATTCTTTTTAGGTGGGTCTGATTTTCCTCTCCCAGTGCCAAACCCGACAGGCTCTGTTGCCATACACAATTAAGGCACCTTATTTCCACGACTTGATTCTTTTTTGAAATTGCCTTGGTAATTCTTGGCCTGGTTTTTCATGAATTCTAGAACCAGCTTGTCAAAATTCATGAAATTCTTTTTCAGGGATTTGACTGGAGTTCTATATTAAGTTTCCAGGTTAATTTGAAGAAAATTGAGTGTTTCTATCTATGAATAATCTTTTCTATGAATATTTCTCATTATTTGTCTTCTTCAATGTCTTTTGGTGAAGTTTAATAAGTCTGTCCCCCCAAAGATCCTTTCTACCTTTTGCTGTTTTTTCACTGATACTTTGTAGTGAATATTCCACGTTGCCATTACAAATTTTAAAAGTGATATCTCAAAAGAAGTATTTGGTATAAAGAATTGAGGCTTTATCTATTTTTGTGTTGAAATCATATCTAGCAACATATAATGATTTTTTTTTTTTTTTTTTTTTTGCTTTTTGGGTCACACCCAGCAATGCTCAGGGGTTACTCCTGGCTTTGCACTCAGGAATTACTCCTGGCGGTGCTTGGGGGACCATATGGGATGCCGGGGATCGAACCCGGGTCGGCAGCGTGCAAAGCAAATGCCCTACCCGCTGTGCTATCGTTCCGGCCCCCATATAATGATTTTTATAACAAAAAATAGGTTCTGTCTCCACCTTCCTTTGACAAAGATACTGTCACGATGAGAGTCTGTGTTGTATTTAGTTCAAGTTTCATTTGCTGCTTCTCTGACTATTTCTAAGTTCACAAGAATATGAAAGAGGACTGTGGATGTTTTTGATCTGCCGTATTTTCAGTGCTTATCATTTCTCTAGCCTACAGAGCTGCAGGTTGACTTTAGATTGACCTTTTGACCACTCACTACATTTGGACTGGAGTGATAGCACAGTGGGTAAGGCATTTGCCTTGCACGCAGCCGACCTGGGTTTGATACCTTCATCCCTTTAGGAGAGTCCGGCAAGCTACTGAGAGCATCCTGCCTCATGGCAGAGCCTGGCAAGCTACCCGTGGTGTATTCGATATGCCAAAAAACAGTAACAACAAGTCTCACAGTGGAGACGTTACTGGTGCCCACTCGAGCAAATCAATGAGCAACAGAATGACAGTGAGACAGTGCTACAGCCTACAGAGCATCATAACTGAGTCCGTCTTATTTTCCTTGTGCTTAGAACATTTGCATTATTAGCCTACTGTGGCGGGAGGAGGAATTCTTTTCTTTTTCATTGAGATGACATTGATTTATAACAATTCTAGGCTGGTGAAGGGCTCTGAGGGAGGAGCAGTTTCTATCCTGCTGCCTGTTGCCTGCCGTCCCAGAGGACTCCCGCTTCACACTCACACCAGAAGACAAGACATGGGTGTTGAGGGGGAACAGCCTCACACCAGGCGAATCACTGAGCACCACGTCTTCGACATGCATTTCACACACATGGTGGGATACAAAACCAGGAAACACAACATCCAAACTACCCTGGGAACCAAATTCGGGAAGAAAGATACTGTTTCTCCGGGGTCACGTGCTTCTCCCGGCTCACTGCAGCTGCCTGGCTTCCCCAGAATATACCCAGGCTGGCTGGGAGGTGATGAGAAACATAGACTTACTTTCTCTCTCACCACACTCAGCTCCGAGCTGGGGGTCGCCCCTTTGATTGATTTCTCGGGGGAACACGCTGCACTCAGGGTCGATACAGAGCCCCAGCTACAAAGCATGTGCTCAGTCCCTGGCACTGTCTCTCCAAGTCCGATTTCTCCTAAATGCATGGAGCTTTCTCATCTTCACATGGAACAGTGGTGTGTTCCATGTGACAGAGGAAACCTTGAGCTGAACCTCTGTTGGTTGAAATTTTGCAAGTGTGGGACTTCTGTACTTCTGTGCAACATTCAGTTTAGGTTATAGACTCTGCTAGGCTGGCAAAGGACTCTGCGAAAGGAACAGCTTCTTTCCACCTGCCTTCCAAAGCATGCACGCTTCATACTCAGAAATAAAAGAAGATAAAGTGGGGGGGAGGGGAATGGGACTCTGAGATGTTCCAAATAAATCTTAAGGAAATAGACAAGTGACTACTATTCTCCCAATTGCCTAACCCACGTGACTTCATTTCACTTTTTAAAATTTCTTACAGTTTGGTGAAGGTGGTTTTTTTTTTTTTTTAACTTGAGATCTGATAGATCTAACTAGAAAGGTAAATCGAGCACAAGATCCAGGAATGAAGAACAAAGCAGAAGGTTCCAACTGACCTATCTGGCTGTAATAGGGTACAGTGTATTAAAATATATGATGCTGATTTCCAATATCGCCTCAAAAATGAGCTCTGGGGCTTTGAAACTTCAAACTGGATGCCCTGAGTCCCTGAAAGAATGAAGAGTGTCGCCTGGGTTGAGAGTGAGTGAGTGAATGCATCCCTCTGTTTCCACCTGCGCCTGAGAAGGAGCCTTTGTATGTCCGAGCTGGGAGCATTTCGGGGAGTTTTCTTTTTCATCGTGGATGCTTGCCGCACATCTGCTAGCAAGAAACCAAGATCTCTGATTAAATTTCCACCCGACGGAGTGCTTAGGTAGTTACGGCTGAGGTGTATGGAAAATCCACACCGGTGGCAAATGCTTTTTGCTCCAACACAAGCACAGGTGCAGGCTCGGAAACTCCCCCTCGCCTCGTTTCCCTCTGTGCTGTCCACCAGCAGGAGACTGCGGGGACGCTGCCTCGGCCTGCTGTAGCGCTAGGATGTTTTCTGGTCCGTGCCTTCAGGATTCCATGCCTCCGAAGAGCAGGAAGCTTCCAAGAGAAATGTCTGGATTCCAGATCTTGAGCTCTGGCTCACTTCCATAGGGTCCTCGGGGGACAGGCTGGACGCTTGGTGCTACTTGCAAGGAAGGAAGGAAGGAGGCTCGGGAGGAATGGCCAGTTATTCGCCGAGGCTCAGGCCGCCCCTGGCCCTGCTTAGGCGTCTCCCTCTGATGCTGAGGGTCGTTGAAGCGGGGTTGGCCGCAGGCAAGATGGGCACCTTAATCTCTCGAGCCCCCAGACACCGGAGACTCTTGGAAACCAATGTTGCCTCGGGAAAAAGCAAATTGATAAAAGCAAACGTGAGCCAAGGCAATGGCCCAGATGGGAGAGCACAGGCCTTGCGATGTGTGAGGCTCCGAGTTCAATCCCACCTCCTCACGGAGCAGGGCATGCAAGGCCCGCATCCACCCCCAGAGCTACCCCATGGCCCTTCTTTGCTCTCTTCCAAGTCACGTAGCTCAAGCTGTTGCGTAAGCGTTCCCCGGAGGGAGCAGCCTTCCCAGGGACTCGGCTAGAAGTAACCCACGGGCCACAGAGACACGTGCTGTGGCCGTGGGGGTGAGGAGGGGAGGGAGACACAGGCCTTCCCTTCAGGGGAAATGGGAGAGCAGCAGCTTGAGGCTGAAAACTCCCCAGAGACAGAGACAGACCAAGACAGACAGACAGACAGACAGATCCCAGCAGGGAAGTCAGGACTGGGGCAGGAAGGAGCAATAGCCACCAAGGCCCCACATTGACCAGACCATGAGCTGCTTCCGGCCACACCCCTCTGGTGGGGAGAGGGGACCCCACCCGGTCTGGGGCTGATCTGAGCAGACTGGTAGGAAAGCCAGGATTTGGGGTGCGGCTGGCGCCCTGCAAGCAGCTGCCCAGTTCCTGGGAGTCTGCTGGGAACAGCTGTGCTGGCTCCCTCATGCCCTGGGCCACCCCAGGGGACGTCACAAACAGGGCAGAGGAGGGACGGCAGCCCCGTCCTCCCCAGGGGGCCCCATGCCACACACGCCCCGGCTCCTAAGTTCATGGGTCTGGGAGCAGGATCCCTTTTCATGCCCATTTTTGCGTGGCCCAGTGGGGCCCGTGCAGCTGTTTTTAGTCTCGAAGCCCAGTCCAGGTCTGCGGTAGGGCCAGTTCCCCACCGGGGCAGTGCCCTCCTTCCGGGGACAGCTCTGACCGCGGTGTGGACGGAGCAAGGTCGTTCCAAGCACAGTTGACTAGTCTGTGAGCTGCTTTCTTCAGTTCACAAGGCCAGGCAGATCTTTTTTTGCTTCT
This sequence comes from Sorex araneus, assembly GCF_027595985.1. Taxonomy (NCBI): domain Eukaryota; kingdom Metazoa; phylum Chordata; class Mammalia; order Eulipotyphla; family Soricidae; genus Sorex; species Sorex araneus. The sequence continues at coordinate 128,003,335 of NC_073303.1, forward strand.
TCTGTTTGTTTGTTTGTTTTGGTTGGGGGTGGGGAGTTGGGTGGGGAGGGAGGGTGGTGTTCGGGGTCCACGCCCAGCGGTCACTCCTGGCTCTGCGCTCAGGGATCACTCCTGGTGCCAGGGATCAAACCTGGGTCTTTGCATGCCAGGCAGGAGCCCGCCCCTCTGTACCATCTCTCCAGCCCCTTTTTATTTAATTTTATAGTTTCTAGTCGGTGCCTTCGGGATTCCATAACTCTGAATAGCAGAAACCCACAGAGTCCTAGTTTGAGTAACGCGGTTCCAATGGGTGTTGCCACATCAAGTTTTGCCTCCCACCACCCAAGGCCCAGGCCCCACACCGGGCCCTGCAGGCTGAGTCCCACTGTCTGCTCATCTGCTCTGTGGCCAAGGCTGGGGCCCAACTGAGCCTGCCTGTCCCTTGCCTGGAGCCTCCCTATCCCACCGCTGCACGAGCAAATGCCCCTCTCCCTCTGACGCAGCTCCCTTCAGAGATGGCCCTCTAGTGCCAGCCCGCAGCTGCGCGACTCTGAGAACCAAGGAGCCCGGAGAGAAATGTGTCTTCAGGGCCAGGTACAAAGAAGGAGGGACAAAGCCGGAGCTGTTGAAGGTGCCCAGAGCTCATTGGGCGAGGGAGTGGCCCAGGGTGCCATCTTCACCCAAAGCACCCCAAGCTCGTGGGCCTGAGAAAAGGCCTGGAGGAGGAGAAGAGCGTGTTAAGGCACCTCTGCACAGGGCGAGGCTGGCCAGCGAACGCCTTTCCCACACCACGCTCTCCGCGCTGTTAGCCAGGCATTTCCTGTGAGCTGCAAGTTTTTTTTATCCTGCCTTTTTTTTTTTTGTAGCCAACGGTCTGGGCCACATTTTCTCTAAGCTCTTAGTCACCCTCCCAAATATGGACATTCTTATCACACCGGCTAATTCCCGGCTAGGCCGAGTCCCAGGCAGGAAGTGCTTTGCTTCGCGTCTGGCATCCTTTGTCGTGGAAGGAGCCCATGAGAGCGTGTGCGAGGGTGGGCTTGCAGGCCTGTGTGCGCGTGCACGTGTGTGGCGGGCCGTGGGTGTGTGTTGAAATAGCCTGACGGCTGCCAGAATGTGCTAGCAAAATCCACGCCTTCGGATGCCGTTGGGCAGCCGGGTGGGTCTCACTGGGCCGTTTGCCGTCCCGTGGAAGGGGCTCCCAGCTCTCCCCCCGGCGTGGACAGCTCCCCGGGGTCACCAAGATTCCCTCCTCCCCCCGCCGAGGCGGCCAGGCCCAGAGTGGCTTTGCTATAGACTCGAGAACTGCACCCCCGCTCTGCCCCCACACACTGGGAGACGGGTGCCAGGGGCAAGCCTGGGAGTTCTCTGCCTCTACGCCAGGAGGCCCTGCCAACCTCTCCCTCTCACCGTGCCCCCTCACGCCCCTCCCAGAAGCCAGAGGCTCTGCCGTGTGCCCTGGAAAACACCGCTCACGCCACCCCCCAATGCAAATGCAACCCGCCCAGCCTGGAACCTGGAGCAGACACTTTGATACATATTTAATAAGTCTCTCTAGGTGCTGGTGTGGCACACGCAGACGAGCTGGGGGGAGCAGCCGCACCCCCGGAGAGCAGGCATAGACGTGTCCTAGATGTCTCCTCTGATCCCAGGTAGTGACAGATTGCAGAGCTGCGAGTGGCTCTGCTCAGGCAACTGTCCCCAAACATCAGAGCGATGCCGGGGATCTGACTCAGCTGACGCATGTCGCTCACGGTTATGGAGGCTGGAAGGTCACGGTGCCGGGAGGTCAAGGTCACAGGGTGGGTCGGAAGCCGCCCACCTTCTGGCTCTGTGCTCCCTGGCCCTGTGCTTGTCTGGGCGGTGAGATCCCACATCCTCCTCTGCCAAGGGCACCCGTCCTTCAGAAGAAAGAAGATACATGTCTGCTATGGAGGCAGGCTCAGGGGGGAGGGAGGGAAACGGGACATGGGTGGTTGGAAATTACACTGATGGAAGGATGGGTGTTGGAACATTGTATGGCTGGAAGCCAATCATGACCAGCTTTGTAACTGTGTATCTCACCGTGATTCAATAAATTAAAAAAAAAATTTGTTTTTAAAGAAATGGGTGTGGATGTAACGGGGTCCACTGGCAGGTTGCACGTGTGGCCTTTGTGCCTCCACACCTATAACCTTCACACAGTGACCTCCAGCCAATGTCTCCTTGGCATTGTCATCAACATGCCTCGAAGATCATCTTGGGAGCTTTGGGTCTGCTGACCTGCCAGTGGAGCTGTGTGTCCAGCACGGGGCGGACGGACACTAGCTCTGTAGCCTTCCCGGACAGACGGGATGTGCTTCTGAACCTGTGGGCCAGAGGGGCTGCCGCTGAGAGACGCAAGATTCAATCCCTGCACCCAAGAAGCAGCTGGGGGCAGTGAGGGCCGGCAAGCTGAGTTCACAGTGGTGCCCGGACGCCGGTGGGTTTCCACAAAACACTCACACGACGGAGACGGAGGAAACCCCCGCTTTTCTCTGCTGCGGATTTGGAAACCGAGGCTGGAGAGACAGGGTAGGTAGGGCACTGCCTTGCCCAGCTTCCATCCTGGGTACTCTGTATGGTCCCCACGCCCCACCAGGAGTGACCCCTGAGTGCAGAGCTGGAGTCAGCCCCGAGTACTGCTGGGGGTGGCCCCCAAACAAAGCATAAAGCAAAGCAATTTCCCAGAGGGTTGGGCGGCCTCCCACCGATCTCCCTGACGGTCTCTTTCTCTTTATGGAGCCGAGAAGGCCGAGACGCCAGTGCTCATTCCCCGAACGACTTTCATGGAAAGAACCGGGACCTGGGAGCTCCTCAGGGGGTCCCTGGCCCCCCCACACAGGAAGGAGATTCAGCCCCCAACTCTACCCAATAGGCTTCTGGCTGCAGAATGACGTGACCTGGAGCTATGGGATTGCGGAGAGGCCGAGGGGCTGAGCGGGGGGCCGTGGTGTCTGGGGGGCGGGCGAGAGGCAGGAAGGCTCTGGCGGCCAGCCGTCAGCTTCCAGCACCGTCCTCGTGAGCGGTCAGTGTTGCCGCAGCGTCCCCAAGCACAGTCCGCCTCTTCCACAGGCACGCAAGCTCCACGCGTCCTCTGCCTCCCGTCTAAAGCGGCAAACCTCGTAGGCCGTGGCTCCTTCTCCGGAAGGACGGTGCAGCTCCTCCTGGCCTGCCTTTCCCGCCCCTCAAGAGCCCTCCCGTCCTCCCGGATGTGGCAGTCTCGTTTAGGTGCTCGGGGCCAGGGTCCGGCTCTTTGCTGTGGGTTTGGATGTCAGTGGGCCAACACGAGGCCTCGGCATCCTTCTGGCCATTCTGCCTGGCTCATGGTCTTTGCCAGCACCTCCCTCCCCAGGGTGGCCCCTCCCCCGGGCCACATGAGCAGGAGAGGCTTCTGGGGGCCGCCTTCTCCCTGGGAGCATTGGTCATCAGCCACACAGAAGCCCCCGGCCCCTCCCCGGCTCCTGAGCTTTCCCAAAAGGCGGCAAGTGGGGGCTCTGAAAGTGAAAAGCAACCGAAGACATTTCTGTGTTGGATCACAGAAGTTCCAGATCCTTCCAGATCATTCTCAAACTTGCATCTCATCCCTCCGGTCCCCTCTCATGGGAGAGATGGCAATGGTCACGTGTTAGCCACTGCCCCGGCAGGGGTGGGAAGCAGGGAGCAAGGGAAACTGCTGGGGGCGGGGGTCGGGGGACGGGACGGAATGGTCTCTGTTCCTCATGATTCAGTTAGAGGGGGGCGAGGCGGGAGATTAGGAAACTGGGGGCTCCTGCCGGCCGTCTCAGCCAACGCCCAGGTTGCCCAATGCCAACACCTGAGGATGCGGCACACTTGGGCCCTGTGGTGCCAGGGATGACGCAGGCCACCCAGGGCTGTGCCTGGTGATACTCAGGGCAACATACGGTGCCACGGGTCAACCCAGGTTAGCAGCATGCAAGGCTTGACCCCTGCGTTAGCTGCAGCCCCTCCACTCACGATCTAGCAAGCAAATGGAGCACTTCTGTGTACCTGTTGGCCACTTGTATTTCTTCCTGAGGGGCTAGGAAAAAAAATCCCCTCATGTCTTGGCCCATCTGTACATTGGATTGTTCATGGTTTGCGTTGTGGTTTGCCTTGGCTACTGAGCTGTGTGCTTTGCTTATGTATTTGGGAATAGCCTCTCTGTATCAGAGAGACTCTTGGCCAAGATTTCCTGCCCGTCCACGGGTTGCTTTTTTGTTTTGCTCATGGTTACCTTGGCGAGGAAGGAGGTTTTCCACAAGATACGGCCCCACTTGATAAGTTTTGTTTTCCTGGCTTGTGATGGGCGCCATGTCCAAAGATGTCCAAGGCCAGTGCTGAAGTCTTCTCCCTGCGCTTCCTTCTGATCTGACAGTGTCGTTCCTACACCGAGTCTCCAGCCCTTTCCCCTTCACTTGTGTGAGGGCCGTAAGGTGGTATGATGCTCGTCTGCGTGGGACCCTCCACTTTCCTGGCACCATTTATTGACAAACCTTTTCCCCCGCTGAGATTGTGGGGCTCCCCATTCAACACCAGTTGTGTACGTGTGGATTCCTCTCCTCTCCCATTCCCAGAGTAGGGTTGATCCCTTTGTCAAGGGCGTTGAGAAGTAGATTTTCATTGGTGAAATGAATGGAGCAAGGGAACATGACTGGCGGGCCTAGCTAGAAACTGGGCATGGGGGCGCAACTCTTCCCCGAGAGAGTGGGAGGATTCTGCAAACCCACCCCCTTCCTCCCTTCCCAGTGCTCGGCCCGAGTCTCTCGTCTTCCATGCTGCCCACACAAGCCTGTTTAGGCTGTTGAATGGTTCGGATTCAAGCTCAGCTGCGTTCTGCCACTCACGCACCTCACGGCGCCTGCCGCCCGCGAGCCCGTGTGCAAAGGCTTCGTCTCACTTGGAAGTGTTTATTCTTCTTCTTTATTGGGGGTCCAAAGTGGTGCTCAGGAGGCCCACAGGGCCCTCTTTACTTGGCCAAGACGGGCTTGTGGTTTAATATGAGGGCCCGAATATGCAATGAGTCTGGGGCCACCCACTCAGTGTATGGGGGCAAGCAGGACCACACCCAGAAGCATCTGGGGAACCACGTGGTACCAGGGATCAAACAAGAGTTGGCTGCATGCAAGGCACGCTACCCCTGCAGCACCTCTCCAGCCCAAGACGGTGCATTCTATTTCTGTGGGGGAGGCCATCCCCCGAGGTGCTCCAGACTTCCTCCTGGCTCTGTGCTCACTCCAGACAGGACCCTGGGGAGCCTGTGAAGTGCTAGAGACTGAAGCCAGGACAGCTGTGCGCCAGGTAAGCGCCTTCCACACGCACTGCTTCCCCCGGCCCTGGCGATGTACATTACAGCCCTTGCCTTTTAGTCGGTGCTTCTCTGCCAAGCAGAGTTTGGCCCTGGGCTCTCTTTCAAGGCCACCTTCCCACAGCCCTGGAGCAGAGCTTCTTCCGAGTCCCCTTCTTGGGACAGTGCACCAAGTGCGGGGCTGGAGCTGAGGTCTTTCGTCGTTTCTAGTGGTGCCAGCCAAGGCGGCCCAAACTGGGAGAGTGAGCGGCGTCGGTCCTGAGGTGGGGGGGAGCCCACCAGGAGACTGTCCTGTGCTGAGACGTCAGCAGGAGACCCGAGCACAGAAACGTGTCACTCTGATGACAGGGGAGCGAGGGATGATGGGCAGGTACCAGACCTCACCTTCACGGCAGAAACATTGATGTGTCTAAAAGAAGCCCCTTGCGACTGGGTGCCAGCCTGCCAGCCCTCCCTGGGCCTGGGGCCCTCAGATGTTTCTCCACTCACCTGCTCGAGACAGCTCTGGCTTGGGGCTGGAGCAATAGCACAGCGGGGAGGGTGTTGGCCTTGCACACAGCCGACCCGGGTTCGCTCCCCTGATTACACCGCTAGGAGTAACTCCTGAGTGCAGGGTCAGAAGTGACCCCAGGTGTGGCCCAAAAAACAAAAAGGACTTTGTTGCCCCCCCAATTTCCCAGCCAGGGAAAGGCATCACCGTCCACTTGGGACTCAGCGAGATCGCCACCCCCCACCCCTCCATTCTCACCTCCCTCCATTCTCCCTCCCTGTGCCCAATCCATCACCTCGTTGAGGCGTTCCTCCCGGTGAAGCCTCTCCCGGTGCATCTCCAGCCTCAGCCGACATGGCCGGGCCGGGCCAAGCCTCCTGCGCGGGCTCCAGCTGGCCGTTGCATCCACGGCTCAGGGCTTCTCCTCTCCCTTGCTCCCTGCCGAGGCCCTGCCTGCAGTGCCCCCAACGGCCCTGGTGCCTCCCCCGATCCTTAGGGAACTAGATTCCAGAGCGCGTGCGTGAGACTGGCGGGGCTTGCTGCGAGAAATAAACGCAACTAGATGCGCTTGGGCTTACGTAAGGGGCTGTGGCTCCGACCCAAGGCCTGTGTCTCGGGGGCTCGGATCCAGGCTCTGAGGCCAAGGGCCGTGAGTGCCAGCTGGGAGCCGTCACCCCCAGAGCACGGACCCGGCGGACAGGGGAGCTGGGAAAGCTCTGGTTTGCCAGTTCACTTTGAAGATTCCGGGGAAGGCCCCTGCCTGGTGGGGCTGCGGGGCTGGGCCTGGCCCTGGTCCGACAGGGTGCTGAAGACGGGGATGCTGGGAGACCGTGGACATGCCAGGACTGCAGCACTGGCCGCGTGCACGGACACGAATGCAAACGCAGTCTCTGGCCAGGCCAACGCAGGGTGGGGAGGATGTGCCGGCTGGCCCCAGGCTCCAGTGTCCCATCCGTGCAGGGTCCATGCACCCCACGCGGGCCCGTGTGCGCCGGGAGGGGAGGAACTGAATGACAGCTAATGGGAAGTGAAGGAGAGGCGCTGAGAGAACACTTGGCACGGAGCCCGCCTGGCCCGCGGCGGGAGCTCGGTCAGCGCTTCCTCCTGCCGGTGGCCCGCAGCGGCCAGCACGATGAGGTCAGGGCTAAAACCAGGGGAACAGACTGAGCTGATTCACCAGGTGGGGGCCTGCCAATCTGACACCCCCGGTGGGGGGGAGACGGTGCCAGGGAGGGCGTGATGGCACAGTCACCCCCTCCACGAGGCGCCCCTCACTAGCTCCCCAGCGCCCTGCAGGAGGAGGTAACGTCTGGAAGGGCGTAGCTGCAGCCCTGGCTATCAGACCGCCCCCAGTGGGCCCGCAGCCCGGACTCGGGTCTTTATTAAGCATCAGTGACCAGGTCCAGGCTGTCCTGTGAACGAACCGTGATGAGGAGGAACAGGGGACAGTTACCTGGCTCGGGAAGGTGCCTGGGGGAAAGTTGGGGACAGCTTGGCCGGACCGAGCCCTCACTTTCCTGGGGGCTCTGACTCGGAGGGTCCACCTTCCCTAGAAGGGTGCCGCCTGCCCGGCTCCCACGGAAACGGAGAGGCCTCCTCCTTCCCCGCGGGCAAGCTGGAAACTGGTGTCTTGGAACGGAGCAAGTGGGGGAGCGCCAGAGGGCCCGCAGGGCTGGGAGTCAGCTCATTAGGGGCCTCCCCGGAGGTGTGGAAATGAAGCAAGTTAAAAGCAGATTAGTTTAAATGAGACTTTTCATCAATGAGGGGAGGTGTTTGGGTGGGAGGCGAATGTAATCATTTTGTGACGGGGTGTAATTTGATAATTAATGGGGAAGTTGTTAGTATAATCTTGAGGGAGTCCCAGGAAATGAAGAAATCTGTCTTTATTAAGGAAAACCCGGGAGGAAAAGTTATTGGAAGGCAAGTCCTTATTAGATGCGTGGGTTGGGACTGTTTCTTGGCCCGCCGGCTTCTCTGTCTTGGGCTTGGCTCAAGCCCACTACTACATTGACTCTTTGAATGGAAACAGAGAGAGAGGGCAAAGAGAGAGAAAGAGAGAGAGAGAGAGAGAGAGAGAGAGAGAGAGAGAGAGAGAGAGAGAGAGAGAGAGAGGGAGGGAGAGAGAGAGAGAGAGAGGGAGGGAGGGAGAGAGACGGAGAGAGAGGGAGAGAGAGAGAGAAAGAAGGTGCGTGTGTATGTCTGTGTGTCTGTGTATGTCTGTGTGTGTCTGTGTGTTTGTGTTGTGTGTCTGTGTGCATGTGTGTCTGTGTGTGTGCACGTATGTGTGTGAGTGTGTGTGTGTGTGTGTCTGTGTCTGTGTATTCTTTCTGCTTCCCAGAAGGCCTAGCCAATGCCCTGCCATGCTTCTGAGGAAGGGCGAGTTAGCGAGAGTGTTTCAGTGTGTCCACCAGGCTCCTAGCTGAGCTCCCTAAGACCTGCATGGATGGACAGAAGCAAGCTCCTAGCACCACCCCTGGGACGTGGACTTGCAGCTGGCAGAACAGGAGTCCCAGGGCCACCAAGAAAGGGCCACCAAGAAAGGGCTCTAAAGCCCAGGCTCAACCCTCCCTTCCCTGGGGAACTTGCCCGACCTCAGGTGAGCTGTAATGTCCTCATGTCCACTGAAGCAATGACTCGATCTGTCCCACAGGACGATGATGGGGACAGACAGAGTCCTTCTATGTGAGCGAGTCACAGCAGAGCCTGGATTAAGTGTTAGTCTGATCTGGAAGCTCTGTCCAATATGGGAACCACTACCAATGTGGCTATTGCTAGAACTTTCCTATCAAGCATGGCAGCCACTAGCCTCCGTGACCACTGCTAGAACTTCTCCATCCAACATACTAGCCACCAATAACCACTGCTAGCACTTCTCTATCCAGCATGGTAGCCACCAATAACCACCGCTAGAACATCTCTTCCCATATGCTGGCCACTAGCCAAAGGTGACCACAGTTAGAATCCCTGTCCAAGACGATAGCCACTGGTCACTAAGATTAGAACTATAACCAATATGGGTTAATATGTGCTGTTGGGATAGAAAAACACACTGATTTCAAAGACTTTGTATAGGAAATAGAACACAGCTTGCAGATAATTTATATATTGACTGTGTATTTAAAATGGTCACATTTTAATATATAGAGTTAAATAGATGCTATCAAAATTAATTTTATCTTCTAATTATTTTGCTTCGATAAAACACACACAAAATTGAGCCTCCTACCCACTGTTTTATATAGTGTTTGGTTTTAACATACTTGCTTGTATTCTCTGATATACATTTTCTGTCCTTCTCGGAGAGACCAGCAAGCTACTGAGAGTATCCCGCCCACACAGAAGAGCCTGGCAAGCTTCCCGTGGCATATTCGATATGCCAAAAACAGTAACAATAACAGGTCTCATTTCCTTGACCCTGAAAGAGCCTCCAGTCATTGAGAAAGATGAGTAAGGAGAGGCTGCTAAAATCTCAGGGCTGGGATGAATGGAGACATTACTGGTGCCCGCTCGAGCAAGTCGATGAACAACAAGATGACAGTGATGCAGTGATACCCACTGTTAAGTGAGGGCTCAGTGGTGTTAAGGATAGGCACTCACATGATATGAATCTCACTTCCAGAACTTTCTCTGTCTTGCAAATCTGAAACTCTATACCCATTCAGTAACATCTCCCCTTTCCTGCCCTCCAAGCCCACTCCTTAGCAACCACCATCCCACTTTCTGTTGCTAAGACTTTGACTTTAGATACCACATGTAGATACCTCTTTTAATTAGCATTGTTCAGGAGTTGTTTTTCTGTGACTGGCTCATTTCAATTAGCATAAAGTCCCCCATTCTTAACCATGTCGTGGCTCATGGGACAGGAATCCCTTCCTTTGACGATAAGAAAACTTAAGTCTTTCTTTTCGACATATTTCTGTTGGACGGTGCTAATCTAGAACCAAGGATTCCTAACACCCTCAGTTCCATTCCTGCCTTAGAACAATGAACTTGTAACAAACCCTGAAGTGAAATTTGTAGATAACATAACTCATCTATATGTGTAACTAAAAACATCATTGTAATATGAAAGATAAATTATGTGTTTTTATAGAAAAGAGCCATTTTATTTGTTTCTTTTTTGTTTTTTGTTGGGGGTGGGGACACAGCCAGCTGTGCTCAGGGCTTGCTCCTGGCTCACCACGGAGAGATCACCCCTGGCAGGGCTCCGGGAACCATATGCGGTGCTGGAGATCAAGTCTGCTTACAAGTTAAGTGCTCTATCCACCATACTACTGCTCCAACCCAAAATAAGTACTTTATGATTAGACTTGAATACTTATGGATGGACTGGACTGATAGCACAGTGGGTAAAGGCATTTGCCTTGTATGCGGCCGACCCGAATTCGATTCCTCCATCCCTCTTGGAGAGCCCAGCAAGCTACCGAGAGTATTCCGCCTGCACAGCAAGCCTGGCAAGCTACCTGTGGTGTATTCAATAAGCCAAAAACAGTAACAAGTCTCACAATGGAGATGTTACTGGTGCCCGCTCGAGCAAGTCGGTGAACAACAGGATGACAGTGCTACAGTGCACTGTCAGTGCTACGGATGAAATAATCAGATACTTGAGAGTAAGGGCGGAAGCGTGGTGGTGCGTGGTCTGAGCTAGGGGGTCTCATTCCCCGCTGGGCTGCCGCCCTCCTTGGGCTGCTACAATGAATCTCAGCGTCGACTACCTCCGAGAGAAGCTGCAGCGGGACCTGGAGGCCGACCACGTGGAAGTGGAGGACACGACTCGGGACCGTTGTGCGGCCAGCTTCCGAGTCCTTGTAGTGTCGTCCAAGTTCGAGGGAACTCTGAAGCCCCTGCTTCAGAGACACCGGCTCGTTAACAACTGCCTCTCGGAAGAGCTCCAGCATATCCATGCCTTTGGGCAGAAAACCCTCACCCCGGAGCAGTGGGCCCATGAGAAGCAGAAATAAGCGACTAGGACCTGCAGGCCCTGGACTTGCGGAATCTGGGCCCGATTCGGCCAGTGTTGGGGGAACATGGGCCCCAGGGCCTGGCTGCTCCCTGCCCCCCTCACTGTAGAGTGTTTCATGGTCTACCAGCTCCAAGTCACAGAAAGATCTGTGTGCCCCCCGCTGTGATGTGACTGGTCTGGGCCAGGCCTCCACCTCCAGGGGGCGAGCTGCTGGTGCTTTCCTGAGTGTCATGCCCTGTGGTACTTCATGCCTGTCCCCACCTCCCCCCCAGCACTTCCCTGATGGCCCCCACAACAATAAAAAAAAAAAAGGAAAAAAAAAAAGAAATAATCAGATACTTGAACACACAGGAATTTACACAGAATGGTTTAATTATCAATGCAGAATAATCCAAACTCTAAGAAAGATGTTGCCTCCAGACACGTGATTTTTCTGAAATGAGACAACTCAAATCAAGTTTCAGTGGAACAACGGCCATTTTCTACTTGTATGGCTATATTTTTCTGAAACTGAGTGTGACTTGAAATGAATATGCACACATTTGTGTGTGTGTGTGTGTGTGTGTGTGTGTGTGTGTGTGTGTGTGTGTTTGCATATTAGTGAGATTCTCAGCTCAGGGAACTACAGATGTTTCCTCTAACGTCTGCTCAATGGGACATTGAGGGGAGTAGATGAGGAGTGATTTTCCAGCAGACACAACCCTCCCTGCCTTGAAGAACATCTGGTCTCCCTCTGTCCTGTGTGTCTGTGAAGACTGGGATCCCCGTTAGTCAGGGGGACAGTCACAAACATCCCACCTACTGACCAAAGTCAGCAGAGGCCCGTGGAGAGGAACAGTTCTGGATTGTAAGGGATCCATTATGGTGGGCCCACTGGTCTCTGTGGTCCCTGGGTGGTCCCTGAAGCACACAGCCATGATCCACTCACCCGGACTGACTGCCCACCCCCCACGGGGAGAAGCCTCGCCCACAACTTCCCCATACCTTGAACTGCAGGACTCATCCTTCTCCTCCTTTTTGCTTTTTTATTTATTGAATCACGTGAGATACAGTTACAAGCTTTCATGTTTGAATTACAATCACACAATAATCAAACACCCATCCTCCACCAGTGCAGTCTCCACCACCAATCTCCCCTTCTCCTCCCCCTGACCCCACCCATCCTGAGTTTCTCAGACCCGCAACCTCCTTTGCTTTCCCTGCAGCCCCACTCTGGACCCTCAACCCTCGGGGCCCCAGTCCCGGCCAGGCCTCACAGCCCGCACCAGGCTCTCTTCTGCCCCGCGTGGCCTCCGGTGTTGGCGAACTGCTCTCCCGACTCCCTCTGACAGCTCTCGCTCCCACCCTGGCCTCTCTCTGGCCTCTCCCCAAGCGCCACTCCTTGAGCTCTAGGTGGGGAGTCAGCCTCTGCTCCTCTTCCGCCCCCCTTTACCCGAGGGCCACCCTGCCCCTGCAATGCTGTCATAAGGAACACAGGAGAGCATGCATGCTCGAAAGGCACCCAATGTGAGCACGCATCAGAGGGACAAGCAAGAAAACATGGCTTCCCAGCAGGCGTTCTTCCCGTTCCCTTTCTCCAGGCCCGAGTCTGACGTCTGGGAGCATGGCACGTCATCCTGGCCAGGCAGCTGTCCCAGAGCAGAGGGGAAGTCAGATGCCAGAGAGAAAGAAGGAAGGAAGAAGAAGGGACACGAGACACTGCAGTTGGGGGTGACAGCAGGCCAGGGGGCCAACGTCAGGGTTCTGGGTGTCTGGAAAGGGGAACATGCTGACGAGGGGTGAATCCCAGGGGTCTCGGGGTCACGGGTCCAGCCAGCCTCAGCCGCAGTCTCTCAGTACACACTCAGCTGACACTGACCACACTTCCCTTCGCAGGAGTGGATGCCAGCCCAGGGCAGGGGGTGGAGGGGGGCTGTGCTTTCACCGTCCGGCCTAGACTGCTGTACCCAGAACCCTGAGTTTTGTTTGGGGGCCACAGCCTGTGATCTCAAGGGCTACTTCTGGCTCTGCACTCAGGAATTACTCCTGGTGGTGCTTGGGGGACCCTATGGTATGCCGGGGGTCAAACCCGGGGTAGCTGTGTGCAAAGCAAGTGTTCTACCGTCGTACTATTGCTCCAGCCCCGACCCTGGATCCATTTTCTCTGGGGGGTTTCTTGCTCTGCATCAGGAAGTTCTCTCAGGGGCGTGCCTGATGCATTTCTCACCTGCACTGTTTTTGTTGCCTGGGGGAAATGAAGCCCCTCCCACTGGCTCCCAGCTCTAGGACACAGCAATGCAGAGTGATGCGCAAGAAAATGCCGCAAACCAAAAGGAGAGAAAGAGAAAAAATGGAATACCCTGCCACAGAGGCAGAGGCGGGGTGGGGTGGGGTGGGGGACAGGATTGGAGGGTGGGAGGGATACTGGGTTCATTGGTGGTGGAGAATGGACACTGGTGGAGGGATGGGTTCTCGAACATTGTATGAGGAAAACAGGAGCATGAAGATGAGTAAACTTGTAACTGTACCCTCACGGTGACTCACTAACTTAAAAAATAAATAAAATAAAATAAATAAATAAAAATTAAAAAAATTAAAATTAAAAAAATGCCTCATGAACAGAACCTAAGGATAAATGTTAGTGATCTCATTTCAGCATGCAGGCATTAGAGGGGCCATGAGCATTTGAAAGGATCTCGGTGAGGGCCCTGTAGGGCAGAAGAGGTGGCCTGTCCCCTGGACCAAGCAGGTTTAACACTCAGGCTGGGAACGTCATTAGAATGCACATGGATGGATTATGCCACAAATGATCAAGGAGAGATGAGAATTAGGGTGGTATGGTCTCTAGCTAAGGAGTTGGAGACTGCCTCAGAATGCCTCATGGCACCCAGAGACAAGTGAAGAGAAAAGTGTTAGGACATGAAAACCCAAACTTCATTCGGTCTGTTCCCCTAAAAAAGAAATTCAAACAACAAAGAAATCTTCCTCAAAGTTGTCTCTGTAGAAGAGAGAACCTACTTGAAACCAAGATCAACCTTTCTGGGCTTCAAGATCATTTAGTCTTTGCATCTACAACTTCAGCAGCTTCTTTATTTCTCAGAACAAAGGCTTGTTAAAAAAAAAAAAAAGAAAGAAAAAGTCTCTAAAAGTTTCCTTGGACATCAAAATAGTTCTTCGGAGGAAATGCTTTGATGAGTTAAGTGTAAATGAGTGAGAAACACATGGGTTAGATTTCGCGTAGACTACACATGGATTTAAGAATTAAGAGAGAAAATCTCCCTGGAAAACATGGCTTGGATTTGGATTCTGCCAACTCCACAAATGCTGATTAGGTTGAAAAAAAAAAAACAAAACCACCATGGATCTTCTTGGTGTCTCCACTGCTGTCTTCAGCCCTGGGCTTCAACAGCTGCTGTCTTTGAAGGAAACTGCCAGGCAACTACGACCAAGGAAGAAATTTGCAGAGGACTAGGCTTTCAGGACCCATTTTTTTCTGAAACAGAGTCCTTTCCCAGCCAACTGATTTAAATGCATTTGCCAGAAATATCTCTCTGTGGGCTGCAACAGCTCGAGAGCCAGGAGGAAGTGGGTCCCCATGAGCTGAAGAACCCACTTCTGTGGTTGCAATCCCATTTCTCAACGATCTCCTCTGGCCATCAGGGTGCGGGTGGGTGGCTGATGGTGCCCTGTGCCTACGTCACGAGCTGAACACGAGGGGGTATGCTTTACTAAGTCAGCATATGCTCTCCTAAGATCCTGTGTAGATGCAGGATCCACGGAGATTAGGGAAGTCAAGGCAATCGGCCTTGTGGAAGTTGCTCTTTAAATGTTGGCTCTGTCGGAAAGATCGGGTCCTGATGCCGCTGTGGGTGAGTCTGGCCTGCCACACAGCCCTGCAGTGGGCCTGCTTGTAAGGAGCAGACGGCCCCTTCCCTGGCCACCAACCCAAGCAGACAAACCTCCTCCCAGGGCACAGGGGCTGGATGGGGATCTGACCAAGGCTTCTCTGACAACAGTTCCCCCAAGTGCCGGGGAGCCCTTATCAATGGAGAGGGAATGATGGGGACAGCACCCAGGAAACAGAAGTGGCAGTCTACACACTCCTCCCAGCAGAAGCCTCTCAGTGTGTGTGAGAGGTTGGACAATCAAGCACTAAAGCGGTTTTGTCTATTCACAGATCGGCCTGACTATCATCTCAGCTGAAGTTAGGTCTTCATCACCTCAGAGAATCACCCCCTGGGCTGGAGAGGGCGTCTTGCCTGGTGTGTGCTCGATCCGGGCTCAGTCCCTGACGCTGTTATGATCCCCGGTGAAACCTGAGCACAGGGCCAGGAGTTAGGCCTGAGCACCACTGGGTGTAGCCCAACCCCTCTCCCCAAACAGAGTCTTTTCACCCCTACAGTCCCCCAGTGTCCCCTTCCCACTAGGGAAACCCTGAATCTACTTCCCTTCTCTACGGAGTTTCCTGTTCTGGACTTTTCTACGAAAGGAATCATGCTGGAAGCCTCTTGTGATTGGGACCTCTTGCTGAACAGAATGTTTTCAAAGTTTCAACCACACTGTGACTTGGAACCGTCCTTCTTGTGGCTGGGTGCCACGCCACTGTATGGAGAGATCACATTTTGTTTGTCTCTGCCCAGCTGACGAACATTTGTTGGGCCGTTTTCTCCTGGCTATTGGGAATAATTCTGATGTGAGTGCTCTCAGAAACAATGGAACCACACTGCGGATTATTCCTTCTCGCAAAGGAAGGAAATCCTGATGCATGTCACCATATGGCTAATCCTAGAAAACATTATGCCACTGCTAATAAACTGGTTCCCAAGCATGAATACTGCGATTCCTTATGTGGGGTTGGGGGAGTGTCTAAAGTAGCTGAATTCATAGAAATAGGAACAGGGGAGGGTACCTGCCTTGCACACAGACGACCTGAGCTCAGCTCTCAGTATCCCACTTAGTCCCCTGAACACTACCAGGTGCAATTTCTGAGCACAGAGCCAGGCGTAACCCCTGAGCATCACTGGGTGTGGCCCCCAAACCAGGAAAAAAACAAAAGAAACAGGAATACAGGCCATATTGGGGAGCTGGGGGGCAAGGGGAATTGTTTGGTGAGAGTTTTAGGTCTGCAATATGAACAGGGTTTGATGATTTTTCACACAACAGTGTGATGTACTAACACTGTCGCATCACACCTCAGAGTGGCTATGATGGTAAGCTGTGACATGGGTTTTTAACCACAATTAAAATTTTTATTAACAGCCTCTAAGTTTCATTATTCTTCCCTCCTTTTTCCCTGGGGATGTATCTCTAAGTCTAGACCATATCTCATGCAAAGCCAGTTGCTTGCCTAGAGGCTGACCTGGCCTAAGATGTATATCAGGGCATAACTCTGAACACTCACTGTTGTTTAAGGCACTAGGAGACAAAGGGACATTTCTAAGTGGCCACAGCTGGTGGCTAGCTTGATGCCCAACCTGGGCTGACTGTACTCCAGCTGGTCCCCAGACAACATTTCAGACCAGCTCTGGTTTGGTCATAGAGATTATTCTCCTGATCAAGGCTAAACTTTATTCAACGTCACCCACCTCACTGTCTCCGTTTCTGCACATATTCAGTTAATTTCTGGTTTCCCCCAACATGAATGATACTAACATTAAAATCACTAACTTAAGTGGGCTGTGGGGCATGATATCCAAGAACATTACTGAGGAGAAAATATTCTGAAACAAGTATATGCAGGAAGAACCAGTCCATCTCTGCACCTTGCACTCTGCAGTCAGAACCCCGCTAGGCAGGTATTAAGTAGTTTCAATTCACTGTGATAGCAACTAAAAGCACACATATGGACATCGGTATATACACTTCCTCATTTGGAAGGATTTAAAACACCCTGTTCCCAGTGTCCCAGTGCTATTACTGCTCTCTCTGTCTCTCACTGTCTCACTCTGTCTCTCTCTGTCTCTACCTCTCTGATTCTCTCTCTCTGTCTCTCTCTCTCTCTCTTCTCTCCCTCTCTCCCCACCTTCCAAAGGAGGAAGAAGAAGCCTCGAAAGTGAGGTGCCCAAAATCACAGCTCAGGGAGTAGAGTCAAAAGGTCAACCTGTGGTCTGGGAGGATTGGTCAATGGTTGGAAGTAACCACAAGTGTTTGGGTGGCGGTGGGGGGATAGGTAAGATAGAGAAGGGACCAGAATGACAATAATCATTGGAAATGATGACTCTGGACAAGAACTGAGTGTTAGAAGTAGGTAAAGGGGTATACCAGATAATCTTTCAGTATCTCTACTGCAGACTACAATGCCCAGAGGGAGGGGGGGGGAGAGAGAGAGAGGAAGAAGAATAAAGAGAGGGAGAATGAGAAAGAGAGAAGAAAAGTGCTTGCCATAGAGACAGGCAGGGGGTGGGGGTGATGGGAGGGAAACTGGGGACACTGGTGCTGGGAAACATACATTGGTAGAGGGATGGGTGTGTGGGAACACTGTATGACTGAAACCTAATTATGCGCAACTTTGTAAAGATATATCTCACAGTGAATCAATAATACAGTCTTAAAAATAAAATGAAATTTAAAAATTTTTACAAAATCAACCTGTGTCCAGAGTATGATGTGTAGTCACAGACACAATGACACCTCCTGTTAGTCACGCAACACCATTTCATGTCCACAGAGGCCAAGTCATAGGGAGATTTACTAAAATTCCAGAACAGGAAAGAATTCACCTATTGGCTTCAGTTTATCCCTAGGATCTGCAGCCAAGTAGATGGCCTTCCTCATTGCAGTGATGCCCTGTCTGCATGTGGAGAGGGCAAAGACACTTCCCATGCTCTATGCCCCTTAGAATAACCCCAGTAATAGGACTATGATTTCTTATCTGTGGACCCCAAGCCAAAGAAATGTTAAGAAACATGTCTAGTGATCATTATTTTATCATTTCCTTTGATAAGGATGGAAGAGGGTCCAGCCTGCAACACATATATAGTTAAGGCATTGCTACCTACTTTATCACATCTAACCTTTTGCCAACCTTATCTTGTAAACAGGAGCACTGGATCACTAGCCCTGGATCACTAGCAGAGCCAGCTAGAACTTGGAGCTCCACCTGTAGTCCCTATAACATGCCAGGGTAAGTGCGGGGTGTGGTAAAGTATTCATCCAGCCACATCAACAAAGGGAAACAGACATCCAGGAACAGTTTAGGACTACTCGGAGCTCTCTAAACTGTCCAAGGGTGATTTCAGAGAAATACTCTTCTTGATGTTTATTGAACAGGTAGGATAACTGGAAGGGCAAATCAATACACTCAAAGAAAGTTTGATGGAAAAGCGGAAGAACTCATTCAAGCAAAAAAAGAGCACAGTGGCAAGACTCGGCAGCCAAATGGAAGAAGGCAAAAATGAAGTCCATGCGAGGCTGGAGAGAAAGCACAGTGGGTAGGGCGTTTGCCTGGCACACAGTCAACCCGGGTTCGATTCCCAGCGTCCCATATGGTCCCCTGAATTACTCCCACCGCCGGGAGTAATTCCTGAGTGCATGAGCCAGGAGTAACCCTGTGCATCGCCGGGTGTGACCCAAAAAAGCAAAAAACAAAACAAAACAAAAATGAAGTCCGTAGTCTTGAAGACAAGATACGTTATATATTCACTAAAATAAAGATAATAAAGACATTTATTAATGAAGAAAATTGAAGGTCTATATTTGACAACATCAAGAGGAGAAACTTCCATATCCTAGGAATTCTTGGAGAGGAAAAAGAGAAATGGACAAACCCTGTATTCTGATCCAGGATAACTAATGAATTACAGACAAAATAATCCAAACAGAATAATACCAAGACACTTTAAAATAAAAATGGCAAGAAACCAAAAGAGAGAGTACTTAAAGCAGCAAGAGAGAGGCAGAGTCACACGTGAACGAATCATAAGATTCCCATCAAATGAAAGTCTATAAGCAAAAAAGGAATGGGTACAGTCAAAATACCGGATTAACCAGAACCTTTGCCTCACAAAATTATCACTCAAATTTGAGAGAGCAATAAAAATATCCTCAAAAAATGTCAGCTGAGGCATTTGTTGCCTCTGAGTTGGCTTTATTATCCAACAGAATAGCCTTCCACAAAAGCAAGAAGTCATCTGGAAGATTAAGGACTTATAAAGTCATAAAGACTCATAAAACTGGGATAGAGAGTACACAGGGGACTTACAGGATGAGTTCAAGACTTACGTTAATTAAAATTTGAATCTAAGCACAACGCTTCATCTGCAATCTGCAAAGTAACTTAAAAAGGAAAACAGGAAAGTAACAGGAAGAGTCGAACAGAAGCAAATCATGTAGTTCTGGATCAAAACACATGTAGGAAAGAATGAGAGCAAGCCAAATGAGCAATACCAAATGGCAAGATGCCCCAAATATCCATCAAAAAATGGCAACAGATTCTTCCAAATCAATCATTTCTATAAATATAAGTGAGCAGAACTCTCCTATAAAAAGGCATGGAGTTGCTGGATGACTCAGTAAACAAAATCCAACTTTCTGCTACTTACAAGAGACACAGTCGAACTCTTGTAATGAGCAAAACGTTAGAGTGAAATGTTCAGAAAAAATCTAGCATGTATAACAATGGTAGGCTTTGGGAAAAAAACAGCAATGTTGAAAAAAAGAAGACAGAAGACATTGAATTCCGGGGCTTTAAATCATACTATAAAAGAATAGTAATACAAACTGTGTGGCATTGGAACAAAGGCAGACTTTCAGACCAATGGCATAGAATTGTGCACCCAATGATGAACTCTCAAGGCTATGAAGTTAATCTATGACAAGGGAGTTGGTACACGAAATTAGCATGAAAAGTCTCTTCAGCAAATAGTGTTCAGAACACTAGTCTTTTTAAAAAAACTGGAGCTGTGTCTTACACTATTCACAAAAGTTAATTCAGAGTGGATTAAAAAAGAACTTGAGGTTAGACCTGAATCCGTGGTGTACATCCAGGGAAACAAAGGTGGAACCCTCCAGAACTTTCCAAAAGGAACTCATCAGAGACATCTTGAATGATTTGATTCCATTAGCAAAACAACCAAACCAAAAATAAGCTACTAGGACTACATAAAACCAAAAGGTTTATTTCAAGGGCAAAAGAAATGGGATAAAATTGAAAAAAAATCACCCTAATGAATGGAGAAAATTAACACCATAAATCAGATAAAGGATAAATTAATAAGCTATCTGAAACACAAAGTTTAACACCAACACCATCCAAAAATGGGGAGAGAAGAGCAGATACTTCCTTGAAGAGGACATGTGGAAAGCCAATAGGCAAGTGAAAAAATAAAAAAGTTCATCATCACTTATCAGGGAAATGCAAATCAAAAACACAACGAGGCAGACTTGAGGGGTGGCTGGGAAAAATTGGGAAGAACAGTGGTGAGAAGGTGCCGTGGTGGGATTGGAGTTGGAATATTGAATGCAATAATCATCATGAACAATTTCTTTTAAAAATTGTTTTAAAAGAATAACAGTGCCATAGCGCCTCATGCCAGTCGGACTGGTATAGATGACAAAGACTGGAAACGCATTGTATCGGGGTGCCGCCGTGACAACACAGCCCTCGTTTGCTGTTGGTGGGAATGTCATCTGGTGGAGGCTTTATGGAAAACCACCTGGAGATTTCTCCCAAAATTAAGAGTAGCGTGGCCTTTGGATCCAGCCATGCCCGCTCTTGGCGTTTACTCTAAGAACCCTCGTGTTCTGAGCTGCTTCCTAAGCGACCTCTGACTGCCTGGTTTCTACCTGCAAATTCGTCCTTCACTTCCTTTGCCAGAGCTGGACAAGCTCTCACTCCCAGTCTCTGCAGACTGACACGTGGCTCCCTTCCTTCCCCCGCACACACGCAGTGACATGCCCTGCTCTCTCCACGGAGCATCCGGGAGGCCCGTAAATGTCGGCAGGACTCTGCAGTGCCAGGTGTGGGGGCTCGAGTCCACACCCCTCTCCTCTCTGAATCAACAGCCCAGCGGGAAAGACCACGCTGACCTGGAGTGATGGTGCGGGGGGAGCCAGGAGGGCACAGAAGGGGTAACTCAGGTGAAGAGCAACGAGCATTTCCCGCAGGATGTGTCGTTGGGGCGACATCGCCAAACGAGACTCGTTTCTCCCAAACCCTGGGCACCATTTCTGTTTTTTTCTTGCCTTCTCTGTGACTTTCAAAAGCTCTCCCCACTTTCCCGAGATACCTGACCCCATCCCAACCCCCCAAGCCTTATCCACTCCTGCCAGGCTGCTTAAACGGCACGCGTGCCACTTCTGGATGCATCCTGGGCGCTGAGCACTCTTGTTCCATGCCTTCCCTTTAAATGGGTGGGGGGGGGAAGAGGCTCTGGGAGCCCCACCAGGAGGGACAGCGGCAAGCTTGGTGAAGAAGACGGGATCCCCACTGCAAGAGCAACAACCTGCATGCCTCCTTCTCGAAACTGGGATTGAGGGGAGTGCGGTGCAGAAGGGATGGAGTGGGACCCCGACTTTGCCTAGACCCTGGCTGTAGCGAATGTAACAGGCCATGCTAGCACTTCACTGCCCTGGGCCAGGGTTCTTTCCTACCCTTTTTTATTAGGGGGAGGGGGAGGGGGAGGTAGAGACAGGGGTGCTCAGGGACCACTCTCAGCTCTGTCCTCAGGGGTCACTCCCAGCGGTGTTCCTGGATTATCCAGAGCCAGAGACCAAATCTGCCTCTCCTACTTGCAAAGAACGCATCCAGCCCCTGAGCTATAGCTCCCACCGCCCCCCGTTTGTAAAAATGGGCGGGCACCACAACAAGGGGGTGCAAACATGCCTGGCTGGGGTGTCTGTGCATTTGGGGGGAGTGGGCTTGGCTGTGCCACACTTGGTGGCGTTCAGCGGCTCCTCCTGGCTCTGTGCTCGGGAACAACCCCTGGTGGAATCCGGAGCCTCGGGTGCTGGGGACAGAACCGGGTCCGCTGGAAGCAGCCACCTGCGTAGCCCAAGCGCTACCGCGCCACTCTTCAGATTGTCGTCCAATACGCAGAACCAACTTCAGACTGTTTGGTAATTCCACTTATTCCTGGGCAGGCCCTGCCGGAGTGCCGCCTGCTGTGGCCAGGCCACTCTACATTCACACCGCCAGAGCACCGGCGCCCACGTTCCACTCTGCCCCACCCAACACTTTTCTTTTCTTATATTTTTTGTTGCTGTTATAGTTGCGGGTTCACCAGGGGTTTGGGGAGCCACACAGTGCCAAGGGTGGAGCCCACTGCACGCATGTCCTCTACCACTTGGGTCAGCCCCCGTCATTCCGGCTGCAAGGGAGACCTTGGCGTCTCCAACTGTGAGTTTTGGGGGGTCGGTCATAGGCTGACCCTGGGTTCCCTCCTCCAGACACATCCTGGTCTCCTGAATATGCCCGTATGTGTGTGTGAACCCATGTGCTTAAGGGTGCCTGTGTGTTTGAGTGTGTGCCTACACATTTGAATATTACTTGGGTATGTGTATACACATGCGCATGTGCTCCTGTGTATCTGCATGTTTGAGTGTGTGCATGTGTTTATGTGTACGCACGTACACATGTATGCATGCAAGTACCTGAGTGTGCTCACGTGTGCTTGAGCGTATGCATGTTCCTGCATGGATGTGTGTTCCTGTGTGCATGCGTGTACCTTGGCGTATGCAGGCATGATGTGTGTGACCTGCTGCAGACAGGTCTCCCCCAGGCCACGGCCCGCTCCTGGACAATCTGCAAGTCTCCACTGGGCTGCAGAACTGCATCTGGGAGCAGCTGTGGGGCTGGGGGGGGGAAGAGATTGTCCCTTGGGCCGTGTCACCCCGGCAGCCACCCGCTGAGTCCCAGCTGCAGCGACCCAGGCGCTAAGCTCTTGTGGCAAAGCGGCTTGGCCTCTTCCTGAGTGAAGCCCTTTGGACCCTGCGAACCCCCGGCAGAAGTCCGGGGTCTCAGAGCCACGTGCTGGGAAGCAGTGGTGTTCCCCGTGGAGTGTCGGCCAAACCCCACAGCCGGGGTTGACCCCGAGAAGCACTGCAGTCCGCTTGGTCTGTCCTTGCTTATTTGGGGCCCTGTGGGGAGCAGATGCGGGCTGGCAGGGGCGGGGGGCTTTGCATTCCAAAGCACGGTCTGGGGAGAAGCAGCCAGGAAGGCGCCTACTGGGGGGTCGCCCACGGGAGGGGGTTGGTTCTCTCTTCTCATTAGCACCGTGCCAGGCCTGGCAGTGGGGGACCCTCCCTAGGTACCCCCAGACACAGCCCTGGCCTCCAGACCACCCGCTGCTCTGCAGAGAAGGCCCTGGGCGTGGGGGCGGAGCAGGAGCAGCAGCTGGGTGATTCTCCCGAGTGTCCGCGGACGCCGGCAGCAGAGAGCGTCCGTGGGGGTCAGGGCCGCTGGCCTCTCTTCAGCTCTGCTCTTGTGCGCTGGCAGGAGGTAACAGCGGTCCGAGGGCAGGAGGCAGAGGGGCCGGGTGGGGACATGGCGCCCCGTGGGGGAGCAGGCCGTGAACCACAGATAGGCTCCAGGCCGACACCGGCCTGGGGATGACTTTTGGGCACAGTGTCACCTGGCCAGCCCAGCAGGAACACCTCTACAGGACGATGGAGAGTGACAGGAGTCACGGCCAGTCAGACTGGCCCCTGCGCTGGGGTCACGTGATGCGGGGAGGCCAGCTGGGCTTCAGGCGTTGGCCAAAGCCCTCCGGGTTCCTGATTCCTGAGAACTGCCGCAGGCGGGAAGGGACCTACTTGGCACGAGGGGGTGGCGGGGGCTGTGGGTGTCATACTTGGCTGAGGTCGGCATCATGGGGGTCAAGCGGGACCACGGGGTGTCTCTGAAGCTCCAGCAGCCGAGGTGAGTTGCCTGAGCCCCGAGAGGCGGGTTCAGGGGGTGCTGACGGCACCCCAGCCCTGGGCCCGTTGTCTGCCCCGCGGGCACCAGGAGTCTCCTGGGACACCTGCCTTTCCTGTCCGCCATGCCCGGTGGTGCCCAGGGCTAACTGCTGGCTGGCCCGGGGACCACAGGTGGTGCCGGGTGCAAGGCGACGTGTACCTGCTGCACCGTTGCTCTGCTCACACACTTTTTTTTTAAAGCATAAAACATCAAGGAGGAAAGAAAAGATTCCAGAACGCCTGCAGTGCAGGTTCTACTCATGAGCCGGCCCCAGGTGGGAAATCACAGCCTTCCAGCTGTGCGGGTCCAGAGCTGCGCAGAGAATCCTCTGGCGGGACCCTTGGCCCCTTCCAAGGCATGCCTGAGGCACCGGGAGGAAGGAGCTTGGACCATGAGGCCTCAGACAGGGAAGCTGGACACAGAGACCCGGGATGCTGGTGCGAAGGGGAGTCGGGGGTCCCACATCACCCAGGGAGAAACAGAGCCGGAGATCCAGCCAAAACCAGGCGAGAAGGCCAGTCCAATGGGGAGGGCGCCAAAATGACCCTCTCAGAAGACCCTGTCTTCTCCACCCTCGGAGTTTACCCCAAAGAGCTCTGGTTCCCTGCACCCCCACCCCAAACACACACACACACACATACACACATATATACACACACAGAGACACATATAAGTCCATACACGCGCACACCGACACATATGTACATACATACACATACAGACACACGCATACATACCTACACATGCACAGACACATACATATACACAGACACACATATATACATACACAAACACATATATACATACACACAAATATGTATACATACACACATACAAACATATACACATACATTCACAAAGACACATGCACACAGACACACCTACACACACGCACACATACATACACACACCTACACACATACATACATGCATGCATACACACATATACAGACACATGCAGACATACACACGCACACACCCTCACATATACATACACACATGCATACACACATGTACACAGACACATGCACAGGCACACACCTTACATATACATATGTATACACACATGTACACACATGCACACACATACATACACACGCCTACACACAAACACACATGCATACACATACACAGACACATGCACAGGCACATACACCTTACACACATGCATACACACATGTACACACATGCACACACATACATATACACGCCTACACACAAACACACATGCATACACAGACACACACAGACACACACACCGAGCATCCTACCCGCAGATGCTTCCAGCAGCTGTAGCCAGTGTTTCCCAGCCTGGGAGGAGCCTGACGTCTGGTAGCAGATGCACGGGTAGTAGGTGACTTGGACAGGGGTCCGGAGAGGTGGTACAGTGGGGAGGGCATCTGCCTTGCACAAGTCCAACCTGGGTTTGATGCCCAGCACCCCACAGGGTCACCCGAGCCCCACCAGGAGTGATTCCTGAGCGCAGAGCCAGGAGTCAGCCCTGAGCACTGCCGGGTGGAACCCAAGAACAGAAACAAAAGAACTGTCGCTCCTGTCACCTGAGGTGCCGTCGGATAGGATGACGCTCACCCAGGCTGGGCACCGGAGCCCTAGGGGGACGGGGTGGGGCCACTACGGGCTGCTTCTTACAGAGGTACACAGGCACCCAAAGCTGTAAGGGGGGGCAGGAAGGCTGAGGCAGCGCCCAGCCTGGGGCCTGATGCTCCCCAGGGTGTGAGTCCTTAACTTCCCAGGCTTCCCATCTCTCGCCCGCAAACCAGGGGGCCCACCTACGAGGAAAGAGGTCGGACACGAAGGGGGAGGAGGGGGAGAGGGGTGGCAGGTAGCAGGCTGGGGTGGGGGCGAGGGGTGGGGAGTGGGGCTGCCATGTGGTCAGCATAAGTGAGGGGCAGTTTTTCCTATACATTATTTTGCCAAGTAAGGCAAGAACCGTTGCTTGCCATTGGCGTTCGAATCCCCGCCGAGGGGTGACGTCAGCTCGCTAAATACAAAGATGCTTATTTGGGAAACCAAAGTACGTGCCCCGCTCCCAGCCCAGCAGATGTTGAAGGACTTGCTTCAACAAGAGGCAGCTAATCTGCTGCACAAGTTGCCTGAAGCATCAAAGGTTGTGGCCAGAGCGACAGTACAGCAAGCCGGGGGCTGGCCTGGCACGCGGCTGACCCGGGTTCGATCCCCGGCATCCTATAGGGACCCTAAGCACCACCAGAAGGGATCCCTAAGCACAGAGTCAGGAATCAGCCCTGAGCATCGCCGGGTGGGACCCAAGAGCAAAACCAGAAGAATTGACCCCTCAGCCCCCAGCACCACCACACGGCCCGGCCATGATCACCCTCTCCAGGCCCCCGGGAGCTGGCACACGTCCAAGTGCAGGCCTGGTCCTGGCCTGTCAGCCGAGCCCCACTACAATGCCATTATCTGCAGTAGTGCTCACCCGGCCGAGCACTGCACAAGGAGCCGAACCCCTCGGGGGACAGCAGAGGCGCTGACCCTGCTGTCCCAGAGCCAGGAGAGGCCAGGGGGGTGGGTGGCGGCGGGCGCGGCCTCTCGGCCTGTCCTTTGCCTCTGGTGAGACCCGAGTGTGCGTACCTCGGCCCGAGGAGACAGAATGTTGGGCCCGAGAGGCCCCTGACTGAATCCAGTTGACGAAGGCTTATAACTCGACTTAGAAAAGGCCGAGGGGGACAGACACACGGACAGGTGGGACAGGCTCCCCTGTGCAGAGATGCCACAGCAGAAGCCTGAGCTTCCTCCCGACCAGACAGGAAGGCGCTGGGAGGACGGAGCAGCCAGGCGGCCCCGGCCTGTCCTCCGCAGCCCCCCGTCCACTCCCCGGGGAGCCTGTGAACACCTCCTGACGAGAGCAGGTCCTCGAGCTCGGAAAGACCCGTCCTACTGGCCAGGGCGTCCACACCCAGCAGCTGAACAGAAGCAGCACAGGGAGGGGCCCGAGCTCGGGTTTGGGGGGAGGGGCCCGAGTCCTCCCGGACTGTTGGGGGCTGTGCCCACTCCCCCATGCCCTTCAGGGTCTGGCTGCTCCCAAGGTCAGGCCGAGCCTGGCGAGTGGTGAATCAAATGTGGATCAAATGAAGGCAGGAGGGCAGGGGTGTGGGGTACAGGAGGGCAGGGGTGTGGGGTGCAGGGGGCAGGGTGTGGGGTGCAGGACAGGGGTGTGGGGTACAGGAGGGCAGGGGTGTGAGGTGTAGGAGGGCAGGGTTATGGAGGTGCAGGAGGGCTGGGAGTGCAGCGGGCAGGGGTGTGGGGTGCAGGGGGCAGGGTGTGGGGTGTAGGGGCAGTGGTGTGGGGTACAGGAGGACAGGGTTATGGAGGTGCAGGGGTGTGGAGTACAGAGGGCAGGGGTGTGGGGTGCAGAGGGCAGGGTGTGGGGTGCAGGGGACAGGGGTGTGGGGTGCAGGGGGCAGGGTGTGGGGTGCAGGGGGCAGTGGTGTGGGGTACAGGAGGACAGGGTTATGGAGGTGCAGGGGTATGGAGTGCAGAGGACAGGGGTGTGGGGTGCAGAGGGAAGGGTGTGGGGTGCAGAGGGCAGGGGTGGGATGCAGGGATGGGGTGGAGGGAGGACCAGAGTGCAGGCTGCAGGGGTGCAGGCACAGATGAGCATGAGCGGCCCGCCCCGCACAGCCCCGGCAAGGAGGAGCTGCCCACACGTAGCTGGCGGGTGTTTGCTCAGCCCGCAGCCGTCCTGCACCCGGAGAAGCTGGGCTGAAAGAAGAGCCCTAAGGACCGGCGGGGTGGGCGGGTGGGCCTGGGGTCTGCAGGCCGGTGACCCGGGGCTCCCTGCAGCCTGGGGAAATGCAAACCCACAGACCCTACTTCGAGGCCCCCAGCACGGCCCGCCAGGCAGCTCGCAGGAGGGGAGGCTGCGGGACAAGCCTGACCCTGCCTGGCGGGGGATGGGGAAGGTCAAACACAGTCCAGGGAAACGACCCCCACAACTCCGCTGTATGTGTGTGTGTGGGGGGGGGTCTTGCTAGAAGAGAATGGGGGGAGGCTGGGGCGCTGATCCCGTCAGCAGAGTCCTGGTGTGTGTGTGGGGGGGCTGCCTGTCCCTTTATCCCTCCCCGTGAAGACAGACACCTCAAAGGCTCTGGCAGTGAGGCGTCAGGAAACGCCATCTCTCATCTCAGAAAAATACTGTCTCTCAGCGGGACGTTTCAATGGGGTGGGGGGACGAGAGCCATGTGCACGGCGGCGGGAGAGACCGCCCGGCCTTGCTGACCCCAGGAGCTCCGTGTTTAGAGTCCACATTCTTTCCCATACTCTGCTTTCCAGAAGCGAAGCCCGAGGTTTATGGCCGCGTCGGGCTGTAAATCAGACTCCAAGGGCAGGGCGGCCCTCCCGGCCTCAGCACGGCCGGAAAAGCCCACGGGCCTGCTGGGCAGTCAGGGGGCTGCAAGGCGTGCCAGACACGGCCCCGGCACATGACCAGGGCTCTCCTCGCACAGCAGGAGACTGGATGGCCAGAGGAGGGGGAGGAGACCTGGGCCCCCTGCAGGGTGGGGTCAGGAGACCCCTGTAGGGGTGGGGTGAGGGGGATCAGGATACTCTGCAGGAGTGTAGCAAGAGGGGTCAGGGTGCCTTGCAGGGGTGTAACGAGAGGGTCAGTGCACCCTGCAAGAGTGTAGTGAGAGGGGTCAGGGCACCCTGCAGGGGTGCAGAGAGAGGGGTCAGGGCACCCTGCAGGGGTGCAGAGAGAGGGGTCAAGGCACTCTGCAGGGGTGTAGTTGAGAGGAGCAAAACACCCTGCAGGGGTGCAGTGAGAAGGGTTAGGGCAGCCTGCAGGGGGTCAGGATCTCCTGCAGGGGTATTGTGAGAGGGGTCAAGGCACCCTGCAGGGATGTAGTGAGAGGAGCAAGACATACTGCAGGGGTGTAGTAAGAAGGGTCAGGGCACCCTGCAGGAGGTCAGGATCTCCTGTAGGGGTGAGGTGAGAGGGGTAAGGATACCGTGCAGGGGTATTGTGAGAGGGGTCAGGACACTCTGCAGAGGTGGGGTGGGGTGAGGGGCCCACACATCAGGCAGGGGTGGGGTGTGTCTCGGGGCTTCTGTCCTGGCATGGAAGTTCAACAGCCACGCCGGCCTGCGGCTAGTCGTGGGGACAGAATGGGGACCCCGAGACCCCGGTGCTGCCCCCCCCTGTGCTGTGGAAGCCACGTGTCAGCCCTACGGGAGCCGCACCCCTCTCCTGGTCGGGGTCTCCTGAGCTCCGGGGGGCTGCCCAAGCTCTCCCAGCCGCCCTGGGCTGGCCAGGCAGAAGCGCTGCAGGAGCGGGCGGGTTGGGCGCCCCGTGCCCCCAGACGTGCCCACGCCCCCTTTTGGTCCCGCAGAGTCCATGTCTCACTTGTCTTCCAGAGGCGAGTCTGCTCTGCTGCGGTGGGTCCTGCTGGGGGCCCCGCGATTCCTCCAAAGTAGGGGTGCTCCATAGGCACGGGGGCATCTGCCCTGGGGACCCCAGAGGGAAAGGCGTCCCGTACCGGGAGGGTCTCCTCAGTCTGAGCCCGCACGGGGCTCGGGCAGTTCTGACCCTGTAGCACGGGCAAAGGGCCTGGTGTCACTGCCCTTCGAGCACTGACACTGGAGGTGTGCCACTGCGCAGGGGCGCTATCCGCAGGGGGCGGGTGTACTGCGGCTGCTGGTAAGGGCTTGCCCGTGCAGGGGTGACGCCAGGGCGCGCTGGGGACACGCCGAGAGTGGCCACCACTGAGGGGTGGTGGGGACCGGCTGCTCTCACAGGCCCAAGGCTCGGCCCCTGTGGGACTCACAGCCCTGACGCCCCCAGATCCAGTCCCCACACTGGCGGCGCCTGCGGGCAGAGCAGGCGGGGAGCCCCCCTTGAGCCCCCGAAGACACAGACGTGCGAGCCCGGACACGCCTGCATCCCAGTGCCCGCCCGCCGCACGGGGACTCGGTCGGGGCGGCGAGGAGCCTCTAGCCAGGCTGGGGACCCCTCCCTGCCTAGGGGTCAGAGGGAGGACAGGGGGAGGGTCCCGTCCCCGACACCCCACGTGGTCCCCCCAGCCCCACTAGGAGGGAGCCCTGAGCATCACTAGGTGTGGCCCCAAGCATAAAGTATCCACGATGGGTCCTGCCAGCCCCCGTGCCCCCCCACCCCTGCAGAGGGTGTGGCAGGCGTTGGGGGAGGGGGCTGGGACCCCTAGGGGTCTGCCCCACATGCAGGGGTTTCGACGCTCTGCCCTCCGCCCTCCACCCGCCAGGGTCAGGATTCCCAAGGAGAGGGCTGGAGTGGGGGTGCTTGGGGACAGTCACTCAGCAGGGTGGGGGCCAGCGGCACCCACGGGGCGGGGAGGCGTGGCAGGGGCGGGGCCAAGGGCAGGCCTCGGGCAACTAGACCAGGGTCTGCTCTCCCCCCCTCCCCGCCAGGGCCGAGTCCACTCCCCTGGGATCTGGCTCCATCCCACAGGCCCAGCCTGGGTTCTCGGGGACAGGGGCAGGGGTCCTGGCTGGGCGGGCACTGAAGTCAGGCCCCAAATTCCGCCCCAGCTCTGACCCGAGGGCGCCCCCTGCTGGCCACAGGGAAGGGGAACAGATGTGCTACATGAGGGAGTTGGGGGTGCCAGTGGGACCCCACAGCCAGGATGGGGGGTGGAGGTTCAGGGTTCTGAGAAGCAAAACAGTCTCCCGCCAAAAAAAAAAAAAAAGAAAAAAGCCACACCAACAAAAAACACCCATGCAGGAACAGCTGGGAGTCGCAGGCAGCAGGGCAGCCCGTCCTGCGATTCCTCCGCAGAAACCGAGCATGCGCCTTGGGGCGGGGACGGGGTGGGGGGGCGAAGAAATGGGAAGCCCAGGGCCTGCAGGGGTGAGGTGGGGGGTTTGTGCTCGCCCTCTCCTCTGCTTTTTTCCAGCCATATTCCAGGTGGCCCACCCCGCAGAGCTCCCAACTCAGCTTCGGACCCCTGCTCTCTGCCCCCACCCGCGGCAGCAAGGGATGGGGGCAGGGGAGACCATGCAGATGGGTGGGCCTGGTGGGGGGGGTCGAGATTTTATTTCAAACAGGGAGGAGCCATTGGAGGCGACGGGCAGGGTCGAGTCCAAGAACATGGCACAGAACGAAGGGGACAGCAGGGAGGCTCACCAGCAGCACCTTACGTGGGATGGAGACGTGGTCTGGGCATGGGGACGTGGCCCTACCCCGGGGCGGGGGTGAGGGTGGGAGGGGCCTTCCTCAGCGGCAGTCCCCCACACCGGAGCGGCCCGTGGGGATCACAAAGGCTCCCCCACCTTTTTCTTCTTGTTCCTCTTCCTGGAGAAGATGGAGGGGGGAGGGACCCCCCAAGTCCCCAAGTCCGCGTCAGCCGTGGCTCCAGAGGCTTTTAAGCATCCAAACTCAGACACGAGGCAGGACGACAAGGAGGGGCGAGGCGGGAGAGCCACTGACCGCCCGCTCGCTGGCTTACAGGGAAGGCGGGTTCATAGAAATGAAGGCCGGGGGGCCAGTCTGTTGGGGCGGGGGTTCTGGTTCAAGCTTGAAGGGGTCCCGGGGGTCCCCCGGCGTCCAGCCCCGCAGACCCCGGCCTTGGGGTGAGCCATGCCGGCCCCCGAGTAATGCGACAGTGACTCCGACAGTTGACCCCGGAGTCCCCGTGCCCCATCACTTCTTGCCCACGCCGCCGTTGGTGACTTTGGCCTTGGAGTGGCGGTTCCGGCGCCGGGAGGAGTGGCTCTCGCTGTTGCCGGAGTGCTTGGGAGGGCTGTCCTCCGAACCTGGCGAGAGGAAGCAGGAGGCACTGGGCTGGGCGCTGCTGACCGAGTGACTGGCCGTGCCGCAGGGACCAGGCCACACAGACGCTCCTTGCACGCCACCTGGTGGCTGTCTGGAGTGACGCAGGAGACCTGGGGGCTCTGAGGACCTGCTGGGCGAACCCCTGCACCCTTCTCTCTGGAAGGCAGGGGGGGACCATGCAGTGGGTGGGCCTGGTGGGGGGAGGGGATCCCATGCATCACACTTTGGGGGGGCTCAGAAAGTGCCCTCCATGGGGTTGGGAGGGGTCGGGGGCAGCGGACAGGGCCAGGAGGCACCAGGGGGCGGGGGCGTCGGGGAGGCTTGGGACTTGCGGGTTCTGAGCTGCCTCTGCCTGGGCAGGAGTGCGGGCTGGCAGGACCCAGGGCAGGTCCACGGGGACAGCAGGAGGGGGCAGGGCATCAAGTCCCCATGTTCCTGCTGTCTGTGGAAACAGGGCTGGCCGTCCAAGACCTGAGATTTTTCTTCTGGGGGATTCTGAAGCCACACCCGATGGTGCTGGGTGGGGAGCCAGGGCATGTGGGGGGGAGGGGTACCCCGCTTCATGCTACATGCGGCTGGGAATTCGGCAGTGCTGCCCTGCCCCCAGCCCCCCCCAACTCTCTTGCCCCATCTTTGTTCTGCTTTTCCTTTTATTTACTTTGGCTTTGGGGCCACCCCCAGCGATGCTCAGGGATCCCTCCTGGCTCTGCACTCAGGGATCACAGTTGGCGGTGCTCGGGGGGTCATCTGGGATGCCGGGGATAGAACCGGGCAAGGCCAGGGCCCTCCCCACTGTGCCATCGCCGCTGGCCGGGCCCCCGCCTTTCCTTAACTATGAACTTCCCCTCTTTCTCCGTCAGTGAGCTTAGCTTTAGCACAACTTCTATTCCTTTTGTTCTGTTTTGGGGCCACACCTGGCAGTACTCAAGGTTCACTCCTGGCGGTGCTAGAGGACCTGATGGGACGCCAGGGTCAAACCCAGGTTGGCCACGTGCGAGGCCAGCACCCTCCCCGCTGTGTTGTCACTTGGGGCCCCGGGGCTCTGCCCATGGAGAGGTGGCCCACAGGCCAAGGGCTGTTCTGAGGGGTGTCTGGGGAGTCCTCTGTCCCCTTCGTCAGGACCAAGAACACAGGCGGCCGGGAGCACGGCCGTCTCTGGGGCATGTTCATCTCGTCAGGAAGACTCGGCCCCCAGCTCCCCCCGCAGCTCACGGGAACCGGCCAGAAGCCCCCTCGGGGTCATCGGCTCACAAACCAAACTGCTTCTAAGGGAGGGTGGGGCTCAGCCCTGGAGGCGGCCGTGGCTGTGGGCACAGCGGGCCTTGCACGCTTGAGACCCTACACACCAGCCGGGGGTCTCACACGCTCCCCAAATGTCCCCTGCGGGAGGGGGCCACGCCCAGCCCATTACCTTTCGTCCCTTTCCGGTGCGGCCAGGAGATCTCGGGGCTGTAGGAGGCGTCCTCGCACTCGGAGTAGGTCTGGGGGAGAGGGCGCGGGTTACAGTGGTGCGGGGAGCCGACCAGCTCAGTGTCACATGGAGGCAGGACCCGGCGCGGGAGAACCAGCCCGAGCCCCTCCCCGGACCCCCGGGGAGGCCCGACGGAGCAGGAGCCCAGGAAGGCATCTGCAAGTGGACCCCAGGGGGCAGGCATCCTGCACATGGCTGGAGCTGTCCCCTCCGGGGGCCGTGCGAGGCGGGACAGGGCCCGGGAAGCCAGACACCCGCTGAGACAAGGCGTCAGACACTGAGCTGAGGGGCGCCAGGTGTGGGCGACAGACGTGGGAGTCTGGTCTCCAGAGCGCAAGCCGACACCACAGGCCCCTGGGCCAGGCTGCTGTGTGTGTCCGTTCGGGAGTGACCATGCTCGGGGGGAGCACTCTCCTGCGAGTGATCGTGCTTGGGGGAGCACTGTCCCAGGAGTGACCGTGCTGGGCATGAGCACTCTCCCGGGAGTGAGCGACGGCCATGCCTGGGGGTGAGCCCCCTCCCCGTGCCCTGGCCTCCCTCCGCACCTTCTCCCGGTGGCCGTAGTGCTCCGCGTACCACACCATGCCGTACAGACACAGGAAGGTGGTGAAGGCCTGCAGGGGAGAGACTGTCTGAGATGGGCCCACCTGGTGTTCCGGGGCCGGGGCCAGGAGAGGGGCCGTGCTGGCCGCCCGCCCCCCCACAGCACAATCACACGGGGTCAGCTTCTGGGGAAAAGCAGGTCCACGGGGAAGTTTCACGGGTCCCAGGGCAGGCGGGCCAGGGCCAAGTTCCTGGCAGAGCCCAGCAGCGCCCACCCCCTGCCCTGCCCAGGAAGCAGCCGGGAAGGTGGAGCTGGACCGGAAGGCCCAGGGCAGATCTGCTCCCCTCGGCGTGGCTGCCCGGTACCTGCATCACACCCGAGCGTGGCCGCTGCAAGAACCGAGTTAGGACCCGGGTCTGGTAAGCTGTGGAAGTTTCTGGGTGCCCAGGCTGGTCAGAGAAGGACAATGAGGTAGAGGGACAGGAAGGGAGACAGAGGGAAGGGCGGCGGACACGGGGACAGATGGAATGAGCGAAATGGATTGGTGGAAGGAGGGCTGGCCACATGGGGAATGGAGACACGGAAGGAAGGAAGGATGGATGGATAGATGGGAGATAGTGGGTAGGTGGGAGGGTGGGCGGATGGCTGTGCGGATGGATGGGTGGGTGGACGGGTAGGTAATTGGATGGATGGCTGTGTGGATGGACAGTTGGGTGGGTGGATGGCTGGATGGGTGGATGGCTGGATGGGTGGATGGGTGGATGGTAGATGAATGGGTGGATGGATGGATGGGTGGTGGGTGGGTCCCCAGGACTCATGACAGCTCCCCGGGCCTCTGGAAGCATAGCCCCTGGGCCCTGACCCTGAGTCGGCCTCTCTCGGAGCCTCTCCAGGAGCCCCTAACTCAGACACTCGTGCAGACCCGCCCGGTCCTCGCCCTACTGCAGGTTCCAGAGGCTTCTCGGGCCTAGATGGAGGAGGAGGTCGGGCCAGAGGGTCCCGTCAGGCGGGTCTGGAGGTGCAGGTCACGGGGCGGGCGGGGCGAGTGCAGGAGGCAGGGGCAGGCCGGCTCGCAGACCATGGGAGGAGCCTTCCGCCCCGTCCTCTCTGGGGTGACCGTCCACACGCGGCTCCGGAGCAGGACGTGGTGCCGGGCCACACTCACCACACAGAGCAGCCAGAGCACCACGTAGAGGATCTGGGTCTTGGAGAAGAGGTCCTGGCCGAACTTGATGCACACGATGGCCTCCAGGAAGCCGATGACCCTGAGGCGGCGGGACCGGGCAGGGCGTGGGCAGGCGCAAAGGGGCCACGGGGCACCACTGCCTGCGCAGGCCAACAGCAGCACCTGGCCAGTCCCGGACATCGGGGCCACCTCCTGCCCACGGGCCCTGGGCCACCCCCACGGGGCCCACAGTGTTTGCTAATGTCTGGGGATACATGCGCCACCGAGGAGGGCAGGGGCAGACAGGAAAGGAAGGAGCCGCCCCAACACACACACACACACACACACACACACACACACACACACACATACACACACACACGTGTACACACACGCCCACGGGGAGCTGCACTTCACTGGCAGTTTCCTGTGCTTGGTGGTGGCCCAGCTTCAACTTCCAAGTTTCTCGTGCCCCCCCCCCCGCCCTCCCCTCCCCCCCACTGTGAGCCTGCCTGCTGCCCGGCCCCAGTAACCTGCTCCACCTTGCCTCGGCCTGGTCCTCCCTCTCCGTGGCTGAGGGAGGGGCAGACCGGGAACCCTGGAGGGGGCCCCTGCAGCGGCCACACCGTCCCCGCACCCCACCTGTGCCCCGGAAGCAACCACCCCCAGCTCCCTTCCTCTGCAGCCCCTGGGAACTCTGGGCAGCAGGGCAGTCGGCCCCCTCCTGGGACGCCCTCTCTTGGGGGATGCTCCCCCACACCTGGTCTCTTTCTTTTGGGGGAGGGAGTTGGGTCACCCCTGGTGATGCTCAGGGGTTACTGCTGGCTCTGCACTCAGGAATCATTCCTGGTGGTGCTCAGGGGACCAGATGGGATGTAGATGATCGAACCCAGGTTAGGCGCGTGCAAGGCAAATGCCTTTATCACTCCAGCCCCCCACCCCCACCTCTTTTTTGTTTCTGGAGCCACATCTGGGGGCATTCAGGCTCCCTCCTGGCCAGCTCAGGGGTCGGAACCTGGGTCAGCCGCAGGCAGGGCCGTCACTTACCCGAACACCCAGCACTGGGTCCCCACACGCTTGCACTGTGTGTCAGTGAGGTAAGCGTAGTACTGCCTGCAGGAACAAGGCGGGTTCCGTCAGAGCCCAGGGGAAGAGCTCATGCCACGGACACGGGACACACCCCCGGGGATGCAAGAGCTAGAGCACCACGTGGCAGCCCTCAGGGACGGGCACAGACATGGAGCCAGGGACAGAGCATGGGGTGGGGGGCAGTGTCAGAGGTGGGGCCGGGACCCTGAAGTGCAGACATGAGTTTGTATTGGCTCCTACAGCCAGACACACTCAGGGGGACCCAGCTGGAGACGTGCTCAGGGGCCCCGGTGGTCCCAGGCGATGCTGCTCCCGGAATGAGACGTCCTTGGACTCTTGGACCAATCAGGTTCCTTTCTCTTTACGGCTCCCCTGGAGTCCGGCTGGGGCCTGGTGTCCCAAGCACCCCTGGTTGCTCCCTGGGGATCCCTGGAGGTGCCCAAAGCCCCAGAGCAGCGCGTTCCCGCCCGCCCGTCCCCCTCGGGGGCACCTGGGCTCCGACCAGCACAGGGTGCCAGGGTGAGGCACGGCCCTGCCCGACCTTCTGGATGCACCACAGCAGCAGAGGCCCCGTGGCCCGGGAGGGGGATTCCCGTGGCCAGTCGGACTCCCACCCCCCCGCCCTCCATCCCACAGCAGCCGTGCAGAGCCCGAGGCCCAGCGAGGCCTGAGGCGCGGGGGCCCAGGCCCGTCCTCTCTGTGTCCCTTCCAGGCCAGTGGCCTGCTGGCTTTGTTGTAAATTTTGATTTGGGGGCCGCCCCGGCCACTCACGACCCCACCGGGCTCAGGGAACCTTACGGGGTGCCGGGGACCCGGCCCTGCCCGCACGCGCTCGATCCCGCCTTCTGACGCCCGGAAGGTTCTGGCTTCCTAAAACCACCTAGAAGAATCGAACACCCGACAGCTGCTCTCGGGGGCTGCCGGCAAGCAGAGCGGGTTGACTTGGCGGGGCGCCAGGCGGGCACTCACCTCACGGTGGGCGCCGTGATGCCGCCGATGAAGAGGATCCGACACCAGCTGAGCGGGTGGCTGGCCTGGAACACGAAGATGTGCTTCAAGAAGAAGGTGTTCAACTCGGTCAGCTGCAGGAGGATAATGGTCAGTCAGCTGCGTGCCCCACACTCGCACACACGTGTACAGTTACACTCATATTGTACACACGTGTGTTCACAGGAACCTATTTACACAGGCTCATGCACTTACACATGCATTTATATGTGCAGTCACATACACATGTGTGCTTACTTGCACTCATGTACACATGCACTCATGTACACCCAAGTTCACACATGAACACACATGCACTCATGTACACACAGGTTTACAGATACATATGCACATACCCACATGTAGACATTTGGACACACATGTATGCACACCCACACTCACCCCCATGCACATCTACTCACATGCACACAGGTGCAGTCCCACATGTACACAAGCACACCCACATGTACATGCACACAATCCACACGTACACACCCACACGTGCACACACACACTCCCAGTCTCTGCTGGGGAGTCTCCCAGCTCCACCGCCCGGCAAGTGTCACCTGCCAGATGATCATGAACAGGTAGATGCCCGCCACCCTCTGGAAGGACGACTTGGGGTCAAACCAGCGCACGTAGGTCCAGCTGGCCGGCGTGAACTGCAGCACGGCCCTCTTGATCTTGCCCGTGGTGCTATGGATATCCCTGGAGGGAAGCGCCAGTGACCGGGGGGCGGGGACACGGGGACAGTCTCACCAAGTGACTCCGTCCCACTGAGTAGCTGGGATAGGGGGTGTGGGGTGGGCTCGGTCAGTTTAGTGCAGACCCAGAGGTGAGGGGGACGGGGCACCAGGGGCCGATAGCCCTAAGGGCATACATAACGAAATCCTGGCATAGGTCAGGGGTGCAGCTCAACTCCCCTCCTCCCCCCCAGTCAGGGCAAAGGGGGAGGAGAGGGAGAGAGGGAGAAAGAAAAGGAGAGAGGGTGAAAGGGAGAGAGGGATGGAAAGAGAGAGGGAGAGTAGGGAGGGAAGGAGGGAGGGAAGAATGAGGGAGGGTAAGAGAAGAAAGAAGAGGGAGAGGGGGAAAGAGAGGGAGAGGGGGAGGAGAATGAGAGGTAGGAGACAGAGAGAGAGAGAAAGGGAGAGAGAGGGAGGGAGAGGGGTGGGGAGGGAGAGGGAGAGAGGGGGTGGGCTGAGGGAGGGAAGTGGCCGTGCGGGCAGGCGCGGGGGCTCACTTGAAGCTGGCCCAGTGGTAGGTCCTCATCTCCAGGAAGCGGCAGACCACCATGCCCAGCCAGATGCCGCCGCCGTTGCACAGGAGGATGTCCAGGATGACCTGGTCCCACCAGCACTCGGCGAAGTTGGGCAGGAGGTGCATGAAGAAGAGCTGCAGGGCAAGGGGCGGCCGTGACGGCCCAGGTCGGGAGGCCGTGGGCATGCCGGGGACGGGAGGGTACACCAGCCATTAACAACCCCCCACCCCCGCCAAGGACCCACAGGAAGGACATGGGGCCTGGGCCTGGGATGGTCTGTGCTGGGTGGATCCGGGCAGCATGCCTTTCTCCACACCCGCCTCCTGATGGCTCCGGGCGCCCAGGGCTGACGGCACCGCCCAGCCACAAGCTGGTGGCCTGGCACTCAGGCTGGGCACATCCCCCTGGGTGGCAGTCGGGGTGGGCAGCAGCGAGTGGCTCAGCAGGCATCCAGGTGGGGATGCAGAATGTGGTCCGGGTCCTGCCCTGGCTAGGGCCACGGCCTCACAGAGGTGCCACCACGAAGCCGCGTCCCTGGACCCCAAGTCCAGGTGAGAACTGGGCTGTCACCCAGAACCCCGAAATCTGCTCTGCGGGGGCCAGTGTCATCACAGAGACAATGGGAGAAAGATGCTCTGAGCTGCTGCCCCTGGAGAAGGGACGCGGACAGGAAGGGCCACTGAGCGCAGCATGACGGCTCAGGAGACACAGATAAGGGGGCCAGAGCGATAGCACAGCGGGGAGGACATCTGCCTTACACACAGCCAACCCGGGTTGGATCTCCGGTAGTCCATAGGGTCCCCTGAGCACCGCTAGGAGTAATTCCTGAGTGCAAAGTCAGGAGGAACCCCCGAGCATTGCCAGATTGCCAGGTGTGGCCCCTCCCTCCCGAAAAAAAATTAAAAAAAACAAAACAAAACAAAAAAACCCAAAGAACACTCTAGAAAAAGGGGAACAGCTCGGTCGGGGCCCTGGTGGCCAGTTTTGTTTCTGGGGAACGATGAATCACTGAACAACTCAAGCGTGGAGGAGTCAGGCCCCGCCCACTGTCTCTCCGAGTCCTCCGCAAGTCTGACTCCCGCCATCCAGGGGGGCAGGCCGGTGAGCGCCTACCTCGGTGAGCTCCCAGGTGATGCTGATGGTCCAGCAGAGCCCGTAGCTGCGGATGAGCAGCGCCTTCATGGCCCAGCCCCAGAAGTGCCCGAAGGCGAAGATGTCGAAGTGGCTGACCAGGCGCTCCCAGGTGATCACGTGGCAGTTCACCGCGTACTCCTGCCAGGCCGGGCGGGCGTGAGCGACCCTTGGGGGGAACGTCCGGGCCACCTACCACCCGCCACCCGAGGGGCCGGGCTCGCCAAGCGCAGGAGGGCAGCAAAGGGTGCTTGCCAGGTGGGCGTCTCCTCCCTCGGCTGACCCCGTGGCACCCAGCCCTGCCCCAGGGGGCCCGCTCGGCCCCCACGGCCACTGTGGAGACACCTGTCTGCTTGGCAGCCTTTTCCTTCCAAGTTGGGTGCCTCCCCTGTCCCTGCACTCAGGGGCCACCCCTGGAAGGGCTCACCCTCTGGGGTGCTTGGGAGCAAGCCTGGGTCAGCCGCGGGCAAGGCGGGCGCCCTAACCACTGTGCTCTCTCCCCGGCCCCTGCCCGACCGTCTTCCTTAGTAAGAAACCCCAGTTTCCTCCCCGAGGCTCCTGCCTGCCTTTAGTGGCCCTCTCGCCAGCAGCAAAGATGAACAGGGCAAAGGCCACCGCACCACACCACCACGCCCTCGGATGCCATCACACTCCGCACGTGGCTCGGGTCCCACAGCAAGCCCCCGTGGGGCCTCCCCGTGGCCGGCTCCTGCGGTGGGCCCCCGCCCCCAGCATCTGAGGACCAGGAGCGTCCTGGAGGAGCCGCCACCAGGTGTCCCAGCGGGACAGCAAACTCTGTCGCCGTCACACACACGTGTCCACACAACAGGCCCAACCTGGCCAACCGGCCCTTCTGG
The DNA here is from genome assembly GCF_027595985.1 of Sorex araneus. Lineage (NCBI taxonomy): Eukaryota > Metazoa > Chordata > Mammalia > Eulipotyphla > Soricidae > Sorex > Sorex araneus. The sequence continues at coordinate 128,043,252 of NC_073303.1, forward strand.
GAGCAGAGGGCACAGCGGGGCTCCCCGAGGGTGTGGAGAGTGGGGGAGCCCCAGGGGGGCGCTGGGAGGCCCTTCTATGCCCCGGGTCCCAGGAAGCAGGGACCCACGAATGTCACCTCGGGGCCCGACAGGTGACCAGGGTCCCTGAGATGCGTGGCCCCGTCCCACAGCCCCTTACCATGACGTCTGCCTCCCGGGTGGCGTAGCGGAGGTTGGGGTCCAGCCAGTACATGAGCGACTTGACCTGCTCGAAGTTGAGGAAGAGGAGGAAGACGAGGAAGAGGAAGTAGAGCACGCTGAGGCCTGGGAGCGAGAGCGGGGGCGCTGTTAGGGGGCGAGCCCTCACGCCCGGGCTGCAGGCGGGAAGGGGGCAGGGCTGGACTCACCAAACACCATGCGCCACAGGGCTGGATGCGGCCTCGTGAAGGGACCTGTGGGCAGAGGACACGGGTCAGCCCGCCGTGCCACCCCTGCAGGGCACGGGCACTGCCCCTCGCACCCAAAGCTCACACGCGGCTTCCAGCATCGGTGGGTGAGCGGGCGGCCCCAGCAGAGGCAGGAGCGGCCGGGAAGGAGGTTCTGTACAGGCCCCTCGGGAGGGGACAGCAACGGGGAGGGAGAGGGGGAGATGGAGAGAGGGAGAGAGATGGGGGGAGAGGGAGAGAGAGAGAGAGGGAGAGAAGAGAGAGGGAGAGAGAGAGAGAGGGAGAGGGAGAGAGGGAGAAAAAGGGAGGGAGGAGAGGGAGAGAGATGGGGGGAGAGGAAGAGAGAGAGAGAGGGAGAGAGAGAGGGAGAGGGAGAGAGGGAGAAAAAGGGAGGGAGGAGAGGGAGAGAGATGGGGGGAGAGGAAGAGAGAGAGAGAGAGGGAAAGGGAGAGAGGAGAGGGGGGGGAGAGAGAGAGAGAGAGAGAAAGAGAGAAGAGAGAGAGGGAGAGAGGGAGGAGGAAAGAGTGTGTAAGGCTCTTCCCTCACCATGTAGCCCAGCTCAGCTGGAGGGTTTCCCTGGGCACACACAGACACACACAGACATAGACACACACAGAGACACACAGACACAGGCACACACAGACACAGGCGCATACACACACACAGACACACACAGAGACACACACAGACACACAGACACACACACAGACACACGCAGAGACACACATAGACACAGACACACACACGGACACAGACACACACAGAGACACACACAGACACAGAGACACAGACACAGAGACACACACACACAGACACACACAGACACAGACACACACAGACACACTCTCTCTCTCTCTCCTTCCTGCTTTGCAAACTGGAAGGCATCTGATCTGATCTTGGGAGCGGGGCGGCTTTCAGGCGGGAGCGAGTCTGAGAAATGGAGGCCAGGACGGCCAGCAGGGAGTGTCGCCTTCCCACGCCGGAGCCACAGGGGCGCTCCCCACCCGCCCGCGGCCACAGCTGCGTCCCTGTGTCCAGCTTCTCTGGCCACCGCGTACACCCTCCTGACAGGAAACTATCTCCAGAAATACCTACAAAATTCCACTGCAAAGTGGAATCGGGCGCTTATGAGCAAGTTTCAAAGCTCAGGAAAAAAAAAGATTTTCTTTTGAATTTACAGGCTGGAGTGGCGAGGGCACTTGCCTTGCACACAGCAGAGCTGGGTTCGAGCCCCGGCAGCCCCAAGAGTCCCCCCGAGCCCCACCAGGAGTGACCGCTGGGCACAGAGCCAGGAGTCAGCCCTGAGCTTTGGATATGGCCCAAAAAACCCAACGTCAGTCCACTGAGGTCAGTGTGTCCTAAAGTGGGTGCTGTGGGCTCTGTGGGGGGGCGGCTGGGGGTGCTGGGTGCCAGGGTGAAAGGCAGAATGGGAGGGTGGTGCCAAGGGATTTCCTTTCTGAAAAGGGACCGGGAGGCTGGCTGGGTCTGCCCCCCTCTGGCCCAGGAGAAGCTTCTGGATTTCGAAATTTGGGCCACTCCTGGCTGTGCTCAGGCCTTCCTCCCGGCCCTGCACCCCGGGGTCACTCCCGCAGGGCTCAGGGGACCCTCGGGGGTGCTGGGAAGCTTGACAGGCTGCATGCAAGGCAAGACCCCCCCCCCACCGCCCACCCTCTGTACTATCTCTCTGGAGAACCTTCGAGACCACCTTCAAACCTCTGGGAGACAGGATGAGCGGGGTGGGGGGAAGCACGGACAGAAGGACAGACCCACAGACTGAGGGAAAGCCCCTGGTGTAGGGGGCAAGCTGGGCGGGCCTCCCCCACCCCTCCCCCCCCCCCCCGGCCCCAGGCTGGGGGGGGAGGAACAGTGTCCTCAGGGCTCCGCTCTGAGCCAGTGTGCTGTCTCCTCCCACAAAGAGCGTTTGGGGAAGTTTCTCAGGGGCTGGGTCTGGGGACACAGATAAGGTTGGGGTAGGGTGGGTGGGGCCGAGCAGAGGCCGGGTGGCCTGTCCCAGCCCCTCCGCCCAGGAGTCAGCCCTGAGCACCGCTGGGTGTGGCCCTGAAGTCACAACTACTGACCCAGAACCTGCAGGAGGGTGACCCCGACCTGCAGGGCGCTCCTGCCTCACGGAAAGGTCAGGTGGGGTGAGTTCCCCGAGTGACGACCCCCTCACCGCTGAGACCCGGACCTTCACCCTGCGGCCAGAGGCTTACTAAAACAGCCGGGAGTGCGAGGGGCGCCCCTCGGCGGGGAGGGGGCCTGAGCCACAGACCTGGCCTCTCCCCAGCCTCGCCTGCGAGCCTCCTGCTACCAGAGAAGCACCCCAAAGGAGGGCGGGAACCCCCGAGGGGGCGGCTGGCCCTCCCGCCAACGGCCTCCCCACCCCAGCACAGCAAAGCGCAGTGTTTGGTTTCTGGCTGAGCATCACCCGGTGATGCTCAGGGCTGACTCCTGGCTCTGTGCTCAGGACTGACTCCTGGCAGGGCTTGGGGACCGTATGGGATGCCAGGGATCGAACCTGGGTTGGCCGGGTGCAAGGCCAGCAGCCTCTGCTCTTACCCCACCTCCTCCTCTCCCCGTGGAGAAGACGAGCAGCTCCAGGGCTGCCGGAGCGCCCGGGGCCCCACTCACCATTGGGGAACGCCAGGACACTGATGATGAGGAAGAAGAAGCCCACCGACAGGATGCCCCTCCAGATGTTGTCCTCCGGGACAGAGTCGTCCCTGCGGCCAGAAGGAGAAACGTGTTTCAGAGCAGGAAGCGGGGAGGGGAAGAAGGCAGGGGGAGGGGCACGTGCTACGGCAGCCCTTTGTGGCACAGTCACTCCAGAAACAAGACACTCTCCCTATTGTGCTCAGTTTATGCCCTCAACGTGCCTAGCAAACCCCCCCCCCCCGCCACGGACACTGTCACCTGGCCAAGCCCTAAGAATTGCCCCGTGAGATACACAGGAGGGGCCGGAGAGAGAGCACAGTGGGGAGGGCCCTCGCCAAGCACGAGGCCACCCCGGCATCCCACGTGGTCCCCCAAGAGTGATTCCTGAGTGTAGGAGCAGGAGTGAGCCCTGAGCTCCACAGGGTGTGGCCCCAAACAAAGCAAAAGACTCTCTCACTCTCTCTCATGTTGAACGTGAAGTTTACACGGGAGAGACGCCTTTGGTCTTCAGACAAAGTGAATCAGGGCTGGAGAGATGGCGCAGCCTCGTGTGGAGGTGACCCAGGTCCTACGCCCGGTGGTGACTCCTGAGCACAGAGCCAGGAGCGAGCCCTGAACCCTGCAGAATGCACCCTCCCCCATCCAACTCAAAAGTAACTGAAGAGGGCTCAAGGGCACGGACTCAAGCACTCGCCGTGGCTCCAGATCTGGCCCTACGGGGACCCCAAATACCACCAAGCACTTCCAGGTGGGCCCCCCAAAAAGAACAAACAAAAGCGCGAAATCAAGAGAAAACAAGAACAAAACATAGAAGATTTATATCACTCCAGAAGCAGAACTGGAAATGGAGTTGGCTATGTCTGACTCGTCCCCATGGCCACCCGTGCCCAGTGACTGGCACCGTTCCTCTGCGGGTGTCCGGGGTGTCTGCCTCCCCAGGGAAAGCAAAGTCCCCGAGGCAGGCCTTCACCCAGGGCGGCCATGGGGCCGGGCCGCCAGAGACCGGTCAGAGTCCTCTAGAGGGACAAAATGCTTTTGTGCCCAACAAACGTCTTCGTAACGTGAACAGGGGAAGAACTGGGCCGGGAAAGTTTCCGTGGGGGCGGGGAGGGGGGGAGGAGAACCTAGTGAAATACTTGGGGTTCAGGCGATGCCAAGAGGAGCCAAGAGAGCGAAATCCGAGACTAAGATGTTCTGAATTATTAACACTACGGGGAAGGCCGGGAGCGGGAAATGCGGTATTTCCGTTCCGAGAGACGCAGGATGCGCAGACGGAGAACAGGTGCCAGCTCCGGAGGGAGGAGTGGAGGAGGCGGCTGTTGGGGACTCGGGGGGCCGAGCACGGAAGGAGAGAAGCGGCTCCCCCAAGACAGGAGAGGGGTCAAGAGACCCGGAACTCTATAGCTGCAGCACACGCCCGGCGGGCGCAGGGCCCGGAGCCCCAACCTGGGTCGTACCAGCTCTGGTGGTTCTGGCAGGAGTGCCCGCCCCCCAAAGCATCTAGTAAGCCCCGCTGAAGCAAAAAGTCAAGGACTTAAAAAAAAAAAATTAGAAGGAAACCAGGTTTGCAAAGAAAAATAATTTTTTTTTTTTTTGCTTTTTTTGGGTCACACCCAGCAATGCACAGGGGTCACTCCTGGCTCATGCACTCAGGAATCACCCCTGGTGGTGCTCAGGGGACCATATGGGATGCTGGGATTTGAACCCGGGTCAGCTGCGTGCAAGGCAAACGCCCTACCCGCTGTGCTACCACTCCAGCCCCAAGAAAAATAATTTTTAATTTGCCGCTCTAGATTGCAAATTAGAATTTGCAGGTCAAAATTGGCTGTTAAAACACGCCTAGAGCTGCGGGCTCAGCAATGGACGATCCCAGAGTAAGTGAAGGGTCAAGGTCAGTCTGCTGTCTAAAAGGGCCGTCAGGGGCTGGAGCCCTAGGACAGTGGGTAGAGCGTTTGCCCTGCATGGGACGGACCTAGGTTTGATACCCGGCATCCCGCAGGGTCCCCCAAGCTCACGAGGCGTGACCCCGAGTGCAGAGTAAACCCTAGCACCACCGAGTATCGCCTGAAAGCCTAGAATAGGCACATCGATGAAACTCTCCATCAGCACTGGCACCGATGTCCACTCAGGAGGCCTCACTTGGGGCTGAAGCGATGGGCGTTTGCTGGGCCCTGAGTCGAACGCGGCATCACACACGTGGCCTGACATCACACACACACTTCACCTCTGTGTGAAGCCCTGAGCACGCAAGGGCGGGTCCAGGGAAAACCCAGGACATCGGTGCTCGTGCGGCTGTGCCATGGGGTGGTAGCACCCACGCGGGGCCCCCCGAGTGGGGGGCAAAACTGCACTGGCAGTTCAGACCCCCCCCCCGCCCAGGTCAGCCACCATCCGGGGGCTGCGATGGCTTCGTTGTCTCTGGCGGCACAACTCAAACCCCAGCCCCCTTCCATGCTGGGCAATGTGGCCCCCCAAACACATACCTCAGGCAGGGCTGCTGCCCCCAAAGGCCGGCGTCCCCACTCCCCGGCCCCCAGGACGGGCTGGGCACGGGCGCAGCAGCTGGGGGCGGCAGGACAAAGTGAGGTGCGGGGCTGGGGTGAGGGAGGGGTGGTCTCGGCTGGGGATGGGCCTCCGAGGTCCCCAGAGGAAGGAGCATCTCAGGCAGGCCTGGAGGCAGTGTGGGCCTTAGGCCACAGGGAGGGGCCGTGGCGAGGGGCCACGGTGAGGGGCCCTTCCTTTCCCACAGCTGAACCTGAATTTTCCAGAAACCCGACTGGGAAGCAGCACTCGAAACCCCAGCAAACCAGCCGTGCGTATTTGATATCACCCACTCATCAAGCGGCCTGTCGGCACAGCGCACGGCCACTCAGGAGCTGAGAGCAGGAACGAGGGAGGGCGGAGAGAGGAGCCCGGAGTCTGGGGCAACACTACTAGGGAGACAGGGCACACCAGGGGGCAGCGCCAGCTGACCGAAACAGCTTTCAGTAAAAAGCACATCGTGGGGGGCCGGTGCATGGAGCAAAAAGTAAGCAGGGAGGGTGGACGCCTTGCAAGAGGCCAACCCTGGTGCCCACCAGGAGTCATCCTGAGCACAGAGCCAGGAGTAAGCAGGGGGTAAGGCACTTGCCTTGCCTGCAGTAGACCCCAGTTTGATCCAAGGCACCATACAAGGTCCACCAGGGGACCCGGGCAGGGGTCACTCCAGAGCTGAGAGTCCAGTCCGGGACAGCCTCTAGGTAGCGACAGGAGAAGGCCAAAACCCGGAGCAACTAAACAAGCCTGAGAGAAATGCAGAGGGAAGGAAGGGCAAGCAGGAGCCCAGGTGGGAGGGAAGGAATGCACCGTGGCAGGCACTGATAAAGGCGGAGCCCAGGGCAGGGCAAACGCCGCCTCGGGCACACAGGCCAGGCCCAGGCCCAGGCCCAGGAGGGACCAACAGAGCAAGACACAGGTGGCCCCAAACCAAACATCAAAAAGAAAAGGGCTGGGAGTCTTAAGACAAGAGCCCCGTGCCTCCTTCTTTCCTCCGCCCACCCCGCCCCAGCCCTGCAAATTCATTTCTCCTTCATTCACAGGATGGCGGGATTTCAGGGACCCCACCTCAGGCCTCAGCCAGTGGGCACTCTGTCCAGCCCTGCGGTCCCAGGCCTGGCCCAGGTGGCTCTGTAACTGCCCCAGTGCAGCCAGGAGCAGAGGCACCCCTGAAAATACCCAACGGGCAGACTGCAGGACACGCCAGGGGGCAGAGTTCTCCTGGGACACCCCCACACATGCTCCCTCTCCTATCTCTCTGCAGGCAAGGGCTCGAACCCAGGGCCTTCTACGTGCCGGAGACAAAGGGCACAGGGGGTGGATGGTTACTGGGTCTCTGGTTCCATCCAACAAGGCGGAGGCCAGGGTCCACTTTCAGTCTGGCCCTCTGTCACCAGGTCTGAGTGCCCGCAGCCCGGGCACCAGTGGGCCTCTTGGGATGTGCCCCACCAACCTATACTTGTCTCTGCTTAGGCCACCCCAGCAGTGCTGGGGGTCGAACTCAGGGTCCCCGGGACACAGAGGGCCAAGCTCTAGCCCTCCCCGGGCGCCTGTGGTTTAAATGAAGAGCAGTCATTTAATAAAAGTGCAATCCCACCTGCAGCTGTCACAAGGCGAGAGGGGCCCCTTCGCCCCTTCAGTAAGGATTTCCGCCCCAGAGCTCCGCCTGGGCACACGCAGAATGTAGGGCAAAGCCTTTGAAACCACACAGACAGACAGACAGACAGACAGACAGACACGTGCACACACACGCATATATACACACACACTACTCCACTTCTCAAAAGTGGCCATACTCAGATGATCACTCACACACACACACACACACACACACACACACACACACACACACACACACACACACACACACACACACACACACACACACACTCTCAGATGATCTCACACACACCCCCACCCCCAAGGTGGTGAAAGGAGCAGATCTGGGAGGGCAAGCTCGGGCCACTCCCAAGTTCATTTGCATGATAAGGGAGAACAGATCTCAAGGGCGATACCAGGGCAACACAGAAGCACCAGAGACAAATCCAAACCTGTTCCAGGCTGCCAACCCACCCAACCGGAATCCTGGCTCCTGCAGCAGCGGACGGACCCCACCCCCCTTATACTCTCTCTCCTGTGCTCCGGGAAAGACACGCTTGAAGACCGCTAAGAAAAGTTTCACTGAAGGGACTGCACAGACCCTGTTGTGCGCTAAAATGTGTTAGCTAACAGGAAGGCAGCGTCGTCAGCATTGTCAGGATGTCACACCACAGAAGACGCTGCCCCACCCCTGTGATAGAGCGCCCTTGTGATTAGCAACAGCCAGTGTGACCTGTTAGGGGCCAGAGAGATAGTACAGGCAGTAGGGCAGACCTGAGTTCAATTCCTAGCATCCCATATGGTCCCCCGAGCAACACCAGGAGTGATTCCTGAGTGCAGAGCCAGGAGCAACCCCTGTGCATTGCCGTGTGTGACCCAAAAAGCAAAAAAAAAAAAAAAAAGGTAACCTATTACTGTCATTGTCATCTCGTTGCTCATCAATTTGCTGGAGCAGGCTCCAGTAACATCTCCATTGTGAGACTTGTTGTTACTGTTTTTGGCATATCAAGCATGCCGCGGGTAGCTTGCCAGGTTCTGCCATGTGGGCGAGATACTCTCGGTAGCTTGCCGGGCTCTCCGAGAGGGGCAGAGGTATCGAACCCGGGTCAGCCATGTGCAAGACAAACGCCCTACCCGCTGCGCTATGGGTAACATAAATGTACTAACGGTGCCTGGGGTTTTATAGGAGGCGGGGCTTACTAGCGACTTCTAGAGCAAGTGTTCTATAGCAAGACCAGGATGGGGGCGGCCTGTCATGACTCGCGGGGGCAGGTCAGACTCAGGCTCACGCTAGGCTTGCGTTCCTCGCGTGTTCACTTCGCACCTCACGACGGCTGCTACTTCTGACCTCTGGACCTCTGGGGCAGAGTCCCTGGGAAGAAGGGAGACTCCGCAGAACGTCCCCTTTCTATGTGAAAAAAAGAGGAAGCAAGCACTCTCCAAAGGGCAGCCACCATCAAAGTCAAAAGGCCCGAATACAGCGGGCAGGGTGGTTTGCCTTGCACACGGCTGACCCGGGTTCGATTCCCAGCATCCCATATGGTCTCCAGAGCACCGCCAGGGGTAATTCCTGAGTGCAGAACCAGAAGTGACCCCTGAGCATTGCCGGGTGTGACCCCAAAAGCAAAAAAATAAAAAAATAAATTAAAAGGTTGGACTCACAGCTGCTGCTAGTAATTCCAAGTAAAACACCATCAAAGGCGCTTGCCTCGCGTGTGACCAGCACCACACGTCCCCAAGTTTGTCTGGGCACAGCCCTGCCAGGAGTGGCCCTGGCGGCCCCATGACCACCGGGGGATCCCCAACACCGCAGGCCACTGGTACTAACCCGCCAGCCCAGGAAAAGCAAAAGCCCTCTAAGACGATGCTTATTGCCTGGCCTCCAAAGATGCGCTCAGATTCCGGGAGGGAGGGAGAGAGCAGACACGGGCGGGCCAAGCCCTTGTTGCCTTTGTATCATAAACTCGGGGCTGGAGAGAGCGTACGGCGGTTACAGGGCTGGCCCTGCTCGTGGCCAACCTAGGTTTGATTCCCGGCACCCTAGAGGGACCCCCAAACCTCGCCCGGAGTCAGCCCTGAGCACTGTGTATTGCTGGGTGTGACGCAAAAAGGAAAAAAAAAATTACTCCTGGCGGTGCTCAGGGAACCATATGGGATGCTGGGGATTGAACCCGGGTCAGCTGCGTGCAAGGCAAACGCCCTACCCGCTGTGCTATCACTCCAGCCCCAGAGGGGGTATTTATTTCCAAGTATTCTCATCTTACGTGCGGATTAAAAAACAGAGCAGAAAATTTGGTGGCCGCAGGGGTCCTGACAAGGCAAGCTCGGGTGGGATGATGAAGAAGGAACGTGTGAAGACGATGGGGAGTGAAGGGCAGGACCCCACGCTCCCGCCCAAGCTGGACCTGGTCAGATGCCGGGGGCAGAAATGACCAAAGCAGAGTGTCCCCTCAGCCCTGAGCGGGAATTGCTACAGATGCTTTGGGGTGAATTCGTGCAAAACACGGAAGAACTCTCTGGGGTGGGGGTCATAGCACAGCCGTGGAGGGACAGTCCGGCAGGCCTCCAACCAGGGATGGGTCTCTGGCACCCCGTGATCCCCCCCAAACATGGCCAGAGTCCCCTGGGCAATTCAGGGCTGGGCGGGGCAGGGCCCTCGAGCCCTCACACGGAACTCCCATGGGGCCCCCCAAGTTCCTGAGCACTGTGGAGGAGGCCCCAGCTCCAAGTAATGACCAAGACTCAAGTGGACGTTGGAAGTACGGAGCCAGCAGGCAGTGGGAGGGCACTGGGCACCCTGTCGGCAACCCCGGTAAGTGATGACCAAGGAAGGGACCAGGGCATGACTGCATGACGGAGGGACGACACATGCTCTGTCCCACGCTGGCCCCACAGGCCCTGACCGAGCCCGAGGCCCAAACCCCCAACCCTGAATCCTCAATCCACGTAAGCCCTCCTGGACGAGAACCCAGGGCTGCCGGCCACCCCTTCCTGCTGGGCACGTCCACCCACTCTGCAGACACGGGCCAGAGGCTCAGGGAAAGGGAAAGGGGAAGTACGGAACTGGAGCATGACAGACGGACCCCCCAAGCTGGGGGTGACGAGGGGCTGGAGGCCTTTTCGTTGTGTTTCCGCATGGGAGAGTTCATACTTAAGCGTGGCTTCCTGGACCGGCCCGCTCTGGGTGTGTGCTACACACACACACACACACACACACACACACACACACACACACATGCACACTTCCAACAGGCCCCGCACGGCCCCAGCCACACGCGCACAGGTCTGGGGGCGAGGAGCTGCCTGGCGGGTCCCGCGTGGTGGCAGGACTGTCAGGCTGGGCACATGCCGGGCATATGCCCTGACAGGAGGCTGCGGCCTGGCCCTGGAGTCCCGTCTCTGAGGCCTGATGGTGCGGGTGTGGGGCCTTGCTTTCAGCCCGGCCTGCCTGCACGCAAATACTCAGGGCACGCGTCAGGCAGGTGTCACACGGACCCAGGTGACCGTGGAGGAAGCGAGTGCCCCCCCATAAACAGCGCTGGCCGGTACGCAAGTGAGCGAAGGAATGGACGGAGGGCGTGTGGCTGGGCAGTGCGGGCTCCATGGAGGGTGTATGGTTGGGCCGTTGCGGGCTCCACGGAGGGCATGTGGCTGGGCCCATGTGGGCTCCAAGGAGGGCGTGTGGCTGGGCCCGTGTGGGCTCCACGAAGGGCATGTGGCTGGGCCGTGCGGGCTCCATAGAGGGTGTATGGTTGGGCCGTGTGGGCTCCATGGAGGGTGTGTGGCTGGGCCTACTGGAAGAGTGTGTGTGTGTGTGTGTGTGTGTGTGTGTGTGTGTGTGTGTGTGTGTGTGTATGTCAGAGGGGCAGGGGGGTCCCTTTTGCTCTGAGGACTGCTGAATGGGGAAGGGTTAGTGGGGCCCTGGGGCGGGGACGGTTCTGTGGGGCAGTCTCTGTGGCTCATGGACCCATCAAGGGGCAGAGACTGCTGCAGGGCCCCCGGTCAGGTCAGGATGTGCGGTGGAGAGTGACACTGGTGCGGCAGAAAGGGGTGGGGGCAGGAGGACTGCTGAGGGGCCCTGGGGAATAGACAGTGGGGGCGGGGGCCAGGCCTGAGGAGCTGCAGCGAGGGAAGGAAGTGGGGCCCCGCCTGCCCGCAGACCCCTGCCTGGGGAAGCTGCGTGGGCAGCGTGAGGGTGTGCACATGTGTCTGGGTGTGCATGTGTGTCTATGTGTGTGCGCGTGTGTGTGTCTGTGCACGTGTGTTTGTGTGCCTGTATGTGTCCGGGCGTGTGTGCGTGTGCCCGTGTCGGGGAGCCCCCCCCCCGGCCGCGCACCTGGTGAAGGCGAAGTACATGAGGCTGACGATGGTGAAGCTGAGCAGCGTGATGGTGTGCGGCCGGTAGAAGAAGTCGATGGTGATGTCCTCCACTTGCTGCTCGTTGATCATCCGGAAATGCATCTTGTAGTTCACGTCGTCTTTGCTCAGGGTCCGGCTCCCCACGCAGGACGCCATGGCCCGCCTCCCCGTCCTGCGGCGGCGCCCGCGGCCCCGGCCCGTGCAGGCTGGGACCCCGGCGGGGACGGGCCGCGGCGGGCGGCGGGCGGGCGGCTCCGGCGCCGAGCGAGGCAGGGCGGCGAGGGCAGGCCGCGCGGGGCGGGGCCACGGCGGAGGCGCGGGGCGGGGCCTCGGGCGGGGCGGGGCCTCGAGAACGGGCGGGGACTCGAGAGCGGGCGGGGACTCAGGGTGGGCGGGGCCAATGCGCGGGCGCGGGGCGGGGCCTCGGGCGGGCGGGGCCTCGGGGAGCAGGACGGGGCCCCGCAGGTGGGCGGGGACTCTCGGTGGGCGTGGCCTCTGCGGGGCGCTGGGCGGGGCCTCGTCCGCAGGTTCGAGGCGGGGCCTCGGGGTGGGCGGGGCCTCGGCGGCCGGCGCAGGGCGGGGCCGGAAGGGAGGCGAGGTCTCCCAGGCGGGGCCCGGCCCAGCCTCTGGGGGGCGGAGCCAAGCGTGGGGCCGAGGTCGTGGGGGCGGGGCCTCGGCCTAGTCCACGCGGGCCCGGAAGGCTGGGTGCGGCCGAACGCGCGTGGGCCTGGTTTCGCGCCGGGCCAGGGGCGGCGGCGGCGGCGGCGGCCGGGCCGGGGCGAGGCCCGCAGACGAGGCGGCGCAGGTAACGGGGCCGGCGGGGCTCGGGGGCTGCCGGGACCGTGGCCCCGCCCCGGGGCCCGGGGGTCGCGCTCCAGGATGCTGGCCCTCCGGCGCACGGCCCCGCGGCCTGGCCCGCAAGCTTCCGCGTGGACGGACGGGCGGGGCGGAGCCCGAGCGAGGACTGGGCCCGCGCACGTGCAGGCGCCCCGGCCCCGCCCCTCCCGCTGCCCGCGCGGACGGGCCCAGCACAGGGGCCGCAGCGACTGGAGTCAAGGCCGCGACCTCGAGGGCCTCGTGGACAGTGTGTCCTGGGCCGGCTCCTGGACTTCTCCCACTAGTAACCCCTTCTGGTTGTCGCCGGTGTTCCGGGCCACCCGGCGGTGCTCGGGATTCCTCCCGCGGGCCTGGGGTGATGCCGGGTGGGCCCCTTGGCCACCTGAGCACAGCCCTCCCCGCACCGCTCTGGCCCCTCGCGGCCGTTTCACCCAAGGAATTGTCACACCATCAGGACATACTAAGGCATCTAGAACCGAATCGAACATTGATTCCAAATATATCAGATTTTTTTCATCTTAAAACGAATTTTCCAGGGGCTGGAGCAATAGCACAGCGGGTAGGATGTTTGCCTTGCGCAGGCGGACCGGGGATCGATTCCCAGCATCCCATATGGTCCCTCGAGCACCGCCAGAAGTAATTCCTGAGTGCATGAGCCAGGAGTAACCCCTAAACATCACCGGGTGCGACCAAAAAAGCAAAAAAAAAAAAAAAAAGACAAAACGAATTTTCCAGCTTTTCTATGCCGCATGCCCCTCCCCACCCCAGCTGGGATTTTGAAAGCAGCTCTTTTCACCTGGTGCTGAGGAACCCGAGCGGAGGGGCTGGCCCCATTGGAGTGCTTCCTGTGCAGAGAAGGAGTGTTTCAGGTTGAAGGGGGAACGACAAATGTGGAGGCACCTTTCCGACCCAAATTTAACAAAAATAACAGGTTCCTGGAGGCTCTTTGCATGCTCTATTTCCAAAACCATTTCAGAATGGGGGTTGCAGAGATAGTCCAGTGGGTAGGGCACTGCTTGCATGGGACCCCCTCCGGGGGTTGAAGCCCCACCAGGAGTGATCCCTCAGTACCTCCAGGTATGGCACCAAAACCAAAACAAAACCAAGATCATTTCAGAGTGACAGTGAGACCTGGCCTCTCTCAGGAGACTGCCACATCTCCTTGGTTAGACCCACGAGTGTTTCATCTAATTCAGAGCATAAAACCTGCTGAATTCCACCACTTGGGGGAGAAAAAGCAAGAAGTTATATGTGACATTTCAGCGGGGCTCATTTATATTTGGTGTTCTAATATTGGTTGAGTGCTTTTCCATTTGCCTTGCTAGGTTTTATATGGGTTGCCTTTAAATTTCTGTAAAATTGCATGCACCCAATTTGCCTTTCTAGTTAAGCTAGCTAAATAAGTTCCTTTTTCTTCCTGAAATTTAAAGTAGCGACAGCCTTTTCTGACAGAGATCTTATTTTAAACCAATTTTTCTGCTTAGTTATATTTGTTACTGATTGCTTCTTTATTTCTATCCCTTCGTTTGCCTGTGAATTTTGGCCTTTTCTGTTGTGAAGGCTTTACTTTTTCCTCTTTTTTCTCCAGTGAGACAGAATTTGACCAAAGCTGCTTTTGAGAGCCAGCCTTATTCGTGGAATCATCAAATGCTTAGTTCTGGGGATGAAGCAAGAAACCACTGACTGTTGCAGTGATAATGCTTTGATGATTCACGGATGACAGTGCTTTTTACTTTGTGACTAATGTATCTGCAGAAGCAGCATTTGAAAAATTTAGTGCTGTTCTGATCAGCAGTCTGCTCTCTAACTGTCCTTCAAACAAAATTTCAAGAACACTTAATGGCATCACGTCATTTCCTTTAAATGAGTAAAATAGATTCACCGGGCCGAGGAGTTGTTTGTGCCTTTGCAGATTTGTGTTCTAGCATTTCCCTTATACCAGTGGGTTTTGCTTTTTGGCTTTTTTCATTATAAAAGCTCCCCGTTTTTGTTGGGGGAGGGGGTGGATTGGGAGCCCTGCATGGCCATGCCCAGGGGTTGTCTCCTGGCTCTGCTCCGAGGACCATCCGGGTGCCCGGATTCAAACCAGGGCCCAGGCCATGCTGCCACATGCAGGGCCAGTTCCTTCTGTCCCGTGCTGTCTCTTGGGCTCCGAATATTTATTCCTCCAATTAAGAAGTTCCTGTCTTTTGGTTTGTAACCAAGACAGCCTTTCTGTTGGCATTTTAGGACATCTTTTGTACAGTGTTTTTTTTTTTTAATTTTTTGTCTGGGAGCCACACCCATGATGCGTGGGCCTTACTCCTGGCTCTGCACTTGGGAATTACTCGGGAATTACATTGTCTGAGGGACATGTGGAGTGTTGGGGATCGAACCCAGGTTGGCACCGTGCAAGGCCAGCTCCCTCCCTGCTGTCCTATCCCTGCAGCCCCAACGAGGTTGCTCTTTTACACATCCACACAGCACGTGCGTCTCGTCTCGTTGTTGAAACTTCGCTTTTTCCCTTCGTAGGTCGCTTGAGGGAAAATGGCTGTGTTTGCCCAGCAGATACCCAGATGGCTCCACCCAGCTAAAGTGAGGCGCCTTATTGGTGCGGCACAGCTCACAACCTGCGTCCTCAGACCTCAAGCCTCGCTACTGTGTGGGGCCTCTGTCCAGCTGCAGAGGGGACTTGGGCCTTCCAGGACTTCCGCCTTTGGGACGAGCGTCCCTCCTGCCCACTCCGTCCCCCCTGCTCACTCGGGCGGGCAGGGGACAGAGGCTTTCCCGAGCACTGGGCAACCTCCTGTGAGCCAGCCCGCGTGCGCCAGGCCTGACTTGGATTCTGCACTCTCGCTAGAAGGTAACTGAGCTCCAGGACGAGAAGCACGGGTGCGTTCTCCCTGCTAGCCCCTGGCAGGGTGACCTTTGTGCTGGGCACGAAACAAAGGACAGTGCCACTTCTGTTCTTTGACTCTGGTCGTTATCTCATTAGTTACAGACGCGTATAGCATTTGCAGATACTTTAGAGGGTTTTTAAAATTTTTTTTTACTCAGTGCTGATTAAGTTGATAAGGTTTTATATAAACTAAAATTGATCTTTCTGAGGGCATATGCTTCTGTATGTTTTGATGTAGGCGTTTGGCGGTGTTTACCAATGAGCGCAACTAACAAGTGGGATTTCTGTTGACTAGGAAAAGCTCCTGAGTGGCAGGATACGGACAGGCCATTCTCCTATGCCTGAGATATTCCCATACAAGAAATATTTCATGCCAGGGGAGCGATAGCACAGCGGGTAGGGCGTTTGCCTTGCACGTGGCCGACCTGGGTTCAATCCCCGGCATCCCATATGGTCCCCCAAGCACTGCCAGGAGTAATTCCTGAGTGCAAAGCCAGGAGTAACCCCTGAGCATCGCTGGGTGTGACCCAAAAAAGCAAAAAAAAAATTCATGCCAATGGGAGAACATTGGAAGCTGGGGAGTGCAGGGCAAGGGGTGGAGACGGGCTGGCTCTGGGTAGGGGAGTAGATGGAAAATATCATGGTTCCCATTCCTTAGCTTTGAGCAGGTAACAATTTCTGGTATCTTCCATAAGTGATTTAAAAAAAAAAAAATCAAGGCACCTAGAACAGTGGGCTTGGGCCCGACGGTCTTATGTCTCAGTGGACTTAACGGTCAGTGGAGCTTTACCATCCTTGCAAGGGGACTGGAAATGAAGAGAAGGGGTTTGTGGAGTGTGGACTGGCCAACACATTTGTCACATGGAGGAACAGAGGGTCCTGCTCGCCACAGCAGCTGCCCTTGGCCCCGCTGCTCAGACAGAAGAAAAAATTTGGATCCCCTAGACGTTTCTCAGACGGAAGTGGACATTCATGCTCCCTAGATGTTTCTCAGATGGAGAGAACATTCAGGTCCCTCAGACATTTCTCTGAAGAGAACTTCAGGTCCCTTAGATGTTTCTCAAACAGAAAAGAATATTGGGTCCCTTAGATGCTTTTGGGAAAGAATACCAGGGTTCTTTGGACATTCAACTCAGAAACAAGCCCGAGGCCCCATAGACGCCACCAGAAGCCGAGGTTGCTGGGTCGAAAGTAGCTCTAAGCTGGGGCTGGCGCACTCACGGCCGTCTCTCTTTCCACATGGCCGGCCTCACAGAACTCGATGATCTGCCGCCCAGGTCTCCACTGCAGCCGGTGTCTGAGGAGGAGGCTGTTCGGATCGTCGCAGTCCCCCCATCACCGCCATCTTCATCCACCCTTCGAGATTATGTGGATCATTCGGAGACGCTGAGGCAGTTACTGCTGCTTGGTGAGTGTGACGCGGGCGCAAGCATCCTTCTGGCTTATTGTGCAGGTTGTTAGCGTGAGCCTTTTGCATCTGTTTTGATGGGGGGTCGTTGGGCACACCCAGCAGTGCGGGGAGGAACCGTGCAGCGCCATCAGCCAGAGGCATGGCCGGCCGTGCCGTCTCTGGCCCCGGCGCTTGGAGTCTCAAGCGAAGGACTGTGCGTCTGTGAGCCTGCGTCCTCCTTCCAGCTCGGCAGCCAGTCCCCGAAGTTTCTGCTGAGCTTGGAGAGCTTTAGTACCGCGCCTCTACATGTCTGTCCTCACGTATGGGCTGTGGCCGTGTGCTGCAGTCTCAGGCAGTAGTGGAGTGGTGTGTGTGTGCGTGTGCATCTGCTACACATGTGTC
Source organism: Sorex araneus (assembly GCF_027595985.1). Lineage (NCBI taxonomy): Eukaryota > Metazoa > Chordata > Mammalia > Eulipotyphla > Soricidae > Sorex > Sorex araneus. The sequence continues at coordinate 128,060,332 of NC_073303.1, forward strand.
TGCATGTGCATGTTTGTGTGTGTATATGCATGTGCATCTCTCTCTCCCTCTCCCTCCCTCTCTCCGATTCTCTCTCTCCAACTCCCTCTGATTTTCTCTGTCTCTCTCCCTCTGACTCTCTCTGTCTCTGTCTCCCTCTCTCTCTCTTTCTGACAGTCTGTCTCTCTCCCTCTGACCCTGGGTGTGTGTGTGTGTCTCCCTCTGACTTTCTGTCTGTCTGTCTGTCCCTTTCTCTCTCTTCCTCCCCTCCCCTTCCTCTGACTCTCTTCCCTCTCAGACTTCCATTCAGTCCTTCCATTTCCACTGTCACCTTATTGCCACCCCAGCTTTCCCGCTTCCTCTGGGCTCCCTCTCTCCCTTCCAGGACTGGCAGGGGGGCGTCTGTCTGTGGGTCCGTCTGCCTGGCTCTCCTGCACTCACAACATCACAACACATGTATGTAAGGGTGCTTTGGCTGCATGCTGGGAGAGCCCTATGAACTTAAGTGAAATTCTATATCAGACAAAGGTATAATTCTTGGATTTTCTCCACTGGCGAGTGAGTGCCACCTTTATTTTAGCAAACAGTGCGATTTGCTCACGTTGGAGAGATGACGAAGGAAAGCAGGGGAAGGATTTTAGTCCTTCGTCGTGGGGACCCTACACATATTTCAGGGAAAGAATTTGAAGGAAATGATCTTTGTTTTCTGAACCACAGCCAGCAGTGCTCAGGGTTCACTCCTGGCTCAGTGCTCTGGGTCCCACCCCGGGTGCTGGGCATTGAACCCGGTTGGTTCTGTGCCAGTGAAGTGCTTTACCACACTGGAATGTCCCTTCAAAACTCATGGCAGTGGTGAGTTTTTAAGCTATTGGGGTGTGCCCAGAAGAATTAGCAGTTAGGCGGCCACTGTGGAGATGCTGGAGGCCACGGGCATCTCTCCCTCCAGCAGTGTCCCTGGGCCCGTGTTAAGAGAAGGGTGCGGGGCCGTAGCTGAGGGGACGGTCTGGGGTGGAAAGAGCTCACAACGCTCCACATCCCTCTGCACAAGGCTTTGAAGGAAATGCTGTGTTCTCATTTTATGCATTTTATCTTTTTTTTTTTTTTTTTTGCTTTTTTGGGTTACACCCGGCGATGCTCAGGGGTTACTCCTGGCTTTGCACTCAGGAATCATTCCTGGTGGTGCTTGGGGGACCATATGGGATGCTGGAAATCAAACCCGGGTCTGCCGCATGCAAGGCAAACGCCCTACCCGCTGTGCTATTACTCCAGCCCCGCGTTTTATCTTTTTAATTTCTGTAGCCAGTTTAGTTTTCAAGCACTCAAAAGTGTGCACGACCATGCCAGCCTGGAGACGCCTGCCTGCTCTCCGTGAAGCTCAGGCGGAGCCCACGGGGGGCCTCTAAATGGTTTTGTTCCTCGTTCTAGGTGTGGATTTGTCCAAGATAGAGAAGCATGCGGACGCGGCCAACCTCCTGCTGAGACTGGATTTCGAGAAGGACATTAAGCAGCTGCTCCTGTTTCTGAAAGATTTGGGCATCGAGGATGACCAGCTGGGGCCGTTCCTGAGCAAAAATTACGCTATTTTCTCTGAAGACCTTGAAAATCTCAAGACCAGGTAGGCCCTCAGGGTGAGTCTCACCAGACCCCCAAAATGGTCGGCGTCAGGCCCACCCTGTCCCCAGTCTTGAAGTTGCCAGATCTGAAGGTGACAAACGCTCAGCCTTCAGCAGGTCCTCAGGAAAAGGGCCTTTCGTTCAGCACAGGTGTTGCACAGAGCCCGTTGGCGGCGCCTTCAAGGGGAAAGTCGTGACGGTTCCCTGTTCCGTGTTTGCCTCGACATCTGAAGACCCTCAACGGGGTCCTTCTGTCCTTTCCCAGCACGCTCTGGCTTGCCCAGATATGCTCTGAGAGACCTCACCTGTTCTGCTCAGGGCCCTCCCAACCCTGGGGTCGTTGTCAGGGACACGATTTCCCACGTACACATGCTGGCCTCTCTCAGCTGTCGCACCAGGGAGGCACTTTGCTGGGGTGCCTGTTCTCTCTAACTCCAGGGTAGTTCATTCTCTGGCTTTGGCTGTCAAGCCTTTGCTAGTGGCATCTTCCCAGTAAGCCCAAGTGATGCTGGTACCAAGGCACGTTGCCTTGGGGTTAGTGTAGCTATTGGTAACCTCATAGAGGAATTTCTAGTTTATACTCTAATAACGGAACTGGACGAGCCAGTCCCCGACGACCCTCACACAGACTGCCATAAAACCGTGATTTTCCTTTATTTTATGCAGCGTATGTTTGTTGTTCTTTGGGAAATGCTGCTTGGAGCATCTTCTCCCATGCCAAATTTCTATTTCCATTTCATCTTTTCCATAAATCACTTATGTCATTTGTCATTTTTGAATCTGCCTTCTCTTTTGAGGTAAGCTTTCTTTCACATACGGGAAGAATTAGCTCATTATGGCATAGTAATTTCCCTCCAAGTATTTTGTCTTTGATTCATTTGAATTTTTTTTTCCATCTTGTATTTTTAAAATAGTTTTTCTTTCTTTGTTGTTGCTGTTGGTCTGCCTCCTAAGCAGTGTTGGGGGACCCAGGAACCAGTCCTGGTTGTCCTACGTGATTCAGGGCTAGAGAGCAGCTCTGAGTAATATATGTTCATGCGTGTGATGTGGACATTTTACCTGACTCATGCATTTTTGCTTTTTTATTTTGGGGTAGAAAGTAAGCACAGTAACACTATGCTCTAGTAAAGATATGTACTAAAACCAATAATGTGACTTTATTGTCAGACTTTCTATACTTCTGCTTTATTTAGGTAAAGAAAATTAGCAGGAAATTTCTGACTTAACAAAAATATATCATCAGAGGGGCTGGAGTGATAGCACAGCGGGTAGGGCATTTGCCTTGCACGAGGCCGACCCAGGTTCAATTCTCGGCATCCCATATGATCCCCTGAGCACTGCCAGGGGTAATTCCTGAGTGCAGAGCCAGGAGTGACCCCTGTGCATCACCAGGTGTGACCCAAAAAGAAAAAAAAAAAGAACAAAAATTTGTCATCAGAGACTGTGCTGCAAATTACGCGTGAAAATGCGTGTTCAATGTATGTGCTCAAAAAAATGCCTTTATTTCAGCAATTTCTGAGAAACTTTGATATAAGAATTCCGAATTTCAGTAGTTCCTTAATGTGTGATTTTTCTGTCTTTAACCAAAAAAAAAAAACTTGGTATTTTTTTTTTTATCATGTCATAAGTCAGAAAACTGAAATGAGAATTTTCAGTGGAGATCAGGATTTTTTCTGTTCCAGGTATAAATGGAAAGTGTTTGAGAGTTGGCAGGGTACTTATTTTGTTTTAACCACATTTGGGTCATTATCATGGGATGTTTTTCCTTACCCTTCTGTGTGTATCAGGGCCTGGGGGTCCATTTTAAAATCAGCTGTGACTCTGGGAAACAGCATGCGATGAGCATTTACCGTGGCCGTATGTGTTTTTGTTCGGTTCCCTAGAGTGGCTTATCTGCAGTCAAAGAACTTCAGTAAGGCAGACATCACACAGATGGTCCGAAACGCACCTTTCCTGCTGAGTTTTTCGGTGGAGAGACTGGACAACAGATTGGGATTTTTCCAGAAAGAACTTGAGCTTAGTGTGAAGAAGGTAAAAGCAGAGAATTTGCAGATTTCCCACAGCTGCTGTCTTTCATAACTGGATTTTTGTTTCATTTTGTTTTGTCTTTGGACTTGGGTCACACCTGGCGGTGTTCAGAGATCACTCCTGGTGGTCCCAGGGACCAAATAGGGTGTTGGGGATCAAACCTGGGCCCACCGCATGTAAGGGAGACGCCCTGCCTGCATGTGCGTATCACTCTGCCCTGTCTTTCCCAATGGTCAGAGCTCCTGCTTCTAACAGCTGCCTGGCTCAGGAATTCTGTGAGTGTCCGCCATGTGCTGTGCGTATGTCACTCTCTGTGTTCAGCATAATTGTACAATAATAAACCCAGTTGGTCCCCGAGGTTCTGTTTTCAGTATTGGCTTTTGTCTCAGAACTGCATTAAGTTGCTGCTTCCCTGGTTCCGGCCCTTGGCCTTCCTGGCTGCTCCTGACCGTGCTGTTGGTTTTCTGTGCCCCTGAGTAACGGGGGGTCGATCTCTCACCCCTAGACGAGAGACCTCGTGGTCCGTCTCCCGCGGCTGCTGACGGGAAGCCTGGAGCCCGTGAAGGAAAACATGAAGGTAGGATGGTGGGGAGCCCCAGGTCGGCGGGAGAGGGTGGATCTTCACGGTGGATCTTCACTGTTGGCGGCTTAGAGGGAACTCAAGGTTTCCAGAAAACGCCCAGTGCTTTGCTAAGCCGCTGTCCCAGGAGTCGCTTGTCCTGCAGGCGGAGAGGACCGGGGAGGTGTCAGGTGGGACCCCAAGCGCCTGTGAGTCTGTCACACGCAGGGATGTGACCCCCAGAGGCCGAGTCCCGGAGACCAGGGAGGGAGCAGTGGGCATCGCTGGGCTCTGGCTGTCACAGCTGGAGTGATGCCCGGGGGCGTCCGCAGAGGTGGCAGTGCCCGCCATGACCTGCCCGCCCGTTTGCTAATGTGCCAGGAGTATTTCATCTCCAGGTGCTGGAGCCCCAGTTGGGCTCTTGGTGGCGCTGCTCTGGGCCCCGGGGGTAACCATGATCTGGAGCTGCCCGAGACCATCTAGCAGGGACAGCCCGGTTGAGGGCAGTGGCCTGAGGGGAACCGTCTGGGGTGCACAGGCAGGCGTGACCCACTGGCAGGGGCTCAGCATCATCCTCTCTGGTATTTGGACCCGCATTTCCTTTGCAGAGTACACCCGGGTGGTTGCGCATGGGGATGGGTTCCGGAGGCACCGGGCGAACCTTCCTGCTGGTCCGTGTGCTGGAAGGGGCCTTCGGAAAACCTGGGGTCCCGCTCCTCCAGGAACAGCTTTCTGTTGCTTTCTAGCTCATTCTCTGCTTTCATTATAGGTTCCCCCCGTTGTTCATAATGCAGTTGTTTTGGGCATTCGGGGTTCCAGCCCCAGTGCCACCACCAGGGTGCCCTTCCCTCCACCAGGGTCCCCAGTTTCCTGCCCACCCCGTTAATAAGCACAAGCAAATTTACTTCGTGTTGTTTGTTTCAACACAAAGGAAAATGAATTCTAGAAAGAAAAAAAAAAACAATGAAAGTCAACTTGTGGGGCCAGCGCCATAGCATAGCAGTGTAAGGAGTTTGCCTTGCACGCGGCCGACCCAAGTTCGATCCCCAACACCCCATCTGGTTTCCCGAGCCCATGAGGAGTCATCCCGGAGTGCAGAGCCAGGAGTGATCCCTTGGTGTGGCCCAAACCTCCCCCTCCCCCAAAAAAGTCAGTTTGTGATCATCATTACTCCATCTCACAGTGATGTTCCTGGTCCTTGTCTCGGGGTCCCCATTGACCTTGGTGCTCGTTGAACCTTGCTGAGCTTGGTGGGCTTCTGTGTGACTTCCTCATCAGACTGGCTGCGGTCCCCCTGGGCTGGCAGCACTGGGACATCTGGGGGTGTCGTCAGGACAGCTTTTGCTTGGCCTGTGAGTGGCCCGGACCCAGGAGAGGGCAGTGATCCTGCGAGGGCTGGGCACCGCTCTCCCGACCTGAGTGCTCTGGGGAGAGGCCCCTCACGGCCCGGCATCGTACCAAGGGCTTTTCCTCCTGCCTCCCGCCGCGGCCCTGCTCTGTGTGACTCAGGTCTACAGCCTCGAACTGGGCTTTAAACGGAACGAGATTCAGCACATGGTCACCAGAATCCCGAAGATGCTAACGGCCAACAAGAGGAGACTGACCGAGACGTTCGATTACGTGCACAACGAGATGGGGGTACCCCACCACCTCATCGTCAGGTTCCCTCAGGTGAGGGAGGCTCTTGGGAGGGATCAGCCCTGAGGCAGTGGCAGCCCCAGTCGCCTGAAACTCCTATTTCCCACCCATTTTCCTGTCAGAAACCCTTGAGCTGACAGAGGAGGGATCTCCTGGGAGAGCTCATAGCTTCAGGACTTTGCCGAGATGTTCATGGAGCCGTGTTTCCCCGAAGTACTGCCTAGGCCTCGTTCTGCTTTCTAGAATCCAACACATTCCCTCTCAGCTCCGCCCTCACTGACATCTGAAGTCACTTGCTTCTAGTTCGGCAGCCAAGGCCCTGTATGCGGCCCTCCCGGTTCTATCCCTGGCACTGCATTTGGTCCCCTGAGCCCGAGCCAGGAGTAAGCCCTGAACCCAAGTCAAAATCAGAATCTGAAAAATGACATCCCTGGGGCTGGAGAGATAGTTTACGGGGGAGGGCATACAGCCAAGTTAAAACCCCAGCACCCCATATGGCCCCCAGCCCTGCCAGGAGTGATCCCTGAGAGCAGAGCCAGGAGTAAGCCCTCAGCACCCCTGGGTGTGGCCCAAACACAAGAAGGACAAAAAGGGAATCCAGAAAGAAAGTGAAGTGAGGAAGGTGACTCACTTCCACCGAGGTGTCTGCCCCTCCCTCGAGGAGAGCCGGCAGCACCAGCTTGGGTACAGGGCCCCATTCTCTGGGAATTCCTGGCATGAGGGGCTTGAAATAATTTTTTGTAGTATCTTAAGCAGCAGTAATGGGAGTTTGGTTACCAGAATGAAGGTTGGACACTTTGTCCTTGGTTTATGCAGAGAAAAAGAATTTTGTGCCCTTGCAAGCCAGTGCCTGTTATCACACTGTTCTTCCGGGGTGCGGGCCCATCCACACTCCTGACCCACTCACTCGCTGCCTCTCTGCCCGTGGGAAGTTTGAGCCTGCCTCCCGGCCACTCGGCTTCATTTCATTTCCCTACTGGTCAGAAAGGGAGCAGCAAGAATCAGAACCCCCAAAATGGTGGAAAGCAACACGAAGGACGCATCCGTTTGCATTTTGGACTCGCAATTTGCCCACTAGGCCATGCCCCCGGGCAGTGATGGCAGTTTCTGAGCACGCAGCCAGCACGGGGATATCAGCCTGTCAACATGTTCTCCCAAAGAAATGTTTGTCTTTCAGAGCACTGTTTACTGAGACCTTGGTTTCATTTCATTTTTTGTGGTTTTTCCGTTTCTAGGTATTCAACACGCGGCTCTTCAAGGTCAAAGAAAGACATTTGTTTCTCAACTATTTGGGAAGGGCTCAGTATGACCCCACTAAGCCCAGCTATGTCTCTTTGGACAAACTGGTGTCTCTGCCCGACGAGGTATTTTGCAAAGAGATTGCCAAAGCCTCGATGCAGGACTTGGAAACATTTTTAAAAACTCTTTAGTTTTGGTTGAACATGCAAGTGTAATCATGTAATGTGAATATGCGAATAAATGAACCTATTTTTAAATGAATGACTCAAGCCTCGGTGGATATTGGAAACAGTTCTGGATATCACAAATTTGGGTTCACATCCTGTAGATCTTTCTTCTGCATTACTAGTGAATTGACGTCACCATTTTTTTTCCCCAAGATAGGAAGAAATAGACATGTGGCTTGATGAAGACAGAGTTTTCAGCCACTGGTCCTCAGCAGGGCCTGGCTTCAGGAGTGTTGAAGGAAACGCAGAATGCTGTCATTCTGTCGGTGGCAGAATGAGAGGCAGCTAATGAGTGGCGAGGACAGTGGCCCCCAGCATCGACATTTCTCCCCATTTCATGAGTCTCTGGAACATTCTCTTACTATTCACCCAAAATCTACAAGTCTATGATTCAGGTAAAACCAAAACACAATCTCTTTTTTTATGATTTTTGTTCGTTCATTTGTTGGTACGGTTTTGGGGTCACACCCAGTGGTGGTCAGGGCTCACTCCTGGTCAGGATACCAGGGATTGAATCCAGGCCAGCCACATACAAGCAAATGCCCTCCCCACTGTCCTATTGCTCCAGCCTGCGAATGCATCCCATTTCCACCCCCCGACTGTGCTGGTATAAGGGCTTGAACACACAGCCCAGCCCTGCTCACTGAGCCGCGTTCCCTGCGACGCACATACAGGGCACTGATTACCGAGTTTTCTTTCAGAGCATGGACAGTGACAGCGGAACACTGAGTCAGGAGAGGAGAGGAAAGGTACGGGGCAGGTGGGGGGTGACAGACTGTTTCCAGCGTGGGACCATTGCCAGGACGCGGGTTTGCAGCAGGAACTCGCTGCCACAGGAACTCCTTCCCCTGCCATTTTATTCACACTAGTAATCCCAGGCAAGCGAGGGACTCAGGTGGCTCCTGGCACCACATCTGGTGCCTGCACCCACTAGGGCCCTTCCCACCTGACCGGGGCTGTTGGTCTCAGGGACATTATCAAGCAGTGACCCTGGATGTACCTTCACATCAGGTTTGTCACTGTGGGACGTCTGTGCTTGGGGCCCTGAGATTCGGTGAGAAGTCCAGGTGGTTTCTGGGGAAATGAGATGGGAGAGAAGCCAGACCAAATTCAGGCGCTTCCTGACCTGAGCACCTGCAAAACTCTTGAACCACCCCCCGTGCGGGGCAGAACTACCCAGATGAGTTCAGAAGTAGAAGAGCTCTAAATCACTGACTTCATAGCGAGTTGTGCACGGAGCTTTGCAAGAAATGCTGTACAGCGGTCTTCCTGTGAGATAAGTTAGGCTTGCTCCGACATTTGCAATTCAGTGTGTGTCTGTGTGTTGGGTTGGGAGGTGGGGGGGAGGGGTGGGTAATGAAGGAATGAAGCAGGAAACAGCACAGGTGAGAAGCCTTGCCCCTGGAACATGCTGGTGTCCAGTCTGGCCTTCTGGTCTCCAGAGCTGCAATAACGTTTTCTGAAGCCGCCCGGTCCACAGAATTGTGTCGGGCAACCTGAGCTGGCCAAGACAGTGGCAGCAGCTCCAGTCCCTTTGTAACTGAATCACTAACACTAACTTCCCCAGCTATTTTCTCTTCCTACATTTGGGGACTGCGCCTGCGCAGTTACCCTCCGTCTTCTCATTGGCTGCCGTCGGCCCACGTTGCGCCTGCGCAGGGGCGGCATCGCAGGTGCGCTTCATACTACGCTTGCGCAGTTACCCTCCGTCTTCCCATTGGCTGTCGCCGGCCTAGCTGCGCCTGCGCGGGGGCGGGTCCGCAGATACTCCCCACTGTGCGCCTGCGCAGTTACCCTCCGTCTTCCCATTGGCTGCCGCCTACCCATCCGCGCCTGCGCGGGCGTCCTCAGCCCGCGACCTCCAGGACTTTCCCAGCATCCCCCTCTACGGTCGTCATGGCGGGCAGGCAGACAGGTAGGCGGCCGGGGGGCGGCCGGGAGGGTCGCGCGGGGCCGGGGGGCGGCGGAGCATGGACAGCCGTGGGCGTCTGGGCTCCTCTGCTCTAGTTCCCCTTCCCTGGGGCCGGCCGCTGGCCTGGGCGGCGTTTCCTCGGTCCTGGTCCCTCTTAGTCTCCCCGGTGCCCGGAGCGTCCCTGGGGGCGGGGGCCAGCGGCAGGGGGTGGGGGGCGGCTGGACACTCGGCATTTCCCCAGTTGGACACGCATGGTGTGGACTCGGTGCCGTTGGGACCAGCGGCCCCGGCTCCTCCCCGGCGCGGGCTGACTCTGACCTTGGCCGGCCTGGCTTCTCTGCCGGCCTCTCTGATTCTGTCTTTTTTTTTTTTTTTTTTCTGGTGGGGGCTTTTGGGTCACACCCGGCGATGCTCAGGGCTTCCTCCTGGCTCGGCGCTCAGGAATCACCCCCGGGGGTGCTCGGGCAAGGCCAACGCCCTCCCCGCTGCCCTGTCGCTCCGGCCCGAGTTTGTTTTCTCCTGGTGCTCAGCACTGAAGCTCAGGTGTGCACGGCAAGTGCTGCCGCTGAGCTCTGCCTCTGGCCCAGAAACTTCACTCTCAGCTCGTGAGTCTGAGGGTGCCCACGGGGTACTCCCACACTACGTGGGGGACACTGGTGCCGGGGGACATCAGGATCGAACCCGGCCCCCAGCGCGCAAGACCTGCGCATTATCTCTTTATCTCCGTGACCCAGTTTAGCTGTTTTCAATAACAGCATATAAAGCATTTACATTGTGGCTCTTCTGTTTGTTTATTTTTTGTTGTTTTGGTTTTTTTTGGCTTTTGGGGTCATACCCAGCAATGCTCAGGGGTCACGCCTGGCAGTTCTCAGAGGAGATGCTGGGGATCAGACCGGGTCAGCTGTTTATGCAAGGTCAACGCCCTCCCCGCTGTCCTATCACCCCGGCCTCTGTGCTTCTCATTTTTAAAAGACTAAAGCAATAGCAGGATGGTCATTGTGGGCCCAAGTACCTTGGACCATGCAGGGCAGTGTGTAGACATGGAGTCTTGCCTTCTGACCGCTGCATTTACTTATTTTAAAAATCGCTGTGATAGACCTGTTACAAACAAACTGCTTATTTGTTTGCAGTCAGAAAGAAAACGACTGCAGGAGGGAAGCTGGGCAAGTCGTGAGGGAGAAGGCGCATGCACACAGAGAAGGGCCCACAAGCCCGTGGTGCCCAGTTGCCACAATTTCTTCACACTTGTTTCTGATCTGCTGTGCTCAGGAGGCTGTGGGGAAGGCGGGGTGCTGGCAGAAAGAGACCTGGCCTCCCTTCTTTGGTTCGGGGCTGATTGGAGCTCGGGCACATTTGTCCGGCTGCATCCATGGGACTGCCTGGGTGGGGGGGGGAAGCATTGTTTGCTATGCTGTTGTTTATTTGTTTGGTTTTGGGGTCACACCCGGCAGTGCTCAGGGCTTACTCCTGGCTCTGCACTCAGGAATCACTCGTGCTGGTGCTCAAGGGACCATCTGGTGCTGGGGATGGAATGAAGGTCCGCTAGATGTAAGGCAAGTGCCCTGCCCGGCCTGCTCTGGCTCCTGCCAGTCACAGAGGGCGGCCAAGTAGAATCAAGGGCAGGTGGAAGGGACGTTGGGGAGGGTGCCCACATGCGCCCGCTCCCTGGGGAAGAAGAGTGGCCATTGCACCCTGCAGTCCCTTCCCCGGCCAGCCTTGCTGGGCCCTGCAGTCCCGGCCCAGCTCTGTGCTCCTCGGGCCCTTCTCTTTGTGCCTTTTCCCTCGTGACTTGGCCAGTTTCCCTCGTTTCACCTGCAGTCATTTTTGTACAGAGTCAAAATAAGCAGTTTGTTTGTAGGGTCCTATCTCACAGTGATTCACTAAATAATTTAATTAAATAAGCAGTTTGTGACTCTGGTTGACATTGAATTCGAACTTTGAAGAGGAAATTCCTTCCCATTTGCGCTGTCACAAGGTCACAGGTGAGAGTTACTTTGCAGTCTGTGGGGAGCAGCAGCCACTAACCCCAGCCCTTTTGTTCTTATCAGTCCAAGCCTCAGGCCGATGGCTGGAGGGCCTTCGGAAATGGTATTACAACGCAGCGGGCTTCAACAAGCTGGGTGAGTATCTGCTTTTCTTCTGGGACCAGCTGGTGTGTCTTCAGAGGGTTGTGCTTTTATAGAAGTTATTTTGATTTAGGAGATTGTTCACTTGTCCCTATGTGCATTAGAAGATGCTTTTAATTAGGCCCCATTATAGTCTGTCAACCCATTTCTTTTTTACTGTTTTAAGAAAGAGTGCTGAAATCATTTCAGGAGAAAACGACCTCAGGCTTTATTCGTCTGTGTGTGTTGTGGGTCTTTAACAAATGAAGGAATTAGTGGTGCTCTCTCTGGGGATAGTGTAACAGGCATGGGCTTTGTTTCGTCTTTTCTTTGCTTGTGAAATGAGTATCGCTTTATTGGAGATCACTGTGTAAGTTTAAAATAAGTGATACCTGTATTCAAATATGGAAACTGGGCATTTCCTTCTGGTTCTTTTGCTTAGCATTTAAAAAATCCAGTTACAGGAACTTTGAAAGTAAAGATTATGAGATGTTTGACTTTTATGACCTTCATATTCCTAATGCTTGAACTCTTAAGATTTCTTTTTTGTTTTGTGTTTGTGGCCCCGGCTGTCAGTGGTGCCCGGAGGCCACTTCTGGCGTGGTGTGTGTAGGGGTCGTTTTGGCAGTGTGAAGAGGGCCGTGAGCCAGGGCTCAGGTGCACGCCCACTCGTGCGGGCGCTCCAGCCTACAAGGTTATCTCATACTATTAGAACTTGGTGGAAGTGTTGTTCAGTGACCTATTACTTGTTGTTTTGGGGGCACACCCCGCTGTGCTCAGGGGTCACGTCTGGAGGAGCTTGGAGTCCCTATGGAATGCCAGGATCGAACCAGGGTCAACCGCGCGCTAGTCAAATGCCTGTCCCACTGTCCTGTCGCTCCAGCCCCTAACTCTGGGCCATCGACACTCATCCTTGGTTCACTTGGAAAGATGAGTTTGCTGTCTAAACACTCCTGACTTGCAGCGTGCCTGCTCTGGTTTCCGTCGCAGGGCTAATGCGTGATGATACGATATATGAGGACGAGGACGTGAAGGAGGCCATCAGGAGGCTGCCCGAGAACCTGTACAACGACAGGATGTTCCGCATCAAGAGGGCCCTGGACCTGACCGTGAGGGCGCAGATCCTGCCCAAGGAGCAGTGGACAAAATATGAGGAGGTGGGCGCCTCTGGGACCCACGGGGTTAGGACGGGCCATTGGTCTGGGTGCCACTCTGGCTTCTACAGCCGTGTCCAGTACGCGTCCTCCCAGCTGAGGCCACGGTCGCTGAGTCTAAAGTCCTGTGCCCCACCTCAGCCCTGCAGAGAGGGCGCTGGGACTGTGGCAGCCCGGGCTCACGGGCTAACACTCTGCCACTCACCCAGACCTTCCTTCGACCCCATCAGAGCAGCTGTTACACGTCCTGTGGCTTTTCACATTTTAAAAAGACACACTTCTTAGCTCAAGACTGTGCTTGGTTGAAAATGAATTTTGAGGGCCTGGAGAGGTAGTAGAGCAGGGAGGGCACTTGCCTTGCAGGCACTGACCCACATATGATCCCGGCATCCCACATGGTCCCCAGGAGTAATGGGAGAGAGGGAGGGGGAGGAGGGAGGGAGGGAGAGGGAGTGTTTGGGGGGGCTGGAAGGGGGGTTGGGAAATGCCATTTTTTTAAGATTTTTTAATTTTAGGTTCAAGATTTTTGATGTATTTGATGGTGGCATGTAACATTTGTTGTAACATGTTGTAACATCAAACATGTTTTTGATGGTGGCATGTAACATTTTTCTTTTATTCTTCAGGATAAATTCTACCTTGAACCATATCTGAAAGAGGTTATTCGGGAAAGGAAGGAGAGAGAAGAGTGGGCAAAGAAATAATCACATAATCTGCATGCAGCTGTCTTCAAAGATTTTTATGAAGTTGGTTAAAGCTGAAATGTACAATCTTGAACTGATCTGAGCTGCAAATGGGTACATGATTTTAAATAAATATCTGTCATAATTATTGAAGTTTTTGAATTCTGGATGTTTAGTAACTGCTAAGATTACTGGTTACAATTCTTCTTGGATTTCTAAGATATTTGAGTTACGGTATAAGGGCTCAGACGACTCACTGTTCATTTCACTCCCTGTTCGGGTAGCTTCTGGGATGGGCGAGGGAGCCATTGGGATGCTGGGGGTTGAACCTGGGTCCGCCTCGTGCGAGGCCAGCGCCTGCCCACTGTGTCCCTGTGAGGTGACTGATAACTGAGGGCTAGAGCATCTCCCAGTGGCTTAGCCATCGGGGTGCTGCCTTTGTAGGTAACCAGACACTGAGAAGCTCCGTGAGGTCCTGACTCGCCGGCTCAGAGGGGAGGACCAAGGCCAGAGCCTGGGTTTGTCCTGAGGCAAGGGCTCTCAGACATGGGTGGGCAGGGAGATGGGAGAAGGTGCACCCCCCCAAGCACCAGGCTTAGGGACCACCCTCGGCGACCTCAGCCCTCTGTCGGTGCGTTCCCAGCCTGTCTTTAAAAACATTTCAGGCTCAAGCGGCCATAATGCCTGGATTTTACACAAATGTAGGTTCCCATATGAGTACGCAAATACAGAAAACCAAAAATAGACCCTGAAACATAGCAAGACTCTCCCCAGACCCCAGAGCCTTTTCCACTCGGGTATGACGGCTGTGGGTGGCTGTGAGGGCGAATGCTGACCGCTGCCCTCAGTGTCTGTGCGTGTGCGCAGGGACGGGCCCAGGCCACGACTAGAGTCACTAAGACACGGACTGAATAATGGAAATGTTTCACCCAGAATTCTGCAGTTGTTTGGGGCCTCCAGGATCCTTCCAGAAGTTCTTACCTTGGGTGACTGGCACCTTGGGCCCTTGGGTGCCAGAAATTTCCTGGGCCGCCCTGGCAGTGCTTGGAGGCCTTGGGGCTGCACCCTGTGTGCTGAGAGGGCCAGGAGGGCTGCGGGCCCTGCGGTGTTTGCTTCAGCAGGAGGGAGAGCACAGACGCCCATGGCCACGCTGCAGCTGTCGGGAGAGTCCCAGGGGCTTGGAAGGGAGAAGAGTGTCCGGAACAGACCCCGATGGCTGGGAGGAGCACCCTCTGGTGTGGACGTAACTTACGATGATTCGTGGACTGGGTCGGACTTTGGGAGCCTGAGCCAGGCTGAGCACCATGAGACTCTGGGAGAGCTGAGGGGCCTCACCTGGCCCCCCGGCCCTCAGAATGTCAGTCTCGGCTTCCTTTGTGTGGCCTCGGACCTCGTGTCATTAGGGCTGTGGTTGCCGGAGGGGCCAGTGAGTGAGCTTTCACCGTGGCCTCCGGAAGTCTGGCTGGATTCGGCAGATGGCTGGGAAGTGCTGGTGGTGAGTGATGTCCGGTCGTGTGAGGGTTGGGCAATAAGAACACATGTCCAGATGCCTCCCTGCTGGGCCGGGCGATAGTCCAGGGGGAGGGCACACATCTGTGTGTGGCTCTTCTGGTTCAATCCCCGACATCACACAGGGTCCCCCGAGCACAGCCAGGAGCAGATCCTGAGTACAGGGCCAGGACAAAGCCCTGAGCACAGCCCATGTGTTCCAGAAACCAAAAGACGAAGAAGAAAAGATGCTTCTCTGGGGCCAGAAAGATTGTACAGTGGGGAGGGCACTTGCTTTCCATACGGCTGACCCAGGTCTGATCCTCGCCCAAATAGGGCCACCCGAGCACTTGCAAGGAGTGATCTCTTGAGTGCAGAGCCAGGAGTAAGCCCTGAGCACAGCCGGGTGTGACCCAAAGACATCTCATACCTAATTACAATAGATTCTCTGGACCACCCTTTTTTAATGGCAAGTAATATTGACAATATTCATGTGTAAAGAAAGCTCACTGTGTTTTAATCAGAAGCTAAACCTCTTTCATCATGGAATTAGTAATCACTAAAGCCAGCAACATTATATTGATTTGGATTAACATTTGCACATTAAACAGCATGTTTTGTCACCATGTGGTTGGTTGCATGTTTTAATACATTTTGACTTTTACATCTTTACAATTAAAAAGTTAAATAAGATTGTCATTAATAACAATAAAACACAACTCGATATTTTTATCGATATTTACATATCTAATGTAAAAGGACTGGAGCGATAGCACAGCAGGTAGGGCGTTTGCCTTTCATGCGGCCGACCTGGGTTCAATTCCTCTGTCCCTCTCGGAGAGCCCAACAAGCTACCAAGAGTATCCCGCCCGCACAGCAGAGCCTGGCAAGCTCCCTGTGGCATGTTCGACATGCCAAAAACAGTAACAAGTCTCACAATGGAGACGTTACTGGTGCCCGGTCGAGCAAATTGATGAGAAACAGGTGTAAGTATATATGGGATACAGAGTACATATTATAAATATGATACGTAAATTAATGATCAGGTTGCTTTCAGCTTGTCTCCCGCTCACATGGTGCAGGAAAGAAAGCAGCCCTGCTTTGTCAGAGATTGGATCAATCCCTTAGGGATCGACGCAGGAGATGGCAATACGAGGAGGAAAATAAACAAAATGACGGGGCACGAATTACCCAATTGCCCAAGGAATAGTAGCAGTTTACGCAGCCAAAGGTTTCGTGTTCTTGTACCAACACTATGTTCTAGAAAACAATTTAAGCATTAACTCTTGTTTAGGTACCATGGTAACAATTGTTAAGCTGTGTGATTCTGCCTGAGAGCTCCCACAACGCTGCGTTATGGGAAAGAAACCCGTCACTGCAATATGGGGAAGGAACCCGTCACTGCAATATGGGAAAGGAACCCGTCACTGCAATATGGGAAAGGAACCCGGCACTGCAATATGGGAAAGGAACCCGGCACTGCAATATGGGAAAGGAACCCGTCACTGCAATATGGGGAAGGAACCCGTCACTGCAATATGGGAAAGGAACCCGTCACTGCAATATGGGAAAGGAACCCGTCACTGCAATATGGGAAAGGAACCCGGCACTGCAATATGGGAAAGGAACCCGGCACTGCAATATGGGGAAGGAACCCGTCACTGCAATATGGGAAAGGAACCCGTCACTGCAATATGGGAAAGGAACCCGGCACTGCAATATGGGAAAGGAACCCGTCACTGCAATATGGGAAAGGAACCCGTCACTGCAATATGGGAAAGGAACCCGTCACTGCAATATGGGGAAGAAACCTGTCACTGCAATATGGGGAAGAAGCCCGTCACTGCAATATGGGAAAGGAACCCATCACTGCAATATGGGGAAGAAACCCGTCACTGCAATATGGGAAAGGAACCTGTCTCTGCAATATAGGGAAGGAACCCGTCACTGCAATATGGGAAAGAAACCTGTCTCTGCGTTAATGGGAAAGAAACCCGTCACTGCGTTATGGGGAAGAAACCCGTCTCTGCGTTACGGGAAAGAAACCTGTCCCTGGGGCTGGAGTGATAGCACAGCGGGTAGGGCGTTTGCCTTGCACGCAGCCGACCCGGGTTCGATCCCCGGCATCCCATATGGTCCCCTGAGCACTGCCAGGAGTAATTCCTGAGTGCAGAGCCAGGAGTAACCCCTGTGTGCATTGCCAGGTGTGACCCAAAAAGAAAAAAAAAAAACCTGTCACTGCAGCCAGGGCTCTGGACAGTGACACGTTGAGATCAAGCTGAAATTTCCGTCCCAGGACATGGGTAGGAAAATCATATTTATGAAGATAGTTTTAAAACTTGGACTTTTTTCTTTTGAGTTTTGGGCCACACCCAAAAGCTCAGAGATGAGCCCTGGTGGTCTTGGGGGATGGAACCTGGGTGGGGGTCGTGCAAGGCAAATGACGCCCCCCCCCATGCCCCCAGAGTGATAACTCTGGCCCAACCTCGGGTTTGGGACATGAATGGAGCTGGGAGAGGCCCAGTGCCCAGGGCTCGTGTTGCCTGCAGGGCCCAGAATCCAGCCCCAGCACTGCTTCCCCCGGAGCACTGAGTGGGGAGGAGCCCCTGATGTGTTGCCAGAGTAGTCTCGAGACCAGAATGCAAACCAGAGACGGCTGGGGGAACCAAAGGCCACTCCTCGTGAGGAGAGCAGCGGCCTGCATGGGGCTGACCGTCCTTGGCTCCTCTGGCCGTCACTGAATTTGTTTGGTTTTTGTGTTTGGGGCCACACCTGCTGTGCTATTGCTCCAGACCCTGCAATTGAATTTAATTTTCTGTCACGAACATGGTTGCGATTCAATCATCCAAATACGGTGCTCAGATGGAGCCGGAGCAATTGATAGGACAGTGGGGTGATGGTGGGAGGGTGCTGGCCTAGCTGGCAGCCGACCCGGGTTCATCACATATGGTCCCCTGAGCCCTGCCAGGAGTGATTTCTGAGTGCAGAGCCAGGAGTAACCTCTGAGCATCGCCAGGTAGACCCAGAAAAGCAAAAAAAAAAAAAAAAAAGACAATTGCAGTGACACGTAGGGTCCGAGCTGCCCACCCAAGGTCCCCAGGCCTCCAGGGCTCCCCAGGGAAATGGTTAGCCTCCGTGCCAGTGAGTGAGAATAATTCCCACTGGCTAAGCAAGCCAGACTGGCAGTGCTCAGGCGGGCCCTCCACCTCTGCTCCCTAGCACAGCGAGGGCAAAGCTACCAGGGGCCACCGGGTGAGGGACAGCCAGAGGGTCCAGTGTCATCTCGATGGGCGGGAGGTTGGACCATTGTGATTCCCAGCCATTGGTTCCTTTGAACATGCCCTCCCCTCCCCGAGCCTACGTTAAACGGCCCGGCCTTCAGCGGGGGCCTGGCGAGGGCCACCCTGTGTGAGAATGTCGACTGGTCCAGCCACTTTGAAAGACAAAATGAACATTCCTCAGATACGGATTTGGGCTTTCATATGACCTAGCAGTTCCACGCCTTGGAATACACACCAGGGTCACCAAAGCACCTGGAGAAAGGTATGCCTCGCCTTATTCCAGCACCGGGAAAGCCCCAGTGCCCGAGAACAGGGTAGGATAGAGAAACTCCGGTTCATGCACATGGGGCCGGAGGGAAAGATGAAGTCTTGCGTGATGAGAGAATAATCGTGTTGCGTGAAATCAGAGGAGAGGAGCAGACCCAGCATGGTCTCTCGTACACAGGACCTAAGAAACCTCCAGGGGAATGACAGACGCCCCACGGCAATAGGAAGGAGCAGCAGTGGAGCTGAGCCTCAGCAGGAAGCCTGGCACTGGGAAAGGGGTGGGGGATAAGTCAGGGGAGGAAACACCAGGACAGTGGGGGAGGGGAAACGAGACAGTGGTGGAGGCAAGTGGACACGGGTGAAGGGAGTGGAGTTGGAACGGTGCATGCCTGAAACCGAATAGGTACCCTTCAGCCGCCTGAAGGGCTAAATGCAGCCACTAGGTGGCGGCGCACCACAACTTTACAACATAACAGGCACCACCCCCCCAACCCAACCCAGCCCCATCCAGCTGAGGGTAGATCCCTCTACACCAGCACCCCCCACGCCCCGCCCCTTCATTTTTCAGAATGACAACACCTTAGAGGTTTATGGCCATCAGGAGAATTTACTACTAAGCTACATACTGATGTAATGAAATCTAATATATGCTGGGCAATGAATTATGAGATGTTATTTAGTTTCAGGATTTTATTACTTCAATCGGTTATGACCATATTTCCTTTAATATGATTGCTCGCCTTTAAACGTACCAGATGACTGTATAAGGAACACCTAATAAAGTCTATAGATGTTAAAATGTAAATAATTTATTTCTCATAATTTGTTTAAATTATGCTTAGACTGGTATTCCTATTAAAAGTTAAAATATCATAGAATCTGAGCTCTTAGATCAGATGGTGCCTCTGAGCTACATTTTGCTAAGAAATTTCATTGTGTCTGTTAGCAATTGAGCAGGAAAGCAGCACGGGATCATTACAAAGCAGTTAATATTCAGCACGAATTCCAGAAAGTCTGCTCATACTTAAGGGGTTTATATATTATGACAAACTATTGAAATTTTCACTCTGGATTGTGGCTATATCTCTCACAGTAGGAAGAATGGATTATTTGTTTAACTTTGTATTTTAATACAGTTGCCTGCTTTTGCATAAATGCCAAAAATGTAATTTGAAAATAAACCCCTGTGAAGCTTCTGGTAACAGTATTCGACGGGATCATTGTTCTGTTAGTATCCCTTCTATTTTAAAGACAACTTTATACATATGTGTGAAGATTGAATTTATATGACAACCCGCCCCCCCCGCCAAAAAAAAAAAAAGGTATTTATTTTACAACAGGATCTACTTACAGTTCCTTTCTTACGTCTGTACTTAAAATGTGGTTTCCACCGTGCTGGCAGGTCATTAACCTTTATAGATTTGGGGTTTCTCGGCTATACAGTGAGGGGGTCTAGCTGCAGATCTTGAAGGCTGATGTTAGCGTGCAAACTTCTGGTCCTACGATTTGATTTCTGCAGGCTCCAGTAAGAATGGGCGGTGGCAGCGGGGGTTGGGGGGGTCCTGCCAGGCGTGGCTCCACTGCTCCCTGGCAGCTTCCCCTGAATCTTCGAGCGTCTGTGCTGTGGAACCCACAGAGTGGGGGGACTGGGCGTCACAGGCTCGTTTCACCCCCATTCTCTTTACAGGGTATTTTTGTGTGGGGGTGTTTGGGTATGTGCGTGTGCATGCGTGCGTGCGTGCGTGCGTGCGTGTGTGTGTGTGAGAGAGAAGAGAGAGAGAGAGAGAGAGAGAGAGAGAGAGAGAGAGAGAGAGAGAGAGAGAGAGAGAGAGAAGCTTGTGCTTTTCTCTAACCCAGACTCGGTCGAAGCGCAAAGCCCACGTCCCAGGCAGGGTTTCTGCCCTGTGCTTTGCACTTTGGAGCCATCTTTGGGCATTGTAAGTCCCTGAGTGGCATCACTCCACTTCATCACAAGAAGCAAAAGTATTCGGGTCAGAGTGATAGCATAGCACGGAGGCACTTGCCTTGCATGCGGCCGACCTGGGGTTCAATCCCTGGCACCCCTATGGTCCCCTGAGCATCGCACCATCGCACCAGGAGTAATCCCTGAGCACAGAGCCATTAAGCCCCCATCCCAGCCCCACCCTTCCTCCCTGCTCCCTGCCCGTCCCCCCCCCCCCCCGCCCCCGCTAACCCTGGGAGCAGCTCCTCTGAAGTGCTGTTTGCTTGGCAGGAGCCTGAGTGGTAAC
The DNA here is from genome assembly GCF_027595985.1 of Sorex araneus. Taxonomy (NCBI): domain Eukaryota; kingdom Metazoa; phylum Chordata; class Mammalia; order Eulipotyphla; family Soricidae; genus Sorex; species Sorex araneus. The sequence continues at coordinate 128,080,754 of NC_073303.1, forward strand.
CCCGAAGACGCACGGTCCCCAATCCTTAACTCTTGACTCGTGCAGATGCCACGGGGCTCCCCTGGCAGGTGGGGGGTTCTTCTGGACCCACCAAGCCTGGCCCCTTGGGACCGGAAATCCATATACACCTGCTGCTTTGAGCCTGACCGGAGGTGACCCCCAAGGCTCAGCCCCCAACCCCCTCCCCCAACCACAGATCTGCTTCCAATCAGCCGGATCTCCTGTGCCGGCGAAGTCGGGAGATGCTGGGGCCGGGGACTGCCGGGTGACAGAAAGCAGAGGCCACCGGCCCTCGGGACCCACTCGGGCATCTTCCCCATCGGCACTTCCGGCCTGTTTAACCCCCCCTGCACCAGACCCCACAGCACGCTCGCCCTGTGTCCCTCATCTTCCCCTCACATCTTGCCAAATTTCAGCTTTATTTAAAAAAGAAGAAAATGGGGCTGGAGTGATAGCGCAGCGGGTAGGGCGTTTGCCTTGCACGCGGCCGACCCGGGTTCGAATCCCAGCATCCCATATGGTCCCCTGAGCACCGCCAGGGGTGATTCCTGAGTGCATGAGCCAGGAGTGACCCCTGTGCATCACCGGGTGTGACCCAAAAAGCAAAAAAAATAAAATAAAATAAAATAAAATAAAATAAAAAAGAAGAAACATCAGGACTCTGCACACTGGGCGGCTCTGGGGGTTCTGCTGTCTCACTCTAGCTGCAGTTGTGTGGCCCAGTGTTGGGAACAGTTTTCCCCCAATGGTGCCCGGACACGTGCACCGGGTCCAGGCAGACATGGGGTGGAGGATGACAGGCGCTCGGAGAAACACCCTCTGGGAGCAGCTCAGGGCTGTTCCCTTCATTGCCAAATACACACATATTTTATGGGGGGTCTCGGCTAGAAGGATGGTCAGTCACAGAAAGTCCAGCATGATTGGCCTATGAGCTCTCCAGCTCTGCTTTGCCCGGTCCAGTCCCAATCAAGGCCAGACGCTACAGTTAGGATGACCTGCCAAGCATATGTGACAGTTTCTGTGTCTTGGGCTCATGTGACCAGGATGTCGAGTGAGGCTCAAGGCCCAACACCCGGTGCTGGCTGGCGTCCTGTTCTTGCCGACTTTGCCTAGACACTCCCTCTTTCAAGGCTTCACTTCTGGGCCGCTTTGCAAGGTCGGGTCTTACCTGCTGCAGTGTCCGTCACCCCGTGCCATAGTCCAGTGGTCCCGGCGCCCCGTGCTCTCATGGCCCTGTGGTCCTGAGGTATCTTGAAAACGGGCAGGTGCAAGACTCTGCAGTCCCTGAGGCTCAGATGTCAGGATACAGGTCCACAGCGACACACAGGGTGGGGTGCAGACTCAGGCCTGACCTGGCCACGCTGGGTGGCTGCATGGTGCTTCCCTGCTCAGCCTTTCAAATCCAGTTCCATCCCCAACTACTCTTTTACACATGACACACACACACACACACACACACACACACACACACACACACACACACAAAGAGCTAAGGAAAAATAGAGACTGAAATCAATGACTAGGATTGCACATAATAGCGCAGGGTTAAGGCCTTGCACATAGCTGACCCTGGCTTGGTCCCCAGCACTACAGAGAGTCCCCTGAGTTCCACCAAGAGAGACCCCTGGGCACGGAGCCAGGAGTAAACCCCTGCACCACCGGGTGTGGCCCCAAAATTAAAAATCCTAGTCATTGATTTCAAAGTATATATATATATATATATATATATATATATATATACTTTGAATATATATATATATATATATATTTGCTTTTTTTGGGTCACACCTGGAGATGCTCAGGGGTCACTCCTGGCTCCACACTCAGGAATTACCCCTGGCCGTACTCAGGGGATGCTGGGAATAGAACCCGGGTCGGCCGCGTGCAAGGCAAACGCCCTACTCCAGCCCCTCAAAGTATATTTTTCAAAGTATATTTTTTCCTTAGATTTTTTTTCTTTTTTGTGATGTGTGTGTGTGTGTGTGTGTGTGTGTGTGTGAAAACAAGCTAGTTTTTACTGAATGGAATTTGTTTAGAAAGACACAAGAGAAGAGAAGGAAACGCGTGTTGGAGAGGATGGTATCTGGTCAGCAGCGAGCAAAGACGCCCCGGATAAGCAAGCGGGACCCGAGCTCAAGGGAGAGTGAGGGTGTGAAGAGCGGGTGACTCCTGAGTTTCTTTCCTATCGGAATGAACTTCTGTCTCTCGGGCTCTCAGGGTTGAGACACAGCACAGCAGGCGGGCGCTTGCCTTGCCTGTGGCCACCCCGGCTTTGATCCCCCACACCACATGGTCCTCCGAGCACTGCCAGGGGCACACTCTGAGCACAAAGCCAGGAGTCGCTCTGGACCACCACTGAGTGAGATCCGCCCGCCCCCCAATAAGTCAAAATGAAAAAGAAACAATGCTCTCGGTGAAATGAAATCTCAAGTTCTTCTAGTTCTCTAGCTGATCTCCACCGGATATGGCAGCACGGAACTGCTGTTTAGATTCAGCCACAATGAGAGGGCCACAATGGAGTCCTGGGCCAGCTAGCTGGAACCTCTAACCAAGGCTGAGATCAGTCTGGGCAGGAAAAGAGCAGGTGCAAAGGATCTGGGGTGACAGCGAGCTAGGAGCAGCTACAGGAAGAATTGGGGGGAGCATGGAGGGCAGGTGGGGGTGGGAGGCAGGGATGGTGTGCCGGCACATTCTGGATCAAGGACCACGCTGGGGTTTGCACTCACACAACTGCAAGCTTGGAGGGTGTGACGCATTTCTGCAGGGGTCCAGTGCCCCTACCGCATGATTCTCGGCTGGGCCATTGGTTCAGTGCAAGGGGATGCCCTCTGCATCCGGGGATGGTCATCCAGGGTCTCCATGGCTGACCCGGAAATGCTCAGAGGACCGTGTGGTGCCATGTTCTCAACCTGGGTCCACTGTGTTTGATGGCCCTAACCACTGGGCTCTCTCCTAGCACCCGAGCCTGCTGTTGAAGCAAATCATGTGTATCCAACCACCTCCCTGGCAGATACGTGTGAGGCCCCGGATTCCAGATTGCCCAGGGCCGTCCCTCCCTCTGCCCTGCGTGGCACTCAGGGTGTCTGGTGGCACAGGGGGCAGCGTCCACAGCCTGCAGCTCTGCGGGGAACACTCCAAAGGCCCGAAGCATTGAGTCCAAGGCTCGGTGGGGGTTTGTTTGCTTTTGGGTCACACCCGGTGGTGTTCAGGGTTGACTCCTGGCTCTGTGCTCAGGCAGCACTCCTGGTGGGGGCCAGGGGACACATGGGGTGCCGGGGACCAAACCTGGGTCTGCTGTGTGCAGCCAGTTCCGTCCCCGCTGTGTCATAGTTCAGTTAAGCCTTTGGGCGCCTGTCGTGAGGGAGAGCCGTCTCCGCCACGGCAAGGGGACACTCTGCCTGAATGTGTCCCCAGCTGTGAAGGAATCAGGAGATGACCACCCTCGGCGACCCTGCATCGCCCCCTTACCACACCCCACTGAGCCTCAGTCTTGAAAGCTGGACGTCAGATTTTAAAAACCTGCCACGCCTCAGGGCAACGTTCCTTTCCCAGAGGCACGGACGTTGTTTGAAGAAAACATTTCCTGGGCCAGAATGGGAGCACAGCGGGGAGGGCGTTTGCTTGCCTTGTACGGGAGGTAGGGCCTTTGCCTTGCACACAGCCAACCTGAGTTCTAATCCCTGGCATCCCATATAGTCCTCCAAGCACCACCAGGAGTAATTCCTGTGTGCAGAGCCAGGAGAATCCCCTGAGCATCACTGGGTGTGGCCCAAAAAGAAAAAAAAAACACCAAAAAAAAAAACCCACCAAAAAGAAAAAGGCCATTTCATTGCCAGGAGGAGGGGAGCACGTCTCATGAACAGTTCCCCAGAGACTCTCCTTTGGGCATTTTCGTTGGTTTGTTTTTCGTTTTGGGTCACACCCAGTGATGCTCAGGGATTACTCCTGGCTCTGTGCTCAGGAATCACTCCTGGTGGTGCTCAGGGATACTGGGCATCAAACCCGGGTCAGTCGTGTGTAAGGCAAGCGCCCTCCCCCTCTGCTATGGCTCCAGCCCTAATCGTTTTCCTTATCTTTCTTACCTTTTTTTTTTTGCTTTTTGGGTCACACCCAGCGATGCTTAGGGGTTACTCCTGGCTTTGCACTCAGGAATTACTCCTGGCAGTGCTTTGGGGACCATATGGGATGCCGAGGATCGAACCCGGGTTGGCCGCGTGCAAGGTAAACGCCCTACCCGCTGTGCTATCGCTCCGGCCCCTCTTACCTTTTTTTTACCGTGTTGACACCTGTGTGTCTAAGGACAAAACTGGGGCTGTTTGGGGCCTGGTTGTGGTCTCCACAGGCGAGGCTGCGTCTCTGCCCACCTCCCTCTGGCGCCTGGTCAAGTGCCTGTGCGTCACTCACTCGCACTCCCGAGGCGGCGCGGGGCCACCTCCAAGCCGTGCCCTCGCCAGGGCAAGCTCCTGGCGCCCGCCGCCCTGCCCATAGGCCCACGGATCCGTCGTCCCTGAGCTGAGGGTCTGCAGGGCGGCCTGGCCGGGAGCCTGGGGCAGACTGTCCTGTGTGTCCACCCTGCAGGGGGCCAGCATCCCCCGGCTCGAGGCCACACCACCCTCAGCCCTCGTGGACCCTCTCGCCTTGAGCCCCTCCCTCCTTCCTGCCCTGTCAGGACACTGCTCCCCGCCAACAGCCCGTGTGGGGATGTCCCAGCTCACAGCCCCTCGCCCAGCTCTCTCGGCAAAGCCCAGGACAGGGAGTCTGTCCTTCTAGTTCCCAGGGAGGCATGCAGAAGCTTCTGGAAGAGAAGGATGGGCTGCAGCCGAGGGTCCTCAGCAAGCCCAGCCAGGACATCTCGGGCCGGGCCCCCCAGCGCTCCAGGCATCCCCTAGCACCCTGCGTCTGGTGGTCCCGCTGGCGCCCCTGCCACACTCTGGGGCGAGTGGGGGCTCCGGAGTCGGTTACGCAGGGTGTGGGGTCGCCCCCCACCAGGGGCACGTTCAGGAATCAGGGTGCTGATGCCACCGCGCAGGGGCTCGTCCTGGAGGAAGCGGCGTCGGGACAGCTGGTGCCTCTGGTAAGCCGGCCGCGCCTCCCTTCACGGCGTCGGCGCTCCCAGGACACCGGGCACCATGCCAGCCGCCCAGCGCCGCGGAACGTCACTCGCCAAGGCCCCCGAACGCCAGCAGGGACACGCTCTAGATCTTACACTCCCGAACAGTGAGACAGAGAACAACGTTGCCCCTTTCCTCCGTCCCTCGGGGCAGCTGGGCCTGGCCTGACCGCCAGGCTCTGTCCCCTGGGAAAGGCCACACAAAGGCCCGGGGCGGGCACTGTGTCCCTGGCACTGGTGGCGTGGTTGCTCACGGGTGACCCCTCACTGTGTGGGTGCGGGAAGGGGCTCACACGTCAGAGATGATGCTCAAGGGGGTCCCTGGGGAGACCAGGGTACTGTGAGGGCAAAGTTCCAGAATGAAGCGTGACACACCAGGACAAGCTCCCGGAGGGGAAGACGAGTGTCACTCTCACAGTGTCACAGGCCAGGCCCGGCCTGAGCGCTGCGGCTGTGGAGGGCCAGCCGGACGCTCGGGCTGGACAGGCGGGTCTCTGGAGAAACGGGCTCCAGGATGGCTGCCTGCCTCTCACGGGTGCCCGCTCACTGCCCGCAGAGTCCCCAGGGGGGTTCTTTTATCACCAGGGCATGAAACAGAATGAGCAGAACTGGGCACATCAGGAGGAGAGCTAAGAGCAGCGGTTCTCCGCAAGTCTCCTTGCTCGGGGGATGTGTCAGCGCTTCTGGGTGCCCCCCAGAGACCCCCCCGCCCGAGATTCAGGGTGCAAAAGGGTTTCGAATGAAGATCCCTCGGAATCCTGGGGCGCCCTAACTAAGGAGCCCGGATATAGGGGAGTCCCGACGAACAGACACCAAAGCCCCCGGCTCCCCACATCTCACTCACAGTGGAGACGGTGGTCTGCACCCCTCGTTCACCAACACCCCTGACCTTGCACCCCGCCAGAAAGCGCCATTCTCCCTGTGCTTGGGACTCCCTCTCCCTTAAGTCCCCGTGGGTCGCTGCTGCCACCTCTGCTCTGCTTTCCCCTAACTCAGCTTTTCTCAGGCAGTTGAGACAGGACTGGGTGTAAGGATGCCAGCCTGGCATGCAGCTGGCCCAGATTTAATCCCTGGCACTGCACAGGGTCCTCTGGGCACCACCAGGCATGATCCCTGAGCACAGAGCTGGGAGTCAACCCTGAACACTGTGAAGTGTGGCCAAAAAATAAATAAGTAAACAAAAAATTATTTTCTTGTTTGCTTTTGGGTCACACCTGGCCATGCTCAGGGCTGACTCCTGGCTCCACACTCAGGAATTATTCCTAGCGATAGCACAGCGGGCAGGGTGTTTGCCTTGCACATGATTCCTCCGCCCCTCTCGGAGAGCCCAGCAAGCTACCGAGAGTATCCCACCCGCATGGCAGAGCCTGGCAAGCTACCTGTGGTGTGTTCGATATGTCCAAAACAGTAACAAGTCTCACAATGAAGACATTACTGGTGCCCACTTGAGCAAATCGATGAACAACAGGACGACTGTGCAACAGTGCTACAGTGCTACAGTGCTCAGGGGACCATGTGGGGTGCCGGTGGTCGAACCTGGGTCATTCTGCCATATCCCAAAAAGAAATAGTGTTTCTCAACGGAGGGCCTTGTGGCCATTATGGGCGTCCATAGCATTCTAAGGGGGTCAAAGGTGAAAACCACATCAAAGGGTGGGGCTCAGCATGAAACTCAGGGCCCATTGGCAGGCAGGGATGTTACAGGGCAGAAACAGATGCTTTCAAAGGGGCTGTGGTGGGAGAAGGTTGAGAAACACCAATTCCATGGTGCCTCCAGCCCGAGGTTCAGGGTGACTGTTCTCACTTTCGCTGTCTCTGCTTGTTGCCTGCAGAACGAATCCGTCTGAAATTCTCTTCCGGGTCATCATAATGTTCATCCCCCCCACCCAAATTACAAGTCTCAGGTATTTATCGTGGTGAGAACCCGTTTGGGGGCCGGAGAGACGGTGCAGTGGGCAGGGCACTTGCTTTGCATGCAGTAGACCCAGGTTCGATCCCTGGACCCCGACACCACCAGGATTGGTCCCTACTGGGTGTAGCCCCCAAACCAACCATGAGGAGAGCAGATGCCTGGGCTTGTGTTTCTCAGTCCCCAAGCTCCAGGACCCAGAGGGTGTCCGGGTGAGGCTGACCCCCGGCACCCAGCAGGGGCCCCTGCCTCACGCCCACGGTGGGCTGTCTGCAGGCACGGGCTCCTCGCCCGCAGGGGACACTCCCCCTGCCTGAGCTTCGACGGCCTGTGCGGCGCAGCGTCCCTGGCCTTCCTTCCCGCCCCCTCTCGCTCTTCCAAGCTCCGCCCGTCTCCCCAGACACCAGATTGGGGGGAGTATGAGCCAGCCTGTGGGGTCACTGCTTATGAAACTCTATTTAGGGGACAGGCTGGGCGTGTGGGGCTCTCAATCCACAGGCCCACAGCTTCGTGCTGACCTGCTGTGTTACCTGAGGCCGCTTACTTGACCTCTCTGGGCCTCTGTCGCCCTGACTCAGCTGCCCTGTCCCTACGGTCCTCACACACTGGTGGTCCCCATGCATCCCTGCTGGCTGCAGTGCTCGCCTGGTGCTGGGTCTCTGGGATGTTTGCCGAGACGCCGCGGCCTGGGCACCCGTCTGTATCTCTGCCCCTGAGTTCAACAGCACCTCAGCGGCTTCCAGGCCTCCGACCCCAGGAAGCCAAACCCCCAGCCCCAAGTGAGGTGAGACCCAACCCAGAGCTTTGCACTGATCACTGGATTTTGCCAAACCAACTAGCGTTGTGGAAAACACCCCGAGAAGAAACAAAGCCAGAAGCAGTGGGGTGGGGGACTGCGGGGTACGGGGGGTGGGGCACATGCCCCAAGCACAGCTCTCTCCTCCCGGCAAGGAAGAAAGGGCCCATTCAAAGGGACCCAGTGGCCGCTGCGTCAGCTCACGTCAGCTGGTGCCGGTTGGGTTTCGGGGGTCCGTGTGCGGCCGGGGATCAGCTTTCGCCCCTGGCTGCAAGGGTTTCGGGCTGGTCCTCGGAGTCCCTCCGAATCACGTCATCAGCACGTTTCCGGAGTCCTCCTCAAGCTGGGGTTCAGGCGGCCTCGAGTCCCACACAGTGCCCCATCCCACGGAGGACTCGGGAGGAGAGGTGGGCTCTCAAAGGAAGGGACACAGGGCCCAGGTGCCAGAGCCCACCTCCTGGGGGAAGAGCCCAGAGGGGCCGGGGAGTGCAGAGAGGGGCCGGGCGCTGGGGTCAGGCCCACAGGCTCGCCGCGGGGCCTTGAAGCGGGCCCAGGCCAGAGGAAACGGGGAGGCAGTGGCGGGGCTGCTGTGGGCGCTGGTGGTGGCCAGGTGTGGTGACTGTCACAGGAAAGAGGGGACAGAAGATGGTGATGCGGCAACCACAAGTGTGTGTGTGGCATGGAGGGTAGGTAAGATAGAGAAGGGACCGGGCTGACAATAATGGTTGGGAACAATCACGCTGGATGAGAACTGAGTGCGGAAAGTAGGTGAAGGGATATTCCTGACGAGCTTTCAGTGCCCGCATTGCAAACCACAATGCCCAGAGAGACAGAGACAGAGAGACAGACAGAGAGAGACACAGAACAGAGACAAAGACAGACAGAGACAGAGAGAGAGAGAGAGAGAGAGAGAGAGAGAGAGAGAGAGAGAGAGAGAGAGAGAGAGAGAGAGAGAGAGAGAGAGAGAGAGAAGAGCTCCTTCCAGAGAGGCAGGCTGGAGGGTGAGGTGAGGGTGGGGGATGATGGGAGGGAACCTGGGGACACTGGTGCTGGGAAATGTGCACTGGTGGAGGGATGGGTGTTGGAGCACTGTATGACTGAAACCTAATCATGAACAGTTTTGTAAGGGACTATCATAGTGATTAAAAAAAGAAACTGACCTAAAATGTGAATAAAAAAAACAAAAGAAGATAGTGATTCAGAAACTGGAGTGGTAGCACAGTGGAGAAGGCACTTGCCTTGCCCTTGGAGGGCCCGGGTTTGATCCCCAGCATCCCACATGATCCCCTGAGCACCCCTGGACTGATCCCTGAGTGCAGAACTGGGAAAGCCCTGAGCACCATGAGGTGTGGCTCAAAAAAAAAAATGAGAAAGGAAAGTAAAAAAGAGAAACAGACAGACAAACAGACAGACAGACAGACACACACACACACACACACACACACACACACACACAGAGCCGGAGGAGGGAGGGTGAGATTCTGGATCAGACAGGATGAGGTCACGTGCCTGGGAGACTCATCCCTCCCTCCCCCCCGATAAATCCTGTGAGCCTCAGCCCTCCTCAGGCAGCCTGTCCAGAAATCTCACCCCCGTAAAGTGTTGAGGAACAGGGAAATGAGTGAATGAACAGACCCCATGTGCCACCCAGCACTGCTCAGGGGTTGCTCCTGGCTCTGTGCTCAGGAATCAGTCTTGGGGGTGTTCGGGCCATGTGGGGCCGGGGATCGCGCCCTGGATGAGGCTCTCCAGCCAGACTATTGCCCTTGTCACCACATCAGGTGTCCTTCCTGCATCCCACCTGCCTGGGATGCACACACAGGCCAATCACGTGCTCCCAAAGGACCGAGGACCCACTCCCTCCCTTGGCACCACCCACTGTCACACACAGCACTGTGGAGAGCCTCCACGGGACCGTGCTTTGCAACAACAGTTGCACTGTGCTTGTAAATTGCACCTTTCTTGGTAAACAACACCTGTGTGCTTCGAAAACCATTCCTAATAAGGAAACAGGATGTCTTGCCACGCCCATAAGCTGTAACTAACCTATCAGATGCAGACACGTGGGCGAAAACAAGCAGCGAGAGGTATATAAGGAGGGAAGCTGCCTAGCTAGGGGTACCCCCTGGTTCCTTTTCCTTAGTTCGTCCTTAGTCCATGCTTCGTTCGTCCTTTTTTCCGTTTGCATGAGAAGGTTTCTTAATAAATAGCTGGAAGAAGAATCTCCGGGTTGCGTGTTTTCTTACAACAGCCCAGTCATTGTCTCTGTCTCCAGGTGCAGGCTCTGGGTGGCGTGGGAGGGAGGACCGCCCCCCCCTTGCCCTGGAGTGAGCTTGAGACCCGCCCACTTTGTCCACCTCACCTGTCCCCCAAGGCCGGGCCACCCCAGTCCCTTGGGGTAGGAGTTCCTCCTTCATCTGCAAATGGGACATGATGAAAGTACCTCCCCCAAAGGCATTTCAGGCCCCCTAAAGGCATTTGCATGCCCCCCAGGCATTATCACGCCCTCCCCACCCCGCCCCAGATATTGTCAGGCAGGTGGGTTCTTGCAAGCTCCTGGGACAGCCTTGTAGCCAGCTCACTTTCCCAGTGAGACATTCTTAAAATCTTGAGGCTTGTTCACAAATCAGATTGCAGCATGGAAGCTCTTGTGGTAGCTATTTTATTTTTGTGGGTTTTTTTTTATGTTTTTTTGGTGGGGGGCACACCCAGTGGTGCTCAGGGCTTACTCCTGGCTCTGCACTCAGGAATTTCTCCTGGTGGTGCTTGGGGGACCCTATGGGATGCCAGGTATCGAACCCGGATGCTGGGGGTCCACCGTGTGCAAGGCCAACGCCCTGCTGGCCGTACTGTCTCCCCCACCCATAGTAGTAGCAGGTATCACTAAGAGTGTGAATGGCTCGGTAGGGCCAGCGCAGAGTGAGTGTCTCACAGTAGGTCTCTGCCTACTCAGAGGTCTCCGAAACGAAGTTACAGACTCCATGAATGATTCCTTCCTTTTGACTCCGATGGCTCACACTTAGCTTCCTTTTCTCCCTCCCTTCTCTCTCTCCACCCCCTCCTCCCTCCCTCCCTCCCTCCTTCCAGGCTCCGCGAGAAGCCTATGGTGTGGTGGGCTCCAGGTGAGGAGGCGAGGGCAGAGCTCATCCTCCATCACTACCTCTGGGACACCTGCGAACACTACTGTCAGCACTGGAAAACTGCTTCCCCAGAGCCGGGGGCTGCCACCCCTCCCGGGTTCACTCATTCCCCTCGGAAGAAGCAGGAAGCAGACACAAGCTCAAACGCCCCCAGCCCTAGGATCTCCCGCTTGTGACTCCGTGGCTGCACCAGTCAATCTAGTTTTTCCTTCTAATCAAACTGTTAAAAATCCGGGGCTGGAGCGATAGCACAGCGGGTAGGGCGTTTGCCTTGCACGCAGCTGACCCGGGTTCAAATCCCAGCATCCCACATGGTCCCCTGAGCACCGCCAGGAGTAGTAATTTCTGAGTGAAGAGCCAGGAGTAATGCCTGTGCATCGCCGGGTGTGACCCAAAAAGTAAAAAAAAAACAACAACAAAAAACTGTTAAAAATCCTAGCCAAGGACTGGGCAATGCTCAAAATTAGCCTGAAGGCTCAGTCTGACAGATTATTGGGGCCAAGAGCTCGACATTCAAGCTCATAGTTATAAATGTGCAAGAAGTATACGACTCACTATGTCTCCAGTCACCTGCGTTTTGGAGACTGGGTTTGCCAGGCCAATGGTCCAGGTGGAAGTTGGCCTCTCGGCTATTGGAAGTCTTGATGCAGGACCAGAGAGATGGTACAGCGCGGAGGGCACTTGCCTTGCACTGACTGACCTGGGTTCGATACTTGACACCCCATCTGTGTAGTCCACCGAGCTCTCTAGAAATGACTGCTCAGTGCAGACCCAGCAGTAACCCCCAAGCATTGCCAGGTGAGGCTAACAAGGAAAAAAAAATCTTTATTCATTCTGGGCACAGATATGACTCCACAACAGAATGCCTGAGCACAGAGAAAACGGAGGCTTCAACTAAACGGATTGTACAGCTGGAAAAAGGAGGGTATCAGCAGGGTGGGTGGCTGGCAGGAGGCCCCATCAGGAACTTGGATTGGGGGTTATTCTGGGTGATTTTCCTGGGAGGTTCATGGGCTTCCAAGCAGACATGGTCCCACTGTTCAAGCCTGGAACTTGCCCCAAGGAGCAACGGCACACGGGAGATAAAAGTTTCTTAGAGGAATGTGAAAAATGTGTCCAAGTATATAGAGCAACATTTGAATCGGCCAGCGGAGACCCAAGGAGGTGCAAATGTTTAAATAAAATTGTCATTTTATACTCACAGCGGGTCCGTTTTTCTCCGGTCTAGCGCTGCAGGAATTCTTTGGAAAGCGTCCTGGCGCTAGAGTTACTGGGCGAGAGCGAACCCGCCCCCGCGAGGAGGATGTCTGGTGAGGAGTTCACGCAACTGCTCTCAACCACTCGGAGACGGGGTCCCCTTCCCCCTTGCCCCCTCTCCTCCCCCCATGGGTATGACCCTGAGACAAACATGCAGCAAATCTTACAGGTCAGGACACATAGGACGGTCCGGTACACCAGTGATGGCTCGGGGTACATATGAAGAGTTGGGACACGCATGATAGGTCGGGACACGTGTGATGTATCAGGACATGCATGATGGATCAGGAATGCATGATGAGTTAGGACACACATAACGGGTTGGGACATGAATGATGGGTCAGGACACACGTGATGGGTCGGGACATGCATGATGAGTCGGGGCACACATGATGGGTCAGGGCACACATGATGGACCGGGACACGCATGATGGGTCAAGATACACATGATGGGCCAGGACACACATGATGGGTCAGGACACACATGATGGGCTGGGACACACATGATGGGCCAGGACACACATGATGGGTCAAGATACACATGATGGGCCAGGACACACATGATGGGTCAGGACACACATGATGGGCTGGGACACACATGATGGGTCAGGACACTCATGATGGGTCAGACATGCATGATCGGTCGGGACATGCATTCTGAGTCAGGCCCCTGTTGCCCTGCAGGAAAGCTGAGCCCGAGAGGGGCACAGTTCTTGGAGGCGGGGACAAGAGTAAACTCTGCATTGCTGGCGTGTCCCCCACACCCAGCCCTGCCAGACAAACTCTTCTTCCTGCCCCTGTGGTTCCTTCACCAGGTGTTACGGTCTCACTCCTGCACACGTCGAGATGAAGAAAACTCACAGTGCCATCACAGGACGACGGTGAGCAGACGGTCCAACTGCAGGACTGTCTGTCTGTGCCTTCACGCCCCGTCATCCAGTCCACTCGCCACACAGCTGCCCACACCACCTGCTGCTTGTGCAGGGTTTGCGTTTGCGTCTCGGTGCCTTTGTCTCTGAGAATGAAAGATAAATTACAGTGGGTAGGGTGTTTGCCTTGCACGAGGCCAACCTGGGTTCAATTCCCAGCATCCCATATGGTCCCCCGAGCACTGCCAGAAGTAATTCCTGAGTGCAGAGCCAAGAATAAACTCTGAGCATCTCCAGGTGTGACCCAGAAAGCAAAAAGTAGATAAGTTCATGGGCCACAATGAGTGTGTCTTTAAAGACGCTGGCTGTTACCGCTGCTAATGGGGCCGGAGAAATGGCACAGCAGAGGGGGCGCTCACCTGCATGCTGCTGACCAGGGGGCGATCCCCGGCACCCCGGGTGGTCCCTCGAGCACTGCAGGGAGTAGGTCCTGACTGCAGAGCCAGGAGTAAGCCCTGCACACCGCCGAGTGTGGCCCCCAAACAAAGCAAAACAAAAGATGTTGGCTGTTAAATTCTATAAACATTAACCTGCTGCAGATATAAAGAAACAGTAAGGGGATAGCAAATGGTTAAAGGTAGCAGAACCAAAGAATTGGTCGATAGAACCGAGCCTGCCCCGGTAGGGAGATGAGCTGAGCGTGGGGATAGGTTGGAGTGGAGGACAGTGCAGTGGACACCTCAGGGGAAGGCGTGGGTGCATGAAAGCCTATCGTGAACAGTATTGTAAACCACGCTGCCTTCCATTCAAAGACAGATTGGGGGCCAGAACTATAGTACAGCAGGTAGGGCGTTTGCCTTGCACGCGGATGACTTGGATTCAATCCCCTGCTTCTCATATGGTCCCCTGAGCACCACCAGAACTGATCCCTGAGTGCAGAGCCAGGAGTATATCCTGAGCATCACCAGGTGTGACCAAAAAGCAAAAAATAGATAAATAAAAAATTTAAGATAATTACTAAAATAAGCAACTTACACTTAAAAAATGAAAGAATGAGATAATGCAAAAAATAGCTCACAAATAATTTTGTCAAGGGCTAAAAGGAGAAAGAAAAATATATCAAGCTCCTTATGGTTATTTAGCAGCTAGTTGAAGTGAAGGGTCTCTGTCTCAACAAGAAGTGAGCTCCACTGGCCTCACATGCTGGGGGAAAGGGCAGCTGAGATAGAGAAGGGACCACCAGGTAAAGGATGCTTGGAGGGCTCGCTCAGTGTGGGAGATGTGGGCTGAAAGTAGACTATAGACCGAACATGATGGCCAAGAGAGAGAGAGTAAGAAGGAATGTGCCTGCCACAGAGGCGGGGTGGGATAGGGGAATGGGGTTGTGGGGGGAGGGATACTGGGAACATTGGTGGTGGAGAATGGGCACAGGTGGAGGGACGGGTATTCGATCATTGTATGACTGAAATGTAAGCACAAAAGTTTGTAAGTCTGTAACTGTACCTCACGGTGATTCATTAAAAAATGTTAAGAATTAAAAAAAATTTTTTTAAAGTGAGCTTCAGTCAAAGGAATTTTTAAGAAATTAATTTAATTTCCCAAATGTTTCCACTCTTTCTGGAACAAAGAGCAGTCTCGGATAATGTTCTTAAAAATGTGGTTCCATCGCTCTGATGATGATATATTTATATAAGTGGCACATGAAATTTTATATATTGCAATTTCCCGAGGTGCATGGCATCTCAGGCGGCTAAGCGAGTACAGTTATGTCAAGCGGGAAGTTTTCATGTCACTCTAAGATCCTGCTTCGAGCCGCTCAGCCCTGCACGGCGCCAGCAGCCAGCCTGGCTTTTCCTGCTGGTCTGTGGCCTTAGACCTGGGTGCTGGGCACAGACAGATGGCACGTCCGCTGCAAGCACTCCCGGGAGGGCACCTGTCCCCTGGCCTGTCCTGACTGCCTCTGTGGGCCTCTGTTCCCCAGCGACCTTCCCCCTGGCCGCCCGCTTCCCACCGTCCACAGAGCTCAGACACTTGAGTGGGGGCTGTTCTCGGGGAACTGCCTAGGACCCCATTGCTACACCTGCTCTGGCTTGGGGCAGGCAGACGGGTGGAGCTGGGAAGAATGCGGCAGGACTGAGGGCCCAGCAGGCCTAGGGGGTCCAGCCTAGGACCTAGTGTCCATGCCAGGACGCCCTCGTGGCTTATGTCTCCTCGGCTCTTGCTCTCGTTGTCCTGCTGGAAGCCGGGTTGCTTCTATTTTTTCTCTCTCTCTATTTTTGGGTCACCCCCGGTGGTGCTCAGAACTTACTCCTGGCTCTGCACTCAGGAATGACTCCTGGTGGTGCTCAGGGGACCTTACGGGATGCCAGGGATGGAACCCAAGGTTGGCTGCTTGCAAGGCAAATGCCCTCCCCGCTGTGATATCGGTCTGGCCCCCAGTTGTTTTGCTTAATGCTGCATTTCCTCAGCTGCCCGGGGAGGGAGTTGAGCAGGTAGGAATGAACCCGAGACGCTTAGGTGGCGTCTGGCCTGAACTCACCCCCAACCCGATCCCTAGCCCCTTCCCTCCACGCAGGACTCTGACTGGCTGACGGAGCACCATAGCCAGGAATAACACACCGAGCTGCTCGCTTGCCACCTGCCTGCCCCCCACCCCCAACACACCTGATTTTGTTTGTCTGTTTTGGGTCACACGTGGTGGTGAGGGGGTACTCAGGGCTTATTCTTGGCTCTGTGTTTAGTGCTCCTGGAGGGCTTGCAGGACCCTAGGGGGTGCTGGCGAGAGAACCGGGGTTGTGCAAGGCAAGCTCTCCGTCCTCTGTGCGATCTCTCTCTCTCTCTCTCTCTCTCTCTCTCTCTCTCTCTCTCTCTCTCGGGTGCCCCTTCCCTTTTCGCATTGCCAATAGCTGAGCCAGGAAGGAGCCCCTAGCCCCTAGCCCTCTGCTCTCCCTCCCTCTCTGCCCTGCTAAGACACGTGATGCATGACCCCCCTCACCCCGCCCCCTGCAGCCTTTGGAGGGCCTTTCTTCACTTGGCTGTGAAGGGAGAGACCTCCCCGCCCTCCGCCCTTCTAGCTTGTCCGCATACCCCGGGGATGACCGCCAGCCCCTGGACAGGTCCTGCCCACCAGGACGTGGGGCGGGCGTGAGTTAGGGTGGGCGCAGTCCCCCGGTGAGCGATGACAGTCTCCTGCACGGTGTTTCTCGGGAATATATTGCTCTAATCAACTTCAGACCCGGCCCGGGATGTCCTCCGAAGCTTCCCAGGAACCACCTGAACACGCATTCCCCGGAGATCTCAAGCCAGGACTCCAGAACCCTTTGAAATGAAACCGCTCCTTGAGTGCAGACGGGCCCTCCTTCTCATCGCGGGGGCAGTCAGAGAGGGCAGGGGGTTCTCTCGAGGGGCAGGGATTTGTATTTGTCAATCGTGGGACATGGCGGCAAAGGAAACGCATATTGATTTTTGCAAATGGGTCCTTTTTTACAGTCTACAAAGAAATGAAAGAAATCAGAGACTTCGTTTGTTATTGCCATATGGAACCGAGTGCGAGAAAAATTTACCAGCCTGCAAACCTGCCGTTTCTGCTCTTCAATCTCAGCTCGGAATTGTGTTTTTCTTCTTATAAATGGAAATCCCGGAAGATTTGAGTGGGGGCTTGCCCGCCCGCCCCTGACTTGGGGAGTACAGCGGAGATTCTCTAAGCTGGATTTGACCATCTCAATACCTCTAGCATTTAAACATCCTTCACCCCACATGGCCATATCTCTGAGTGGGTCAGATGGAGGGACACCACCCCCAGAAACTCTGGGGCCCGTAACCTGGGCCGAACAGCAAGCTGAGTCAAGGGCGGCACTGTGGCGGGGCAGACAGAAAGGAATCTGCTTTCTGCCATGCAGCTCTGCGAGGACCGGCCCTGGGGAGGAGGTAGGGTAAGGGCGACAGTACAGCTGCTGGGGGCTTGCCTGGGTTCGAGCCCCAGCACCACATTAGGTTCCTGGGAGATCCCTTGAGCTGAACCAGGAGTGATTCCCTGAGCACAGAGTTGGGGGTAAGCCCTGAGCACCTCCGAGTGTGCCCATAAGCCTCCGCAACGAAGAACACGACCTGCGGGGCCGACAGTTGGACGGAACCTTGGCTTTGCCTCTTTTTCTGTCACCTGGGACTAGTGACTTTGCCTCTTGGGACCACTGTTTCTTCTCCAGTGAAGGAGTGGTTTGTTTGCTGGGTATCCATGGGGATGCAGTGGAATAAGGAATGAAGAGCTCTTAGCCCAGTTCCCAGCACATAGCAAGGATGCAATGGAGGTAGCTGCCGTGACCATCATCATCCTCATAGCCACCGCCATCACCACCATCTCTCTCAGCATCATCACCACCAGCATCCTAATCATCACCATCCCCACCATCCCCACCATCAGCACCATCTCCTTAACTATCACCACCACCACCACGACCATCTCCATCTTCATCACCATCTTCATCTCCATCAGCACCGTCTCCATCATCACCACCACCACCAGCACCACCCTCTTCATCATCACCACCACCATCTCCATCTCTGTCACCTCCACCCTCATCGCTCCACCATCTTCCCCATGATCTCTACCACCATCTGCAACATTACTGATTGTGTATGACAAAAACTCAGTGGCGTCTGGGAGACGGTCCAAGGGGCTGGAGAGCAATTTGCATGCAGGCGGTGGACCCCCAACCCCAAATGGTCTCTTGAGCACCACCCAGAGGGACCACTGAGGAGGGAGTTGGGAGTAGCCCATTAACACTATCGACCCCAAACAACAAACAAACAAGATCACACCACTACAGAGTGATGAAATTGAAAATGTGTCTAGTTGTGGGGGCTGGAGCGATAGCACAGCGGGTAGGGCGTTTGCCTTGCACGCAGCTGACCCGGGTTCAAATCCCAGCATCCCATATGGTCCCCTGAGCACCGCCAGGACTGATTCCTGAGTGTAGAACCAGGAATAACCCCTGTGCATTGCCGGGTGTGACCCAAAAAGCAAAAATATATATATATATCTAGTTGTTTTGTTACCCACCCAGAGTTTAGGTCACAATATGTAGTTGTGGGTTTTTTTTTTTTTGCTTTTTGGGTCACCTCCAGTGATGCTCAGGGGTTACTCCTGGCTCTGCATTCAGGATTACTCCTGGAGGTGCTTGGGGAACCATAAGGGATGCCTAGGATCGAACCCGAGTGGGTCACATGCAAGGCAAACATCCTCCCCACTGTACTATTGCTCTGGCCCCACAAGATGCAGTTTTTGGAGAAGACGGAACAAGAGTCCAGTTCCATGAGGAACTTCTGAGACAACGGTGTTGCCGCTACTGGTTTGAGATGGTGACAGTCACTACCCGTGGGGAAGAGGAAACAGCCTTGGTTTCGTAACGGAATCATCCAGATAGATTAGAAAATCCCAGCGTCCTGGGGCCAAAGAGAGAGTAGGGCAAGGAGGGCGCTTGGCTTTCGCTTGTGGCCAACCCTGCCAGGGACAACCCTCAGCCCTACAGAGGGCTCCCTGGGCACTGCCAGGAGTGATCCCTGAGCACAGAGTCAGGAGCAGCTGCAGAACACAGCCTGGTGTGGTGCGAAAACCTAAAAAAAAGAAAAAGAAAGAAAGAAAGAAAGAAAGAAAGAAAGAAAGAAAGAAAGAAAGAAAGAAAGAAAGAAAGAAAGAAAGAAAGAAAGAAAGAAAGAAAGAGAGGGAGGGAGGGAGGGAGGGAGAGAAGGAAGGAAGGAAGGAAGGAAGGAAGGAAGGAAGGAAGGAAGGAAGGAAGGAAGGAAGGAAGGAAGGAAGGAGGGAGGGAGGGAAGGAAGGGAGGGAGGGAGGGAGGGAGGGAGGGAGGGAGGGAGGGAAGGAAG
Organism: Sorex araneus; assembly: GCF_027595985.1. Lineage (NCBI taxonomy): Eukaryota > Metazoa > Chordata > Mammalia > Eulipotyphla > Soricidae > Sorex > Sorex araneus. The sequence goes on from NC_073303.1 coordinate 128,099,714, forward strand.
AAAAGAAGGAAGGAAGGAAGGAAGGAAGGAAGGGAAGGAAGGGCAGAAAGAAAGAAAGAAAGAAAGAGAGAAAGAAAGAAAGAGAGAGAGAGAGAGAGAAAGAAAGAAAGAAAGAAAGAAAGAAAGAAAGAAAGAAAGAAAGAAAGAAAGAAAGAAAGAAAGAAAGAAAGAAAGAAAGCTAACACCCAGACTTCAGCCCCGTAGAGTCTGAGTTATTGGCATGGCTGATTTCTGGCCACTCTCTGTCCAGTAGAAGGTCCCTCTGTGGCTTGCAAGTCCTCAGCAATGACAGTCAAGCCTCTCTGAGGCAGCAGAGAGATTGTATTTTGGGGGCACCTGCTGTCACCAGTCTGGGGAGTGCTCAGGTTTCCCTGTTGATGTCCGGTGAGGAAAGAAGCGCCGTCTGCCTCCCCTCATGACCCCCAACTCCCTCTTACCTGCATGTACCTCTGATGGTCCCCGGCGGCCAAAGGCAAACCCCAGACATCCGTGTATGTGTGTGTGTGTGGTGGAGTGTCAGTTTCTGCTCTATCTAACCACACTCAACATGAAACAGCAGCTGCAGGGAGGACACTGTGGCCAGAGAGTCCCTCTGGGCATTGGACGCCTGAGTTCCAAAGCATTACACATCTAGCTAAGGACCATCTGCTGAAGGCACTTGGTCGCGTCCACTGCAGGGTTCGCGGCAATGATTTGTCAATCTAGACACCCCCGCTTCCCACAATGGGGCAGCGCAGGGAGGGACCTGTGGCAGGGGCAGCTCCCAGGGGCTGAGCCTAGGTCTTGAGGGTGGGCTATGAGAAGTGGCTCAGGCTGGGTCCTTGGGCAGAGGGGGTCAGGCTCAGTGGGGTAGGAAGAAGGGGGTGGGGCTGTGCAGGCAGGAAAGAGGCCAGGAAGGCTAGGGGAACTGCAGGAACCTGGGGCCCGGGAGACAGGGCAGCATCAGCATCTGTGTGTCCCTGTCTCCGAGCCGCTCCTAGCCACCCGCCATGTGTCTGTCCATACAGCAGGGTAAATGTCACCCTGCTGAGTGTGGGGCTCGGGGCTGGTCAGCTCTGGCCCTGGAGAGTGGCCTCACCACTGTCCTCTAATCCCCTTACCTGCAATTACCAGGGATGTTTAAATCTGATCTCTCTCTCTCTCTCTCTCTCTCTCTCTCTCTCTCTCTCTCTCTCTCTCTCTGTGTGTGTGTGTGTGTGTGTGTGTGTGTGTGTGTTCATGTGTGTGATGTGCCATACCCAGCGGTGTTCAGGGTTTACTCCCGGCTCTGCATTCAGGCATGACTCCTGGCAGGCTCAGGGGGACCACACGAGGTACTGAGTATGGAACCCAGGTTGATGGCGTGCACGACAAGCACCCTAACCCTGCTGTATCAAGTCTGCCCCCGCCCCTAATCTGATCTCATTTCTTGTGGTTTGAAAGTCCCACCTGTCCGTGAGAGCACATCGTATTTCTAGCATTTCTCTGTCTGACTTAGAGACAGAAGCAGAGCGGAGTCTAGAGCCTCACGCTCGTTAGCACGATGGATGTTTGACAGTGGAGCTAAGAATATCTGGTGAAGGGAAGTTGGGCTCTTTCAGCAAGAGTGGAGGCTGAGGGGCTGGAGTGATAGCACAGCGGGTAGGGCATTTGCCTTGCACGCGGCCGACCTGGGTTCGATTCCCAGCATCCCATATGGTCCCCTGAGCACCGCCAGGGGTAATTCCTGAGTGCAGAGCCAGGAGTGACCCCTGTGCATCACCGGGTGTGACCCAAAAAAGCAAAAAAAAAAAAAAAGAGTGGAGGCTGAATGGGACCCCCGAGACCACGAACTCAGGAGGAAATCTCGTGACAATTGAGCATGGGGGTTGCCGTGATAGCTGCATCTGAGACCTGGTTACATCTTGTGTTCTGCCTCTGGATTCTATCCGGGGTGCATGAACCTGGCCTCAGAGCCACTTGGATAATGCGAGAGTTGGTGCATTATCTTTGAAGGCGCCCAGGGCAAGAAGTCCCTGTCCGAGCTCATCCCTTGTAAATATGTTTATTTCTTTCAAGTTATTTAGTTACCTATTTTGGGGGGAGGGAGGAGGGGTCACGAGAGCCCGGGGGGGGGCAGTGATGAGCCCAGCCCTGCAGGCAAAGCATATGCCCCTGCCCCATGAACAGGCTTTGCAGCGTCTAAGGGGCATTTCACTTGCCTTGCACACGGCCAACTCAGGTTCGATCCCGGCACCCCATATGGCCCCCCAAGCACCACAAGGAGTGACCCCTGAGCACAGAGCCAAGAGGAAGCCCTGAGTACCGCTAGTTATGGCTTCAAACAAACAAACAAATCCCCCTGCTCTCCTGCTGCTGTGGGTGCACCTAGTCTAAGCTGGCCTCTCTGCTCTCTGTCTTGTCTCCACGTTTGCTCGGGAATTAGAGGTATGACTGAGGAGGCAGTAGACTCCAAGGAGCCTCAGCACTCCGCCCCAGGGACAGAACACAGAGAGTCGCCTCTGGACAGTCCCACAAGCTGAGTCCGAGGGTGCCCGCGAGGAGCCCCAAACTTAGCACTGCCCCAAGAAAGAGAAAACGAGCTTCCTCCTGCTTGATTCTCTCCAGGAAACCTGGCCTGAACCCCCTTCTGCAAGGGCTGGGGTTCAGCAAGGTCAGGGTAAGTAGACGCTGTATTCCTCCTCTTCCCGTGTCCACCAGGGCCCTGCAGTCAGAGGGCTGAACCCCTCAAGGATGCTTGTGGTTGCCATAGAGACGCCGAGGTCCAATCAGATCTGGGCAACCCCGGGCTACGCCCACTCTTCCTGGGTCCGGTTCAAGCTCCCCACTGAGGATGAGGACCAGCATCGGATGGGCAGAACCCCTCCTTCTGGGTGCAGAGTGAACTCCACCTCAGGCTGGGACCCAGTGGGGGGGGGGGTCCCAGACTCAGGGTTCAATCCTCTGACCCCCCCCCCCCCACTGTGTGATCCCACCCTGAAGACAAGGGGTGCTCCCTGCACAGCTCTGGGAGCCCCAGGCGGTGCTGGGCACGAAAACCAGGGCCCTGCGTACAAAGAGGCCAGGGCGTGAGTCAGCCTGGGCTTCTGCCAGCCTGGGCAGGTCACGCACCGCGGGAGAGGTCCAGGCCCCGCCGGCCGCGCCCTCCCTGCGCCCTGCGCGCTGTGGACAGCAGGGGGCGCGCGGAGCCTGCTGACCGACCTGCCGGACCCCAGCGCAGACCCAGCTCTTGCACCACACCGCCTCACAGCTGAGGGTGCCTCTGCGCCTCCCTAGGATCACCCACGGTCAGACCGACCCGAGCTTCCGCGATGCCCTTCTGCCCCACGGGGTGAGTTTAGGGGACTGATACCAAACCGCCTTGGAAGACTTGCCCAGGCCGCCGGCCGGGAACAATTCGCGCCACAGGGACGGAGAAGGACGAGGGACGCCGAGGGAACAGCGCCTCTGGGCTCGGCCACTGATGCTCTCCCCTCCTCCAGCCTGGGAGGGTCCTCCTGGGACCCCACTGCCCCTTGCAAGCAGACACACAGACACAGACACACAGACACAGACACACAGAACATACACACAGAACATACACACAGATGCACACACAGATGCACAGACACACATAGGCACACACAGATACACAGACGCACACATAGGCACACACACAGGCACACAGACACACACAGATGCACAGACATACACAGACACACACAGACACATACATAGACACACACAGACACACAAGCAGACACAGACACACACATAGATGCACAGACACACACCGACACACAGACACAGACACACACTCAGACGCATACACAGACATACAAGCACACACACAGACACACAGAGATACACACTCAGAAGCATACACAGACACACAAGCACACACAGAGACACACAGACACAGACACACAGCACACATACAGACACACACAGAGACACACAGACACAGACACACAGCACACATACAGACACACACAGACACGTACACAGACAAACACAAACACAAATACAATACACAGACACACAGACTAACACACACAAACACAGACACACACAGACACACAGAGACATACACAGACACACATGGATGGACACACAAGACAGGCAGGCAGGCAAACAGACAGACAGACACACACACTGGGGCCTGTTGGGGCTTTCCATGGGGGAGTTGTCATTTCTCTAGTCTGGCCTGAGCCAGAGCACAGTTATACAGAGAAGGTCCTTGTTAAGCAAAAGAAAATTATAAAGAAAATCCCGTGTGTGTGTATGTGTGTGTATGTGTGCTTGTGTGTCTGTGTCTGTGTGTGCATGCACGCACCTTGTGTGTAGTCAGAGCTTTCAGTGCACGTGTTGTTGTTGTGTGTCAGTAGAACTTATCAAGGGTCTCCTGTCTCTACAGATCATTCACTTGAATGAACAACCCCCAGAGTGAACCTTCTATCAACCCAGGCCTGAACCCCGGCCCCTTCTGCCTGTGTACAAGGAACTGAAATGACAGCATGTAACGGCTGTGGGGAGGCGAGGGTTTAACCCTGGCACTGTCTGATCCCCAAGTACCACCAGAGGTGATCCTCCCCCCCTGCCCCAGTACCACCTGCTGTGGTCCAACCTCGAAGCCAAGCAAACCAGAACTTGCCTTTCATTTTATGATTTTGGGAGTTGGGGGCCACACCCGGCGATGGTCAGGGCTGACTCCTGGCTCTGTGCTCAGGGATCACTCCTGGAAGAGCTCGGGGGGCCATATAGGCAGTCAGGGGTGGAACCCAAGTCAGCGTGTGCAAGGCAAACGCCCTCCCCGCTGGGCTAAGCCCTGGCCCCTTGCTCTTGATTTTAGTCCCACATCCTGGAAAGGGCTTTGAGGCACGCGCCCGCCTTCCTCTTTCTGAGGGCTGGCGGTGTCTTTGGGAGGCTCCCTCCATCTCCCCTGGTTGAACGGGGTCAGGAGGGTGCCGTGTCCCTGCAGGCCTGTGTCTGTCTGTCCCCTGTGTGACCCAGGCACAGGCCAGCAGGGCCTCTTCCCGCCTCTGAGTGTGAACACGGTCTGCAGGGAAGCAGCCTGGAGAGATGCTCCCCACCAGCCCACTGCTCTGGGCTCTCACACGCTTCACCCCCACCATCCTCAGGGCACACCTGTGAGGTCCAGGCCAGCCCTACCTTCTGCCCTCAACACGGGGCCCGGGAGGCCTTCCCGGGCAGGCTGGTGGGCATGAGTACCCTGCCACTCCGCTCAGCCTGTCCGGGCCCAGGCAGGGATGCTTAGAAAGGAACTGGACTGGCCACACGCAGCTGGTCCTCAGGGTGTGCCCACCCTAACCCCCCGCCTCCCCAGCTCCCAGACCAGCCCCATCCATCCAGTGTGGCGGGGCTATGGGGCACTGAAGTCCCAGCCAGTGGTCACATCCCCCAGTCTATGTGGCCCTCAGGCCCCTGCCCCACTGTCTGTGGGTGGCCTGGCCTGGAGCGCAGAGGTGAGTCTCCTCTTGGGGCTGGGGGGAAGCTCTGTCACAGGCGTCCCTAGAGGAGAGCTCTTGGGGCCAGAGCGGTAGGACAGTGGGTAAGGCACCCGAATGACCCAGGTTCAAACCCACGCACTCATCGGTTCTCCCAAGCCTGGCAGGAGTGATCCCTGAGCACAAAGCCAGGAGTAAGAACTGAGCACTGCCAGGTGTGGCTCAAAACCAAATCACAGCATGAGCCTCAATCTTGGATTAGCTCTGGGAAAGTGTGTGTTTGTGTGTATATGTGAGTGTGGAGTGTGTGGCATGTATGTGTGAGTATATGTGTGAGTGAGTAAATGTGTGTTTCTGTTGTGTGTGTGAGTGGAGCACGTCTGTATACATTGCCTGTGTGAGATGTACATGGGTATGTGTGAGTGTGGTTTGTGTGTGAATGTGTGTGACTGGATGGTGTGTGGTGTGGGGGGGGTGTATGGGATATGTGTGAGTGTGAGGATGAGTGTGGGATGTGAGTGTCTATGCGAGTGTGTGTTTATGTGTGGTGTGTTTATGTGTGGTGTGTTATATATGTGGGGTTTGTGAGAGAGTGTGAGTTGTGAGTGTACATGTATCTCATGGTATGTGAATGTGAGTAGTGTGTGTATATATGTGTGATGTATGTGGGTGTGTCTGAGTGTGTGTGTGGTGTGTGTATATATGTAGTGTGTGTGAGCATGTGTGTATGTGTGAACTATGGGTGCAGGGAAGCTGATACAGCCCCCAGAGAACTTCCTTTTTTCTCTTCAATTCCCAGGAGTAGTGCTAGAGGCAGGAGCAGGTTATGTGGGTGGGGTGTGTGTAGAGAGGTGAGTGTGGAGGGGTGAGTGTGGAGGGATGGGTGAAGGGGTGAGAGTGGAGGGGTGAATGTGGAGAGGTGAGTGTGGAGGGGTGTGTATGGGGGGTGAATATAGAGGGATGAGTGTGGAGGGGGAGTGTGGAGGGATGAGTGAAGGAGTGAGAGTGGAGGGGTGAATGTGGAGAGGTGAGTGTGGAGGGGTGAGTGTGGAGGGTGAGTGTGGAGGGATGAGAGTGGAGGAGTGAGAGTGGAGGGATGAGGTGGAGTGGTGAGTGGGCAGAGAAGGCTCAGTGCCCCAGCACCTGTCTTGTATGTGTGAGCCTGGGCTGATCCCCAGATCTGCCAAACAAGGAATCAGTATCACTGTGGCACTGTCATCCTGTTGCTCATCGATTTGCTCGAGTGGGCACCAGTAACGTCTTGTGAGACTTGGTGTTACTGTTTTTGGCATATTGAATAAGCCACAGGGAGCTTGCCAGGCTCTGCCGTGTGGTCAGGATACTCTCGGTAGCTTGCCGGGCTCTCCGAGAGGGGCGGAGGAATCGAACCCGGGTTGGTGGCCGTGTGCAAGGCAAACGCCTTACCGCTGTGCTATCTATTGCTCCAGCCCAAGGAATCAGTAAAACACATAATATCTTGCAAACAGGCATTTCTTGTCTTGTGGAACTCAAGCCTGTACTTTGAAAACATGGTTTCAGACACGACACAAACTTGGCCGTTTTACCCATTTTAAATGTGTGGCTCAGAGGTAGTAAAGACATCTACTGCCATCCATTCCAGAACTTTCTCATCTTCCGAGACGGTCCCCATTAAACCCCCCGCTTCCCCTGCTCCCAGCCCACCTGCCAGCAGCCACTGTTCTTCTGTATCTGAGCGTTATTATTTAATTTTTGTTATTTTCGTTTATTCTTTGTATGGGGGAGCACTCCAGGGGACGCTCAGGGGAACATGCAGGCGGAAACGGAACTTAGATTATCCCACGAGAAGATTTTGGGGTCACATCCTCAGTCTCTGGGCTACATTTTTGCTGCTCTGTTTTGTTTGGGGCCCATACTCAGTGGGCCTTCCTGCTGGTCCTGGGCTCAGGGGTCACTCTGGTGTTTGGGGGTCACACGGGGTGCTGGGGATCCAACCGGGGTGGGCCCATGCAAGGTGAGCACCTGACCCGATATCGTATTTCCACTGCCACTCTGGCCTTAGTTTTTAAGATTGGTTAGTTCATGATAACCTGTCACTGGCACATTTAACAACCGTAGCATTTGAGCAGTAAGTGTGGGGAAGGAAAGCTTCTTGAGGAAAGACACGGCTTACCTGGACTTTGAAAACCCTTAAATCCCCTATTTATTCATTTCAAAGTAAATCCCAGCCCCTTCTCAGATGAAAGCATCGGCCGAGTTCTGTGAACCAGGCGAGACAGGTGCTGTATCGAGCTTTCCCGGTGATTCCAAGGAGCAGATACATTCAAATCTCGTTTTGAAAACGCACCTGAAATCTGACAGTTCTGTTCATCATTTCTATCTGATCAGGACACAGTGAAATTAGTCAAGGCAAGGTCATCCCTACAACATTAACCTAAAATATGTATTTAATTATTTGTTAATTAATTAATTAGCCAGGGTATTTAATTATTTGTTATTTAATTATTTGTTGACAAAAATCTAATTGATGAAGAAACAGAGATGCCGTAGGGGGAGAAACATTTAGCCAATGTTATTTAGGGTTCTGAAGTGAAGAGATGATAATCAATTGGTAGTAAATGTGACATTCTTGGTGTATGTCATAAACCTTGAATCTGAGAACCTCTGTTTTCCCAGCGCCCTGGTAAAGACATCTGAACAGCGCTTCTCATGTAAGGCAGCCATATGCTTATAATTACCCAGATATTGTAGACCCCCTGTGTGAAATGCCACATCTTTATTGCCCCTATTTGAATGTTTACAAAGTTGGTAGTAATTTTAAAAACTAAATCTGATCCTAACCAGGAAAGATAATTTCCTACCTAAGTGTGATAGTCTGCAGAATTTAGCCTGGAGCCAATGCTTAATTGTCCTCCCCCTCCTCCTCCTCCTCTTCCTCCTCCTCCTCCCTGTCCTCCCCCTCCTCTTCTCTTCCTCCTCCCCCTCCTCCTCCTCCACTTCTCCTCCTCCCCCTACTTCTTCCCCTCCTCCTCCTCCTCCTCCTCCCCCTCCTTCTTCTTCTCCTACTCCTACTCCTCCCCCTCCTCCTCCTCCTCCTCTCCCTCCCTCTCCTCCTCCTCTCCCCCTCCTCTTCGGAAGGATCCCAGCAGCTCACTGAGCAGGCGTTTCTCTGCTCCACGTCAAGATCCCCGTACCTATTAGCAAACTGCAATGTGTTTTTAATCTAGAAGATTTGGACAAACATAAAACATGTCGAATCATTACAGAGGAAAAGTGTTACCACAAATTCACAGTGAAATACAGTGAAAACGCGCTATGTCAAACACACTTAGCCTTTCCAGAGAGTTACTTAACACAAAGGAATTCTTAAGGGAATAGGAAGGCTGCTAAATGGAAGCCGAGAACGGAATTCCAGAGCAAGTGGTATAAATAGTAGGATGGCTAGAACGAACTGAGAAGCATCAATATTAACAAACACCCAAAGAGTTACTCGTGGTCACCATCGCTATTCTGTGATAAGATTGCACAGAATTCTGTCCTATGTAGTTACTAAGGATTTAATAAGTGACAAACAATTTGCATTAAAAACCCAGAGGGACAGTGCTAGAGAGAGCACAGGGATATGCCACTTGCCCGGCCTAGGGCTGGCTCCTCTTGACCCTAGGATAGGCCGCAGAGCACTGCCTGGAGTGGTTCCGGGCAGAGAGCCAGGTGAGAACCCATAGCACTGCCAGGTGTGCAAAAAAAAAAAAAAAAAAAAACGGGCGACAAAAACCCAGAAACACACATACGGTTCCCTCCTGCAGGGAATCTGAGCCCCGACTCTGAGCTGCCCCTCTCTGCTTGGCATCCCAGGAGCTAGGGGCACTAAGATTTCTCCACAGATGGAGCTTCTGTCCAAGTTCCAGACTCTGGCCAGGCCCAGCTCGTTTCATTCCTGGAGACCCACTGACCCTCCATGTGGTACCCCCAGTTCACACGAGGATGAGATGTCCTCTGCACCTTGGGAGAAGCATGAGTGTGTGCAGGCTGCAGTTCCCGTACAACTCCTCCTTCCGAACCCTAAAAGCTTTCCTGGATGTCCCTGCAGGCTGCCCTCCTGGGCCTCATGGCCTCTGGGCCCTGTGTTTCTGGGGCGATGGACCTGGGTGATGCCCCAAAGTGCAGGGAAGCCTTGCAAGTGTCCGGGGCATACGATGCCACAGACAATGGCACCCGCAGAGAAATGCTGGTGATGGCGAGTCGCACGGGGCCCTGGCCAGGGAGGCAGAGACCTGCAGGAGCATGGGTCTAACTGCCTCTTCTGACTCCAGCACCTTCTAGCACCTTCCAGCACCTGGCAGGCTGAGAAGGAGTTGGGGGGGGGGGTGCCCAAATCTCTGGTTAGCCGGCAGAGTGGGGAAACTGATGCCCAGGAGTCTAGGTGGGTTCTATCCTAGGGCACTGCCCTTCACTCCCTTCGTAGAGCTGTGACTCACTCTGGAAAGAAGCGGGTGTGTAACGTAAACTGGACACTTCCGTCTCAGTGAAATTAGGGAAGCAGAGAGAATTAAGGGCTTTAACGGGTCACGCTCACATGAGCCCCCTCCCCCCTTTTCATCACTTTGAAAAAAATTGAGTCACTGTGAGATACACAGATACAAAGTTGTTCATGATTGTGTTTCAGCCATACAATGTTCCAGCTGTGTGTAGGTTTCCCACACCAATGTCTCCATGCTCCCCACCTGCCAACGCCCGCCCCCAGGGCTGCCTTTATGGCAGGCACTTCTCTTCTTTCTCTTTCTCTCACACTCTCTCCTTCCTTCCTTCTGGGCATTGTGGTTTGCAATACAGGCCCTGAGAAGTTATCTTGTGTATCTCTTCACCTCCTTTCAGCACTCAGTTCTTGTCCAGAGTGATCGTTTCCAACTCTCATTGTCTTGCTGGCTCCTTCTTTATCCTAACTGTCCTCCGCCCATCCTTCCACTGGTGGCCAGCTTCCAACGAGGCACCTTCTTGGCCCCTGCCCTGGCCTCCTCTGCCTGGCCAAAGCCAAGACTTCCCCCAACTCTTCGTAAAGCTGCAGGGGCTGGACCACCTATCTTGGGCTCCACCTGAGGGACATTAACTAATGAGAGATCAAATGGCTTTATTTTTTATTTGGGTGTGGATGGGAGGGTCCTGGGCCAACACAGACAGAGCAGTGCTCTACCCCATTTCCCCTTTATTTTGAGGGAGTTTTCCTATAGATGAAATTTATGGAATATCCAACCCAGATTAGAGAAGAATCACTCAGGTCGAAGCAAGTTTCCTGAGTCGCATGTAGAAAAGATGTGTTCTATGCAGCACTTTTACCAAAAACACGGGACAAGAAGAGAAATTCTCAGGCCGGAGCAATCGTACAGCAGATTAAGCCATCGTCCTTCCCTGGCACCCCATATGGTCCTCTGTGCGCCAACACAAGTGATCCCAGGAGTTACTCCTCTGAGCATTGCTGGAGAGAAAGAGAGAGAGAGAGAGAGAGAGAGAGAGAGAGAGAGAGAGAGAGAGAGACAGACAGACAGACAGACAGACAGACAGACAGAGAGATTGAGATTCTCTGATTCTCCTTTGTTCATTTGTTTGCAGGAGTTGCTTGAAAACAAGGGTTCTGATTCAATTTGCTTTTGATCCCATAGCTATCTCTCATTTATGGAGTTTTATATCTCTAGTTTGTCCTTCCTGCCAAATGCAGTACACCTTACCAGTGACTTTTCAGTGACCTAGTACTCGCCTCCAGATGTCACCATCCCCTGCTCTTGGAAGAGCCGCTGACCATACCCAGTACCTGAAGGCCTCTGCTTTTTCAAGCGCAATCCCCGCTGTGTCCACAGTGGGGCAGGACACACCGCGGGCCCAGCTGTGGGCACCTTTCTTTCCACTGCAGCAGACAAGTGGAATCTGGAAAAGGAATGCTGCCCGCAGCCCCCATCCTACCCCGAGCTGCCAATCGTGACCTTGGACACGTCTATGTTCTTGATAGATAAAACTGGGGAAGAATCTAAGCCTAGTCTGAAAACTTAAATTCTAGAACTTTATTTTCGATCTTCCTGATGTCCCGAGCTCTGAAGTCCGTTGACTTTTTGCATCTATATTTTCCTTGTGCATGTGCACTTGTGCATGCACTTGCACACACACATACATGCACAGAGGAATATGGTCTTGCTGTGGCCACCGGGATGGATTCCATTTACACAGTACCCATGGGAAAGGAGCTCAGGCCACATATGTGACTGGGGCCGTTGTCACCATATCTGAAGTATGAAATGCCTCTCAGGGGAGTGAGCTCACGGCTCTTGCCTGGCATGGACCAGGGGCTGGCCGTCATGGGGAGAGTTTCAGTGCCCTTGGGCAAGACAGGCTGCCTCCTTGTCCCTTGCCACCAGCTCTTACCAAGGACTCTGTCGGCCCCACTGAGGTCCCAAGCCAAGGTCATAGGCTCCTGCCTTTGTTTTCTGGTTCCTGAGAACTTGTTGCAGAGAATAACTGCTATGGGCAGGAGAAGTCGGAGTGGCAGGAGCCGGCAGAGCCTTATATTGGGGAAGCATCTGAGACTGACTCACCATTAGGGGATTCATGGGGCGGGAGTGGGGATGGGGTGGTGGAAATGGAAGGAACCTTCCAAGAGGGAAGGGATGGAGAGAAGCCGCCAGGAGGAAGCAGCAGTCAGGAGAGGGAAGACAGGGCAGAGTGGGCAAGCCTGGCCTCCAGCAGAAGGGGTGACAGGTGGGCGGAAGGGGAAAGTGGTTTGTGCCAGGAGGGAAGAGTGCTGAGGGGGGAATGGGATCTGCAGAAGGAGCAAAGATCCTGCATCTTCCCATCAGGGAGGGCTGAGAAAAGGCATCTCTGGGCCCCAGAATCCACCTGAAGGCTGCAGGAAGAGCCTGCAGCTCTGCAGAGGGACCCAGTGCAGTGACAGCTGGGAAAGGAGAACCAGGGCCACGTGGCGGGAGGACATTACAGAGGATAGAGCAGGCCCAGGACCACAAACTGGTGTCTGCGAGGGTTTTTGCACAGCTGAGCGAGGGTTTTCCCCGGTTCGTGGTGTCCTCGGGGCGAGCACCCAGCATCACAAGGTGCTGCAAAGCAGGAGGGGCTGGGCCTGCCGGACCATGTCCATGGTGAAATTAAGACCTGGACAGCTGGCTGGAGGGGGGCAGGATCTGGTTCTGTCTATCTGGAGGGGAAGGACAAAGGTGGGGCAGACAGAGAGCTTGGACTGCAGCCTCTGACCATGGGCCCCAGTTTCCCCACCTGTAAAATGGAGATAAGACAGCAATGCCAAGATGCTTGGCAAGCTTAGATGAAAAGATGGACTTAGATCCCCTCTGGGAGCACACATCCCCTGGGGGCGGGGGTGGTCCTCCTCAGAGGCTGTGGGGCAGGACAGAGCCCAGACCTTAGATGGAGAAGGGCCTGCTCAGATAAACAAAGGATTTGTCCCAGCTGCCGGGGACAAATCCTGCAGGGACATAAAAGGGACTGAAAATCCAAGGGGAGAAAGAGAGAGAGAGAGAGAGAGAGAGAGAGAGAGAGAGAGAGAGAGAGAGAGAGAGAGAGAGAGAGAGAGAGAGAGAGAGAGAGAGAGAGAGAGAGAGAGGAGAGAGGGAGAGCGGGAGGGAGGGAATGAGAGAATGAGAGAATGAGAGAGAGGAGGAAAGAAGGGAGAAGAGGAGGAGGAGAAAGAGGGGGAGAGGAGAGAAAAGAGGAGAGGAGAGGAGAGAAGAGAAGGGGGAGAAGGGACAGGAGGGGAAGGGAGGGGAAGAAGGAGAGGAGAGTGAAAGAGAGGAGAGGGAGAGAGCTCCCTTGGAGGGTGGCTGACTGGGGACAGAGGACTTGGAATGCAGAGGGAGCTGAGACGGAGGCCTTTTGGAGGCCCGGGAGAATGGGGGTGCTTGGGAGCCACAGGCCGGGCCAGTAGAGACCCCCGAGGAATCCGGCGGCCCGAGGCAGCGTCCGCCCAGCTGGAGACGGCGAGAGGGAGGAGCGCGGGGCCCGCCGCGGAACCCGCGGGTTTCAGCACCGAGCGGACTCGGAGGACCCCCCCGCACCCCCTCCCCGGCCTTTGCCTGACCCCAAGGGGGCGGAGATGCGGCCCAGACGCCGCGTCTCGGCGGAGAGGGGGGACCCGCCGGGAGATGGGGCGGTGCGTAGCACTCGGGCGCGGGGCCGGGAGCTGCGGCCGGGCCGGGCCTCAGGGCGCGGACGGAAGAGGGGGTGGGCGTCAGCTCCCTCCCCCACAGCCCGCGGCGGCCCGGGACCCCCTTCCCGGACACCTGAGCTCGGGGGCCGCCGCGGGACCGTCCCGCGCGCTCCGGAGTAGAGAGACGCGGCCGGGTGTCCCCGGGGCGCTCGCCGCCGGTACTCTCTGGGGGCGCCTCCGGGCCAGCCCCGCGCCCCGCGGCCCCTCTCCCACGCCTCCCGCCCGCCGCGCCCGGCCTCTCCCCCCCCACCCCGCCCCCTCGATCCCCGCCCTCCCCCTCCCGGCGAGGGGCGGGAGGGGGCGTGGCGGGCCGGCCTTGGGGTGGCCGCGAGCGGGCGCCGTGCACTGAGTCCGCCCGCCGAGCCGGGCCCCGGCCGCCGTCCCGCCGCTCCGCAGCCTCCCTCGGGGGGCGTCGCCGCGCCCCGCCTGCCATGGACGCCCCGCGGCTGCTGCTCCGGGCCGCCTTCGTCCTCGGCTTCCTGTGGGGTGTGCCCGGCGGTCAGCAGGCGTCCATCCCCGCCGCGGCGTCGGGCGCCGAGCCGGGCTCGGCCAGGGGCGTGCGGGGCCGCGGGGCCGCGAGGGCGGCGCGGGCGCCCGAGTACATGCTGGCGCTCTACCGCACCTACTCCATCGCCGAGAAGCTGGGCATCAACGCCAGCTTCTTCCAGGCGTCCAGGTCGGCCAACACCATCACCAGCTTCGTCGACCGAGGGCGAGGTGAGGGACCCGCAGCCCGGGCGGCCGGCTGGACGCGGCGCCGCTGGACTCAGCCGACCGTCTCAAGCCCGGGCGTGTGTCGGGGGCCGCGGCGCTGGGACCCGTGTGCTATTCTCTGCTTCTTTCTCTCGCTCTCCCTCGCTTCTGTTTGTTTTGTTTCGGATGGGGGGATTTAAAAATAATTTTTTTTTTTATTTTTGCAGAAAGGAGCGAGGAGGTGGCTGTGCGCGCACGCGTGTGCGTATGCGTGTGTGCGTGTGTTGGTGTGTGTGTGTGTGTGTGTGTGTGTACGAGAGGTGGCCGGGGCTGCAGAGGGCTGGCGGCGGGGACGGATGGCACCCGTGCCACGGGGTACTGGGCTGAGCAGGGAGCGCGACGCGAGGGTCTGAGCCACCCAGGGTGGACGGAGCGAGGGCAGCCACGGAGGGATCCACGCGGGACAAAACGGGCGGCAGGTCCCGGGATCCGACGATCCAACCCAAGCTCTGGCGAAGCTCCTGGGCCGGTGGGCGCGAGCCGAGCGTGACGTGCCCAGGGCTCCTTGCTCTGGCCGCTGGGCTGCTGCGTTTCTTCCAGGTGGTGGCAGAGGAGACGCAGGGGACAGGGATGGCCCGAACTTGGAAGTCCGGTGCGTCCCGCACGTTGCCTGTTGACCCATGCGGGTATCGGGCTGTCTCCGTGCCTTCCCCGGGCATGGTTACTGTGACATCCGCCTGTGCCTTCCCCACCCCGATCTCCCCGCACGCCTCCTCTGCAGCGAGGCAGGCCCCCTAGATCAGAACCTCCGTACCAGAAATCTGGTGGAGGTGTCCACAGGCACCCGAAAATGCGCTCCTAAAGAGAGTCCACAGCGTGGAAAGAAACTCTGGGAAGAAGGGAGAAGGGAAGGGGAGAGGAGCGCGGGAGGGGAGAACGAATGGTATCCCAGGCGCTCCGCGGCCCGCCCGGCTCCCACCAGCTCCGGACTGCAGCACCTGCGGCTGAGGGGTCGCTCAGGAACCCGCACGGGCTGGGGAGACGCTCACCGACCTCATGCTCTGCAGGCAGGCTCACGCGCCCAGGAGCCCCGCGCGTCCCGGGATCGCACAGCTGCGGCCCTTAGCTTACCCCCACACCCCTTAAAGCGAACTTGGGCAGCTGCAAGGGCTCCGCGGCACAGGGATGCGGGGCATTTCAGGAGATTCTAGAATCTCTCTCAAGTCCCCTCGGCCAGCACGTGGCTTCCTTCGCGGGCCTCGTGGGCGGCCAGCACGGTCCCCTCCAAACCCTGGGTTGTCCCCTACACCGCCCCGATTTCCAGGACAAACCTTGGCGGTGTGAGCACAAGGTCCCAAGGAGCCTTCCTCTAGGGGAGAAGCCGCGGAGGTCGGGGCTGGCAGTTTCGTTCCCATCCCCCACCCCCACTTTCCCGCAAACATAAAGAATCCCCGCCCCTAAGCCTCTCCCCCCCCCCCCCAGCCCGCCTGCAACTGGCGGGCTGCGTCCTGGAAGTTCCGTGCACTAACAGGAATGCCCAGGGCCGTCGGGAGGCGTGCAGAGTGGCGGCAGCAGCTCTGGGGGGTGGGTGGGGTGGTTCTCGGGGTTTTAGGGTGTCACACACCGTGGACCGGCTTGCGCCTCCCCTTTCCGCGAGCACTGCGTTGCGTGCCTCCGGGCGCCGGAGGTGGGGAAGGTCCTGGCCGCGCGCCCAGGTTGGGGGGCCTCTGTTCCCGCGCCAAGGTCTCCGGGCCAGCGCCACCGAGATCCAGACGTCCGTCCGCCTTGGGGTCCGTAATGCCTTCGAGGGTTGGGGCTGTGCGCGCCCCGGACCCGCGTCGGGACCTCCCGGCCGGGCAGCCGCTTACGGAGCGCGCGGGGGTCTTGCGAGTTCCCCAGTTGTCTAGAGCGACTGGGAGTGTGTGTGTGTGTGTGTGTGTGTGTGTGTGTGTGTGTGTGTGTGTGTGTGTGTGTGTGTGGTGGTGGTGGTAGGGAGGTCGCGCGCGCGGAAAAGCTGCGGGGCTGGGCGCACACTGCGGGGCTGAAGGGGCGCTGAGCCCCGGGGGAGCCCTCCGGCCGCGCGGAGGAGGGGCTTGGAGGAGGTCCGGGCCGGCGGATCAAGGACAAGCCTCACTTTCCCTCTCACTGATCTTGATTTGATGTGTCACGGGCGGTGACCCCGCGCTGGACCTTCCGGGGCTTGTTGGCATCGGGCCCCTGATTGGAGTGTCTGGGGCCTGCGATCTAATTGAGGGTTCATGTCATAACACATCAGAGGGCGTGGAGTCACCCGCGAGGGCCGGGCCGCCGCCGCGCATGCCCCCTGGCAGGGACGCTGCCGGCTCCGATGGGGACCCCTCCAGCCCTTCCTCTTCTCCTCCCTCCCCGCCCCCAGGGCTGGCGCGGGACCCCCAGGGTGCCGGTCTGGTGACCTGGGCTTCGCAGGCTCAGAAAGGGGGAGGCATCTCGAGGGGGACCACAGTTAGGTATTTCCGCATGCGTGGTCTCCATCCAAAGCCATCCTAGCTTGCCAACTCCGGACCCCAAAACTTAGATCCTCCCTCTCCTCACCCCCTCCCGCACTTTTTTTTAGGGGCGCGGGAGGCAGCTCTTGCAAGGAAGAGTTCCTTTGCGCGTTGGGGACCTAGTGATGGCAAGTTCTGTGCTCTCTAATACCCCCCCCCTTCTCCTGCCGACCAGGGTCAAGTCTGAGTCTGCATCCCTGCCCCCTTTTAAAAGATCAAGGGGGAAGGAGTAACAGCCAGGATGCAGTGGGCACTGGGAATGGATTCTGTTGCCACGATGGTTTCACTGGATCACACAAGCACACCCTTGCTAGTGGCTGGGTTTTACTTATAAATTGCAGAGAACAGAGAGGTTAAACGAAATGGCCCAAGGCCACACGGCCAGTGAGGTGGAGACTCTTGGCGATTCCCAGCCGCCTCCCCTTGCAGATCCCCAGGGAGCTGGGGAAGCGGTGCAGGGTAAAGGGGCTGAGAGGCTGCAGGGCCAGGCTTCCTCTCTGCTCCTGGTGAAGGGCAGGGACCACACTGTCCCTGCTTCTTAGAATGCCTCTGGGTGTGCTAGTAATGAATGAGCCTCTCTGCAGAGGGGAATGAGTGATGGGGAAGCTGGAGCCTGTGGGGTTCTGGAGCCTGTGGGGGCTGGAGGCTGTGAAATGGAAGTTGTGGGGACTGGAGGCTGTGGGAGCTGATTTGTGGGAGCTGGAGGCTGTAGGACTGGAGGCTGTGGTGACTGGAGGCTGTGGGAGGTGATTTGTGGGAGCTGGAGGCTGAGGGGGATGGAGTCTGTGGGGGCTGGAGTCTGTGGGGAGTGGAGGGTGTGGGGGCTGGAGGCTGTGGGGGCTGGAGGCTGTGGAGGCTGATTTGTGGAAGCTGGAGACTGAGGTCTGAGGTCTGAGGGTGGAAATGGCACTTCCTGTCCCCATGATAACTATCATCAAAAGACCTTGGTGCTCAGAGAAAGGTGGACACTTGGACACGCAGACTCTGGGATCTTCTCTGAAGCCAACATGGTTGACAGAGGGGCGAGGAGAGAAACTGAAAGGATCGAGGAAGTCTCTTAGCACCACAGAAAGCCCCATTTTTCCACCCAAGAACCCACAAAACCTCTCTGGATGGAGGACACCGCAGCGAGTGTAAGAACATGCAGTGAATGAGCTCTCCAGGTTACTCGGAAAGACAAATTGCAAACAAGAAGAGCTGGGCTGGGTGGTGCTTATGGTGGTTGCAGGGTGGAAAGGAGGGCCGGAGAGTAGGAAAAACCCTAGGAAAGGTGCTCTCTGCGGGAGCTGGGTTGCCCAGGAAGGCTCCAGGGAGGGAAGCTTGGTGAGTTTCTGGAATCTGGGAAAGGACGGGCCAGCTGGGGCATCCTGGGCTGACCTGACGGTGGGAGGCGTTCTCAGAGCTGCCAGGGTCCCTGTCTGGTGATGCAGGGGACAGTGCTGGGGGGAGCAAACCTGCCAGTGTCTTCATGGACCTGGGCCCGGAGGGGCACTAAGGGTGCCGGCGCCCTCGCTGTGGTTGGCAAACGGAAAATGAAATCTAAGCAGGGAAGTATTTTAATGGGGACGGAGGGGATTCACAACTGTTAATTATTTGGTGACCTTGTCTTCGATTTGTTTGAGTCCCTTATAAAAACACTAATGCAGACCAGACGGCCCAGTGAGGAAGCCGGCAGAAGGTTCCAATCTAGGCTTTATTTCCCCGGAAAGAGCGAGCAGTCTCGGAGAAGGAGCGCGGCGGGTTCAAATGCCTGCGTCCGAGGGCGCGCGGGGTGCGGGGCGCGGGGCGCGGTGGGCGCGCGAGGCGCGGTGGACGGGGATGGGCCGCAAATGCAGCCGGCAGGGGTCTGGGAAGAGTGTTTAAGGGCTCGAGCCACTCTCATCTCCGTGGCTTGGAGTAAGAGTCTGTTTTATCGTCACCCTCTTTACTGGGTATAAGCGCGCCCCGCGGTTAAGTGGTTAGGGCTGTGCCTCCCGCTTTTCTGAGATTCAGGGACGGGGAGTTCTGGGGGTGCAGGGGGAGGACTTTCTTGGTCAGGAGGCTCCAATTCCCAAGGAGACTTTGTGTAGAGTTGCTGGGGGCTGGGGGGAGGGGAAATGAGTCCACCGCTCAGTTCTAGTCGTTTCTGTACGCACCCTGCCAACGAATCAAGAGTGGAAACTTCCTCCTTTCCAACACCGAGGGTGCTGGGGGCGTGGCCTACACCTCTTCTCCAGCTGGAGCTCTGGGGCACCCCTGGAAATTGGGGCGTCTTTCTGACAGAGCCTGGGGGCAGGCGCAGGGAGTAGGGGTAGGGGAGGGCAAAGGGGAGGTGGAGAGGGCAGAGAAGAACAATTTGGGATAACTTGGGGACAGGGCTGAGCTCCAGGGAATCACTGGGAGGCTTTGGAGGGAAGCCCCTTCCTTTGCTTTGCTCCCCGGAGTCATAATATTCCCGTGCCAGCGCCATGCCTGGGGCTTGATTTTATCCCAGGTCCACGGAGGTGTGGCGAGAGCTAATGTGGATCCCCATGCCATGGGGGAAGGGGTGCCACTTGCCATCCCCCCACTGCATTGGAGCCCAGGTTGCTCATTTTGGAGTTCCGAGTCAACCCGACCTGGTGTCGATTATTTTTTAGGAATGAAACTGGCTCTCTGCAGTTCCGGACAATCTGCTC
The DNA here is from genome assembly GCF_027595985.1 of Sorex araneus. NCBI lineage: Eukaryota > Metazoa > Chordata > Mammalia > Eulipotyphla > Soricidae > Sorex > Sorex araneus. Next base: position 128,119,215 of record NC_073303.1, read on the forward strand.
CCTCATCTGGGTATGGAGCTGCAGGCTCTGGGGTGCCGGGTGCTTGGCCCGCTTTAGCCAGGAGAGAGGAGCAGGGAAGCCAGAGCAGGAGATGCTGGGCCCCTCCCTTGAATGAGGAGCATGTGAGAATCTGACTGCGCATCTGCCTACGGAGCCGCCTCTGAGAGCCTCGCAGAGCTGAGTTAGTTCACGTTCCTGGGGTGGTGGTCAAGGCGAACGGGTCAGGTCGAGGCTGCTGCAGACCCCCCCCCCATTCTATGTACCTGGCTTGAGTCCCCACCCCTGGAGCTGGACAGTGTTCGCACCCTAGATGCTCCTTTGATCTGCACACAGGCTCTAGGTCCAGGGTCCCTACCCGGATTCTGCCCCACCAGGGTCCCTCTCCCAGGTTCCCCCAGACCCTGCTGACATGGCCTGCCCTCCTCCCTTCTATCGGCTTAGTGCAGATGGGGAGGGATAGGGAGGGGCCACACCCAGCTCCTGTTGGGGCTCTGCCTGCTTCCAGGAACCTGTCTCATCCTTGGGACCCATTACAAAACCTCCCTCCAGACCCCGTTCCTGGGAGTCACTTTAGAAGTGAATCCATGTCATCCTGGAGAGACATGGAGAACCCCCAGAGCACTTTCAGGCTTGGTCTGGGGGTGGGACTCACCCCTTTCTACAGCAAACTGCCTTGCAGAAGCAAGAGGGGTCAGCAGCCCTGGAAGACCCTGCTGAGGCTCCGAGGGCATCTGAGTTCCAGCACCTCTGGGTTCGCCCTCCCTCTAGGCACCCATTTCCGCCCCAGCCAGCCTCAAGGTGTGCGTGGTGCCAGCCAGCCTGCTCACCCCTCTCTGCACCCCTAGCCAAGGGGCAGCGCCAGGCTGGGGCAGTCTCCGCCAGGGCTGATCACGTGCCCCTCTGTCTATGAAAAGGGGGGAGGAGTGGAAGATCTGGGGCAAGCTTGGGAGGCACAGGGAAGTCGGGACAGCAGTGGTACTGGGCCATGAATATGTGACAGGAGGTGGGGCGCATGAGGGGTGGTGGTGGAGAGGACCGATGGGGACAGACCATCAAAAGGCACAGGACAGGTCGCCAGTGGGCCAGACCCTGACAGAGGACAGACAGTGTTACAGAGAGACCAGAGGAGGGAGCAGGCCACATAGGGGACAGAGCGTGTGTGGACAGGCTGCAGACTGGACTTTGCTTCACAGGTGGCTGGACCTGGCCAGTGGCAGGAACAGATGAAAGAGCAGCATGGCCTCCCAGGGCTCTGCTTCCTCTTCAGCTCACTCCCCAGCTACCCAGACCTGGACACATTCGCGCTGCCCAGCCCCCCAACCCACCTCCATCCCCACCCCAACCAGACCAAGGGAGTTTCTGGGCGAGCAGGAGTTTGCCTGGCCCCGTAGTGGGTGCAGTTTGCTTCAACCAGGTCTGCACTTTGCAAGAGTCTGATCTCAAAGAGTCCAGGGGTACCCAGGAGGGCACGGTCACCCGGGCACCCGGAGCACTTGATCCCAGGGGCTGGGACCGAGGGCGCAGTTTGCAACCCTTGCGTTCGGGCTTCTCGGGACCCTGCGGAGGCAGCGGAGGGAGAGGTGACAGCCACGGCCGGCGGGGAATTGACAGCGCCGCGACCGCGACCGCGACCACGAAACAGAATCCCCGCCCCCACTCCACCGCGCCCCCAGCGATTGGAGGCGACCCGAGCTCCTCGCTCCCGCCCACCCAATCAGAGCCTCGCGGGGCGGGCTCTTCACCCCTACCCGGGAGCCCGCTTGGAATTTAGACGGTGCGTCCCGGCTCGCGAGGGACCTCTGGCAAACCGGGATTGTCCAGAGCTCCTCTCCTGTAAGGCGGAGGAGTGGAGTGGATCCTCCTGTGGATCCACGGGAGCGGCTGGATCTTGCTGGCCAGTCCGCTCCCCGACCCCCGTCCCCAACCCCCACCCGCGGCCCGCAGGAGCGGGCGCCCAGGCGGTGGAGCCGGAGGAAGCTGGGCGGGCCTGGACGGCTAGGGTATGCAGAGAGGGCGACTTTGCCCCCCCCACCCCCCTCCACATCTCCCCAGCGGTCAGCTGGCCCGCCCACCCAGTCTCGGCCTCAGGGACGGATGCAGGGGCGCCGCTAGGGGAGGTGGGGGGCAGCAGCCCTCCCGCAGCCCAGGCTCAGCTCGGACTCACAGGTTCTCACCACTGAGCGTGGTGTGTGTGTGTGGGGGGTGTTGGTGGGGGAGGTAGAAGGCGACAGCGTCCAGGGACAAGTTTGGCAGCTTGGGAAAATTCAGTGCAGGGCCCTAAGGCCCAAAACCAAGCACGTTGTGATTTGGGCGGGGAAGGGAGGGTGTTGGGGGTCACAGTGGGGAGACCCCACCCCACCTTTGCTTATCCCTCCCTGGGGCTTCTGCTGAGTTTTTGGTGTGGGCTCCCCTTCTCCATTACCATCCCCTAACCCCTCCTTCCCGGCAGAGGGTGTGTGTGGTGTGTGTGGTGTGTGTGTGTGTGTGTGTGTGTATTTGTGTGTGTGTCTGTATGTCTGTGTGTGTCTGTGTCTGTGCGTATGTCTGTGTGTGAGTGTGTCTGTGTGTCTGTGTATGTGTATGTGTCTGTGTGTCTGTGTCCGTGTGTGTCTGTGTGGGGTTGGGGAAGAGCACGAGAGTCAGCCCTCTTCGAAAGCCCTAGACTGGTTTGCAGATGCAGTTCTTTCTCAGCCTGTTTTCTCATTTAAAGGGACAGAACAGGGCAGATCTTCCAAGCAGTTCGTTCTGTTTCTCCTTATTTGCTTTCCTTTTTATTTTAAAATTTAATTCCAACCCCAGTGCATGTTTGAGGTGCCCTCAGCCCTCCCTTCTTTGAAGCCCTTTTGATCGAGGTGCTCGGATTTACAATCCTACTGTTCCGCATGATTCCTGTGCATCCAGCACCACACTCACCAGCAAGGAAGCCGCTCCCCTCCACCAGTGACCCCTCCTCAGCCTTATGGCCCGCTTGGTCTTACCTTGCCCTCCACCCCCCACCTCTCCGCCCCCCCCACCAGGCGGCTGACTTACTGTTGAATTTTCTTCCACTGTGTAGATGGATTTCTCCTGGTGATTATTTCCTCCCACAAGCTCCCACTAACCTGCACAACAAATAAATCCTGAGAACAAACCAACCTGCCTTAGCTGTGTGTGTAAGCCAAGCTGTAAGATGCCAGAAGCCAGGAATTAGGGGCCAGAGCAGTAGTCCCTCGAGGGGGTGTGGTGGGGTGGGGTGGAGGGCCTTTGCCTTTGCATCCCCTCTGGCTCCTCCTCCACCCAGCAGCTCCAGGAATGATTTCTGAGTGCAGAGCCAGGAGTAACCCGGAGCATCTCCTGGTGTGACCAAGAAAAGCAGAGAGAGAGAGAGAGAGAGAGAGAGAGAGAGAGAGAGAGAGAGAGAGAGAGAGAGAGAGAGAGAGAGAGCAGAAATTAACAACAAAACCAGCAAAACAAATGGGGCTGGAGGTATAGCACAGCGGGTAGGGCGGTTTCCTTGCAGGAAGCCAACCTGGGTTTGATTCCCAGCATCCCATATGGTCCCCTGAGCACCGCCAGGAGTAATTCCTGAGTGCATGAGCCAGGAGTAACCCCTGTGCATCCCTGGGTGTGACCCCAAAAGCAAAGCAAACAAACAAATAAAACCAAATGTAAAATGCAAGCCCTGATGGGTTACAGATCAATTTCCATTTAAACTGGGTACAGGGAAGGCTCACCTTCACCTCCAGGCTTTTTGGGAACCTCACCTGATAGACTGGGGAGTGAGTGAGAGGCACTCTTTTTTTGGGGGGGCACACCCAGCAGCACTCAGCAGCTTCATATCAACTGGGTCCGGGAGTCAAGGCCCTTTGCAAGACAAATGCCCTCCCCACTGTGGCTCTGGCCCCAGAGAGGTGAGAGGTGCTTGGTTCCAGGGTCTGGGGATCTGGGGAGCTGGTTACTGATGACGTGAGGTCCCCTTTGGAGTGGGCTACTGGGGGACAGTGAGGGCCTGGCAGGGTGCCCAGCACTGGCTTCTCCCCACAGGCGACTGCTCTAGTATCCGCAGGGTCGTGGGGGTGGTGTGTGCACCCCCTGGGCAGATGCCTCCTTGGGCTGATCCCAGGGGCAAGCCCAGACAGGCTGGGAATGTGGTCTGTGGGGGAGCTGGACAGAGACAGTCACTTTCTTAGGGCCTTCTCTAGGGATTCAGGAGATCCGGTGATAGGACTGTGGTCAGGAGTCACCTGGTTGGGGTGGGGGGCAGCCCAGGGGGCAGGGCGGGAAGGAGCAGAAAGCCCAACAGTAGTTTGGTTCTGGTGATTGAGCTGTTCCTTTAAGACATGCCTGGGTGCAGGCTGGTCCACTTCCCAGGGACCCCCGGGGTGAGGTGGGGGGCTCAGAAGTGGGGGGAAGGAAACACTCACTCAGATGAATTGTTTTAGTGGGTCCCAAGGTCAGCAAGGGTTAGTAAAATCCCGGGGATTTACTGGATATGCACAGGCTGGTCTGTGTCCTCTGCCCTCTTGACCCCCAGAGCACTTGCAATGGGCACTGCTGGGCATGTGGAAGAGGGTCCACGGGCTCGGGCTCGCATGGTCTCCCTTTCTGGGTGGCTGAGGGTGTGGGGGGAAGCTGCATTCGGTTGGGCTCAGCATCCCCCCTGTTCCCTCCCTTTGCTCCTCCCCCCCCCAAGGATGCTGGTGGGCGGGTCTGGGTAGAAAGACCCTCAGGAATTCCAGGTTGCAGCAGCCAGGGTGCATCCCGGGTTCCTCACCCCTCTCGAAGGCTATTGGCTCATCCGTGAAAGGTCAGCTAGTCTCTCACCCTTAAAAACGGCACAGGCTCCTGTGCAGGAGGGACTGACCGTCAGGACCCAGCCTGGCTGTCCCTGAAGCAAGGGTGCTTGCAACCCCCAGGGGAACCCTGGCTGGGGTTACTGTTTTGTGCCCGGGAGTACCACAGGCCAAACCAGTGGGGTCTGGTTCTCCCTTTCTTTCACCCTGGAGGGCCCAGGAGAAAAAGGGCAGCAAAGGGGCTCAGGGACCCCTATGCTTGATTCTAGAGTCATCCTGTTGGAATCTCAGGCTTGTGGCCGGAGAGCTGGCACACTCGGAAATGAGCTTACTGTGGATTCTGCATGAGCGGGGTTGGTTTTTCCCTGCAGTCAAGCAGGAGGGAACCAGTGGAGCTGTCTGGCTGTTCTATGGGTGAAGGAAAGAGGACTATGGGGCGCCTGATGCTCTGGGCATGCCCTCTCATCCTCAACCCTTAATTTTTGGGGCGGGGGAGGGCAGGAAAGTGCTGCAGAAGGCAGACAGGGGTGCACAAGGCTGGGTGTGCCTGAGCGGGGTCTGTGGAGAGAGAGCCCGGGGGTCCTGCTGGCATTTCTCTGGCTTTACTCAGCTCAGATCTCAGCTCCTAGGAGTCAGCTGCCTCCGTCTTGCTTCCCTTCTCACCTCTCCCCTCCCTCCGCCCCGTCTCAGGTTAGAACTCCTGTGTAGACTCAGCGCAGAAGTAGGGACGGGCTGTGTTGGAGGCCCCGGACTGGCCCGGGGGCAGCGTCTGGACTGGCACTGAGGGCAGAACGGGCCTGGTGACACTTTTACTATTGAAATGCACCCACACTTTACTAGCTTCTGGGGGGAAAGCACAGAGCTTGGGGGATTTTTGTATTTGCGGGGCTGTAAATATTTTACGAGAAGCAGCCCAAGAAAATCTGGTTAGCTTTCCGCCTTGCACGCTCAAGTGAGGCTGGTGCTCCTTGCACATGTGTCGCAAAAGCAGCCGCGCTTGTGCCCGAGCCCCCAAAGAATTCACCTCAGGTCTTAGAAGCCCACTTCTCCCTCCCCTCAGCATGCGCCCCAAATTTCTCTTTTACTTTGATTCCAAAGCATTTATCTCCGGGATTAGTTGCAAAACGAGAAGATTTTGGATGGGGGGGGGTGAGTCGTGGGGGAAAGAGAGAAGAGAGGAGAGAAGAGATGGACCCGGAGCAATAGCACAATGGGTAGGGCATTTGTCTTGCTAGCAACAGACTTGGGTTTGATCCCCAGAACCCCACCTCTTCCCAGGCACCAGGAATATTTCCTAAGTGCAGAGCCAGGAGTAAGCCCTGAGCACAGTTGGGTGTGGCTCAAAAGTGTGTGTGTGTGTGTGTGTGAGAGAGAGAGAGAGAGAGAGAGAGAGAGAGAGAGAGAGAGAGAGAGAGAGAGAGAGAGAGAGAGAAGGAGGGATCCTGAGAGAGGATCTTAAGGGGTCATGTCTCAGAGATGGTGAATGTTAGGGTACCCAGTACAGCACTGCTATCTGTCGGAGCTCAGGAGCTCAGAGCTTCTGCAAAGCTGCCTCATGCACCCTACAGTTGTGTGTGCCTAAATTAGGGCTTCATTTTATTTTGTTTTTAGGTTTTTGGGGTCACACCTTGTGCTGCTTGGGATATTCCCCTCTCCCCCCCTTGGGGGGCCCCGTGGTGCCTGGGATCAAGCCCAGGCCTCTGGCATGCCCATCTGCACGGCAGCTGGAGAGCTCTCTGGGCTCCTCTTTTTTGTGGGGCCACAGGAGTGACCCCTGGCCACACTCCCGGGACCCTATGCTGTACCAGGATTCGAACCTGGAGTCAGCTAGCTGCGTGCAAGGCAAGTGCCTTAACTGTATTCTCTGGACTACCTCTTGGGTCTCCAATTCATTGAAAAATGATCTTGGAATTAAATAGAAAGGTCAGGCAATCCTCGACCAAGCTGTCTCCAGGGCCCAGAGACGCTGTGTCAGGGTGGAAGTAAGCCCTGTTGGGAAGGGCACTCTAGAAGGTCCTCAGGTGCCCACCCGTCATGACTTCTGGGTTCCTTAAGCAGGAGCTGCAGTGGGCCAGAAGGCCAAGTGCAGGGGGCTGGAGTGATACCACAGTGGGTAGGCATTTGCTTTGCACACGCTTGACCCAGGTTTGATCCCAGCCATCCCATATGGTCCCTGAGCACCACCAGGAGTAATTTCTGCACGCAGAGCATTGCTGGGTGTGACCCAGAAAGCCAAAAAAAAAAAAAGGCTAAGTGTGTGTGTGTGTGTGTGTGTGTGTGTGTGTGTGTGTGTGTGTGTGGTGGGGGGAGGCGGGGTTGTGTGTATGTGCTGGGAACTGACCACTAAGGAGACTCACCAAGACCGGACAGCGAGAATTCATCAGCTGGGACCTAGGACTTGGGAGGACGGTTTTGTTGGGGGAGGTGACGGATGAGAAGATGTGTTGGGGATCACGGCTCCAGCTGGGACCGCCAAGGGCTGTCAGTTGGTCACCAGGGAAGAAGGTCACAGAGACCTCTCGGACAGTAGCCACTGAGTTCCCGCGGGAAGGGGAGCAAGGGCAGGGGTCCCCGGACTGCGGACTGGGGGAGATGGGGGCGCAGCTCCAAGCTCTGGCCTCAGGTGTGCCTACCCCGGGTGGAGGTGGTCAGGCTCTGTAACGGGACTGGCCTTTTCTAGGGCAGGGTGTGTGCGTGAGCGTGTGTGTGCGTGCGTGCGTGTGTTGGTGGCCACAGAGCGGGGGTGGGGGGGCACGAACCTCCCCCTTCAGCGAAACTGCCCATCATAGTTATTTTTTTCCATTTTTTTTTTAATCTCGCAGACGATCTCTCGCTCACGCCGCTGCGGAGACAGAAGTATTTGTTTGATGTGTCCACGCTCTCGGACAAAGAGGAGCTGGTGGGCGCGGAGCTGCGGCTCTTCCGCCGGGCGCCCGCTGTCCCCGGGGGGCTGCCGTCCGCGCCGGGCCACGTGCAGCTGCGGCCGTGCCAGTCTCCGCGGCTGCTGGACGCGCGGACCCTGCACCCGCAGAGGGCGCCCCGGACCGGCTGGGAAGTCTTCGACGTGGGCCAGGGCCTGCGCCCCGGGCCGCGGCGGCTGTGCCTGGAGCTGCGCGCCGTCGGGGGGCCCGAGGCGGCGGCGGCGGCGGAGCCCGGCCCCGACCTGCGGAGTCTGGGCTTCGGCCGGCGCGTCCGGGCCCCGCAGGAGCGCGCGCTGCTCGTGGTCTTCACGCGCTCCCCGCGCAGGAACCTCTTCGCCGAGATGCGCGAGCAGCCGGGCGCCCGGGAGCAGCAGCAGCAGGAGGAGGAGGAAGAGGAGGAGCAGGAGGAGCAGGAGGAGGAGCAGGAGGAGCAGGAGGAGCAGGAGGAGGAGGAGCAGCAGCAGGAGCAGCGGCAGGAGCAGCAGCAGGAGGCGGCGGCGGCGCCGCGCGCGGGCGTCCCGGGCTGGTGGTCCCCGGGCGCGGCGGGGAGGCGGCGGCGGCGCACGGCCCTGGCCAGCCGCCACGGCAAGCGGCACGGCAAGAAGGCGCGGCTGCGCTGCAGCAGGAAGCCCCTGCACGTGAACTTCAAGGAGCTGGGCTGGGACGACTGGATCATCGCGCCCCTCGAGTACGAGGCCTTCCACTGCGAGGGCGTGTGCGACTTCCCGCTGCGCTCGCACCTCGAGCCCACCAACCACGCCATCATCCAGACGCTCATGAACTCCATGGACCCCGGCGCCACCCCGCCCAGCTGCTGCGTGCCCACCAAGCTCACTCCCATCAGCATCCTGTACATCGACGCGGGCAACAACGTGGTGTACAAGCAGTACGAGGATATGGTGGTGGAGTCGTGCGGCTGCAGGTAGCCCAGGCAGCCCGGACGCTGGGATGAATGGAGCCGCCCGCCCCGTCCCCACCTCCCAGCACCGTCCACAGCATTCTCACACCTGGCCTGGTCATCCCGGAACCAGGCAACCGAGACCAAGGAGATTTCTTTAATTTTCTCTCTCTCTCTGACTCTCTCTGTCTCCGTTTCTCTGTGTGACTCTCTCTGACTCTGTCCCTCTCTCTGTCTCTGTCTCTGCGTATGTCTTTCTGTCTCTATATCTCTGCCTGTCCCTCTGTCTTTCTGACTCTCTCTAATCTCTGCCTCTGCCTCTGCCTCTGTCTCTGTCTCTCTGTCTCTCTGTCTCTGTATCTGTCTCTCTATCTCTCTCTCCTTGTGGCTTTGGATTTCCTTGTGTGTTTCTGGGCTTGGCTCAGTGGTGGGGGACACATACTGGTTTCCAGCCCCTTCCCCATGCCCCCTGGATTGACAAACACAAGAAGCCTGTTGAAGGAGTGCAGTGGTGTAGGAGGGGGCCACCACAGCGGGTGGCCACGATTTGGGGGGAAGGAGGCGGTGGCACAGAGGGGCTCCATGGGCTGTCAGTGCAGGAAGCACCCAAGGGGCAGTAGAACAGAGCCCCCCCCCCCGCCCCCAAGGGCGCCTTTCCTACCACCCAGCTGGTGGGGGCTGGCAGGGGCAGGGGATCTGGTGATGCTGGAATGAGAGAATGAGCCCAGTGGAACCCGCGGGGCCGGCCTCTGAGCAGACGGGGACACCCACGCCTGGTCATTCTGGGGTCTTTGGGCAGACTTGGCCCGAGTGACACCTTTGAAGGGGCCTGTGATTGGCGGTGTTTCAGGGGCGGGGAGGGTGGATGAGCGGGAGGAAGAGGCCTAGAGTTGGAGGGGCCATAGCGGAGGGCAGGGACAGGCCTGGGGCTGGACTGGGTGGCCCCATCTGCTGAGAAGAGGCCCCGTCTCAGTGTCCACAGCACCCCACGCCAGTTCCTGAAGGGTGGCCGCTAGAATTCCCCAGGCGCCTGCCCAGAAATTCGAAGCTCTCAACAGTGAATGGTACAGCTTGGGGTGGGAGCCTGGGGGTGGGGGTGGGTCGGGGGTGGCAGAGGAAGAAGCTTCTGGATGGCAGCAAGCAGGAGAGAGCACAGTGCTGTTCCACACTGGCCCCAGACTGTCTCCAACCCCAACTGGAACTTGGTCCAGCCAGCACCAAAGAGCGCCCCCTGCAGGCGGCAGAGACCCCGCGCCTTTCTCGTCCTGGCCCACACCAGGGCCCACGCCAGGGCCCAATCGGGAAACGAAGATTTCACGGTTTGCCACATGGTTTCAGGCTCTCTGCATCCAAAGCTGTTGCAGGGTTGGTTCGGAGAACTCCACACTGTCCAAGAAAGCGTGAATGATAATAAATGCTAATATAAAATGCTACATTAAAAAAAAAGAGAGACTTGGCCAGGAGGAATAATTTAAAATGCACGTTTGCTTTGCCTATGCTGTTGTACTATCGAGGCTGTATATATTTGTTTATTTAAGGTGACAGAGCAAAGGGAAGTGGGCAGTGCGCTTCCTCTAAATGTACAAAGCGTCACATGCACTCAAATGTTATAATTTCTAATATTTTTAAAGTTTATATTCGAGTTGTACAAAGTTAAGTATTAATCAGAAATTTCATTCTTTCTTAATATTATCATTTTCTTAAATATTATTACAAAATTTTACGTCTGTCTAATGGAGAGTTGTTTTTTTTAACTGTCTACCTCACTATAATACAAGTATTTAAAATGCAAACATTACCTGAGGTCCATTTTATATTCCAGTTTTTACAGGGTGTTTTTCCTGGATGGCACTCAGTCTAATCTGTTGTTAAATTCATCTCCCCTTCCTAACTTACCTTGGTTTCTATGGGTCTGTTTAGAAAAATCACTTTCTCTAAGTAGTATTGTCAGTGGTATTCTGTTCCACTAGGAATGAAAGGTTGAAAAGTCATTGATTATTAAAAATCTGTCACTTAGCACATTGTGTACTATCTCTCCAAAACTAACGTCCTTCTGTCTGTCCTTCCTTCCTTCCTTTCTTCTTTCCCCTTCTTTTCTCCCTTCCTCCCTCCTTCCCTCTTTCTTTCTTTCTTTCTTTCTTTCTTTCTTTCTTTCTTTCTTTCTTTCTTTCTTTCTTTCTTTCTTTCTTTCTTTCTTTCTTTCTCTTTCTGTCTTTCTGTCTCTCTTTCTGTCTTTCTTTCTCTCTTTCCCTCTTTTCTTTTTGGCCTTGGTAGTGCTCAGGGCTTACTCTAAGCTCAGGGATCACTTCTGGTAGGTTCGGAGGACGATATGGGTGCAGGAGGTAGAGAGAATCTATTCTGGGTTGGCCACATGCAAGGCAAGCACCCTATCTGCTATACTATTCCTCTGGCTCCACTTCCATAACCCTTTTGATTAAAGTTTCATTCTCCAAATTAAAGTCAGATTCCTGTTGCTGTTAGCATAGCGATTATTTGCCTGTCCCCATCATTCTCAAGAGCCAAGATAGGAGTTGGATTTGGGAGGGGAGGGGTTCTTCAATGTTGAAAAGGAAACCTGTAAGTTAGCTAAATCCAGCGTGATGTGGGTGATTACTGCTTCCATGTCGGGAAGGCTACACGAAGGGGCTATGAAATGTTTTTCACTTTGGACTCTTGCTGAAGGTAGGGAGCCCAACTCTGAGCTCTCAGCCTGTCAGAAATACTGTGTATGGCCATCGTCTCATTGACCCGCTATAGACTCCATGAGGGAGGGAATCCTCATTCCCCTTTTACAGAACGTTTAATTTGACTGGTGAACAGCTGCGGGGGCAGGGGTAGAGTGGCGATCATGAATTAGGTGAAGATCCTGCCCCCTCCTCCCCCCCCACCCCATCCCAGTCTTCCATCTGCTCTCTGATTGGTCCCCATCAGATTTCCCAACCAATCCCAGCTAATTATTAGGGGGCAGCTGCGGACTGGTGAGGGAGGAGCTGTCCCCCTCTGGGGGTCACGACTTTGCCTGCAGTTGGGAATATCTGCGTTGTGACTGTTGGGCCCTGGGTAGCTGGTGGTGGGTAGGAACTGCAAAGCGCAGGGAGTTCTGAGCTTGGGGAGCTGGGAACCCTTAGTTTAGCTCTCACTGTAGGGTGCTTACAGCGGGGGTCCTGCCGGCCCTCAGCAGACTCTACAGGTTCCTGCAACTGCCTGGGGTATGGTTTTCTATTATCATTTTATTTTGCTTGGGAGGGGGTTCTTTTTGGGTCATTCATGGCTGTGCTTAGGGCTTATTCCTGGCTTTGTGCTCTGGGTCACTCCTGGGCAGACTCTGGGACCACATGTGGTGCCTGGTATCAAGCTTCGATCTGACACATAGAAGACAAATGCCTTCACCCCACAGGCTCTCTCTGGCCCCGTGGGTTTGCTTTTTGAGGGCTCTGGTTATGAAAATAATGATGTATTTACAAACAAGTTTTGTTTCAGTGGGCTGTTTGTCAGTGGGCTGTTTAGAATGGGGAATTTTTCCTATAAAAACAATGCTCATTTGTGGGGCTGGAGCGATAGCAACAGCGGGTAGGGCATTTTCCTTGCACGTGGCCAACCCGAGTTCGATTCCCAGCATCCCATATGGTCCTCTGAACACCGCCAGGAGTAATTCCTGAGTAAACAGGAGTAACCCCTGTGCACCGCCGGGAATGACCCAAAAAGAAAAAAAAAAAAACAACAACCAAAAAACATTTGTGATTTTTGTTTTTAAATAAAAGTTTTATTTACCCAATACGAACTTTTCTAACAAAGCAATCCTGGGTTTTAGAAACAGATAATCACCTGGGAAAGAAAAAGAAGAGAGGCTCTCTGTCTTTCCTGGTAGAAGTTGTTTTTCAGATAGTTGAGAATTCTTTGCATTTTTCCACTACTCTTTCCATACCCCTCACCCAATTGCTCCACTGCCCTGAGGACCTTCATAAGTCCCTGATCCAGAGACTTCCCCTTCCTGTGCAAACGTTTACCCCTTGCTGCTTCTCTTCCCTCCATCAGGACGTTTCTTCCTTGGCTTGGAGTGGAGAAAGCCAGAGGCTGAGCTGCACAAGGCTGCGTCTGCTGAGTTTCTGAGCTGCAGACACACCTGCCCTTTGAGATCGTGGAGAGCTCAGCCTCTGGGCAGAGATTCCCAGGAGCACAGGCTGTGAGGGCATTCACTTGAGAGATGAGATGTGGTGGGCGTCAATGACACCCAGTGAACAGAGATGCTGGGTGCACCCTTTTCCTTTGGCTGTTATCTGGGCTATTTCAATGGCCTGGGGCTGCACCTTTGATGCTGGTGCTTGTTGAGAGTGCCCAGGGGCCGCCCTGGGGGTGGCGTGGGCACACATTCTGGCAGTGGTGCCCACCATGGAGGTCCCGGGGGGCTCATATGTGACCATGTGCTGGAACTTATGCCCCACTATGGCCCTGGGGTCCCAGAGAACCCGTCGAGGCTATTTTCGGTACCTGTGGTACCAGAGAGCAGAATCAGGGGCTTAGGCCAGTGGGCTTTCCCACCCTGATCCCAGACATGCCTGTTAATTTGGTGGTGTTCCATAAGGACAACTTATGGCCAAGTTTGTGAATATTAATGTCCAAGAGGGGCTTGAGGCCCCTGCCTGGTAAGCAGAAGGCCCCTCTTCACTCTCGGTTCTGCCAGCATGCAATGTAATCAGCTCCCACCGGTCCCACTTTGGGGTCCCCAGCTCTGCTCTCAGGCCCCCCAAAGTGATTTCTGATCCAGTATACGCAAGGAGCATCGAAAGCAGCAGTGATCGCCACAGCGACCCCTGGCGACCGCTCCAGGTGCCCTCAGCCAGCGCCACAAGCCCAGGGTGTGGGAGCAACAGGATGGATCCCCAAGAAAAACCACAGTCGAAGGGGTCCACTCGGCACCTTCCACTTACTCCAGCTCGTTCCCACAGTAGCAGCGGCCAGCCTGAGGGGAAAGGGACGAGGGAAGAGAGCGAAAAAGAAATCAATGAAAAAACGTAACATCCAATATATGGGCGTTCCACTTTCCCCCGAGGTTTAATGGTTGTAGCCCCCACTGAGAGATGCTTCCCCCTCACCCCCTGCAAAGTAAAATAGGCTCAACTGTGGTGTTGCCGATTAAACACACAACGACACGAAAAGCATGTGTCCCAGCTCGCTGAGTTAGCTCTCAGGCCCCCGGTCTGTGTAAGTTCCACGTTTTGTTGTGATATAAAGGAGCACTCGCAAGCCTGGAGTCTTACCCTGTGTTTTCAGAGACGTCACCAAACTGCCGAGGGGAATGGAGGCAGAACACGGGCTGTCTGAAGGACCATCATTGGCAATATGCTTACACAGATCTGGGTGCCGAAAAGTTAAATTTTCAAACACACACAACCCTATGCATGCACACACACATGTATATATATGACAGAGAGAGACCGAGAGAGAGAGAGAGAGAGAGAGAGAGAGAGAGAGAGAGAGAGAGAGAGGAGAGAGAGAGAGAGAGAACAGGCTAGAACAGGCTTATTTAGAGGAGAGCGAGGCAAGCCAAGAGTCTACATCCATCTCAAGTTGAGATGTGGGTAAATCTTAAAGACAGGGAATGTGCTGAGAGATTCTTATTATCCACTGCTACCTTGTTTTGTTTTGTTTTAGGGACACACCCAGTGATGCTCAGGGGTTCCTCCTGACTCTGCACTCAGGAATCACTCCTGGCAGTGCTGGGGGACCCTATGGGATGCCAAGGATTGAACCTGGGTTGGCTGCATGCAAGGCCAGTGTGCTCCCCATCATGCTATCACTCGGGCCCTGTTCAGTGCTACCTTCTGAGCATACAGCAAGCACTGTGCGTGGACTGAACACACGTCCAAATCCTTTTTCACTTATCCATTTCCTTGAGCACTGTCACGAGAGTCTGTGATCCTGTTCAGCTCTTCAGTCTAACAGATCAACATTCCTGAGTTTCAATCTGCTCCTTTACATAGAGTACATTGCTTTTATCAGCTTAATAGTCTCAAATTCTTTCTTTATATACATTTACTTTATAGTCCAAGTGTGCTACCCAGGTGCCAGTCATCACGTCCATATCCCAGGAAGCAAGAAAGCAGGAAAGGCAAGAAGAGGTGGCCCCTTCCCAAGAGTATCAGCTACATTTCAGGGGCCCTGAAGCTTTTCCTAAATGTTCAGACATATCCCGTGGAGTAGCACTGAGTCAGGGGCCTCCAGCCTGGGTGAGGCAGGTGGGAGATAGAGGTCTTTACCTAGGTCTAGTTCATTTCTTCTAGAATGACCCTGAGGTCCTGTCACTGTGACTGACCCAGTTTTGATCTGATATGACCCCTTGAACACTGCAAGGAGTCTTTTCCGAGTGTAGAGGCAGGAGTAGCCTCTGAGCACTGCTGAGTGTGAACCCTATAGATACACACACACACACACACACTAAATAGAAAAAAGGGAGAAGGGGTTTTTAGGAAGATACTGCTGGTTTGGGGGACCTGAGTGCAGGTCTGAGTGTGGGGACCAGTAGCCTGGCTTTGGGGGAGAGAGTTGGCATACGAGACCGTGGGGCATGTGCAGGGAGCAGAGGAAGGAGGAAGAGGTGGAGATGGAGGGTTGGCCCTTAGACCACAGCGGTGGAAAGAGTGGGGGAGATGCTCTGTGTCTGATACTCGTGAGTGCTCTGGATGGGAAGTTTCTCGGATAACTGGACTGAATGACCGGGAATGTGGCAGTTCCTCCGGAGTGAGAGAGCAATGGACACATCACGTCCAGCCTGGGCTGCAGGAGGGGCATCAGCCAGGGTTAAGGAGCAGCTATAATTTCCTGCCATGGAGGCAGGGGGAGGGGTGGGATGGGGCGGGGATACTGGGGACATTGGTGGTGGGGAATGTGCACTGGTGGAGGGATGGGTGTTTGATCACATATGTCTGAAACTCAAACATGAAAGCTTTGTGACTGTAGCTCACAGTGATTCAATTAAAAAAACGGGCATCCCAGACCCCCAACACACACACACACAGACACACGGCCAGAGATGTGATACCGGTAGCTAGGCTATCACCTTATTGTGCTGATAATAGAGCCTTTTCCCAAAGGTTTATAAGAAACGTTTAATTTTTCAGAGCACTCAGCCTCTTGCTTTTCAAATTCCACTTCACTCCTGTAGGTTTCTCCGTGCCGGGCAGAGAGCTCTACAAAACCTCTCCCTTTTCTTGGAGGCTTTCGTAAGTGGCTGCTTAACGCTGAGGGCTCCTCAAGGATTTGATCTTCAGGGTTTTTCTGAAATTTGAGGGGCGCATTGATTGTTCTGGCTGAGGGGCTGTGTGGACCCTCCTGGGAGCTGCACAGAAGGGACACGGGCTAATGTGGGCGCCCGCAGGGGTCTCAGAGGGCTTCTTAGGGGAGGAATGGAGCCTGCAAAGCACTCACTTCTTTTTTTTTTTTTTAGCTTTTTGAGTCACACCCGGCGATGCACAGGGGTTACTCCTGGCTCTGCACTCAGGAGGAATTACCCCTGGCGGTGCTCAGGGGACCATATGGGATGCTGGGAATCGAACCCGTGTCGGCCGCGTGCAAGGCAAACGCCCTACCCGCAGTGCTATTGCTCCAGCCCCAGCACTCACTTCTTGCACCCCATTTCCTCTCCCCATATCCCAGAGGGCCCTGAAACCCAGCAAGATTCACTAGACTGGAGCATGACTACAGTCAGGAAAAAAAAGAAAAAGAAAAAGAGAAAAGATAGGGGAAAAATGTAGCTGCCACTGGGCTTCAAGGCAGCAGGGAACCCGATCGCGAAGCCCAGGGCGGTCTCAGGCTGGACTTTTGTCTCACAATCTGTCCCATCTCTTATCACCGGCAGAGCCTTGGCTATGTGGGTAGCCAAAAAAAAAAAATGCTCTCAATCTCCTGGGCTCCCGGGGTCTGTTTGGACAGCCGAAATGAATCCCGAGGCTTTCAGAGCCTTTTCTCTGGCAACTCTTTCTGGTGCTCCGGCCTGCCTTGGGTCTCTGGCTGCTCAGCCTGGCCAGGCTCCCTGGTGTGCAGGGGCTGGGGGTGCAGAAGCCCGCAGGGCCCACCCCTGAGATGGGGCAGAACTATGGGCAGCTCCAGGAGGAAGGGGCGGTGTGGAGGACAGTGCTGGCATTTTCTGGATCCCAGATCAGAGCCGTAGCCCCGGGGGGTGGGGGGGCAGCTAAAGCAGAGGTGAACTTCGAGCTGTGACCGGCCAAGGGCCCCTAGCTCTGGCTCCCTGGGGCGGGGCTGGGGTTTATCTTACCCAGGAGGGGAGAAGGGGCAAGTCGGGCACCTCCCGGGAGTTCACAGGACACCTCCCTCCTTGCTCCGCTCTGTCCCTCCGCTGCACCCCCACCAGAAGAGGGGGTGGTGAGACCCTCAGCTCTGCAAGCACCCTGCTGGGGTCTGCATACAGTGGGGGTGAGCAGGGCTGAAAAATGGTGCTTAGAGCAGAATCTGCCCTGTGCAGTTGGGCAGCTCTGGGCCCACCCGACCTCAGGTATCTTGGGGGGCACTTTATGCAGAAGCTATTCCCAACGCTGCACGAATGACTTAACAGAACTTCAAGAGGTCAAGATGTCAATATCTGTGATCAAGAGGCCTCTGGTCGTGGTGGTTTGACATATGCAGAAAGGAACCACGAAGCCCCTGTCTCTGCAGGGAGAGAGAATGTGCAAAGCCCCAGTGCTGATCCACCCATGAATTTTCTCGGTTCCTGCCCTGTCTCTTCCTCCCTCCCTCCCTCCCTCCCTCCCTCCCTCCCTCCCTCCCTCCCTCCCTCCCTCCCTCCCTCCCTCCCTCCCTCCCTCCCTCCCTTCTTCCCTTCCTCCCTTCCTGCTGCCCCAGCTTCTATCCTTGGCTCCATCTGGCCCCTTTTGTGCCAGACTGGGAGGGGCACCCAGCATGGCCGGCCAGTGTGATCACCAATGGCTGGATAATTGGAGCAGTGTGGTCACAACAGCACAAATGTTGACAGTGGACATGGAGACAAGGGCTTTATGGCCTCATGCTAGATGGCCCTGGGCATTACAGCTAGTTTTTCAGCAAGGAAATATTGGGCCAGAGAGCATGCTGGGATAGGGTGGAAGCTCTCGCCTAGCACGCTGCTGCCCCTGTTTGAATCCCCAGCACCACTGAGCACTGCCAGCAGTGATCCTTGAGCACAGAGCCAGGAATAAATAGCCCCTGAATACCCCTGGTTAAGGCCCCCCAATCTCCCCCCTCCAAAAAAAAAGGAAAAAAAGAAAGCATCCTGTGTAAAACAAAATTAAACGTCGAGTAAGCAGTGAGCATGTGAGGCAGGGTGGGAAGCAGAGCTAAGGGGATGGGGGAGGCCAATGGCTGAGCAGGAGGAGCTGCAGGATCTCCCAGAGAAACAGGCTAGGTGGCAGCAAGGCCCTGCAGACCCCACATGGGTGTGTGACGCCGAGGGCATGTGACACAGAGGCAACATTTGGGTTCCCCAAATCAGACCAAAGCTGGCCTGTGGATGGAGCAGAGACAAGTGTGTGTTTCTCTGGTACGGGAGAAAGGGCAGGGGCATGAACACTGGTAGGGGACTCCTGGGCCCGGGGAGAGGCAGGGAGCTATCAGCTATGGAGCAGAGGGCCACCGGAAGTGAGAGCAGCGTGGAGGGAGGGGGAGGGAGGGAGAAGGAAGAGCAGGAACTCTCCCATTGCAGAACCGCAGGAGGGATGGAGGCTGAGCGGGTCCAGGGGGAGTGGGTCCAAGGGGAGCCAGGGGCTGAGCACAGGAAGTTGGGGTGTGATCTGAGGCTGAGAAAGAGGGGGGGGGGGCGGGAGGAGCCTCTGTGTGAAGCTAGCTTTTGGCTGAGATCACTGGCCCTGCTCAGAAAGGGAGGCAGTGACCCTTCATTCTGGCAGGTCCCGTGGCCTCGGTACATGACCTGGCCCTCACCACGGCTCCGAGGCACTGGCCCTCAGCACCCATCTGCTCAACAAATGACACATTGCTCACAGCTATACTTCCTGGCATCTGGCGGGCCAGGGCAGGGAGGGGAAAGAGCAACTGTCAACATAACCCTCCTGAGTTTTCCAGGAAACTCTCCCCAGACTCACCCTTAGCACAGAGGAACACTGGGAAAACCAACGGGAAGACACGCAGACATCCACCAAGTTCAGTGAACAAGAGCAGTGACATGGAAGACATAACCATCCAAGTCCCTCCAAGACACAAGTCCATCCAAGTCCCTCAGCGGGACCCACCTTTTGGGGTGTTAGGAACTAAGGTAATCTAAGGGCAACTGAGGCCAAAGTTAAATAAATATGATGGATGCCCAGGAGCAAATATTATCTGGAGCCAATTGACTCCCATGTGACACCAAACTAGCTCTGTAAGTCCTCAGGAAATGATTTTAGTGACACCGTGATAATGGTATTTAATGAGCTTGAGGAAATGGTGGCACAGGTAGTCAGCAAAGCCCGAGAAACTATGAGAAAGAAAATGAGAAAATTACACGCAGAAATGAAGAGCATGGTAGGTGATATATAAAAGCCCTTAGAAGCTCTGAGCAGCAGAATAACAGCAGCTGAGGAAAAGATCCAGTATGAGAAGGAGGAGATCCTATAGGGCACCAGAAGATGGAAAAAAAGGCTTGAGAATTGGGGGGGATGGGACTGGGGGGTGGGAGGGACACTGGGTTCATTGGTGAGGGAGAATGGACATTGGTGGAGGAATGCGCTCCCGAACACTGCATGAGGGAAAAACAAGCACGAAATGTTTGAATCTGTAACTGTACCCTCACTGTGACTCACTAATTAAAAAAAAATTCAAAAAAAAGATAAATGCATTAGCAAAAAAAAAAAAAGGCTTGAGAACAAATGAGCAGTACAGCAGAGAACTACAAAACGAGCTCAAGAGGAACAATAAAAGAATCATCAGAGTCCCTGAGGAACAGGAAGACAAATTTGATGGAGAACCAATGAAATCAAAGATAAGAATTTCTGGTAGAACTCTACAAGGAAAAAAAAATCTAACTCCATCAAAAAATGGGGAGAAAGATGAGCAGGAACTTTCTCAAAGAAAAAGCACAAATTACTGAAAGGTATACTAAAATGTTCT
The DNA here is from genome assembly GCF_027595985.1 of Sorex araneus. NCBI lineage: Eukaryota > Metazoa > Chordata > Mammalia > Eulipotyphla > Soricidae > Sorex > Sorex araneus. The sequence goes on from NC_073303.1 coordinate 128,138,897, forward strand.
GCATTACTCATCAAAACAATGAGACAACACCTCACTCTACAGACACTGGCACTCATTAAAAAAAACAAGAACAACAGTGTTAGTGTGGAGGCAGGGAGTAAAGGGACCCTTACTCACTGCTGGTAGGAATGCCAACGGGTCTAGCCTTTCTGAAAAACAATATGAAAAGTCATCAAAAAACCCAGAACTTGAGTTTCCATATGACCCAGCAATGCTCTTTCTTGGAATACATGCCCAAGGGACCAAAAACACAACATAGTAAAGACATTTGTTGTCCTAGGTGCATTGCAGCACTATTCACAAAATTCACTATCCACCCAAGAACAGATGACTGGATAAAGAAACTCTGGGACATATTTACAATGGAATATTACTCAGCCATAAGAAAAGATAAAATTATTTAATTTTATGCTATGGATGAGTCTAGAGGGCATTATGCTGAGTGAAATTAGAGGGAGAGAGACACAGAATGATCTTTCTCATATGTGGGATTAAAAAAAAACACAGTAGGGGAATAAGGAACGCCCAAAGCCAACAGAAATGAAGCACATGAGAACTGGGCTTCAGTAGGAGGCTGGCCACTTTGTGGGGGCTAGATAGGACAGGGAAGGGGACACTACAATAATGGTGGAGGAAGGAGGGGTACTGAAAGGGTGGTGAAGTGTTGTGCTTGAAACTCTGTCAGAAACAGTAATGTAAACAACAGCACTGAAAAGTTATTGATAAAGTGCCTGTCATAGGGGCAGGCTTGGGGACGGGAGGGATATTGGGGACATTGGTGGAGGACAATGAATGTCGGCGAAGGGATTGGTGCTGGAATATTGTATGCCCGAAACCCAACCATAAATTAAAATTCACAGGGACTTAATTAAAAAAAAAGAACTTCCCAGAGTTGTGGAATATAGGTACCAAGATCCAAGAGGCCCCAAGGGTCCTAGGGAAACAGACTCAGTCAGAAAACCCATAGTGCTCCAGTGAGAAACACTCAAGACAGAGGCAGGAGGTTGAAAGAAGCAAGATCAAGAAGAAACCGTACACAAAGCCCCTTAGCGTCTCAGCAGAGCTACCAAGTGAGACCTAGGAGCCAGCAGAGAGTGGAGGAAGATGGTACAAAAACCCGCAAGGGGCTGGAGCCATAGCACAGCGGGCAGGGCAGTCGCCTTGCATACCGCTGACCCAGGTTCAATCCCCGGCATTCGATATGATCCCTCAAGCACTGCCAGGAGAAATTACTGAGTGCAGAGCCAGGGGTAACCCGTGAGCAATACTGGGTGTGATCCAAAAGGCAAAAGAAATAAAAAATAAATAAATAAAAAGAAGACACCCCTGAAAAAAAAAACAAACCCTCTGCTAAAGAACACCTCACCAAGAATACTCTAGCCAGCAAGATTGCCAGATCTCCACGGACAGGCAGGAGTGAAGGATTCATAGCTTTGGAACCAGTTTGTAAAGAAGCTTTAAAGGAGCTTCTGTAAGGACAGGCCGAGCTTCTCACCACACTTGGCACCGTGTGGTGCTCACTCATGGTGCTGTGGCTGCCCACCGCTGGATTAAGGAAGTTTGTTGACTCTTAGCTAGCTAAGGGATTTTATATATTTTTCATAATGAATCAGTGCCCCATTTATATTGAATGTTCTATGTCTGATCAGTTTTTTTTACATCCATGGAGGTTTTCTTTTTCAGCAATCTTTTATTTATTAATGCATACATTCAAGTAGCATGGAGTAGTTTTATGAACCGAGTGTGTTTAAACTTGTCATCTGAGAGAGCCAAGACAATAGACTGAGGGTTCACGCTCGTGTCCCTTGGGTCTCCCTTTTGTCAATCCTGTTGGCTGAGGCGTATGTTAGTGCAGGAAGAACGATGGAGTCAAAAAGATGTGCCCAGAGCCAGAGGTTCTTCGTCCTCTTAGCCACTTCTTCTATGCTCTTGAAGGCATTCCACGCTGTTCTCTTCCTCCTGCGCAGTTCTGGCACCAAGTTCTGGCACTAAATATAATATTTTCTAATATAAAATCCACGTTCCCTCTCTTAGGATAAAACATTTAGTATTTTCACAGGCTTATTCAGATTTCCCCCTTAAAATTTTCTTAATTATCTTCGCTCTTTTTGTTTTGTTTCTGTTTGGGGGATGCTGGCAATGCTCAGCGGTTACTCCTGGCTCTGCACTTAGGAATCACTCTTGGTGGTGCTCGGGGATCAAACCCGGTGGGCCGCATGTAAGGCAAGCACCCTACCCGCTGTACCAGCGTCGTGGCTCCCTCAATTCTCCTCACTTTTACTAAAATTTACATTTGTAGGTTTTACATATTTCTTTTTTAAAAAAATTCACATTTTATTTAGGTTGAAATAAACTACAAAAAATGAATTTTTGTTCACCAGAAATAATAGCAATATTTTTGTATTATTCTTGGGAAACCCACAAAGCAATAATTCTTATAGGTTTTACAAGTTTTGCTTATAAATCAAGATGAGGCAGTAGATACAGCTATGGAGAAAGGAGAGAAGGAAACAAATCAGCTCTCAGTCTCCATGGCTCTGGTCCTCTCTCGACCATGAAACAGTTGTACCTATTTCTTGTAAATGCTAAAGTAGGTAAAGGGACATATGTGATAACATTTCAGTACCTGTATTGCAAACTTTAATGCTCAAATGGAGAGAGAGAGAGAGAGAGAGAGAGAGAGAGAGAGAGAGAGAGAGAGAGAGAGAGAGAGAGAGAGAGAGTCTTCTGCCATAGCAGCAGACTGGTATTGTGGGAAGTCAGGAGGGAAACTGGGGACATTGGTGGTAGGAGATGGACACTGGTGAAGGGACGGGTATTGGAACATTGTATAACTGAAACGCAATAACTGTGTATCTCACAATAATTCAGTTAACGAAATACATATATATATATATATATAAAATCACAGAATTTTAAAAACAGTTTTATTTATGACAGAGAAAACATGATAGTTGCCACAGTAAAATCCAAGTACAAAATAAAACTTAATTCATTATGTTTTAGATGCAGAGTTGGAACCTTATACTGAGTGATCCAAATTTCTTTATATATGTAGGTCAACATTATGCAACAATCAATCATCACAAATTGGCTCTCATTGACTTATTTTCTAATAATTCCATTTTCCATTTCTTGAAGTTTTGTTGGAGCAAACAATAGGAAATACATTTGTTTTATGACTGCCGAGGGGGCAGGAGGGGGCCGGGGCAGAGGACCTGGGACATTGGTTGGGGGAGGTCCCACTGGTGGTGGGATTGGTGCTGGAACATTGAGTGCCTGAGATAATTCTACTATGAACAATTTTGTAAATTATGGTGTCTTAATAATAAAAATAAATGGAACCCTCCCCACACACATATAAACATGATTATGATCATGTCACAACTGAAATAAGATTTTACAAAGAACTGAGGCCAGAGAGATAGTACAGGGATGAAGCTCCTTGCCTTGCACCTGGCCAAAATAAACGGGTTTGATCCTGGCCCTCCATATGGCTCCCTGAGCATCACCAAGAGTGAGCACAGAGCCAGGAGTAAGCCCTGAGCTCTTCTGGGTGTGGCTCCAAAACGGGAAAAAACAATGAGATTTAAACCCAAGAGATTGAAATGGCGTGTGTGTCGGAAGGACTCAAGAACTTCTCCAGCAATAAGGCACGGTCCAGACAAGAAGCCACCACCCATGCCACTAAGCCCTGCCTCACGGGGAGGGCGGCTTGGGAAGGAGGCTCTGGGCCTGCACGAAAGACCAGCCTGGAGGATGGAGAGAGGACCAGAGAGGGGAAGAGAGCTCGCATGAGACCGGCTGCAGGGGCAGAAGGCAAGGAGGAGATGCCCGCGGTGGGCGGAGACTGCTGACCATGGAGGAGTGGAAGAGGAGGAAGAGAAGGGGTTCAAATATTTGGACTAGGGGCAGTCTTGGGGCCGTGGTGAAAGGAGACAGAGCTTCGGGGATGTAAGAAATGAGTTTGGTGAAAGAAAGCAGAGACAGGTTGAGAGGGCTTAAGCCGGAGGGGGTGAGATGGGGTGATAGAGGGCTGGGGGCGGGGAGGGCGCACGAAGGAGAGGCTGGGGGTGGGGTGGGCGGGCTGCCAAGTCAGGGAAGAAAGTGGTTTTGTGTTGTTCCCGAAGATGGATGGGGCAGCCTGGGTATATTTGGTTTTGATGGGCTTATGGAAACAGAAGGAAAAAGCTGATGAAAAAATGGAGCTTCCGCAGGCAAGTGAGAAAGCAAACAGTGGGCACAGAGTTCGCAGTTTTGCTGCCCAAGGCTGCTTCCCGGCAGGGCAGGGTCTGGGGTCGGTGGGGAGATGCAGGTCTGGGCTGAGGGTACCCGGCAGGAGGCAGGGCTGGGCTGAAATGAGAAGTTCATAGCGATGGGTGAGGGGGTGAATCCAGAAATGTGGAAAGGCACCTATGGAATGATGTGCGGGGGCGGGGGGGATGGGGGCTGGGGAGCCCCAAGGAACCAAGCCAGCAGGGCCTGCAGAAAGCCCCCTGGCATCCAACCCTCGGTCCTGATGCTTGTGGGAAGCCCTGGGTGTGTTTGGGGGAGCCCTGTCTGGTGAAACTTGACTTGTGCGTGGAGGTGGAAGATGGTGTGGGGAGAAAGGGGTCCCGTGTAAATAGGGGAACCTAGGGCCTGGTGAGCACCCAGGGATCAGGGTTGAGCTGGGGGAGCTGGAACAGGAGCAAGAGGGAGAGGAGTATCCCCTCAGGACTGAGGGACTCACATCCGAGCGGGACACAGCCATCAGGGAAGGCTGGAGGAGAGAGGGACGGTCCTCATCACGCACCGCCAGCCCCTCGGGTTTGCAGCCACGTGGCCAGCACCCCCTTCCTTCCGTCTGCTTGGGGCTTTCTTTTATTTGCTTGGGTTTTTTTTTGGGGGGGTCACCCCCGGCAATACTCAGGGCCTACTCCTGGTTCTGCACTCAGGAATTACTTCTGGCAGTTCTCGGGGGACCCTATAGGATGCTGGGGGATTGAACATAGGTGGGCTGTGAGCCAGGCAAATGCCCTCCCTGCTGTGCTATTGCCCCAGCTGGGGGCTTTCTTACTAGCTCCCCGTGTGGGAATGAAGCAGTTCTGGCACCCAGCTCAGCGTGAAGATGATTGTTCTACTGTGGGGGCCTCGCTGAAGCCTTCATTCCTTCCTTCATTCGTTCATTGCTTCATGCACAAAGATCATCCGCAAAATTCTGTGTGATGAATCAGAGGTTTGGGCAAAGTGCAGGTTTCTCCCGGGAAGGGCTTGGGTGAGACAGGGCCACGGTCTTATGCAGCTTGTATGAGTCATAAGACACTCCAATTGCCAACGGCATCCTGGAAGATAGACGGGGAGGCAGCTCAGCACCTAACTTGAAACTGTGCTATTGCATGAGTGGCAGGTCCTGGGCGGGCTGTTGTGCTGAGGAGGCCCAAGGGCATGGATTCCGAGGGAGTGAGAGAGGGAGCGAGACAGATAGACAGAGAAGACAGAGACAGAGAGATGGAGCAAGTGAGAATGAGAGAGAGAGAGACGGAGAGAGAGAGAGAGAGAGAGAGAGAGAGAGAGAGAGAGAGAGAAAGAGACAGAGGGAGGGAGACAGAGAAAGAGAGAGAGAGAAAGAGAGAGAGAGGGAGGGAGACAGAGAGAGAGAGAGAGAGAGAGAGAGAGAGAGAGAGAGAGAGAGAGGCATCTCCGTGGCCAGAGTTAATCCAATTTTTGCTTCCAACAGATGCTGGCTGTGGCTGCGGCCCTGGGCCTGGCCGTCCGCTCGGCCTTTGTTCTTCCTCAGAGTCTTGACAGAGTCTTGATCCCACGTCCGTAAAAAGGAACCAGATGATCGTGCTTCTCCGTTTTTCTGCTCTGCTTCCTGTAATGTGAACAGACACGTGCTTATTACCAGTTAACTTCTGATGATCCGAGGGTGCCGTTTGTTTAGATGGTCAGGCGGGGATTTGGGAAATCCCCTTGACTCTTACAAACCTGTTGCATGGAGCCCAGTTCTTCTGGAAAACTCAGTAGCGTCTTGCGTAGCCCCTGACAGCCCTGCGCCCTCCTGGAGCAGCAGGTCTAAGCAGCTGCAACCCGTATTTGGTACAATGCAAACGCAATTTTTGTCTGTAAAATAAACACAGCCTTTTCTCCTTCTGTAAACCTGTCCGGATGATCAAAAGCCAGATAAGACCCTGACACAGAGTCCCTTTTACCATTCGCAGCGTAAAAAGACTCCTTGATTCCCGGAGAGTCCTCCCCTTTCATTAATGGAAGCGTGCTTCTTATCTTGATGTATGTGGAAGCTGCTGCTTCTTCAGTTCTGACAACAAGGAAAGCGAGCAACAGAAAATGATGGAACCTTGAAAAATTGCTGTTCTGGTACCACCAAACTTTCTCCTTCCCTCAAGTTAAATCTCACCCACAGGTCAGAGGTGAGAAATGAGCTGGAGAGCCATCTGTTAAATTGACACTCTACCTGTTTTTTTTTTCTTTTTTAGTAGTCAATGATTACTGAATTATTATACCATCTTCCACTCTCGTCTAGAAACTGAAGACAACAGAAGAGAGAAGTTCCTGTAGCAGTTGTGATCTAACCTAACATGCGCCAAAAGTAGGCTGGAGTTTAGCTCTCTTGGCGTCTCATCTCAGTGGCAGCTGAGCTCCCAGCCATGGCCCACTCCTTAGTGTGTGACCAGGATGACAAAGTGTGCGATTCCCTTGCTCTCCATATGTCTCTCTATATGTTCTACCTATGTATCTTTGTATGTCTATGTAACTATATCTATCTGTATTTTGAAGTGAATAAAACAATGAACAAAAGCCTCCCCCCGCTTTCAAGAAACCTGTGTCTCTGCAGGCTGGTAGGGAAGCAGTCTGAGGGTGCTGGCTCCTGGATGGGCATGAGGGTGTGAAACCTGTAGGCACGCACAGGGCAGACAAACAGTGGACGCAGAGAATGGACAGACAGTGGATACAGCCAGCGGATACAGTCAGCAGATACAACAGCAGATACTGACAGTGGATACAGACAGGCAGTGGATACAGACAGACAGTGGGTACAGACAGACAGTGGGTACAGACAGTGAATACAGACAGACAGTGGGTACAGACAGACAGTGGGTACAGACAGTGGATACAGACAGACAGTGAGTACAGACAGTGGGTACAGACAGTGGGTACAAAGAGACAGTGTGTACAGACAGAGATTGGATACAGACAGACAGTGGGTACAGAGAGACAGTGGGTGCAGACAGTGGATACAGACAGTAAAGACAGGCAGTGGATAGAGGCTGTGGACACAGACAGTAGATACAGATATTGCATACAGATGGTGCATATAGATTATGCATTCAGAGGGAACATACGTATGGAACATACAGACAGTGAATACTTTTAGTGGGTCCAGATGGTGCGTACAGGCAGAGCATACACTTGATGCTTACAGAGGTGCATACAGTTGGAGAGTACAATGGTGTATGCATACAGTGAGTGCAGATGGTGCATAGATATAGTGCCTACAATGGAGCATACAGCTGGTGCATACAGATAGTGCATACAAATGGTGCATACAGATGGTGTATACAGATGGAACATAAGAGCACACAGATGAAGCATAAGGCATGCACACAGCTGGTACTTACAGATGGAGAATACAGATTGTGCCTGCAGGTGGAGCATACAGCTGTGCATACAGATAGTGCCTATAATGGAGCATACAGCCGTATATGCAGATAGTGCCTACAATGGAGCATACAGCTGGTGCATACAGATGTTGCACACAGACAGAGCATACAGCTGAACACCCAGCGGGCCTGCAGACAGAGGGTGCAGGCGGCCTCTCCACGCATCCTGGGAAAGACCCGGGGCCGATGAATCCTCCGGCCATCCAGGCTGACCACGAGTCTGTGACCTGAGTTATCAGGTCCTGGGGCCAGGTCTTCAGGCCGGACTCGGAGGACGCAGAGATCCCCTTGTATAAGTTCTCCCAGTGTTCTGTTGACCAACAAGAGTCCATCGTGATGAGGGCTCCTGTGTGTGGAGCGGGTCTGGGCTGCAGGGGCTCTGTGGGCCCTGGGACCCTGGCATGAGCTTCCTTCTTATCTGTCACATCAGAGCCCTGGAGCCAAACACCTCGTGATCCCCTTCACTCAAGTCTGATCCCGGGACCAAATGGCATCTCTACACATGCACTGGCAGATGGGCTTCCTGATCTGTTCCCAGAGCTCCCAGCTGACCACACTGGTGGAGAGTGACCAGTGTGGGTGGTGCTGTCTCTGCCCTGCATCCCTCTGTTGCAGGTGGTCTCAAATGTGCTGGAATCTGGGCCGTTCTGTTTCGCCCCTGGAGCCCACATCGTGAGGCCCCTTGGCTTTTGTTTTGAAGGGCAGGGTTCAAACCCAGAGCCTCACACATACGTTCCATGGCTCCACATCCCTAGACCTCATGAAAGTGGTATTTCTCTCCCCCTGCCCCCCCCCTCCTTCTCCCTTCATGGACCATACCTGGCCATGCTCAGGACTTTCTCCTGGATTTACGCTCAGGGATATTTCCTGGTGCTGCTGCGGGCCTACATGCAGCGTAGGATTGTGAGCCCAGGTCGGCTGCGTGAAAGGCAAGCACCCTACTGGCTGTGCTATTCTTTTTAAATGTTCTTATTTTATTTAAACTGTGATTTGCAAAGTTATTCAGAACTGAGTTTTAGGGGTAGAAGGGAACAGTCTCCTGAGAAGGCCCCGGCAGAAGCTTCCTTCTGTGTGAGAAGTCTCGGCCAGAAGCCATCACCTGCCAACGAGGACGAGGCTCTCACCGAGCACTGCATCGGCGGGTGATGCTGCGGGCACTGCCTTCTCTCCTAGTGCAGCCGGGAAGGAGAAGAGAAGAGAGACCTGCCGTGCTCTTGGTGGGCTGCAAAGGTGAGAGGCCACGGCTCCTTCCCCTCACTCGGGGGGAGCATGTTTTCAAGCAAACCGAGGGGCTGTCTTCTTCCGAGGCTGGGGTTGGCGTCCGTTGAGGGTGTGTTCGTTCCTTGGTCTCTGTCTCCCTTCTTCTTGCAGGAAGGACCTTTCCTTCACCACTCCCGGGGCCGTTGCCTTTTGGAAGACAGGATGCAGTTTCAGGACCCAGAAGCAAGCGGAAAGACAAAGCAGAAGAGAACCTGAGCTAAGCCAGGCACTCTTGGGCAGGGGATGGCTCAGCAGCCAGCCATGGCCTCGCTGCCCGGAGCCTGGGTTCAAGTCCTGGCACTGCAGAAGGGCAAAAGCAAAATGAACACCCCTGCTCTTCCCTTCTCCCCTTTGCTTCCATTCACTAACTTCTGAGAGGAGCTGGGTAGTGCTGGGATGGACACATGCACCAAAGCCCCAGCCCGTGACCTGGCCATGCGGCCACAGAGGGTCCCAGCAGGGTCTGTTTGTGGGAGAGAGGGAGTCAGCTGGTAGCTCGGGAGAGGGGGACCCCTCAGAATGAAGGGGGGCCACCAGAAAGGCAGGGATCCACGCTGGAAGTAGGTGTTGAGGGTGACCGGCTCAGATGCAAACAGGGGAGTCACCCTGGGTCACTCTTTGTGATCTTCTCACTCTCCAGGGCCCTGCTGTGTGCTTTGGATGGTGCTCAGGGCTCACTCCTGGCTCTGTGCTCAGGGCTCACTCCTGACTCTGCTCAGGGCTCACTCCTGGCTCAGGGTTTACTCCTGGCTCTGTGCTCAGGCTGTACTTCTGACTCTCTGCTCAGCGCTCACTCCTGGCTCTGTGCTCAGGGCTCACTCCTGGCTCTGTGCTCAGGGCTTAGTCCTGCCTCTGTGCTCAGGAATTACTCCTGGCTCTGTGCTCAGGGCTTACTCCTATAGGGGATTGGGGAATCCTATGGGGTCCTGGGGATTGAACACAGGTTGGTTGTGTGCAGGGCAAATGCCCTACCTATTGTACTGTCCGTCCGGCCCCTCAGGAAGGATGGGGTGCTGCTGCCCTCCCCGGGGACCCCATTACTGAGATGTACCTTCTTTGGGTCTCATGCTCTAAAGTAGGGTCATCTACTGGAGGGCTGGAACTCCCTCGGTGGCCCTTCCCAGCACCTGGGGTGACCGGATGCATTCCTGACGGTCCTGACTGGGGCCTGGGGGTGGCGAGCTGGGCAATCATGGGGCGGCCCTACGCACAGGCGGATGCCACTCCAGTCGCCCATGCTGGGTCCCTCGGTCCCTTCTGGGCTGCCAGCTGATGACAAGCGGGTCTCCCATCCCCTGGGCAAGGAGGAGACAGGCCAGACGCTGGAGGTTTGCAGAAAGCACAGAGCCGGGAGCCGGGGGTTGGGGGCCAATTTGTACCTCCAGAGCCGGATGTCTCGTCCATGTCCTGAGCTCAGCGGGGTCATGCCCACTGCTCTAGGCGGAGAAGCTGGGGCGCGGGGGCCTAGTGCGGCCGTGCGTGCTACTGAGTCTGCTTTGGGGCCCTGACACGGCGGGGGGGCTCCCCCTCACCACCAGGGCCAGGAATAGCCCCCGAGCCCTGCTGGGTGTGGCCTCAAGGAGAAGGAAAGAAGGATGGAGACTCTCGTCTGAATGCTCGAATGCCCGCACCTGTGCGGGTGGGCGTTCCAGTGACCTTGAAGGCACAGGCGCACCTGCGCAGCTCCACCTGCAGCAACACGCACGGCTGCTGGCCCCGCCCCTTCTGGCCCCGCCCCTGCTGGCCCCGCCCCGTCCACCTGCACAAGCCGGGTTCAACCACGACCCAACTCTGGCATCTGCAGGCCCAGAACCTTGGAAGTGCCACGTGGGAATTTCTTGGCAAAAGCTGCGGCTTGGCACAACCGCCAGCAGGTCCTAAATGACCATGATCATTCGTAGGGGTTGGTTGACCTCCCCCCACCTCCACTGCACCCCGTCCTCTTCAATCACAGCCCCTTTTCCTGCCGTTGTCTCAGATGCCCAGAGGCTGCCCAGAGCGGGTACCTGACCCGGTGTGTGGTCCCCGCCGAACAAAGGAAGCAAAGTGACCCTGACAGAGCCGGCGCGGGGCCGGGACATAAAGCAGATATGGGCACGGGGAGCGGGCGGGCGGGGGGAGAGGTCGCGGGGACGGAAGCCAGGCGTGAAGCTGGGGTGGGAGAGAGCGGGCGGCCGGGGGGCTGGCTTGGCTTCGGACCACCCCCCCCGCCCCCAGGAGGAGGGGGCAACCCTCCGCCTTGGCTGGCAGAGGCAGCTGCTCTCAAAGCTTCTTTGTTCGCCCGAGTGGCAATCACCACGGGCACGGTCCCCACGCAGGCAGGCGTCACGGGTGCCCTGGGCCTTACTTAGTCTGTAGCTCCAGCCCAGTCTTTGTCCTTCCTCTGACTGATTCCCCCTAACGCAGTGCTCTCCAGTTTTGTCCACGTCGCAGTGAACGGGATTTCATCTTTCCTTACATCTGTGTAGGACTTTAGGTCATGCGAGAGGAGGGGAGGGAAGGAGGGAGCCGGCTAGAAGCAATAGAAGGGCGCTGTGGCTAACGTGCAGCCAGGAAGGCCTTTACCTTTCATGTGGCCGATCCGGGTTCGAGTCCCAGCACCCCATGTGGTTCCCCAAGCTCACCAGGAGCGATTCCTGAGCACAGAGCAGAGCCAGAAATAAGTCGTGAGCACTGCTGGGCGTGGCAGGAATGTTAACGCTCACACAACTGTGTTGCCTAGACTGTAATGATAATAAAAAGAATAAGAATAACAGTGAAGGATGCTGACGGAGTGTGTAGTTTGGGGCTGTCTGTGGGCTTGGGCTGCGGGGGGCCAGGAAGTGGGCCCAGCAGGGCTTGGGCCTGAGGACAGTGTGGGCAGTGCACGCCCACTCCTGGGACTGACAGTGTGGGCGTGCCCTCCGTCTGGCAGCCCTCTCGAAGCCTCTGAGCCCTCCCTTGCCCTAGCGGCTTGGGCAGCCTGCTAAGTCGCCGAAGGTCCTGGAGGCCAGGCGGCTGTGATTACCTATTTCAGAAGAGCCAGCCTGGAGCAGCACCCAGTAAACTATTATTCCAGGTGAGCTGACACACAGGCGCTAGCGTTAACGTTTGTCTATCGATGTTCTGCGTTTCTGAGACCCACCACCAACACACTGCACACCTGGCTGTGCTCAGGACTTACTCCTGGCTCTGCACTCAGGGATCATTCCTGGCAGGGCTCAGGGGACCATCTGGGGTGCAGGGGATCAAACCCAGGTTGATCACATGCCAGGCAAGTGTCCTCCCCACTGGACTATGGTTCCAGCCCAAAGGCTTTGTTACTTCTTTTTGGGTTTGTTTTGCTTTGGGGGTGACCCCTGGCAGTACTCCAGGGTTATTCTTGGTTGTTGCACTCAGAAATTGCCTCTAGTGGTGCTCAGGGGGCCATAAGGGATGCCGGATGGAACCCATGATGGGATGGAACCCATGTCTGCCAGGTGCAAAGCAAATACCCTCTGTGCTGTGCTATCGCTCTGGCCCACTCCCGTTACTTCCATCCACCTCTTCATTCCCTTTTCTCTGCTCCCGCGGCTTAGGGAGCTCTACACGCCTCTAAGGGAAGATGAAACCCTGCAGTTCCCCACATCATGGAGGGAGGTGGAGAGCATGCAGTAAGCGGAGAAAATCGGAGTAAGAACGATGCATGCCCGGCGAGCTCACTCTGCCATGAAACAGGAAAAATGGGGATCAGAGAGCAGCAACCCCTGGCCTTGGGCACCAGCATCTTCACTTTTCCACTAGAAAAGGATTTTATTAGAATTGAATTCTTCTCAGGAAGCGCACAGGGACTTATGCTAAAATTTAGTTATTGAATTGAACGTTGGGTGGGGATGGGACCCCTCCCACAGTTAGGAAAAATAAACAAACTCGGTCTTTTTCTGTTTATTCTAAAGCATGATAGACTAGCTCTGCTCACTCGCTAACCTCGAGAATTCTCTGCATCTTTAGCGCTTCCCTCCTTAGGAAATACACTCTTGTTTCCTGAACAGGAGGTACTAAATGCTACGATAGTAAGTGCATGATGCCAGTTTTAGGAATCTGTTTGAATGTCCTAGGCATTAAATGACAGGATTTTGGGGGCGTTGGGAGATTGGGCCACAACCACTGGTGCCCAGGGATCACTCCTGGCATTGCTCTGGGGACCATATGGGATGCTGGGTATCAAACCCGGGTCGGGTGCATGCAAGGCAAATGAAACCTCTATTGTTATATCATCACTCTGGACCGACAGTTATTTTTTTAAAATTTACTTTTTGAGGTGAGATTGGTTCATAAGAGTGTTAATATTTGCCTTGAGGTTACGATGTAACCGTCCACACCCACCACCAAAGAGCTGACGTCCTTCCCCCGAAGTCCATGGGTCTAGGCTCCCTTCTGCCCTCAGGTCTGTGCTCCGAGCAGAAGCTTGTTTTCAAGAGACATCATCTCTCTCCTGGCCTGCTTCCATCCCATCCAGGAGTGAGATCACCCAGAGCTCTCCTCCACCTCCCAGGCCCCTACAGCAGAGCAGGGTGCTCCATTTTAGCCACTCACCTTCTGCTCAGCTGCTTGTCCTACAAGCAGCTTCAACGGGTGCTACCCATGGGCTATGGCTAAATGCTCTCTTCCCAGGAGGAACTGACTTGGCCTCTCACTTCTAAGTGTGTGTGTGTGTGGGGGGGGGTGGCCTGTTTAAAAGGCAGCGCCACTCAGAACAGTAGTTAAGAGATGGAATCAACACAGATGGAATCAATGACAGATGTGGTGGAAGGGAATACTATACAGCCACAAGGAATGATAAAATCATGCAATTTGCTGCCACATGGACGGAACTAGAAGACATCATGTTAAATGAAGTAAGGCAGAAGAAGGATAAACACAGGATGATATCACTTATATATGGTGTTTGGAATAACTGGATGGGGGGAATGTAATGTTTTAATGGGGGGGGGGAATACCCCGATCAACCTTGGCCCCAGAATGCAGGAAGGTGAAGGAAAGGAAGAGTGGAGGGGTGGGGAGAAGAGACAGATGAGAAGCAATGGGGGTCAGGTAAGGGGAGCCAGGTACAAAGTGGTGTTCAGGAAGGATGGAGCCAAAGATCCGAACCACAGAGTTAACAACATAGAAATCAAATCAAGGGCCAGAGCAATAGTACAGCGGGTAGGGCCTTTGCCTTGCACGTGGCCGACCTGAGTTCTAATCCCCGACATCCCATATGGTCCCCCAAGCACTGCCAGGGGGAATTCCTGAGTTCAGAGCCAGGAGGAACCCCTGAATGTCATTGGGTGTGACCCAAAAAGAATTAAAAAAGAAATCAAATCAAGAAATCAAATCAAAATAACCAAACGTTAACAACCAAACTTAGGAGGTGTCTGTCAAGAGTCAAGAGGGTGGGCTGTGGGGCGGGGATATGGAAGGGCACCTGGGGACATTGGTGGAGGGAAATTGACTGGTGGTGGGATTGGTGTGGCAATATTTTATGCTTAAAACTGAACTCATAACTTTGTAAATTGAAGTGCTTTATTAAATTAAAAAAATGCAAAGCAGTGCCTGCCTAATGCCCTTAAGTATTCAAGGGCCACCAATATTATGACTGTTCTTCGCTGTGACTGCATACTCTTCAATGTCATTGCAACCCTCTACCGGTGACAATAATAATGATAAGAAGGACGGCTGTCCCAGTCAGCAGCATCTGCATAGGATCTCTGACATTCAGCAGAGCCATTAGGAACCAAGCTTGCCCAAGAAGACCCCGCCAGTGGCTCTTGCTGTGACCGGCATACCTCGAGGTAAACTGCCTGTGCCAACATGGCTAGACCCGCTGGCCTCTGACTGTGCCCATTCAAAGAGACTTTCACTTTGAGGCACTCTGCAAACTAGAGAGTGACCCTAGGGGGCAGACATAGGGCCCCACCTTTTCAGACAGACAGCAGGAAACAGGAGCCAAACCTGTTGTGCCAAAATAATTTTTTTAAAAAAGATGCAGGTAGGGGCTGGAGCAATAGTACAGTGGGTAGGGCGTTTGCCTTGCACACGGCCAACTCGGGTTCGATTCCCAGTATCCCATACAGTCCTCTGAGCACCACCAGGGGTGATTCCTGAGTTCAGAGCCAGGAGTAACCCCTCTGCATTGCCAGCTGTGACCCATAAAGCAAAAACAACAACAATAAAAAGATGCAGGTATGTTATTCTGAGGCTTATGGTGATCATACTCCCAGTAATAGGTACGGTTCCTGGGCTGCTGAGCTGCAAGAAGGATTAGAACAGACCCAGCAAAGCCTTCTCTCAGAATTTTATTTTTCAGAAATTATTTTTGAAAGCACCACATTCCCTCCCATGTCTCCGGGCTACATCCCGAAGGTCCTCCTGCACCTGCTCTCTGCCTGCTGAGGACACCTGTGACGCCCGCCTGGGCTTTCGGTTCTGCTGATCAGGTGATGTTTGAGTATGCACCCCGCCCCCCCAAAAGAAAACTGTCAACTCGCTGCCTGCTTGAGCTGACTGACGTGTCAGTGCAGAGTTTGTGTAATAGGAATGCCCCCTCTACATATGAAGTGGGGCCAGAGAGATAGTACAGCAGGGAGGGCATTTGCCTTGAATGCAGCTGACCTGGGTTCGATTCCTGGCATCCCATATGGCCTTTCATGCATTGGCCAGAGTGACTCCTGCGTGCAGAGCCAGGAGTGACCATTGAGCATTGCTGGGTATGACCCAAAAAGAAAAAAAACAGATATATACCAAGTGATAAGCGCACCAGGGGGCGTTGGGGCTAGTGTTTGAGGAATCAAGCCAGGCAGGAACGGCAGGGCAAGTGCCTTCAGCCCCGTGCACCGTCTCTTTCACGTGCTTAGGGTTATCTCGCCCCTCCCCGAATGTGCACTTTGTGAATGTCTGTCTGTCTGTCCTTTCCTGTCCACCCACTGCTGTGTGCCCAGGGTCAGAGCAGACTGAGCGGTGCTCAGCCGGTGCAGCTGTGAGAGAGCAAGGGCGCTCTCTCTGGAAGGTGCATTAACTCTTTCAGGCCCCTGGGGCACCATTTGGTTCAGGGGAAGAGTAATTTACTCAATAGTACCCTGGGGAGCCTGAGCAAGTTAATGCACCTCCACAAGGTTCTAATTGACACCGGGGAACAGTTTATTTGCCCAGCAGGGTCTGCCCGAATAGGTCTTAACTGTGTTTAAAAGACTCATAAGGACTTTATCACTTTCCACCCTCACGTTTTTTACCTTGACATCGATCTGTTGTGGAGCACTGTTGATGGGTGGGTGTGTACACGCACAAGAGGGTATTGATTTGGTCACAAAACGGTAATCAGGATAGAAACCAGATTATAAGCTCCAGAGTTTATTATTATTATATAGTGTGATTTATTGAATTTCAGGAATTGGTTATTGATATAAGGTACAATCAGATGTTTAGTTTTCTATTATGACTAAGAGTACTAGTATATGTACCATATCATAAATCCTTTCTAAAGACATAAGGCACATGTAATTGAAAAAATCTATCTTCTAATTTGGCCCACACCTGGCAGTGCTCTGGAGTCACTGCTTGCTGTGCTCTGAGGATCACGTGGATCTGGGACTGAATCCAGCTCTCTTGTATACAAAGCATGTGCTCTAGCCTGTTGAACTATGTCTTTGGCCTTAAATGTTCTTTTTAGCTTTTTAACTTTTAAAATTATCTTGGGCTGGAGCGATAGCACAGTGGGTAGGGCGTTTGCCTTGTACTCGGCCGACCCGAGTTTGATTCCTCTGTCCCTCTCGGAGAGCCCGGCAAGCTACTCAGAGTATCTTGCCCGCACGGCAGAGCCTGGCAAGCTCCCTGTGGCGTATTCAATATGCCAAAAACAGTAACAACAAGTCTCACAACGGAGACATTACTGGTGCTCGCTTGAGCAAATCAATGAAAAACGGGATGACAGTGACAGTGACAGTGAAAATTAGCTTACTTTTATTGAAACAGGAAAAATATTTTTTAGAAAATGAATTTATTTTGATAATTAAAAAAATTATTAGAGAATCACTGTGAATTTTGATAATTTTTTAAAGATTAAATGTGATTATTCAAATAACAGTATTTTTTTCCATCACCTTCTTGTTGAAGTAGCATTGCATTATAGCATTATAACATTTTCAGATGTTCATCATTATTAAAAAGTATGTGTATTATGTTAAATTCACCAGTAAAAGCCTTATTTTGTCCTTCACTATATATGTATATATATATATACATATATATGTATATATATATGTATATATATATATATATATATATATACAAGACGCATCTGAGCATTGGAGCCATAGTACAGAGGACAGAGCGCTTTATTCATACCTGACGAACAAAGGTTCGATTTCCGGCACCCCATATGGTCCCCCAAACACCATCAGGAGTGATCCCTGAGCACAGTGCCAGGAGGAAGTCTTGAACATTGCCGGGTGCAACCACCCCCACTGCAAATACCATCTCCCCAAAAGAATGCATCCTCTCTCTCTCTCTTGTTCTGTCCCTCTCCCTCTCTCTCTCACTTATACACACACACACACACACACACACACACACACACACACACACCATATTAAGCCGACAAAGGCTACTGCTAGCTTCTGGCATTTTTATAAATAGTTCATGTGTATTTTATCCTGCAAAACCTGCAAAAACAAACCTATCGCAATCCACTCACATCATGTTATTTTAGTGGCTTCTTGGGCTATATCACAAATAATTGCTTAATTAGTTCACATTTTGTTTTTAATCCAAATGTTGGAGAATGTAAAACATTCTGTGCCTGTGGGCTGCCAAGCTTTATCTATAATCCACAGCCCATTATTTTATTTCTTTTTGTTGTTTCAAATAGCAAAGCTGCTTCCACTCCTAATCTTGGACAAGTTCGTGCTGAGGTTTTCCAGATTTGCCCTAATCAGCTCTCTCTCACTCACGACTGTCAATTCCGTACTATTGTAGAATGTCAAGCAAATTTCCTCCCCTCTGAGTTTATTTTTATTAAAAAAAAATCCTTTCCACTGATTCAAGGCATGAGACTACCTTATCTCTAATTCTCACACCAATCTTCTAAGACTTGAGAAAATGTTTTTCTCCACTTTGGGGTCAGAGCAGGCGCGATCTCCAGCAGCCGAACAGAATCTCTGATACAACAGGTTGCAGGTAGAAATTTCCGAAAACTCTACAACCCATTCATTACACGTTCCCTAATTTAGACTTTGCGACAGATAATTCATCCTGAACTGGGCTTAAATATGGCTTTGCTGTGGATGAGGGGTTTTGCTGAGCAAATCACAGTGGACGGAGCTAAAAGAGCAGCTGCAGCTGGTGGCACACACACCCTTCCAGAAGGTTCTCAAGGGACGGGAGCATCAGGTCAGCTGCAGTTATGCTTCTGCCTCCCAACATGGTTCTGGTTTTGTTTTGTTTCAGGCGTGAGATAGAGGTACTCCTGGCTCTGTACTTGGGGGCCAATCCCATAGTTCTAGTATGCTCTGGATCAAACCTGAGCCCCCTCATGCAGTATGTATCTTCCTGGGCTGTCTCTTCTGAAAAATATTCTTACATATTATATATAATATAGTTATAATATCACTGTCACTGTCACTGTCATCCCATTGTTCATCAATTTGCTCAAGCAGGCACCAGTAACATCTCGATTGTGAGAATTGTTGTGACTGTTTTGGGCATATCGAATACGCCATGGGTAGCTTGCCAGGCTCTATCGTGTGGGTGGGATACTCTCGGTAGCTTGCCGGGCTCTCCAAGAGGGACAGAGGAATCAAACCCAGGTCGGCCGCATGCAAGGCAAAGCCCTACCCACATGTTATATATATATATAATATTCTATTTAAATTTTATATTTAAAAGTACTTGAAATATTTATAGGTATAAATATACATTAAAATATGTAAATATAAATACAAATAAAAGAAATATTTATATGTTGTATATATTTGTTGTTGTTTTAACATTGCAAAGACCATTCTCCCTTTCTATGTTGAGTAACAGGGTAACTGAAATCTGTTTCGGAATGTTTCCGTTTCCCAGGGATATTATTCTGCACGGTAGCTGCACATCTGCACTGGTCAATGTTAATAATAATCAAGAGACTGGGGTCTCTGGAAGCCTTTATGGATTTATTTTTTCCTGGAAGCCTTAAGTGCTATTTTTGATGCAGGGTTTGTGAGTAGTGACACATTTCCTTCAAGGAGGGGTTTGGGGAGAGAAGGTCGGCAAGATCCAGAGATCTGTCCTCACTGCCCGCAGGCTTCCAAGTGTCCTTTCAAGCAGATGCGCTAATGCTCTAATGGAAGTAGTTTAGGTATTTGAGAGAAGCTATTTTTTTTTTGAGGGGGGGTTGGGGAGCCTCACCTGGCCGTGTTCAGGGCTAACTCCTGGCTATGCACCCAGGGATCCTGGAAGGACTTAGGACCCATACAGGGTGCCAGGAATTGAACCCAGATTGGCCGCATGCAAGGCGTGCCCTGCCTGCTGTACTATGACTCCAGCCCCGAGACAAGCCACACACGTTCCGTCTTGGCACACAGGCAGAGCTTACTCCTCCTGCACCTGAGAGTGTTGATCAAAATGATTTCTGTACCAGGAAAGTTCAGTAAATGAACTGCACCGTGGGGCTCTGCTGGAGGATTGCTTTTGTGTCTTGTGGAAATCCTGACCAGTAAAAGTAAAGAAAGGCAGCTGGCGTGGGGGGAGTCTGGAGATTCTTCTGGAGAGCTCCAGGTGGAAGCAGTCCTGCAGGGAGGGTCCCTCACGCTCCTGTGGCTGGGACCGAGCAGAGCGGGTGGGAGTGGT
This sequence comes from Sorex araneus, assembly GCF_027595985.1. Lineage (NCBI taxonomy): Eukaryota > Metazoa > Chordata > Mammalia > Eulipotyphla > Soricidae > Sorex > Sorex araneus. The sequence continues at coordinate 128,158,645 of NC_073303.1, forward strand.
GGGGTCACATTGCACGGCTTGTTTGTCCCTGTTTTCTTCCTCTTTTTTTTAGAATTAAAAAAAAATTCTAAATTAAAAAAGTCTTCTATTTTAGGTGCCATGGTTTACAAAATTGTTAACGATAAGGTTGCGTGCACAATGCATTTCACATGGCACCCCTCACGGTGTCCACTGCTCTTCACCTGTGTCCACTTCCTCCACACGTGCCCACTGCTTCCACCCATGTCCACTGCTTCCACTCATGTCCACTTCCTCCACCCGTGTCCACTGCTTCCACCCATGTCCACTGCTTCCACTTGTGTCCACTTCCTTTATTTGTGTTCACTGTTTCCAACCGTGTCCACTTCCTCCACCTGTGTCCACTGCCTCCACCCATGCCCACTGAACTCCACCCACGTCCACTGCCCTCTACCTGTGTCCGCTGCCTCCACCCATGCCCACGGCCGTCCACCAGTGTCCACTGCCCTCTGCCAGGGTCTTTCCGCTGCCCTCTGCCTGTGGTACTCTGCCTCTGGCCTGGCCAATGGTTCACAAGAGTTCAGAGTTTTCTTTGCAGTTTCACTTCCTTTACGCGGTGCCTGGGAGTGAGACCAGCCAATCCCTTCTTTCCCCTTCTGATGAACTTCTATTTGCCTAATCTGCTTACACCTGTGCCATTCATTTTCCATCGTGACAATATTGCCTTAAAAAAAAAAAGCAAAAAATTCTATTGTATAGATAGGGTGCCCTGTTTTCAGATTTTCTGATTCTATTCCAATCCTAGTTTGGAAGCACTACCAAAATTGGCGTATTTTCCCCCTGAACCATGAAACAGATGAGAGATTCCCTGGCCCTCCTAGGAGAATGACGGTCTCTGCTCTAGGGCTAGGGAGATGGTGGCATGTGCCCAGCAGGTGCTGACTTGGATTCCCTGCACCTCACAGGCCCATGGCACCCTTGGGTGTGACCCTGTGGCACTGAGCCCCCAGGCCACACAGGCTGAGCTGTCTGGGAGTGGCCCATATGTTCATCCCCCTCACCCACACACAATGAGAAGACTGAGTTTCTTAGATTGACAGACACAATCTAAGATACCGTCAAGAATATAAATCGGGACTTTTCCTGGTTTTGAACCTTGATTTTGGTGTCCCAGGGATAAGAGTCACCCACCAGGTATAATCACAGATTCCTGGCAAAAGATGGGGAGAGGGGGAGGGAGGCGGAGGTCCAGAGAGGCTGGTTGGGCACCTAAGGATCTATTGAGTGCCACCTGGGGGTGTCTCAAAACATTTGAATGACACTTGATTTCACATAAACCCCAGAGGGCTCAAGGGAGAGGTTCTGCATTAGATTGGATTTTAATTCACCAGGAAAGTAAATGCCAATTCTACCAGGTTGTGGATAAAGTTCGAGTTAAAATAACCCTCAGTTGGGGCTGGAGTGATAGCACAGCAGGTAGGGTGTTTGCCTTGCACACAGCCGACCTGGGTTCGAATCCCAGCATCCCATTTGGTCCCCTGAGCACCGCCAGGGGTGATTTCTGAGTGCATGAGCCAGGAGTGATTCCTGTGCATCGCTGGGTGTGACCCAGAAAAGCAATAAATAAATGAATAAATAAATAGATAAATAAATAAAATAACCCTCAGTCCAGCGGGCCTCAGGACCAAGCCCTTAGGGTTTTCGAGGAGGGAGGCATCATTCTGCTCTAATTTAATATTGGATGCACCATGCTTTTGGGGGGATTTGTTAAGTATTTATCTGTAAATTTTCTTAAGATTTCCCTACCCTGCAGAAATACATGTGAAAAAGCTGGAGGTAGCCTCAAGTCACAGATAGTAATTGTTATTTTAATCTCATATTTCAATTAGCTGTAATCTTTTGTTTGTATAGCCTTGAAAAGCTGTAAAAATCAGTCATTATAGTTTAATTACTAACCATTATCCTGGGTGGCTGACTCCACTTCCTTCTAAACAGGCTTCCTTCTTCCAGTTGGTTCTGCTTCGCTCCTACTGGTTCCTGCCAACAATAGAATTCGGTTTTCTTTGGCGGGTCTGGTAAAGGAGCGGCTCAGGGTTTGTAGTTGGTCCCTCTTGGTACCAGACAGGGGCTACCCCCCTCCTCCATCTCTTTTGAACTGGGCTGCTGACTGCCCCACTTGAGGCTAGAATCTCACTTACGTTTTACATAATGACAGAAGTTGAATATTTCCTGCGCCAGTGTTTATTTAGTAAAACATTTTACATTCCTGGAGAGATACCAGTCTATCATTAATGGATTCTTGGCTGGGGGCCAACAGCTAATAGTTTTATTGGTCCTCATAACATAGCTATGTGAGCTTTCTAACCCCAAGGGGCTCTTTGCTGTGTTTTTCTTTCATTCCCTCCCCCCCCCCGAAAAAAAGAAGCAACCCCAAACACCTAACAACCCGGAGGTGCACCCGTGATAAGACTGGAATCTTTTTAAGTTTGTCTACTGCTCGCTCTTCATTCACTCCAGGCCCTCCGGAAATTGTCACGGATATTGGTGTGTTTTGGACAGGGGCTGTACGTTCTATCCCCAGTTTTCTCAGTGCCTAGAAGCTTCTTTTCTCTGCCTGCTGTATTTTTGCTTAACTAAATAGGGAGGGGAAGGAAGGCTCATTGCAGCATGGGAGTTGGTCAAACTTCATTTGATTTCTGAAGCACTGAGCCAGGCTAGCAGCCTTTGGGAAGTCTTGGAACCACATCCCCAACCAAGGGCAAACAAAGATCTTGATGACCGGGTGAATATGTTTGGTTGGTGAGTTTGAGATGGGGGGTTCTGGGCCTGCACCCCCACCTCCTGGCCTGCTGGGGCCGCCACACGTACTCTGCTGCTTTTTCCTTTTCAGATTTCTCTCCCACCCTCTGCCCAGGGTCTTTTCCTGCTGTCGCTGCTATTTCGGGGCCATACTCTGTGGTGCTCAGAGCTTCCTCCTGGTTCTCGTCTTCAGGACTCTCTCCTGGCAGTGTCTGGGGGACAATATGCCATACAGGGGCTAGGCAGGGGGTCAGTAGTGTGCGAGGCCAGAGCCTCACCGCTGTGCTATCTCTCCACCCTGCTTCCCCAGTATGTTTTATTGTTTTGCTTTTTGGGTCACACCCAGGGATGCTCAGGGCTTACTCCTGGCTCTGCACTCAGGAATTACTCCTGGTGGTGTTTGGGGGACCATATGGGATGCCGGGGGTTGAACCCTTGGCTGCGTGCAAGGCAAACACCCTCCCTGCTGTGCTATCAATCTGCCCTGCCCCCAGTGCATTTTTAAATGGAAGTTAAAGGACTTATTTCTCCACAATTTTCTCCAAATGCATTCGTCTCCTTATTGCATGCTTCTATTAATTTTAGGACCACAGAAATATCTGTTACGGTGGGGTTTTATTTTGAGGGGTGGGTGGGAATAGGCCCTACCTAGAAGTACTCTTGGTTCTGTGCTCAGAGATGACTCTTGGCTGTGCTCAGGACCAGATAAGGCTGGGGATCCACACATTGTCAGTTGCATGCAAGGCTTTACCTTAAATCCTGTACTATATCGGCAGCCCAGGATCTCAGGGATGTTGTCAGTGAGATTAGAAATTGGCTTGTCAAGCAGATGAGGAGGCTGTGCAGAAGAAAGGGAGACCCACCATGGGAATTCTCACAGATAACTGAGGGAACAGGCAGAGGAGAAGGGTCTCTCTCCCCTCTCCCCTCCCCCCTCCATGGCAGAGACCCACTTTCCATTTGCTTTTGCACAGAGCCAACACATGTGAACAGAGGATTTTAAACTTGCTATATAATGCTCATTTCCACATTTCACCTCAAAAAATGTCTTGATTGAGGTCCTGTGATTTATAATACTATTAATGATGGTTTCTTGGGTGTGTCACTCTAATACCAGACCCATCACAGAGCATGGCTTCCCTCCACCCTTTCAACCCGGCCACTCCCTGCAAACTCAGTCCTGTGACCAGCTCACCCATCTGTCACCCTTGGTCCTTGCTCCCTGACCATGACCTTCAAAAGCCTCCTACATGAGGGACTCTACCCTCTACCGTATCTGTCCTTTTCAGTATGGTGTCCTCTGGTTACATCCGTGTCACGGAAAATTGCATGATTTTGTCCTTTCTTAGAGCTATCTAATATTCCAATGGGTACACACCACAGCTTCTTGCTCCATCCATCTGTAATTGGGCATTTGGATTGTTTTCATATTCTGACCATTATTCCAAGTGATGCCACAAACATAGGTGCACATACATCCTTTTGAAGGAGTGTTTTTTGGGTATTGGGGGTAAAAGCTAAGAATACCACATTCCATCTAAACTCCTTTTGACCCAAACTTTTGTAATCTGCCACAATAGGAATTAGACTGCCAAGTACTTCATGGGCTCTTAATTTTGAGGGGTTCACCCTTTTCCTGGAAAAGCCTCTAGTCTGCACCAGTCAAGCGTTTCAGAGCTGGGATCTTGCACCTCTCTGTCTCTGTCTCTGTCTCTGTCTCTGTCTCTGTCTCTGTCTCCCTCCCTCCCTCCCTTCCTCTCTCTCTCTCTCTCTCTCCCTCTCTCTCTCTCTCTCTCTCTTTCTCTCTGCTAGACTTCCCCAGGACATTTTACCTTTTCCTGTCCCTCCGCAGTGAGAGAGAATGCTGTCTCAAATGTGTCTGCATACCAAACCTTGTCTGATGCTTAGAATCTTCAGAGGTTTGGCCCAGTTTTAGAGGGTAAAATCTCTAGCACATCACAGACTCCATTTCCCTCATTTGGAATGTTCACTGCTGGGAGTCAGTTGCAGGAGGAAATTCTTCCATTTATGTTCATTCTTTAACGTTAGTGAGAAGGAAAGAAGAATGCTCGATTCTTCTTGCATCAAGTGAGGTCTGTGTCGAAGCTTTGGGGTGTGCCCCTGTAACAAAATGAAACAGGCGTGCCAGTTCAGTCAGGTGCCCCAGGAAAACAGAACAAGTGTTTCTTTTTTTGCTTTTTGGGTCACACCCAGCAATGCTAAGGAATTACTCCTGACCCTGCACTCAAGAATTACTCCTGGTGGTGCTTGGGGGACCATATGGGATGCCGGGGAATTGAACTTGGGTCCACTGCATGCAAGTCAAACGCCCTGCCCACTGTACTATTGCTCTGGCCCCCAGAGCAAGTGTTTTGTGGGGTAGTATTGTGACAAGCCAATGAAAGACCTCCTGCGTTGAAAACAATGGTTGTAAATGAGTCGGCTATGGCTTCAAGGCACCAAAGACCCCACAAAATCAGTGTCTAAGAGAAAAGACCAGCAAAGGGTCCCCCCCATTATGGCTTACCAGAGTTCCTCCCTCATCACACTGGTTCCAATTATGCTTTCTAAGTTTTTGTTGTTGTTCTTGTATTTTTTTTTTATATTATGTCTGTGTGTGAATTAGGAAATTCTGGCAAATAGCAGTGGTTAATAATGAAAGCTTGTGAAGGGCAGGATTCACTCAAATAAAAGCATTATTGCATTCTTAAAAAAATAAACAAGAGATTTGGATGTTTATTTTACACTTTGAAATGATAAGGCTGATGATTCTGTGCAACTTTTCTCTCTTTTATCCCTGTATTCCTTTAATGAGGAATTAAATTCCTTTACTAAGGAATTAAAATCTACTAGGGGGAAAGTAATGAAAGCCAATCTCTCTCTCTCTCTCTCTCTCTCTCTCTCTCTCTCTCTGTGATGATATGAGGGCCAGTGTTTTGCTTTCTTTGCTGAATCTCTGAATCTGAAGAGACCACCTCGCTCTCTTCTTGAGCATCTCGGAGCTCGTGTCTCTGAAAGCCCCGTCTCAGGCAGACTAGAAAGAGTTACTACTCTCACTATTTCAGGAGATTAAAGGAAGGATGTGTGGGTTGTCAGATGTGGAGAACCATTTCTTCCTTCTCGGATCTCATCTCCCCCGTAACCCCCGTTCTGTTCCGTTCGGGCCACCATGCCCAGCTGGGGGCTGTTGGGATGACATCACTGATGTTTGAATGGAAAGTTCATGCACAGGGCTGACGAGACACTCTCTGTCACGTGAAATTTTCCTTCACGTGAAAATCTGGGGTGTCCAAATGGATTTCACAGCTGGTGGGGCAGTTTCCTGTTCTGGGCCTTCTCGAGCTCTTTGTGTGGGTTCCCCACACCCACCTCCAATTGGCTGGAAGAAGAAAGGGAATGACTTTGTTTTTTAAAATATTTATTTGTTTATTTATTAATTAATTTTTAAAGATGTTTTATTGGGTCACCAATAAGATACAGTTATAAACTGTGAGATACAGTTATAAACTTGCATGATTGTGTTCCAGTCACACAATGCTCGAGCACCCATCCCTCCACCAGTCCACATTTTCCACCACCATTGTTCCCAGTGTCCCTCCCACCACCCCCACCCCACCCCACACCCTGCCTCTGTGGCAGGTACCATCCTTCTTACTCTTTCTCTAATTTGGGACATTATGGTTTTGAATACAGATACTAAGAGGTCATTGTGCTTGGTCCTTGGTCTACTTCCAGCACACATCTCCATCCCGGGCGATCCCTCCAACCATCGTTTACTTAGTGGTTCCTTTCTCGGGAAAGGGGATACTTTGGCCATGACTAACATTTCAGTTTGGCCTCGCTCAAGAAAGAGTTTGCCAACAGGCACGATTGTAATGTCAGAGTTTGATTTCCTACAGCAGCCAGGGAGCTGGTTCACCTGAGCTGCCAAGGGAATAAGCGTCTCTCATGGGACCATGAGATGAGAGGACAGGGCCCATCCATCACTCTGTGCTCCCCCGTCACTTCAGATGCCACCCTGCATCCTCGAAACCCTGTGGAAATGAATCAGCAGTGGGGTGGGTTCAGATCTGGCCCTGGGAACTGGGATAGATGAAAAGCGCCCCCTTTCTTATGAATTGAGGGGTTCTGTGTCCTTCAAGCAGCACCCTGGGGGCGCTGGGCTCTTGTCAGTGACCCCCTGGCACGTGGGGGATTCTCCCCCAGCAGCCCCTGCTGTTAACCGGAGGGTTTCAAAGCGGTGGGGTGAAGGTGAGGGACCCCACAAAGGAGGAGCTCCCCTCAGCGCTGGCTGATGAAACCATGCTCTTGTCTCCTGCCCGCGCTGTCCGAACTCCCCATCCCGGCCTGCGCAAGAATTTTGCAAGCTTTGAAATATGTCAACGTAAAATAAGCTTTGAGACAGCTTGAAAAATGTAAGATTCATAATGGACTCCACTAAAAATATGGTTTGTTACAAAAACAAACCAGGCTCGGTCTTCCTCACTTGGAAAAACAATCAGACGGGACAGGAGCTACCACCATCCTTTTAGGGACCCTAAACAGCCAGACTGGGAGGGCCTTGCGGCCACATGCCCGGTGACCTCCGTGACCTCCCCGAGCTCGACTCAATGCCTCTTCGAGACCTTCCAGGGGGCTCTGAGCCCTGAATGAATGAAACTTTCCAGATCCCTCCTTGCTGGACCTCCTGTCCCCTGGCTGGACTGGCCCTGGGCTGACTGTGGCTTTCCCAGGGGCCACCTCCCCGTCCTCCTCTGCTGGAGACAGGGTGTTTGGTGGGAGGGAGGAGTGGCTGCTTTTGGCTGAAGTCAGCCTGGCAAGGGTGCACGCAGTTGATTTCTTCGGTGCCAGGATGGAACCCAGGGCCTGATCCTGGGGTGATGCGGCTAATCTGCTTGCTCCTTAAGCCAATTCAGTTTGCATGGGTGGGTACAGGACCATGGGGGCCTGGACAAGCCCACCCCCTGCCCCCATCACAGTGCCTCCTGCCTGGAGGCAGTGCCTTCTCAGACAGAACTTTGAGGCCTTTGGAGCACGTGCTGTGTGACAGATCAAGGCGAGGCGCCCGTGAAGTTGCTGCTGTCGTGAGGGCTCAGGGAGGGGAACAGGGCCGGGGGACCTGTCACGGTCTGGCTAGCCCACCCTCGTGTGTGTCCTGGTCCTCGTCTTAGGAGCTGAAAACTACTAAGTTCTTTTTCAGTCACACTTTCTCACTCACTCATGGGCAGCAGGCCCAAGAGCCCACACTTGGAAGGTTCTAGAAGCTGCCCTTCACCCTCAGGACCTCGCTGTCTCCTACTTGCTTGCTGGGGTGCTGCTGGTGATACCCGGGAGTCTTTGCCAGGGCGATTCCTTGTGTCGGGGGAGTTTCCCATCTCTGCTGCCCTGCACAATTCCTGCTCAGCCCTCCCTGGGATCATTCTCCTACTTTGGGGAGTTTTTCTGGGCAGGTGTGAAGTTACCTTCTCCACCTCTCCTAGGTCTTGAGACTGGGCATTTGTGTGGCACCCAAGGGCTCTGCCAGAGACACTCGTGGCTCAGCAGACACAGTCCTCCCTTCCTCGTGTCAGAATCACATGAGAATTTGGAGGCGTCAAAGACTTCCCGGGATTCGGGGGACCTGGGGTGGGAAGGAATGGGGGTTTGGGATGAGGGTTGTGGGAAAGGAGGTTTGGCATTCGGGGCTTAGCACAGGCAGGTGGGGTCACAGAGAAAGACGAATGAGGGCAGGGGTTGGTCCTCACCACCTCTGTCATTTCCCAGGGAAGTTTCTTTCTATTATTTTTTGGGGGGGGTCACACCTGGCTATGCTCAGGGGTTACTCCTGGCTCTGCATCCAGGGCTCACTCCTGGCAGTGCTTGGGGACCATATGGAATGCTGGGGACTGAACCTGGGTCGGCCGCATGAAAGACAAATGCCCTCTCTGCTGTGCTACCCAGGTTTCTTTTTTACACTTCACTTTTTTTTTCTTTTCTTTCTTTTTTTTTTTCTGGGCCACACCTGGCAGTGCTTAGGGTTTGCCTCTGGCCCTGAGCTCAGGGATCACTCCCGCTGGAGTGTGGGGAGCACATCAGCTGTGGGATCCAGCTGGGTCAGCCACATGCTCGGCAACTGTCCTGCCACTGCCCTGTCTCTGTGGGATGCAGTCTTCTTCCCCCTCGCTGGCCGCTGCTCCTGCTCCGTGATGCATCTGCCACTGCTCTCGCCCCGGGCCCCAGGTGAGAGGATCCCTGGGCTGATGTCAGGATGCTCCCAATGAGAGGCATCAGCATGGAAAGCCACCAGCTGAGGGCCACCTCAAGGCCATGGGCTGCTGGGAGGGCACGCAGTGGGCTGGCTTGGTCTGGGCTGTTGGGAAGTGCCATGGAGATGGAGTTAGCCTGGAAGGATTGCCGGCGAGGTGGAAAAGTCTAAGGACTTCCAGTTCTCAAGCCAGAGGAGAACTGCTTGCGATCGCTTAAAGCAGACATCATGGGCTGGAGAGATAGTTCAGCGGGTAGGGCGCATACCCTGCGTGTGGCCGACTGGGGTTCATCCCATATGGTGAGATCCAGGAGTAACCCCTGAGCATGGCTGGGTGTGGCCCCAAAGCAAAAAACAAAACAAAACAAAACAAAAATCCACCCAGGTAGACACATGCTGACTGCCTTCTGGGGAGTCTGATATGTGGGTGAGGGCGAGAGCCCCCTCTGAGATCCTGGGGGCAGGCACGCTGGGTTGATTGGGTGAAACAGCCTTTGGATCCATGGGACCCGAAGCTGTCTCCCAGGGGAAGTGGCCACTCACCCTCCAGTGACAGTTGTTCCTGTCTCTCATGGCAGTAGCTCCCCTTCTCTTCTCTTTTTATATACTGCCGGGACCTAGGAACACAGAGGGTGGCCATATTTAGTTCACTAGTTTTACGGCAACCAGAAATGTCTCAGAAGTATCATGCTAAGTGAAATAAGTCAGAAAGAGAGGGACACATTTGTGGAATATAAAGTAACAGAATGGGAGACTAACACCCAAAAACAGTAGAGATAAGGACCAGGAGGATTACTCCACAGCTTAGAAGCTCGCATGCTGGGGGGAAAGGCAGCTCAGCTAGAGAAGGGAACACCAAGTAAAGGGTGCTAGGAGGGCCCGTTCGGGATGGGAGATGCGGGTTGAAAGTAGACTATAGACCAAATATGATGGCCACTCAATACCTCTATTGCAAACCACAACACCCAAAAGGAGAGAGAGAGCAAAAGGGAATTCCCTGCCACAGAGACAGGATGGGGTGGGGAGAGGTTGGGGTGGGGTGGTGGGAGGGATGCTGGGAACACTGGTGGTGGAAAATGGGCACTCGACCATTGTATGAATAAAATGCAAGCACGAAAGTTTGTAAGTCTGTAACTGTACCTCATGGTGATTCACTAACAAAAAATTAAAAATAAATAAATAAAAGAAAAAACCACAGATGCATAAATTATAGTTAGCAGAAAGAAATAAAAATATTACTGCTGAAAATGTAAAAAAAAAAAGAAGGAGAGGGACAGACATAGAATGCCTGCACTCATTTGTGGAATATAAAATCACATAAGATGAGACTGACACCCAAGGACAGTAGACACAAGGTCCAGGAAGATTGCTCATGGTTGAAAGCCTGCCTCATGAGCTAGGGGAGAAGGCAGTGGGATAGAGACGGGATCACTAAGTCAATGATGGCTGGAGGGATCACCCAGGATGAAAGATGTGTGCTGAAAATAGATAAAGGACAAACATGATGGCCTCTTAGTGTCTGTATTGCAAACCATAATGCCCCAAAGCAGAGAGAGAGTAAGAGGGAAGGTGCCTGCCACAGAGGCAGGGAGAGGGGTGGGATGCAGGGTGGGGGCGGGGAGGGATACTGGGAATATTGGTGGTGGAAAATGTGAACTGGTGGAGGGATGGGGGTTTGATCCTTGTATGACTGAAACTCAAACATGAAAGCTTTGTAACTGTATCTTACGGTGATTCAATAAAAAAAATTAAAGAAAGATATGTCTCAGAGCCCCAGAGACCCCCTTTTCCAACAAGGGGTGACTTGGATGTGTGTTTGTATGTAAGCGTGCATGTGCTTGTGCACTGTGTGCTGCTCCTGTTGGGTTTGGAACCCCCAATTTGAAAAACAAAATCCAAAGTGACAGCAGGAGAACCCGCCCACCTGAGCACCGCCAAGGTGTGTGTGTGTGTGGGGGGGGGGTGTGGGTTCATGACTAGCTCCCTGGGGTGAGGGAGGGGTTCTGACTGCTCAGACACCGAAAGGGGCCACAGCTTCAGACTTGTTTGTCTGTCTCTCCACCTCCCTCTCTGTCTCTGTCCCTGTCTCGGTCTCTCCCCCCGCCCCTCCCTTCTGGGCATTATGGTTTGCAATACAGGCACTGACAGGTCATCATGTAGATAAAGGGGTATACAGAAAAGCTGCGTTTCCATCATCACAACTCCCACAGTGCCCCCTAAATATCTCTACAGCATCTCTTAAACTCCCCCCATTGCCTCCACTGACATTTTATTGTTGGCGTGTTCAAGGAAAGATGCAGGCAAGACCCAGGTATTGGCTTTAACGCCACCGCCTTTCTCTTCCTACCCGCCCCGCCCTCTGCCCCCACCTTCCTGCCCTGTGCTGGCGGGAACGGTGCTGTCCGTTCTGTAGAGCGTCTCAGACCTGCAGACAGAGGCGCTTGCTCTAGTCTTCTTGAACTTGCCTTTCTTCCATCTGAGCTGTCCCAGCGGCCTGGCTGCATCTCCTGCGGGCAGGTGGGTTCTCTCCTTAGCAGGGGAAGCCTGGGGAGGGGCAGGGCAGTAGGGCAACCCTGGGCCGTGGCAGCCCCCTCCCCCAGGGCGTTTTCCCTCACACCCAAGTCTGAGGCGGTCAGTCCTGATTCCTTTCCTGTGTGTCTGTGTTGTTCTGTTCTGTGGGGCCACAGCTGGTGGCGCTTGGGGGCTATTCCTGGGTCCCGCTCAGGAGTGGCCCCTTGACAGCGTGGGGGCTGCCTGTGGGCTGGAGATTGAGCTGGTGCGAGGCAAGCGCCTTCACCCCCAGACTCTCTCTCGGGCTCCTCTTGGGGACTTTGCTTCCATGGAGGGCCCAGAACTAGGCCGTCTGCTTACGGTCTTGGCATCTCCAGTGTCTGACAGAAGACGGTTCACCAAGTTTGACAGACAGACTCGACTTGTACAGTGAGTGAGGTGGCATCATCATGGCGTCTAGATGCGACACTAGCTCCCGAGTTAACATTCGCTTTCTCTTCCTGGGGAGACTTTGAAAGGAAGAGCCTTTTGAATCACTTGAAAGGAAGGTTCGTAGCTGTCCCCAGGCTCCCATCCTCTCTCAAAGACAAGCGCAATTTTCCTCAGAACCAAGAAGCCGAAGTGAGAGCAAAGAAAATGGTCAGTGATTTCTTAACTCACAGATGATCAAATTTATCATGAAATCTTTAATGTCCTTGAAATTAAAGAAAAAAAAGAATTAAAAATATCCAAAACAATGGCAGTGGAGCAATAGTACAATGGGGAAGGCGCTTGCTTGCATGTGGCTGACCCGGGTTCAATCCCTGGCATCCCATATGGTTCCCCCCCACCCCAGCACCACCAGGAGTAATTCCTGAGTGCAGAGCCAGGAGCAACCCCTGAGCATTGTCGGGTGAGACCCAAAAAGCCAAAAGCAAAGATCCATGTGTAAGTCTGCCTCCCCTAAACTTTAGTCATCTTAGAATCTGTGTGTGTGACTGATCCCCCTCAGTGCTTCAGAGGCAGCCCCTTCTCCTGGGGGCTCAGAGTCCACCAGTCATGACCCCCAGACCCCCACCGGCTTGCCGCAGCAGTCCGAGAGTGGGGTCCCCGCAGAGTTGGAGGTCCCTGCTTGTCCGTGTTGTGCCATGACCCACTGTCCTCGAGGCTGGACTCTGCCTGCGCTGTAACCCCAACAGGAGCCCCCAGGACATGAGTCTGGGCTCTTGGAGGCCAGCCGATGTCCCCCTGTCCTGCAGTCTCCCCGCATCGCTCACCATGAAGGTGTCTCGCAGAAAAGCAGTGGGTGCTTCCCGGGCTGCCTGGCTGGGAATGTGCTGGGTGTGACGAGCCTGCAAGAGCTGAGACTGGCCGCCCCTGAGGGTGCTGGAGCACACGGCTTGGTTACCTGGAGGGGAGGGCGGCGGGGGGGGGGGGCACCCAGGAGGTGGCTGGCAGCCAGGGGTCGCCCTCAGCCAGTCATCTCCCCATGTGGGGGGGGTGGGGGGATACACCGTACAATCTACACCGCACAATCACTTGCCTTCTCTGTGGTGGGGATGGTGAGGACGTGCCATGGACAGAGCCTGGGAGACAGAGCCCGGGAGACCCCCTTCCACGCCTGCAGGCAGAGCTGAGCTCAGGGAGCCCCGGGGACCATATCCTTCCCCTCTTCTCCAGGACCCCCCCCACCCCCCCGCACTCTGGCCTCTGACTCCACTGTAGCCCACCCGATGCCTTGCTGTTGGGTTTAAGGCATGGCTTAGACGGCCCAGAACTTGAGCAAGCTGAGAGCTATTTTCCAGGGGGCAGGAAGAGAAGGGTGGACACTGGAGGGAATCAAGCGCCCAGTCCTGGGACTCAAGCCCCCGGGGAAGCTGGTTCCTCTCCACCCACGGTGAGCTTTGGGGCTGGGATCCACCAAGCTCCTCTCATGCCCTCACCTGATGGGAGCCCACTCGGGGGGTGGGGGACCCCAGGTTCTGGAGAAACAGAGGCATGCCCAGTAAGGCAAACAGCCCCACGCATGCCCAACAATATTTGGGTAATTATAGCTTCCCAGGAGCCTAATCCCTAAATGGCTGAGATAATTATAGCGTCACCGGCCGGTGGCACTTCTCTTTGAAGAACCTAATCCCCTGGCAGAGGAAAGGGGGACCCCAGGATGTTGCAGCTGCTGATAAGCCAAGCTCAGACCACAGGATGGATTCTTCTCCCCATGACCAGCTTGAGACAGTCTCATTCCACCAGGACATGACGGCAAGAACCCAGAGAAGCTCGTGTGCAGGGAACACTCGGGTACCCCGGACACAGGGTGTCCCTGTGTGGACGAGTGAGGGGAGGGCCGTCCTCCCAATGCCACCTTGGAGACCTTCTCAGGCACGGAGCTCTCGGGTCAGAGTTCACAAGTGCAGTGACACCGATGATTGTCCTAATTGCGTCTGGGCAGTTGGGGGGTTGTGGGGGCTCCAGGGAGGCTCAGGGCATGTCTCCAAAGGATCAACTCAAGGACAGATGAAGGAGGTGGGTCTGGACTGGGCCTCGGACCCTGGAGGGCCCTTCCCAGAGTGGCACCGAGTGTAGGCAAGGAAGAGATCAGAGGCTGGAAGGCTGGGGATCAACCATCTGTGCTGGACCAAACACAACACCGTCTTCAGTGACTGCTGGGGGCCTGACTCTTTGTGCACATCTTTGTACAAAAAGGGTCCCGTCTTCTATTTTTGGGGCCAGAGAGATGAAGCTCAGACCCAAGCAACTGGGGGGCAGGTACCCACAACACTCCCATCCAAAACCCATGGACCCAGCACCCAGATGCTAACCAATGACTGGGAATTCTTTTTTTTTTTAATCGTTTATTTTTAGGGGACACACCCAGGGGTGCTCAGGGCTCACTGCCACCTCTGCACTCAGGGATCAGTCCTGGTGGGACTTGGGGAACGATAGAGAGTTTCAGGGGCTGAACCTGGATGGGTCACATGCAGAGTGATCACCCTACCCACGGTACTGTCTCTTCAGCCCCGTGAGAAGGCTTTCATTTTTTTGAACCTCTGTGTTTTTATCTGCAAAATGGGCACAGTTCAGCCACTCCGCTTTGCAGGATCTTCATGGGGATTGAGAGAAGGCAGAGAGGGGGTCTAACGCAGCTCCTACAAGTGGAAGAAGCCCAGGGAAAGGAGAGTAAGTGAGCTTCTGATTTGCAAGACCGAAAAGAGTGTGAAGAAGATGGAGTCTTTTATTTATTTATTTATTTATTTATTTATTATTTAATGTAGGAGCACTGCTATTTATTCAGCCATTGATTAAGCTGATTGAACTGGGCAAGATTACACATTACTTCTTTAAAATTCAGACTGTTAATTTTTAAATTATTATTATTATTAATTATTATTTAATCCCCGTGAGATACAGTTACGAAGCTTTCCAGTTTGAGTTTCAGTCATACGATGATGGATCACCCAACACTCCATCAGTGCACATCTTCCACCACCAAGGTCCCCAGTATCCCCGCCCCATCCCACCCCTCCCCCTGCCTCTATGGCAGACAATCTCCCCAATACTCTCTTTTTTTTGCTTGTTAGGAACAGCATAAGATGAGAAGACAGAGTCTTCCTGGGTCTGTCTGTAGATGACGGCCCGAGAAGCCCTTGTGGAGGCCCAGGTGGGCAGCTACATCCTCAGAAGGGCTTTGGCATTTTCATGGGAATCACCCAGTATTGTATCTGTGTAATATTTTGAGTAGTAAGGTCACTATAACAATATTGATTCCCCCAATCCATAAACAGGGACTGTCTTTCCATTTTCCTGGTGTCCTCTTCTATTTCCGTTAGGAGTGATTTATAGTTTTCACTGTGTATTTCACTTCCCACCTCAAGTTGATTAGTCTGGTTCAACCCCCATGGAAGCCAATATGGAGATATCTCAAAAACAAACAAAAGCAAAAGAAAGAAAGAGAGAAAGAAAGGAAGAAAGAAAGAAAGAAAGAAAGAAAGAAAGAAAGAAAGAAAGAAAGAAAGAAAGAAAGAAAGAAAGAGAAAGAGAGAAAGAAGGAAGGAAGGAAGGAAAGAGAGAAAGAGAGAAAGAAAGAAAGAAAGAAAGAAAGAGAGAAAGAGAAAGAGAAAGAAGGAAAGAAGGAAGGAAGGGAAGGAAGGAAGGAAAGAGAGAAAGAGAGAAAGAAAGAGAGAGAGAAAGAAAAGAGAATAGAACTCCCATGAAATCCAGGATATTACCTCATGGCATCTACCCTCCCAACGCAAAAACATTAAGTGGAAAGGATCTAGGCACTATGTTCAGCACACGCTTAGGACCACAGCCAAGAAATGGAAACGACTCGAAGTCCCAGCCGCGGGTGAGTGGGCCAAGAAGCTGTGGAATCTCTACATACACAATGGAATACGATGCAGCTCTAAGAAAGGAAAGGATCATGCAACTTGCTGTGACCTGGATGAAAATAAAATAGTATTCTCAGTGGAATATATAGGTATATAGGTAGAAAATGATCTTTCTTATACATGGGATTTAAAGATAGCAAAGTGCAATAAAATTACAGTGTCTAGAGAAGATTAGTGGCTGATGGCTGAGCTATAAAGTATGTACACACCAAGGGTGCTTCGTAATGTGGACAGATCTCTGAAAATGAAGCGTGCCATCTCCTGCACAGCCTCACCTGGCCTTTCTCTTCTGCCTTAAAAATAAAGCTACTGGTTTATAAACAACTTTCATACCAAAGGCTTGCCCCCACGGGTGAATAGTGACAAGAGAAATGTACTAATGGACATTTTAAGAGGTTCCCATCAACAGTCTCACCCTGTCTCGAACCAGCTGGGGGTTATCAGACTAATCTTTCCAAACTTGCTTTCTAAACAAACTTAACAAGCCAAAGATTGGTATAAGGGAAGGAAGGTTGAAAGCAGAAATATTTCCAATGTTTTAAATCACATGAAGGCACCTCCATTACCGATTGGTTCCAAACTCAGGGCACTTCCTGTTTTGTTTGCAGAGCTGAAGAGTTTGCATTGTCTTATTCCTATGACCTCCAGCCACTCACCTTTTAAAACAAGTGACTGTTATCCTTGGCAGTGAGACCAGTTTAGGTGTCATGGTCAAAAGATAAACCCGAAGCCTCGGTCTAGAAGGACCTTGACTGTAGCATCTTTTTGTTGTTCTGTTTGCTTATTTTGTTTGGGGCCATGCTCAGCATGCATACAGCCATCTCCCTGGTCCTACATGGCACTCTCAAATATTCTAATTCCACTTCACATGGCCTTCACACGTTTCCTTCTCTCCTTCTTGAAACCTCAAAAAGCAAGGAGGAAGTAAGGGCTGAGGCATTTGAACCAGTTCTTGGGGGATTAAAAATAGAAATAGAGGGACTGGAGCAATAGAACGGTGGGTAGGGCATTTGCCTTGCACGCAGCCAACCCAGGTTCAATCCCCAGAATCCCATATGGTTCCCTGAAAACCACCGTAAGAGCCAGAAGTAACTGCTGGCTCTAGATATGACTGCCAGATATGACCCAAAAAGCAAAAATAAATAAACAAATAAAATTAAAAATGGAAGTAGAGAGCTGGGAAGACACATCCATGGTCTGAGCTCAGGCTTTGCATGTGGGACACCTAGGGTGGGTCCTCAGTGCCACATGGTCCCCTGAATGCCACTTGGAGTGGCTCCCGGAATTAGAAGTAGCTCTGAGCACCACTGGAGGTGATCATCCCTAAAAATAAAATCCCTTCGGAAAAAAATATGGGCATTCCTCCAAAAACCAGAAATTGAACTTCCATATGGCCCAGCAATACCACTCCTAGGAATAGATCCCAGAAATGCAAAAAAACACAGTAGAAGTGATATCTTCACTTGTATGTTTATTGCAGCACAGTTTACAATAGCCAGAATCTGGAAAAAAACCCAAGTGCCTGAGAACAGATGAACAGATAAAGAAACTCTGGTACATCTATACAATGGAATACTATGCAGCTGTTAGAAGAGATGAAATTTGCATATAAATGGATGGACATGGAGAGTATCATGCTAAGTGAAATTAGTCAGAAAGAGAAGGACAGACACAGAATGACTGCACTCATTTGTGGAATATAAAGTAGCATACTATGAGACTAATACCTAAGGACAGTAGAGATAAAGACCAGGAGGATGACACCATGGTTTGGAAGCTGATCCCACATGCTGGGAGAGGCAGTTGGGATGGAGAAGGAACCACTAAGTAAATGATGATTGGAGGGATCACCCGGGATGGAAGATGTGTGCTGAAAGTAGACCAAGGACCAAACACCATCCTTGACCTCTTAGTATCTGTATTGCAACTCATAATTAGAGGGAGAGTAAGAAGGATTGTATCTGCCATAGAGGCAGGGAGTGGGGTGGGGTGGGGGTGTCAGGTGGGACGCTGGGAACAATGGTGGTGAAAAATGTGCACTGGTGGAAGGATGGGTGCTGAACATTGTTTGACTGAAACACAACCATGCAAGTTTGTAACTGTCTCTCACAGTGATCCAGTAAAACTTCTTAAAAAAAAAATCCCCAAACTGTAACCAGCAACTGTATCTGTCATGGTGGGAGCAAGGACTTACAGTCCAAAATCTGTTAAGAAGGATGCTGATGGGACTGGAGAGACGGTTCAAGGAAGCTGGGGAGCTACTTTGCATGTGAGAGGTTCATGCTTGACCCCCAGTACTACCTTGTCCTCTAAGCACTGCTGGGAGTAACCCCTGAGCACAGATTCAGGAGTATCTCCTGAGCACTATCAGGTATGATTCCAACAAGCACCCCCTCATCCCCCACCCCAAGAAAGAGGGACCAAGAAGGATACTAAGGGTCTACACACCAGTTGCCCCCTCCATACTGTGGCCCTGTCCCTGTAAGATGTAAGAATTCAGAGTGCCAGGAAACCCAAAGGGTGAACATCATGCAGAACTGCAAACAAGTCACTGGCCCCGGGGGCACAGTGGTGTAGAATGCCCGCCTTGTGAGTGTAAGGGCGAGTGTTCTGTCCGTGTGTGACTCTGTTGTCTGTAACGCCTGGTGCCACCAGTATACCCGGCTATACCAAAGGGGTGCCACTGGTGAGCGCCACTAAATGATAGGAGAGCATCATGGCCGGGAAGTGCAACCCCTGGTAAGCATATGTGTGAACATGCCAGAAGCTCGCCTGCAAATACTTCAGCCAGAATGTGTGTGTACACCCGACTGCAAGGTGAGCCCTGGTGAGGACTCGGGCAAGAGTCATGATAAAGGAGGAAAAACCTCCGTGAGCACCATCAGCACACAGGCAGGCATGTTAGCGAGCCCCACTCACCTCACCACCAGGGGTGATGAAAGGAGGGGAAGAAGAAACAAAACAGAAGACATCACAAAAGAAAACACAGTGCACTCCCATATTCACTGCAGCACTCATAATAGCCAACACTCTGTAAGCATCAGGAACTATAGCACGTGGACACAGTGGAGTACTGGTCACTGCTATGTGCATGGAGCTGGGGAGTAGCATGTTGGGGGAAGTCAGTCGGGAGAGGGTTAGACCCGGAATGATCTCTCTCAGACATTGGCTATAAAGAAACTTAGTAAGAAAACAACGAATACCCGAAGGCAACAGGAAATGAGAAACGGTCTTTAGTAGGACCTTTATTACTGGGGGCTGGGGGAGGGGATGCTAGGACCATGGTGGAGGGGTGTGGTTCTGGAGCGTTTTACGTAGAAAATCCTACCAGTAACAGTGTTGGAA
This sequence comes from Sorex araneus, assembly GCF_027595985.1. Lineage (NCBI taxonomy): Eukaryota > Metazoa > Chordata > Mammalia > Eulipotyphla > Soricidae > Sorex > Sorex araneus. The sequence goes on from NC_073303.1 coordinate 128,177,869, forward strand.
TTCTGGAGCAGAAACACAGGAGTCCTAGGAACTCTTCAGCAGAGCAGGACAGACAAGGGGCTCCTGCCCCCCAGGAGCAGCCTCAGAATGTCTTATTTGGAATCAGCTCTTCAAAGCAAGTCCAGAGCAAGGTAGGGGCTGGTGAGCCCCAGAGACTTGAGGACTGAGAGACTTGAGTACCCCCTCTCCCCTATAATAAAATGTGACTCCTTAAGGATAAACTTTATTCCCCTTCCCAACCCCCAAAGTAGGAATAGTTTGGACACCGCAAGACACTCTGGAAACTGTCATCCAGAAAATAGGTCACAACCTGATCACTGGGAGCCACCTCCCGCTCTCTGGAGAAGCCCCGGGCCCCATGCCAATCACACACTGGAGCGAGAGTCAGCTCAGAAACATGGCAGGACTTTTGAATATGGGTAAAAGTTGGGGCTGTGTATGACACTCCCCGGGACACTGTGGGTCCACGGTGAGCCGTGTACAGGCTGCTCGCCCTGAGCCCTCCACGCCTGTTTCCACAGCAATTCTCCTGCGTGACTTTGAAACAAATCCCTCCGGTGCTATCATTCCACCCCCTTTAGACACTGTCAATGATAGCTCACAGTCTTTTGAAAGCCATGTTGATTCTTTTAAAGACAAATTAATGTACTGTTGCAAGCACGAAAACACTGGATAGGCCATGTCTCATTATGATCCAATATCCAGTTGATGTGCTTCTTGTCAGCAGTCTTAATCGTGATTTCATTTACAGTGTTTGTGACATGGGCTCCAAATCAGGTCCCCGGATGCAATGTACTGATATACTTGTCAGTTGCTTTTCACTGGTGAGGTCTCTCTCCTTGTTCTTTCCTTTGCAATTTATTTCTCAAAGAAAGTTTCCCCAGAGGGGTTCCCTGTGGTAAGATGCTGACTGCACCTATGTGGGGTCCTGGGCCACACTTGGTGACCTCGTTTTATGGGAGTGTGACCTAAAATCCTATTGAGATGTAGGTTGAATTTTCTTTGAGGAGGATTCCCACGTGGTCATTGTTCTCCAGTTTGGAGGCACAGGCTACCTGGCTCTCCCTTCCTTTGGATGGAAGCTGGATGGTTTGTTGCTTTTTAATTCCTTAGGTGGCCCACGATGGTGCTATTCTCCTCATCTTTCTTTGACTGATGGAAATGCATTCATAGAGGGAAACCTCCTGTCCTTGGATGTTCTATTTCTATACAGGAAAGGTGTGATGAATACTCATGCTTTCTCTTTAGTAGTGTTGCTCTAAATAACGAGGTGGTTGGGAACATTCTCCAGTGATAATCAGTTTCGCCTTGTATTATTCCACTTTGGAACTTATGGATATCACTAGATATCCATAGATATCTAATTTTTAAGAACACTAGAACACTTTTGAAAAACGTGAATAGCCATGGGTAGTTCTTTGCTGTCTGGAGGATGAGATGGCTCTGGCTCACTCTGACGTGTCCTTCTTTAGGTCACGTCTTTGGAGAAGAGTGTCCAACATGAAAAAGAGAGATCAAATGAGAAATCCAAAGGAAGCAAAGATAATGCAGAAAACCACAGAAACCTTCAAAAATACCCCAGGGAGATTTCTAGAAGATAAAGCAAAGGAAATTTCCCAGGGGGTAATAGAGGAATGAAAAGGAAAACAGATGGAAAAAAGAATCACACTTAGGCCCAACATTCAGCCCAGAAAAAAAAAAATTAAAAATAAAGGAAATTACATAAAAAGAACTCCATTTTCCTCTCTCTCTAGTTATCACATGATCCAAAACTCCTAGAAAACCAATGAACAAAATATAGCCCATCACAAAATATCATGACATCCCAGGACACAAGAAAGAAAGCCAAGATCCCCTAAAACTCTTAGGTACAAATAAACCACTTGGGGAAAGCTTTGGTCCTCCCAACATTAGCCAGGGAAATATAACAGAGATGATTCGGCTTCCATCTAAGAGATAGTCAACTCTAAAACAAAGAAAAAAACTAGGCAAAACTTTTTTTTTAAATTTTATTGAATCACTGTGAGATAGTTACAAGCTTTCACAAAACTATTTTTTCCCAGTCATCAGGCCCTTTTTTTCACAGGAGAGGAAGCCATCCCAAGGAGATGGGAAACAAAGGAATTGCCTCAGCTTCCTAGCCTGAGAGCATTTTTCTGGCCCTGAAACTGAGTTTAAGGAGATTAAGTTCAGGGTTAAGGAGATTAAGTAAGAGTGTGGTGAGACAAGGCAGCCGGGGGTCACCAGGCAGAGGCTGGTGGGGATCTTAGCACAGCAGCTTCGGAGTCTGGGAGTCGCTCCAGGCCCAGCCACGCCCGGCCCACATCACGAGGCTGGGCAGAGCAACCCACGCGTGAGACTCAGCAGGAGCAGAGCCTGGAACCCACGCAAGGCTGGGAACTGTTCTGTCTCTGTCAGCGGGAAGTGTCTCCCAGGCTGGAAGACCTCAGGCAGGCATTAGATTATTCAGAAGGATAACATCTTCCTCTCAGCAAGCAATAGTCAGACCTGAGTGGATGTTCCTCAGATCTTGTGGATCCAAAGTTAAAATCAATAACCAAATTGATCACCCCCCCCAACATGAGGTGGTAGTGTGGAGCTAGGAGGCAGACTTATAACTTAAAGATGTAGGCTATAAACTATAAAGACACCACGGAGTTTTAAAAAATGCAGTTAATTAGTCACCAAAGAGTATATCAAATGGAATCACAGGACCCTCTTCCCTCTCCAAACAAAAAAGGCAGAAAAAAAGATGAAAAGGTTGGGACAAACAGCAAACAAATAGCATGATGGCTAGATTAAACTTACCCTCATCAATACATATATTGAATACGAATGACCTAAATATCTTAATTGAAAGGCAAGTGTAATCAGGTTACATAAAAGGCATGATCCACCAATATATGTTGTCAACAAGAAATCCAGTGTCACTCAGAAGACATAACTCAGCTAAAAAGGAAAGACCGAAAGAATACACACTATCCCCCAAACTTCAGCCTCCAACAGAGTTGCACTTGGTTGTATTAATCAGACAAGTACAGTCTCTCCACTGAGATGTGACCCGAGTGGCTGCACGTGTGCGGCCTCTCTGTTGCTGGATGACCATGATCCCGGAGGCCAGCTAAACTACTTTTGGTACCAGTAGCTTCTTGCAGAAATGTCTCTAGACTGTGAACTAAGCCACAGCCCCATGCTGCCCCAGGAGGGGAAAGGTTTTTCTCTCTCTGCTTTTCCTTTCAGGGGCTGGGGGTGGGGTGGGGGGAAGGCGGGTGTGGCGACCGCCATCTTATAAGGACCACTAAAGAGAGGTACGAGCTTGCAATGATGCAATTTCTGGCAGAAATTTCCCTGGACTTAGTTACTAAAATACTAAAATACAGAAATCCAAAACCTCATATCTCTTCATTCTCAGCAATGGAAAACAAATTATCAAATGCTTCCTTTTCAGCAGGTCTGATTTGGGGGGGAGGACTCCAAACAATAATAGTGAGGTTTTTTGTGGAAATATTGAATGTAATCAAAGTAAAGAGAAAGTAAAGTGAAAATGATCAGCTACACAGGCGGGGGGGGGTTGGGCGTGGGAGGGGAGGTATACTGGGGTTCTTGGTGGTGGAATATGTGCACTGGTGAAGGGATGGGTGTTCAACCATTGTATAACTGAGACTTAAGCCTGAATGCTTTGTAACTTCCACATGGTGATTCAATAAAAAATTAAAAAAAAATAAGACAAGTAAATTTTAGAGAAAATTTATGACCACAGATAAATAAGGAACTTTCTTTTTCCATTTGACTTTAATTGTATTTCTTTTTAAAAATATTATTATTGAACCACCGTGAGATAGATCTTTACAAAGCAGTTCATAATTTGGTTTCAGTTAGACAGTGTTCCAACACCCATCCCTTCACAAGTGTAAATTTCTCACCACCAATGTTCCCAGGTTCCCTCCCATCACCCCCCACCAGACCCCCTCCCCAGACCCCCTCCCCAGCCTGCCTCTATGGCAGGCATTTTTCTTCTCTCTCAAGAAAGCACTTTCTTAATAATAAAGGGATCAGTGAGTGAATAAGACATATTTGCATAGTTTCAAAATATGTGACTTTCAAATGTGACTATTACAGGGTGAAATAGACAAATTCACAGCTTTAGTGTAGACTTCAGGACCATCTTTTGATGTATGGAACAAGGAGACAGAAAATATCTGAGAATAAATAACCCAATAATATGACTAACCCATTTGATCAACCTGCTTAACATATGTGGATGGACCATTTCACCCAACAGCAATGGCTCTTCAATGCCTCTTCAAATCCTTCAAGTACCAATTAGGAAGTGTAATAAAAAGCAAATCAATGCAGTTGACCAGGAAAGACCATCAGTCTGGGCCAGGAACCATGCCTCGAAACATTGGAAAGAGTGGAAGTCCTACCAAAAATGGTCTTGAGCTATCCTGGAGTAAAATAAGAAATCAAACACACCAGAAAATTTGGGAAAAGAACAAATAAGTGGGAGTGAGATAGCACAAACTTCACATTTTATTCACCTTTCTAAAGGAAACTAAAAGTAAAATTAGGTGGTGAAGAAAGGAAGGGGACAAACCTGAACTCAGGACAGAGGGAATCTGACAAGAGACCATCGACGGGAAGTTGTAGAAGGAGCCAGTGAATGTGTTTGGAATTAGGAGAGGGGAGGAAGGACTTTGCTGAGAAGCATTTACATCAGAAGGAACAGGCGTGAGACATTATGGGGTCTGGTTAGACATTGGCACACAACAGATGGAGGTTTGAAATATCTAGGAATATGTTTACAGATAATATATCAAGGTATCACTTGTATCACTTGTCATCCCATTGATCTTCAATTTCCTCGAGCGGGCACCGGTAACGTCTCCATTTGTCCCTGTCACGTGCTAGTGTAGCCCAATGGTATCTGCTCGCTCCAGGAACACAAAGAGCCTCAAATCGTTCATTCAGGGTTTTGACGAAGAAGTCTGACCATCTCATAGGTGGGCACCCACATGGTCTTTTGATGTCCCGTGGAATCCAGTCAGTAACAGCTCTAGTCCAGCGTCATCTCTGAATCGAATTACGTGTCTGGCCCATCTGATTTTTGACGCCTTGGCAAACGAGACAGTGTCCCTGATTCTTGATTGTCGATGGAGGTTGGAACTCCAGATTCCTTGGGTGAAATGTGATACTCCTAGCATGGCTCTTTCAATTCCTCTTTGGGATACCTGAATAGGGTTCTCAGTCAGTTTGCATAGGGCCCAGGTCTCTGAAGCGTATGTTAGTGCAGGAAGAATGGTGGAGTCGAAAAGATGTGCCCGAAGCCGGAGGTTCTTTGTCCTCTTAACCACCTCTTTGACGCTCTTGAAGGCATTCCACACTGCTCTCTTCCTCCTGCGCAGTTCTGGCGCCAAGTCGTTCCTCATGTTTTCTCGACCCAGGTACACATAGCTGCTGCATTGGGAGATGTTCATTCCATTGAGAGCAAATGGAAACATCAGGGACTAGTTCGTTTTTCATGAACATCGTTTTGCTGAGATTCAGCTGCAGTCCGACCTTTATCAAGGTTTTATAGGAGGCAAATAACCTATACAATAAAAATTGTGCAAAAGACTTAATTCTTTATTTCTCTTTGGCTATGCAGAGCAGAATATTTAAAGGATATTAATAATGATAATCACTGATATTATTAAAATATGTGCTCATTATATTAATTGCAGTGTGAAAAGAATTTAATAGGTATCAGAGCAGTGGTACAGGTTGCACTTAGGGGCAAATCAGGAGCCAGGAGGATGCCATCTTTAAAATGATGGCCTCAAATCTCAAAAGGTTTCCAAAGTGTAAAGTGTTGCTTTGGGAAGGAACTTGAAAATGGGGACCGGAAGGAGCCATCTGAGGGTGGGGATTTTCCATCCTAAGCTTGTCCTAGTCTTCAACTAGACAAACATTTTTTGTTTGTTTTTGAGGTTTGGCCATGAGTTTTCTTTTTCTTTATTTTTCTTGTTTTGACATTTTTGATAAAATATTTTTGAACAAGTAGATCAGCAGAAGAAGTAGATAAACAGCCATTATTTTTTCATCCTCTCTCCTTGAACTGAAGACAAAGAAGAGCAAACAGTCCATTTATCTCTCTTTTTGGGTTTTTGGGCCACTCCTGGCAGTGCTCAGGGCTAATTCCTGCTCTGTGCTCAGGGATCACACCTGGTGAGGTTTGGGGGACAATATGGGATTCCGGGGTTCTGGTGCCCGTTGGCTGCATGCAATGGAAGTGCTTTACCAAATGCTGCACTAGCTCTCAGGTCCAACAGTTAGCTTCTTAAAGTGGTCCACTGTATGGGAGCGGCAGGGCCTAGGTGTGAAACTGACACACAACTCTGTAGTATTTCACCAGGTTTACTAACTGGACTGCAAGTCAGACTTCAAGAACAAGAACATTTAAAGTCACTTTTCAGGGTTGGAGAGATGGGACAGGGGTTAAGGCGCTTTCCTTGTATGCGGTGAACTCCAGTTTAAATCACTGGCATGGCATCTGGTTCCCTGAGTATGGCTAGGAGTGATCCTTGAGCACAGAGCCAGAAGGAAGCAGAATATGGCCCCAGCCATCCATGTATATGCATGCATATGTGAGCATACACACACACACACACACACACACACACACACACACACACACACACACACACACACACACACACACCCCATTTTCCAAAGAGGCCTGATTAACATTGTAACAGAGAAGGATGGATTAGAAGACACCAAAAGGCTCGGTCATGAACATAACCTGTGAAAACCATCTTTTAAAATACAAAATTGATCCCCCCAAATCATATTTAGGGAGCTAAATACCATGACTTTAAATAAGGGAGGACGATGTTGGCTGTTTTTCTCTTTTGTCCCTTGTGTGTCAGGCCCAACAAGCTGGTGCATGGTGCAGTTTCCCTTTGAGACACTAAGTGCTCTAGACTCCGGGGAGAGCAATGCTGGCATCCTTTGGAGTCCTCTGCTCAGAATAAGTGTCATCAGCAGGGAGGCTTATCTGTAACACTCTGTATAGACGTGAGTGGCTTCACACGGCCTCTGTGTACTTTTGGACTTATTCAGCCATCTATTCTGCTCAGGGGCAGACACAGTCTCAGGGACATCCTCGAGGAGCCGTGGACGCGGTTGTCCTTCTGTGTGGGCAGTGCTCGGGATCACTTCTGGTCGGGTTTGGGGAACCCTATGTGATACCAGGGATCAAACCTGCCAGTGGGTCTCTATAGAAAGTTCGTTCTATACCTGGTGGTGTCTAGATTTATCCTGGTGACACCCAGGGGACTGTCTGGTGGCAGGGATCAAGCCGGGGCCCCTGTGTCAGAGTCTGTGCTTGGAACATGGAAACCACCTGCTCTGCAGGTAACTGTCTTTACATTGCTAACCACGGGCCCCTCACTCCTCTGCCTTTGGAACAGCAAAACTTTGAACTGGAATTTGGGAACTGGGGCGGACCCTAGGGCACCAGGCTTGAGACCTCTTGGCAGGCCCCTTCCTCGAAGCCTCCCCGCCCCCCATTTCTTTCCAGGCTCCTTTGGCTAAGGGCTCTGAGCAACCTGCATTCCGCGAGGGGAAGGAAAGGGTCAGCCCGCAGGTCACAGGACATTCATCTCCTTTACAACGCCATTAGTCCGGGGTCACGGTCTACGGTCTTTCATCATCCCGACCTTTTCACCTGCCTGTTTACTCTGAGTCCAACCTCAGAAGTCCCGGCAAAAACGGTGCTTTTTGCCTGCTTAGCCAGGGCTCAGTGGAAGCTCTTGTGATTAGCTGTCAGCTATTTAAAGAAAATACAGTATCGGAGGGAGGGAGGCGGCTTAATCTGTGGATACAATGAAATGGCCTTTATTGGGGGGAGGTATGGTGATGAGGAAGGAAAGACCATGGTGTATTAAGATGTTTATTATCATTTTATATGCAAATATAAATATACATATATAAAATGGACACAGCTACACACACACACACACACACACACACACACACTTTCAGAGCTGTATCTGTGGAGTCCCAATTGAAATATTGTCTATGTGAAACCTCATTTAATCCTCTCTGTGATCCTATGACACACATACTTCTAGTTTACAGACAGGGCAAAGATCATAGAAAAATCAGCTGGTAATTTTTCAAGGTTCTAAGCAGCCACAGAACTGGTCTTAAACCCAGGCAGTGAGGTGTGAGTCTCAGAGTCAGTCTTGGTGCTGAGCTGTCTTGTACGAAGGACCAATAGAGCGACTGGGTGAATTATTTTGCAGCCTTTCCAATGGGCTAAGGCCATGTAGCAACACAAAGATGGATTGCGTTCGGGGGCCCTCAGAGGGAAACTGTATAAATAGAGAGAGGGTAGAGGGGGTGTGGGAGATGCACCAGAAAACCTGGTTGAGAACCAAGGTCCCCAGATGGTCAGAAGAGGAAAAGTCACACAACTCACAACTCGACCACCACCAGGAAGCCCCCAGAGCAGAATCCGGGTTCCTTATTCTCTTCCTAGTTCCATTCTAGCCCCCAAACTTGGCTTTGTACCTCAAGGTGCCTTTTAAACTTCTGGAAACTTCTTAGGCAAATCTCTTACCGATGCAGGAGCTTCTCCTCTCTTTGGTGCTCAGATTCCAGATTAACTCACCTGGACTGGCTGACACTCCCCAGGCTCAGCCCCTGGGGTGGGGGGTAGCCCCTCTCGCCCTTCACCAACAAGAGTCACAGCAGTGAAGGTTATGGTGATCATTTTCTGTCATCAGAAAGGTCCCTCTTTTTTTCAAAGAAAAAGGTATTCAATTTAGTTGTAAGAATGACTTTGTTGTATGGATTCAGATTTTTTAAACAAGTTAATGGGCCACATGTTACTCATACTAATCACGAACATGAACATAAAATTGAAAGGTGATTCTATATGTTAAAAAAAAGACTGTTCCTATCATCATGATATTTGGGATAGCAAATTGACTTGTGAGAAAAAGGAAATGGTGACTCCTAAACAGGGTTAACGATAAATCTATATCAGCTCTTGCCATCTATATAAGAAATGTTCATGAAGCACATGCCAGGGACCAGCTATGAGATAGAGACCATATGGATAAGGCACAGCCCTCGTGACCCTTGTGACTATGATCACATGACCTCCAGGGGTCAAGGTTGTCGACAAGTAAATGGAAATTCAGCATCTGCTGCGTGTGGAAAGAAACAGCAGAGACATGGAGGTCTGGGCAGTCCCTGGGTGAGGAGCTCTCAGTGCTCTCAACAGGGAGAACTTGAGGTGAGACTGAAGGAGGAGAGGCACTGAAAGGACCCCCCAAGAAAGAGCCAGAAGTATGGGCCCACTTGGTTGGGGGCAAGCGTAGAATATAGGGGGACCATGTGGTGGGGAGAAAGGGCATGGAAGGGGGTGAGGGAGCCTGGGACAGGGTGGGGAGTTTGATGTGATGGCACAAGCGATGGGAAATAAGTAATCACATGCTTCGGACAATCATCAGAGACCGAAAAAAGGGAAATAAAGAGGCTGTGGGGACTGTCCCGGCCAGACACGGTGGCCCTTGGGTCTGGAGTGTAGGTGTGAAGGCGGGAAGCAGAGGACAAATGGAAGCCTCAGTGGAGGAGTTCGAAGGCTTGCAAGTGGGAGTGGCATTGGGAGGGTAGGAAGGGCACAGAATCTTGTATGAGTCTGGGTGGGAGGGGCCCCTTCAAGCCCAGGGACACGTGATCCCCTGAAAGCCTCTTTCTTCTCTCACCCGGGTCTCTAGGGATCAGTTGGAGAGGTTGCGGGTGGGCTCTGAGCGTGGTTGTTCTCACCTCCTGTGGAGACCTTTTCTCAGCACAGGGCCTTCTTTTTCTTTTTTTTCTTTTCTTTTCTTTCTTTTAATGAATCACTGTGAGATACAGTTACAGACTTACAAACTTTCATGATTACCTTTCAGTCAAACAATGTTCGAGTACCCATCCCTCTATCAGTGCCCATTCTCCACCACCATTGTTCCCAGTATCCCTCCCCCACCCCCACTCCTTCCCACCCCCTGCCTCTGTGGCAGGCACATTCCCTCTTACTCTCTCTCTCCTTTTGGGTGTTATGGTTTGCAATACAGGTAACAAGCAGCCATCAAGTTTGGTCCATAGTCTACTTTCAGCATGCATCTACCATCCCAAGCGATCCCTCCAACCATCTTTTATGTAGTGGTCCCATCTCCATCCCAGCTGCCTTTTCCCCCAGCACATGAGACAGGCTTCCAACCATGGAGCAATCTTCCTGGCCCTTGTCTTTACTATCCTTAGGTGTCAGTCTCCCACTATGCTACTTCATATTCCACAAATGAGTGCAGTCATTCTATGCCTGTCTCTCTCTTTCTGATTCATTTCACTTAGCATGATACTCTCCATGTTGATTCACTTATATGCAAATTTAATGATTTCATCTTTCTAACAGCTGCATAGTATTCCGTTGTGTAGATATACCAAAGTTTCTTTAACCAGTCATCTGTTCTCGGGCACTCTGTTTTTTTCCCAGATTCTGGCTATTGTAAATAAGCATAAGGTCTTCTTCAAGGCACACCGGGATGGGATGGGAGAGGATGGAGCTGTATGCACAATACTGGGCGGTCAGGCCAGCTCCTGCCTGCCCCAGTTGCCCTCTCTGATCCAGAGCTCAGCCATGAGCGTGCTGACCTACAGGGAGTGCAGCGGGCCTGGGAACGGCCTCTGGCTGCCTCTGCAGGACCATGAGGAGCGAGGCTTGTGGACACAGAGCATCCCCTCTGTTCCACAGACACTGGCTGGCTGGAACCAGCATGGTCTCTAGCACCATCCCTGAGCCTGCAAAGCCAGTGGGGAGGGAAGAGGTTAGTGGGAGGAGATTCAGCTCTGGGTTTCAGACTCAGTGGAAACGCCTAGTAGCCATCGAGTGGAGACGTCAGGGAAACTAGGACCTTGAGGGCAGATTTGGACCATATATATATATGTGCGTATATATATATATATATATTTGCTGATATGTATTTCATTGACTACGCACACATGTATTTTGCATATCTATGTACACACATAACACAATCAAACCACTAGGAAAAACGGAGAAAATTTGGGCATATCCCAAATAAGAAACTCTTTGTTTCTTATTTAAATAAAGGTGTACTAAGTTCCTGCTGTGCTGCAGGCGCGCTGTTCCAGGCCCAGGATTAATAACAGTCACAGGTGTCCCCTGCTATCCCTGTGGAATCTTTCTGTAAGGCAACAACATCAACGGTCATTAATTTATCTGGAAAAACTTTTCAGCTTCCCATTAGCAAGGAGTATGGAGTATGTTGGTGATGATGGAAAACCTCGAAACCCAAATGGAGAAGGGACCACAGACTGGAGCAGGGGCCCATGCAGCACAACAGAATGGTCAGAGAGAGCTCGGAAAAGAGCACTTCCCAGCATAGGCGTCTGACTTCCCCTGAGTTCCCTGTCCTAGCTTAGGAGACCACGATGAAAAGGGAGGTCAATTTTCTTTTTATTAATTTTTTTTACAAAGCTGTTCCTGATTAGATTTCGGTCATACAGTGTTCCAACACCCATCCTCCACCAGTGCACATTTCCCAGACCAGTGTCCCCAGGTTCCCTCCCATCACCCCCATCCCCTGCCTGTCTCTATGGCAGGTGCTTTTCTTCTCTCTCTCTCTCTCTCTCTCTCTCTCTCTCTCTCTCTCTCCCTCTCCTTCTCTCTGGCATTGCGGTTTGCAATATTGATACTGAAAGTTTGTCTAGAATATCCCTTACTACTTTAACCCTCAGATCTTGTCCAGTGTGATCATTCCCAGCTATCATTGGTCTCTTCTCTATCTTACTACCCTCAGTTCCACACACTTGGAGTTAGTTCCAACCATTGACCAGTCTTCTTAACTTGTTTTCCCTGGCCATGGAATTATTATTCTAATATATGTATATTAGATATATCTATATCTATATCTATCTATTTATCTATCTATATAGGTATATAGATAGATATCTATATCTATCTATCTATCTATATGGGTATATAGATAGATAGATAAATAGATAGATAGATAGATATAGATATATCTAATATATATATATTAGAATAATAATTCCATGGCCAGGGAAAACAGAAGTTAAGAAGACTGGTCAATGGTTGGAACTAACTCCAAGTGTTAGTTGGAGTTACCTAGATAGATAGATAGATAGATAGATAGATAGATAGATAGATAGATAGATAGATAGATAGATAGAGAGTCTCTTGCCCGCATGCCTGGCTGTCTTCCCTCGGGCCCCTCGGAGGGGATGGGCTCCAGCTTCCCTCCCCACCCCGAGCAGAGCTCCTGGCGGCCGAAGACCATCGGAACCTAGCTACAGCCATGCTCGAGGTCCCTCTCCACACATTCGGGCAGGCCTCACGCATGAAGGTACCGGCAGAGGAACCCAGGTGTGTGTAATCCCATCAACGGCCAACATCCAGAGACTTAAAAGCAAGTTCCCAGAAGCTTTGCGGCCGCACGATCTCTGGTAGCCTACTTCTCCCTCTGGGAGAAACTGGCAAGCTTCTGAGAGTTTCCTGCCCACATGGGACAGCCTTGCAAGCTTCCCATGGTGTTTCATATGCTAAATCCAGTAACAAGCTGGATCTCTTTCCCCTGACCCTGAAAGAGCCTCCAGTGCGACATCGTTGAGAGGGCCGAGCCAAGAGAGACTTCTAAGATCTCAGGGAAAGGACGAATGGAGAGGTTACTGAGCCCGCTCAAGAAATCGACAATTAACGGGGATTTCGTGATTCGTGATATATATAGTATACCACAAATGAGTGCAGTCACTCTATATCTGTCCCTTTCCTTCTGACTCATTTCACTCAGCATGATACTCTCCATGTTCATCCATTTATAGGCAAATTTCATGACTTCCTTTTTCCTGACAGCTGCATAGTATTCCATTGTGTAGATGTGCCATAATTTCTTTATCTAGTCATCTGTTCTCAGGCACTCAGGTTCTTTCCAGATTATGGCTGAGGAGGTCACCTTTCTTTACAGTAACACTGGATAACACCAGGTTGGGATGTGCTCCTGCAAGAGTAGGTGCTATGTTCTAGATGCACTAGGTACTATGAGGTTAGGTACTGGATTCTCAGATGCACTAGATACTATGAGACTAGGTACTAGATTCTCAGATGCACTAGGTACTACAAGACTAGGTACTGTGTACATAGGTGTACTAGGTACTAGGCAACTAGTACTATATATTCAAATGCACTGGGTACTATGAGACTAGGTACTATATTATCAGGTACATTAGGCACTAATGAGGCTAGATACTATATTATCAGAGTACTAGGAGACTAGGTCCTATATTTACAGTTGCAGTAAGCAATGGTCACCAACTCAGCACACATTCTGGGGGTGCAAAGATCAACTAGCTGTGGTCCTTGTATGAAAAATGCTTCCCAAAAACCTATTTATTTTAAACAATTGTGCTAAGAGCAGTGATAGCTAAGCCCTAAAAGGACCAATCCACTTTGCCTCAGGAAATGGTAGTGAGTCCTGTAGGGGCTAAGGCTGAGTCCTGGCTTCGTTATGAGTCCGATTTATCCAGCCAGACAAAGATGATAGAAGTAGTCAGTGAGACAGAACATATGTGTTTAGAAGGAAAGTTTAGGCAAATCAGACAACGTGGAATGGATGACTATACTGTCAGGTGGGCAAGACACATACAATCAGGAAACGAGTTCAGATGACCGAACTCTCATACCATACCTTCTTTTTCAAAAGTGCTCTGACAAGACTCTTCCATCTGAAACGGACGCCTTGGATCCTGGAATGAAAAGAATTCTCTAGATCTCTCTGTCGAGTCTGAGAAGAGGAACTGGAGCTCAGTCCCCAAAAAACAAATGAGTGGCTGTGTGAGGCTCCAGTTTCTGTGAAATGTTCAAGCCAGTGCTCCCGTGTGCTCCCAGAAGACACGTGCACTTCGTTCCTGCTTCTTCCCCACCTGGCATGTCTGTCTCTTTGAAACCAAGTAGCCTTCCAGAGATTTTTTAAGATGTTAGCATGGTTCCTAACTGGTCCACAAATTCATTCTCCAAAACCGAGGATTTGTCTTACTATTACTCTTGCTTAGGATTTGTCTTATTCATTAATTTTGCTTGGGAATGGCCACTGGTCCCATTGTTCTTCCATAGACACTGTCTCAGCAAACATGAACTCCATTGGTTCTTCTTCATTTAAGGTTTGTTCTCTTGCTCTTTCTTCCTTGGTTTTGGAGAACACAGAGAACTTATGAGGCTAATTTAGGGCAGATATGCTGAAAGTCGAAAGCAATGTTTTCTCTTTGCAGAAAACACCCCAGGGGCACAGAAGGCAGGAAACTGTGTGTCACTGGGATGGAAAACAAATGAAAGCCTTTGCAGCAGAGACGCCAGTCTCCAATCATCTGACACGTCCATCACCGCATGCCAATGCAGAAGCGTTATGTAGGCAACAGCCAATTGGACATCCCAAAACACTGAAACGAATTCCCCCGTTCCTTCCCCTCCATGCCCTTCCTGGTGAGTCTCAGGAGTGAGGAAGAAGCAGAGGAGGTGCTCAGGAATGTGGGGGGGGGGAGGTGTGTAGATAGCTTTGAAGAGAATGAAATCTGGACAGCCCCTGCATGAGGAGATGGCATCTCGAGACACTTGTGTGTTCCTTCAGGGTTGGGTGTTGTGGTCATTCCAGTCAGACCTGGCTTCCTTCACCTGCTTTAGTTCCTAAAGAGGAAAAGGAGTAGCCTTAGACAGGTAACGGGGGCAGAAGATCCTGGGGATGTGGACTGCAGAGAGAACCCTTGGTCTGGTCTTCAAGGATTTCCTGTGTCTGGGAGATGGTGCTGGGATGAAGGTTGGCAACGATGCCTTTCAGGAGGAAGCTACGAGGAGGTAAGAAGAATCCTCAAACGCGCATTTCCCTCTACTCCGGACAGCCACAGTGTGTCCCTTCACATCCTTGCTCCTCCTGGCATGGATTTTGCCTTTGTTAGACTCCAGAATCAAGGGTTTGTGAGGGCATGCTGGGAGCTGTTTGGAAGGACTGAACAGTTTTCTCCTGAGGCTGTCGACAATTAAGGGGAGACCCTAGGGTAATAACTGGGGGTGATAACTGCCTTCCTAAGGGTCCTGGGCAATGGCTGGAGATATGTCTGTGAGTTTCAGCTAGTGAGAGTGAGAATATGGAGCTCCAGGCACTATGGTTACTGCCTAAATCACCAACCACACGGTGCCCAGGTGGAGAAAGTGAATCTCTCAACTTATGGGCATCTTGCTTTTTCTGCTCAATCTAGGGGATGTTTCTTCCAGAGTTGCCATGGGAAAATCATTTTTTTCCAGCTGAGACAAGTACTATCTTCCTTCAATTTTTCCACTTGAAATATTTATTTATTTATTTTATCGAATCACCGTGAGATACAGTTACAAAGCTTTCATGTTTGAGTTTCAGTCATACAATAATCAAACACCCATCTCTCCACCAATGCATATTCCCCACCACCAATATCCCCAGTATCCCTCCCCCATCCCAACCCTCCCCCTGCCTCTATGGCAGACCATTTCACCCATACTCTCTCTCTACTTATCGGCATTATGGTTTGCAATACAGATACTGAGAGGTTATCACGTTTGGTCCTTAGTCTAGTTTCAGCACACATCTTCCATCCTGAGCGATCCCTCCAACCATCATTGACTTAGTGATCCTTTCTCTATCCCAGCTGCCTTCTCCCCCAGTTCATGAGGCAGGCTTCCTACTGTGGAACAATATTCCTGACCCTTGTGTCTACTGTCCTTGGGTGTCAGTCTCATATTATGTGATTTTATATTACACAAATGAGTGTAGGCATTCTATGTCCCTCTCTTTCTTCTTTCAATTTTTAAAAACCATCCCCTTAGTTAATGTTCTCTGCTGCTACCCCAACAAAGAACCTTCCCAGACCTTTTCTTCTCTCCTGGTAAACAATATTGAGGACTTGCTGAGCTTAAACTAGTCCTGGGGGACAGAGAAGATGTAAGTTTCCCAGGGATGATTAAGGCTTCTTCCAGGAACTGGAGCTCCCCTCGACTGCAAAAGTCCGCTTAGAAAGGCACTTGAGGATTTGGGAAAATAGAACCTTCCACTCCGGTGATAGGAATATTGGGGCATTTGGGGGCATTCCCAGACTTAGCAAGTGATTCTGGAGGTTTAGAACTTGAACCCTGCCATGGAAACTGTTGGCAACCCTCTTCATGCAGCCAATCACGGGACTTAAACGTGGTGTGGTCTGAATGGTCCAGTTTTCTCACATCGGTTTTGATATCTTCATAGGTTCATTCTTGTCTGTCAGCTACATTTTGTTTGGTCCTGAAGAGGCTGAGGCTCTTGTTTCTTAAAGAAGAACAGCTTTAAGTGTGATATTTTCAAATTTTGTTTTCTTGAGGGGAAAAAGGGTGGGCTGGAGAATGTCAAAATTCTTGGGGACTTCTAGTTACCAATTCTGAACAGACTGATTTTTCATTTTCTGTTTTTTTTTGGATATTGAGAAACTATTTTTAATTTTTAGGAGTGATGATAGTATAGTGGTTATATATATACACACATATATATTTCTTTAGTCACCATAATTTGCAAAGTTATTCACAGTTGAGTTTTAGGCACCAATCAATCCCATCATCAGACTCAGTTCCCTCCACTAATGTCTCCAGGCTTCAGCCCACCCCTACAGCCTGCCTTCTTAACAGGCACACTTTTAAGTTTGGTTGTTGCAATTAACATCTCAAGCTTATAGAGTTGTCATTGTGTTTTAAATATAAACATATACCACAGTTCAGCACCACTGATGTGTCCAGTGCCCCTGACCCCTACTCTGTTATCCACTGTCCACTCTCCAAACTTCCTCCATACAGACAGACACAAAACAGCAGAAGTTTTGGAAACCCTGGTCGGGTAGGGAGGGAAGGGGAAAGAAAAAGCCATAATCCAACAATGTGTATAAGTTACAAGGGGAATTTAGAAGATATAACTCAACAGCAAAATCAATGCCATACTAAGTAATAATTTGGAGTTTCAGAACTGTAGATGGCTTTTCTTGCTATTGTGATCCCATGGTCTAGTCTCTTATTTAACCATGTTTCCATAGTGGCCTTTCCCCCTGCATACCATGGGTCATGTTCCGAGGCATTAACTTGATTCTGACTTATTTACTCAGAAGACTACTGATAGCTATTATTTCTAAACGGTACAGTGATGTATATAGCAGACTATTTTTTTCAACCCAATCTCACTCATTAACACGTAATCTGGCTAAATTGTCCCTTTCTTGTAAAAGGTGACTAAAGGTACTAAACAGATCAACATGCAGGGAAGAATGAGACACCTTTTCAGAGATCAGAAAGTTAGTTCAGTTAAGTTGACCTCTACAAGTATTTGCTGCGTGTCTTTGACAAGTACAAGGATTAAGATATACAATCATTTCCACTGATGATTCAGTGCAATGATTCGACTCAGTTTTCAAAGTCTTATTCAGTTAAAAGGTATTAATAATCCTTACTTGAAGGTACCTTCATTTCCTGGAGTCAATGTATCAACAAATTAAAATGAAGTGAATAAAATTGACAAATATTTATTAACTGGAATCAACTGTTTTAACCCTAGTTAGGATGGATTGAAGCTGAGAAATAGAGATGTGAAAATGGGCACGGTTGGATTCTGACCTCAAGTATCTGACAAATTAGGTCATTCTGGAATCAGTTTAACCCCATTCCTATACAAGTGTGTGTGTGTGTGTGTGTGTGTGTGTGTGTGTGTGTGTGCGCGCGCGCGCGCGCGCGCGCATGGCTGTGTTTTGGATATTTATAAAATTCCATGGTTCTACTGAGAAAAGGATGACAAGGGGACAATAAACACCTTTCAGTGTCAATGTCTTATTTAATTACTGTGAAGGATATTAAAGATCTTTTGTAAAAAAATGTTGATTGTATTTTAGGAACTGTTAATGACAGATTTCTTGAGAGCTATTGAAACAAAAATCAAAGCAAGAAATAAATGACTGTGTAACAAGGGATACTAACTAGTAGTGGCAGGTTCCTACTTTTCTCACCCTCTCCTCGTCTTCTTCCCCCTTCCCTCCACTGCCCCCTCCCCCAGCAGCATGAATCCAAGGAGGGAGGGAAGGTATCTGGCTATTTACATGAAAAATGACTCTCTCCTACAATCACCTTCTGTCAATAAAATGGTTATTTTCTGACATGTCAATTAGGTGATTCATAATCCAGATGACCATCCCGTCCATTTAGCACTGTTGGGCTGGGTGAAATGTCTTAACTGTTTACCCTTTAGGGCCAGCGGCTTGGATCTGTTCTCAGTCAAACAGGGCCACTCATGACATGTTTGCCTGTAGGATTTCTCTTGAGCTAAAG
The DNA here is from genome assembly GCF_027595985.1 of Sorex araneus. NCBI lineage: Eukaryota > Metazoa > Chordata > Mammalia > Eulipotyphla > Soricidae > Sorex > Sorex araneus. The sequence continues at coordinate 128,196,296 of NC_073303.1, forward strand.
TAACCATTATTATCAGATTTTAAACTGCATGGCAGATTAGGACAGTGGCTTCCGCATCACAGTGGAGAATGTTAGTTTTATAGGGCCACATATCCACAATGCGGAGTTTTTGTGGATAAGATGCAGTTTGTAATAGACAGAACGAGGGTGCAGAAAGTGCATGGGGAAGAGACCGTCTGTACCGAGGCAGTTATCAGGGAGGGATGATTTCTCCTAACATCTTTAGGTACTTTTCAAAGACTGATGAAATCCACAGAATGAAGCCAAGTACTGTGAAGTGGGCAGTTGAGTCCTCTCCAGTATAGGAAGGAAGAAATTTTAGAAAGGATTCTTGAGTAGACTTGAAGTGTGTGCATGTTGGGCAGGATAACGAGAGCAATGGTGGGGATGGGTGTTGCTTTCCATTGTGATGTCTGCAGTTGTTTCTTGTGTGTTTTTGTAAGACTAGGTGACCATAGTTAGGATGTCTTTGTATGCTCATGGTGAGTTATGGAGAGGTGAAGAAATGTATGGCCATGGAAATCCTGGCCTGGGAGGGGGAAGGTAGCCAACCTGAGTACCAAGCTGGCCCCGTTTTCCCACTGCTGCTGCTCATGCCTCAGTGTCCTGGGATGGTGCACTAGAGGCTCCAGACCCCGGGGTACAGGCAGAGAGGGCAGGAAGGCCCTGAGACACAGGGGAGTTGAGAGTGGTCACACACCACCCAAGGAGGGTCCATCCTCCAGATTACAGACCCAGCCACGGGCAAACGCTCCACTTCCTCAGAAGAACTTGTTTCTGGACTCAGAGAAGAAGAGGCAGACTGGGGGGTGGGGGTGGAACTGAGGATGTTGGTGGCAGGAAATGTACACTGGTAAAGGAATGGGTGTTGAAACGTTGTGTGACACATGAACAATCATCAATCAATCATGAACAACCTCGCAGCAGTGTATCTCATGGTGGCTCAATAAAAAAGAAATACAGAGAGAAAAAAGAATATTGGAGAGAGTACAGTGGTTAGGAAGCAAGCTTGGCATGCATCCAATCCAAACTCAGTTGCTGGCACTACATGGAGCATGGCAGGGTGCCATCCTGGAGGCCCCCAGCACCACCAGACTGACTTGTGTACCCTGAAACTGCAGGACCAGAATTAGCATCCCTGGAATCTTACACAGGTTGGCTGGTAATTGCCGGTGGGACCCCCAAGCCTTCAGAGCACTGCTTGGGAGTTCCCCCACAAAGGGTTAGAGCACTTAGAGCTCTAATTAGAGCAATGTTTTCTTTTCTATTTTTTAATTGAACCACCGTGAGATAGTTACAAGCTTTCATGTTTGAGTTTCAATCATACAATGATCAAACACCCATCCCTCCACCAGTGCACATTCTCCACTATCAATGTCCCCAGTATCCCTCCATTTCCAGCCCTCCCCCTGCCTCTATGGCAGATAATTTCCCCCATACTCTCTACTTTGGGGCATTATGGTTTGCAGTACAGATACTGAGAGGCCATCACATTTGGTCCTTTATCTACTTTCAGCACACATCTCCCATCCTGCACGATCCCTCTAACCATCACTGACTTAATGATCCCTTCTCTATCCCAGCTGCCTTCTCCCCCAGCTCATGAGACAGGCTTCCAACTATAGGGCAATATTCCTGGCCCTTGTGTCTATTGTCCTTGGGTGTCAGTCTCATATTATGTTAGAGCAAAGGTTTTTATAGAGTTGCTTGGCATATTCATGTTTCATTCATGAATATATCCACTTATGCCTAACAAATGCTAACTGAATGTCACATTAACATACCAAACATCCCTTGGTTCCTTTACAAAACAGTGTACAAACAATTAAATAGGCATGAACTGTGAACTATTGTATTTTTCAGTGAAGTTTATCAGGGCATTTTAAACTAAGACATTTAAAGAAAATAGATGGACTTTAAAGCCCTCACTTTTCAAATTTCTCTCCGAAGATGCCATGTGGAGAATGTCTGAATGGAAGTGTTCGAACTTATTCAGAGACTAGAAAGCATACTTTGTGACAGATAAGAGTGAAGGTTTTGTGGTGGGGCAGGGAGGTGCTTGCCTGCCCTGGGTTCAAGCCCTAGTACTCCATATGGTTCTCTGAGCACTGCCAGGAGCAAGCCTTGAGCACTGCTGGATGTGTCACATTCCCCCTTGTCCTCCACCCCACTCCAAAAAAAGGTGAAGGCTTATAAAAAAAACATTGTCCAATAGGCAGAATTTCTAATAACATTTAAAAATTATTTTGGAGTTGATGTACACACAAGAGAGAAATTTTAGCCTTAAAATGTCATAATGTGGCCAGAGCGATAGGACACCTGGGTGGGCATTTGACTTGCATGTGGTTGACCTGGGTTCAATCTCTGGCATCCCATATGGTCCCCCCAAGCACCACCAGGAGTAACCCCTGAGCATCACCCGGTGTGACCCCAAAAGCAAAACAAAATAAAAAAAATCAAAATGTCAGAATGTTCTGGGGGCAAAATAAACTGGTCAGAAACGAATATAAGAAGAGAATTCTAGGTGCATTTGTAGAGAATCAAAGACCAAAACATGTATGGCTGTAGGTGGCTACTCCTGTGCAGTGATCCTTAGCTAGTCATGGAGGCCTGGGCTCTCGAGAAGATCAACACCTCATGCGGGCCGGAGGGACAGTCCATTGGGTTAAGTCATGTGCCTTGCATGCAGCCGGCTCAGGTTCAATTCCCAATATGGTCCCCTGAGCCCCACCAGGAGTCATCCCTGAGCTTAAAGCCAGAAATGAGCCTTGAGCACCACTGGGTGTGAACCCAGTATAAAAACAACCCCCAAACAGATAAATACCCAATACCTTCCAGATGGCCAGATCTTTGGGGGTACCCCCAGTCCTCTTGCTATGGGAACTTTCATTTGAACAGTAAAAAGCAGAGCTTTTTTTTTTTTTTTTTTTTGCAGAGAAGGCTTGATAGAGGAAGCCAAGCCTTTCGGCACCAGCGAGCTGGGCTGTCTGTATTTAGAGATGGGTTTTCTCTCGAATCACATGGACTTGATTCAGCCAAGAGTCAAGGATTATTTCTACACGAGGAACAAGTTTCCTGCCTAACTGCAACATAAATACCAAAAGAAGCTCTTGGTTCGGCCTGTCAAGAAGCCTTCGTCCTTCCTAGGCTCTCGGTGGCTACTGCTGTTTCATGGAAAGTGTCCCCCCTCATGACAGGGGCGCTGCTCCCACAGGCCCTCCTCACAGCTGTCAGGTTTACACGCTGTTCCCTGAGGTCATCAGGCACAGGGAGGGTGAGGGGAACAGATGTGGGACATGCTGTTTCAATACAGTGACAAGACTTCTGCATTGCATCATTCAGAACACCCCCACCATCCACACACTCAGACCAGCCTCTCTAGAACCCAACTTTCCTATCTCATTGTGGTTCTTATTTGTGTCTCTGCCTCCCCCATGCCCTCTTGTTTTTGCCACATTCAGATATACCTGGCTCTGTTCTCAGGAACGAACCTGGTAATTCAGGGCACCTTATGGGGATCCCAGCCGGACGAGTGCCCCACCCGCTGTGCTAACTCAGCAGTCCCAGCACTTTTCCTTTAACCCCTGAAGTGTTAAAGAGCATCTCATCTTTTATTCTTTTTGGCATCTATCTGCTTTTTTTTAAACTTTATTTTTATAGGGAATGCCCTGCCACAGAGGTGGGGTGGGGTGAGGGGGATGGGGTGGGAGGGTGGGAGGGATACTGGGAACACTGGTGAAGGGGATTGGGCACTGGTGGAGGGATGTAAACAAAATGCAAACATGAAAGTTCATAAGTTTGGAACTTTTATATTAAATTTAAATTAAAAAATTAATTTTTATAAAGTTGTTCACAATAGTTCATTACAGATAATAGTCAAACACCAATCCCACCACCGTGTACCTTCCCACCGCCATAAGAGGAAAGTGTGCGAAGGTTGTTGTATTTCATCCCAGAGCCATTGAAGCCCTTGTGTAAGAGATTACAAGCATGTATGTTAAACCGAAACAAGTGTGTGCTATTTTTGGTCCATCAGTGGGCTAGAGTATAAGAGGTCCAGGATGCTCTGTGTCTCTCTTCCAGGAGCTTTGTTTTATAATCTCTGGATCTTGGCTGTAGGTGGGATTACATGGCACTGGAAGCAGTTTGTGGGTGTGACTGCCAAGCTACTGGAAAACTGGGGAGCCGGGGGGAGGAGGCCCAATCCCGATCCAAGCAGGCTTGGAGATCTCAGCCACAGGTCCCGCATACCTGGGTTCCTCTGATGGTTCCTTCATGCATGAGGCTAGTCTGAGCGTGTGGAGAGTGGCCTTGAGTATGGCTGTGGTTGGGTTCTGGAGGTTTTCAGCTGCCGGGGTTCTGCTGGGGCGGGGAGGGAGACTCAACTTGCTCTCCTCGAGTTCCCCCGGTGAAGACAACCTGGCACGGGGTCAGGACGTTCTGTCGGCACCTCTCTGCTTGATGCCTGTCCTTCATTCTCTGTTGGGAAGGAAGTTTTCTCACTCACATTTTCAGCAGTTCATTCCTTTTCTGTGACACGGCTTTTCATTCTCTGTCACTACTCCTTCAGCTTGCTGACACTTTGTTCAAAACAGAGGTGTGTTTTGAGTTGTCTGGGAGACAGACTTTCTTCGTATCTCTTCTGGGGTAAGGTTGCTAGAAAAACCTGCGCACTGGGGTGATAACAACAACTTCCTGTGTTTTTTCCACCCGTGATGTATCATTCATGGTTGTTCAATGGAGATGTGTCTGTACTGACTGACTGGGCAGCACAAGGCACGAGGTGACACAGGGGTATCAGACATGTAAAGTGTGGCAAAGAGAACTGAAGAGCTGAAGGTCTAATTCTATTTTCTTGTTTGTTTTTGGAGCATCCCTGGCAGTGCCCAGGTCTTACTCCTGGCCCTGTGCTCAGGGATTATATCTGGAAGGGTTTGGGAGAGCATATGTGGTGTGGAGATCAAACCTGGGTTGGCCCTGAGCAAGATAAGCATCCTACCTGCTGTACAATAGTACCGGCTCCTGCCTGAATTCTATGTTTAATTAATAAGCAATTGAATTCAAAACAGTGTCAGTGAGTGCCGGCTACACAGTGAACAATGCAGACAGATTTTCAGTTTTTTTGACATTTGCTTTAGTATTCTCTCTGAGGTGGGAAGTTTTCCTCCTACAAATATCCAATTATCCGCACACTAATAACCCATGCCTAATTTTCCTCCATGGGTTAAAAAAGTTCCTAATTTTCTAAGATCTGTCTCATTGTCCCATGATCTATATTTGGGATAATCCATTATTTTAAGTGAAACTTTATCTACCTCAAAGGTATATCTTGGTCATTTTTCTCCTTTTCTAAAATATGTTGGTACCTCTTGATTTTTTTTCCAGGTAACCTTTAATAGTGGTTTGCCAGATACCATCCAAATATTCTTTCAGATTTTTTTATTGGGGACTTCAAGGAGTTTATAGATTTAAAAATTAATAGATATTTTAAATATTAAGCTTCCACTTGTATTTTAACGTTTTGTACATTTATTTTTTCATTATATCAGCCCCAGTTATTTATCATTTTTGTTGCTATTACACAAAATCTGTTTTTCAATTAGATCTTTGAATTGAATTTTTTCTTGATTTGTTTTTTGTCACACCTGGCAGTGCTCAATGCTTATTCTGGCTTTGTTGCTCAGGGGACATTCTTGGTAAGCTCGGGGGACCATATACAGTGTTGGGGGTTAATTTATGGTGGGCCTCATGCAAGATGAGTGCCTTATCCCCTGTGCTATCTGGCATGAATTCTTATTGGAATACAAAAAAGCTATTGATTTTGTATGTTGATCTCACATTATTTACCTTGATGGGATTTCTTGGTTCTTAATCTTTAGATGTTTCGGTTTTCTGTAGTCAGTTAAATGTCTTCAAATAATATTTCCTCGCTTAAAGAATGTATACTCTATTTCTATACTCATTGCTTTGGCTAGGAGATGGCGCATGGTGTGGCATAACCACCACGGGGAATAGTAATCTCCTTGGGAGGGGCCTTCAAGGTTTAATGAACTTATGGGCTGCTCTTCCACAGACATCACACACATTTGCTTGTGGTGCTGAAGGGCCACGGGGGTCACAGCTTAGCTGTGACTCTCTTACACATACACATTTAGCTGAGGTGTGCTGGAGGTTATGTACTTTGTTGGGAGGTCCCAGGGAGCCCAAAGAGCAGCATTTCACTGGACATGGGCCCAGTGATGTGGATTCTGATTTAGCTTCTTGCCTATCAGGCTGGTGTTCCATCATGCAGCATTCCTGGGACCCCCAAGATAACATTTTTTGTTTAATTTTATTTTGTCTTGAATTTTCATTTACTTACCTAGGCCCCCTTTGATATTGGTGCCTCCCCCCAGCCTCAGTCTCCTCATCCCCTTTGCATAATTAATTCAGCTCTCAAGAACTGGATTCTAGCTATGAAAGTCTATTATTATTTTGTCCTTGTAGAAAATGATGAAGCTTGTAGAGGGATAATATTCATAAACTCTAAAGAACTGCTAAAATCAAAGGGAAAAAAGCTGGTATCCCAACAGAAAGTTCTGAAGAGATTCATAGAAATGGAAAATCAGATGGCCAATAAACTTATGAAGTAAAAGTCAACTTCACCAGAGACTAGAGAGACAATACAGAAGTTAGAGTGTTTGTCTGTGTTTGATCATTGTGTGATTGTAACCCAAACATGAAAGCCTGTAACTATCTCATGGTGATTCAATAAAATTAAAATAAAAAGTGTTTGTCTTGCTTGCAACTGAACCCAGTTTGATCCCTGACACCTCACAGGTTCCCCTCAGCACTTCCAGTAGTGCCCCCGAGCACAGAGCTGGAAGCAGACCCTGGGTACTGCCAGTATGATCCAATGTGTGAGCACACAAAAGAGGAGGGGGATCAGCGGGGCTCTATCTCTCCTGCTGCCTGAGTTTGGTAGTCTCACACTACTTGCCCCACCCAGGGGAGGTTGATGGCGATGATGAGGCAGGCGAAGGAAGGAACGAGGGCCAGGCTGGTTGGTCTCTCTCGGTTGCAGTTTATTCTAATCTCCGTTCCCGTTCTGCTTCTCTCTCTCTCTCTTTCTTTCTCTCTCTCTCTCTCTCTCTCTCTCTCTCTCTCTCTCTCTCTCCCCCCCACTCACTCTCACTTCTTTTGCCTTGAGCTCTGCTTCGGTGTCTCCCCTGCTTCTGTCTATCTCTCTTTCTCTGTCTCTGTAGTCTCTCCTCTGGTCTCTTCCGACCACTCTGTCTCTGCTTGTGTCTTCTTCTGTCTGTGTTGTCTCCTTCACTTCTGTGTCTTTCCGTGTGTCTTCTGTGTCTTCTCTTGTCTCGTCTTCTTCTGTCTTCTTCCTCTGTCTTCTTCTTCTGCCCTCAGTGCCCCAGTCTTAGTTTATATAGCAAATTACATAGGGTGGTGACACAAAGGTGGGTTGAACATTAACAAATCAACAAAGAAGGGTAAAACCATTTCTTGAGGAGATTAATAAAATCTCATCTAAGGAAATCTCATCTAAGGAGATCCACTCAAGGATGTGATTCCAAACAAGGGTATGTCAGGGTGTGAGCTAGTAATCTGCTTAAATAGTTATAGTAAATCTATTTCTAATATTTCTAGCAATGTCATTCTGTATGAGCACAGTAAGAGATATAAAGTTTGGTTCTTCCTGAGGACATTCACTATATATTCCAGACCACAGTCCTCAGGTCAGGTTAATCTTCCTAACCCCAGCAGGGTCCTAGTCTCGTTGTTACTTTTGGATCATGACAGCATTTGTCTATGACCATGCTCTCAACTTATAGTTGAGTACTGTGGTGCTTTGGCCTCATTTGTCTATGACCATGCTCTCAAGTTATAGTTGAGTATTGTGGTGCTTTGGCTTGGCCCATTTTGATGCCAGGGTAGCTCACATCTTGCCCTGGGTCCATTCTGTCCCTCGTCGGGACCCTGCTTTTTGGGTGCTAGGAACTAAGGGCAACTGAGTTGAGAAAGCAGATGCCCGGGAGTAAATATTATTGGAGTCAATCAGCTCCCAAGTTACAAAGCATATTATTAACTGTCTTCCTGTGTCCATACAGAAAGACCATTGCTCTAAGGTAAACTAAGTTCCCTGCATCAAGGCTAAAAGGACAAACCCCATGTTATCCTACAATCCAACACCCTTGCAAAAAGCCAAACAAAGGAAAAAATCCAAACCAGATAACAAAAAACAAAAACAAAAACACAAACCCATAGTATGAGACAATACCCAAGGACAGTAGAAACTAGGGTTAGGAGGATTGGTCTATTGTTGGAAGCCTGCCTCAAGGGCTAGGGGAGAAGGCAATTGGGATAGAGAAGGGATAACTATGACAATGATAGTTGGAAATGATGACTATGGATAAGAACCATGTGCTGAAAGTTGGTAAAGGAGCAAATGATAACCTCTTAGTACCTGTATTGTAAATCATAATGTCCAAAAGGAGAGAGAGAGAGAGACAGAGAGACAGAAACAGAGACAGACAGAGACAGAGATAGAGTCAGAAACAGAGAGACAGATAGAGACAGAAAGAGAGACAGAGAGAGAGACAGACTGGGGGGTGAGTGATGGGAGGGGACATTGGTGGTGGGGAATGTACACTGGTGGAGGGATGGGTATTGGAACATTGAATGACTGAAACCTAATTGTGAACAATTTTGTAACTGTGTGTTTCATGGTGATTTAATTTTAAAAAGTCTAACACACAACACTACCATAAACAACTTTATTCATATTTAGGAAAAGAGCAAAAATTCTATCTTGTGAACATCAGGATAGCTGCAAAATTAGACTGATTCTTCACTTGGTAGTAAGGATGTGGAATTCTCTAGGGAACTTAATATAAATAAAGATCCATTTGATATGTTATGACTTGTTTGGAGGATTTCAGCGCTTTCCAAATAATCTTGGAGAGCTCCAATTGGCCCAAGCTTGGCAATGTGTCCCCTAGCACATGGGGTCTGGGGAGGCCTGTGGTTGGTGATGCTCATGAGTGACATCAGGTACAACCATGGTACCACCAGGGCATCAAGGGGTGAAAGAAGAGGAGCAAAGAATGCCGTCTCAGGAAAACATAGAAAGGGTCCAGAGTGCCTTGGGTTTCCAGTGCTCTCAAAATGCGAGAGCTTGTAGAAGACATCAGTTCTCTGAAGGCACTCACCTGTTTCACTGGCCTTTTCCAAATCAACATGCACGTTGGGAGAAACTTTCTTGATTTCAAAGGGAAGGAAGTTGGAGAAGTGAGATGAGATGGGTGAGGTGTCTTGCAGCCCTTAGGTGATTGAGTGGACACAGAAACCAGAGGCATTACTTACTTGGAAAATCCTTAGGGAAAAAGAGTATTATCAGATGGGAGCTGCCAGGTCTGCAGCAGTGAATTTGAACCCCAGGAAAGAGAAACTCCTAAAAATGTCCCCTCGCGGCTGGGGCATTGCTGCTCGGAAGCAAGGGGAGTTTCTGAGTGTGTGTGCGGCAGGCCTGGAAGCTGCATTCTGCAATGTGGCTCAGTGGCTCTCCTCCCTTAATAAGCACTCCTGCACGCCAGCCCTCTCCTCTGCTGGAATCAAAGGCCAAGGAGAACCCCAGCACCGTGTAATTTAAAGCTAAAAGAAAGGGAGACAAGAGGAGCATTTTCCCCTTTTCAGTTAAGAACCTGCATTAGGGAAACCCTTTGAACACCTATAATTTTATGAATCTGAAATACACGCTGTGAACTAAGATCCAGAGAGTAAGAAAACTGCAGCGAGGAAGAACGACAACCTGCCTGGGCGTCACCTCAGAAAGGGAGGTGTCACAGAGCTGCGAGCGAGGCCAGCAGCCTCAAGAAACTGTTTTGTTAATTGACTGAGATTCTGTGGTTTGCAATACTGTTAATGACGGTTCCTCGTACACAGGCATCCAACACCACAGCTGCCTCCCAAGTACCCCACTTAATTACCCCTCCCTTATTACCCTCCCCTCAACTCAATCTTGTGGGTCAGTTCTCTCGCGTGTTGTCCTTGACCATTTGTTGTGGCCTTGCGGTGTATCTTTCATTCCCACACGTGAGAAAGATCATTCTGTACCTATCGCTTTATTACCGACTGCCTGCAGTCAGCGTGACATACACTAGTTCCATCCATGTTGCTGCAAATGGCATGATTTTGCGCTTTCTTAGAGACTGAGCCCCAAGAATTTGAAGTTGCATGCACAGGCTCTTGGGAAAGGCAGGCCTGCACTCTGTGATGAGATTGCATTGTTATTGCTTGGTTTCAAGTAGGGCGCCGGCTTGCAGCCACGCTCTTTAAAGGTGTGCATCTACTCTGAGCTCCAGCGAGCTCCCCAGTGCTACTTGGTTGTCAGCCTACGTTTGCTGGACACAGAAGAAGTTGGCTCAAGACCATTTGCACAGAGCAGTGGAAATTGGATCACACTTTGTCCTCAGATATTCCCACTGATGGGTGAGGGAAGCAGCCACAGAAGGTCTGAAAAGCACGCTGGCTGCGATTAGGGTCAGGGACAGAAGGGACGATCCTCCCAAGAGCTTTCGGCATGAACTCTTCAGCCTGGTGCCACCCCAGGCCGGCTTGCTGTCACTCTCCTTAACCCCACGTCCTGTCTTTGCAGCTTGGTTTGTGCCAGCCCCCTGGAGCTCCCACAGATGATGCTGTTGCCTCATTGTCCTTGTCAGTGACACATTTGCAGGAAGGTCTCAGTTAGGAAAGGACATACTTTGATCATTCAATTGTCAGCCGTTTTCGCAAGACTCTTTTTGAGCCAGCACACCATCCTTCCAAATCCAGACAGCCTGGTCACTCCGAGGAGGACGCTTCCAATGAGGTTGAACTCGATGTCAAGTGCTTTCGCAGGTGGCAGCTTTTGTTGCTGCAATGGGCAAGAGTGATTTGACATCCCCAAGACTCCTCTTCTGAAGGCCCTGCCTGATGCCCAGTGGAGGCAGGAACTGAGCCTGTCACCTCTTACCAGGCAAGGAGGTCCTATGACATTCCTGCAGGGGGCTGAACAATCACAAGAAATGGGGGTAATGGGGCTTCTCGTCATGCCAGCCTCCTGCAGGGCAAGAACTGCAGAGGGAGGGAGCCGTGCAGGTGATTTGGTGACCCCAGGAGACAGTCCTGCTCTGTGCCAGGCCCCCATCTCTGCAGATGTGGTGGCCGACACCAGTCACAGCTGGTGTTGTGTGCTGTGAGCAGGAGCAGAGTTTGTGTGTGTGGCAGCTGTGGCCATGATCAATTTCTCTTCCTTTCTCCTCCCCTCCCCTCCCCTCCCCTCCTCTCCCTCCCGTCCCCGCTCTTCTTCCTTCCCCACCCCTTCCCCCTCATCCCTTCCCCTTTTTCTTATCTCATCCTCCCTTCCTTTCACCTCCCTTCCCTTCCTCCACCCGCTCCTCCTCTCCTTCCTCCCCCATTCCTGTCCCCTCTTCCCCTCTCCTCTGCCCTCTCCTTCTTCTTTGGTTCTTTGGTGCATGCTGCTGGCCTTCCCAGGGAGGGCTGGAGTGCTACATGGCTGAAGTCATCTATTTATCCCTAGAATAAGCACAGAATAGTCAAGAGGTTACGCAAATTAACTCACAAGACACATCCAGCAGTCCTTTGGCCTTGGTGGGGAGGAGGCATCTGTCCTGGGCGTTGACCTCGCCTTGGATGGACTCCCCCGGTCAGTGGTGTGAATGCTGGAGGACAGAGGGCCTCGTCCCCGGAGCTCCCCTGAGCCCGAGAGTCCAGTGTGGTTAAGCCTGGGTGGCTGTCCCTCCTGGGGAGGGTGACCGCAGAGGGGCACAGAGCCCCAGACTCAGGCAGTGGGGGCGGGGCTTGCTCTCTACTGGTGGAGGTGGGCAAGGCCTTCGGAGATGCAGTCTCCCGCTTGGCTCCCATGGACTGGCACATCCCTCTCTGCCCCTCCTGCTTCCCCATCCATATGACTTCCAGCAAGAGACTTAGGCCATGCATGCCCCCAGGCCTCATTTTCCCCCATCTGAGGCTCTGTGTCTCCCCAGACCCCATGTCTCCACCAGCCCCGTGTCGCTCCCTGTCCCTGGGTTCTCCCCAGCCCTGGCCTCTCATCTCTTCCTGATGTCAGCGGTGTCCCTATAGGCTCCAGGGGTCCCCCTCGGGCAGAACCTAAAAGCAGGAGAGCCCGAGTGCCTCAGAGGCAGTTTCTTGAGTTTCTGGGCTCTAAGGGAGTTTCAGTGCCTCAGGGAGGGCCCCAGCCCGCCGCCCCTCCTCCACTCATGCAAGGAGATTCTCAGGTTAGAGATACAGCCTTGGGCTTAGGAAAGAGGGACTAGGGGGTGGCGTTTCAACAGACAAGAAGAGGACCTCCATACTGACTTAAGCGGGGCTGGAGGGATAGTCCAGCAGGGAGGGCGTTTGCCTTGCATGGTGCCGGTCCTTTCATGGACCCAGGTTTGATCCCCACATCACATCTGGTCCCCTGAGTACTGCCAGGAGTAACTCACTCCTGAGTGCAGAACCAAGAGGAACCCCCGAGCATGGACAGGTGAGGCCCCCAAACACACAAACAACAACAAAAATAAACCACTAAGTTGATTAGGAGAATGGGACCCTTAAGAAAAATGAGGTGGGCTCAAAGCCCCCGGACTCTTCGAGTTTCTGGCAATTGGAAATCTCCAGAGGGCTGTATATACTTTACGCTAAGGGAATTTGGGGAAAATGGTCAGCTTTAAAAAATTCGCCAGTTTAGAATGAATGGCTACTGCCTGTTTGTTAAAGCAAGTCATCAAACACGGTAGCTAGAAGGGTAAAAGATGCCAGTCTGCCAGCACTACTGGGCTGGCATTGCCTACCCAGTACCTTCCTGCGTTCCTGCAGACATACCTCTACAAACAGCCATCTGTGGAGAGCTTCATATGTAGGGTGGGCTTCACTTTCTGTGGATAAAAGTGTAGATAGATCCTGTCTACCTGTCTATCTATCTATCTATCTATCTATCTATCTATCTATCTATCTATCTATCTATCTATCTATCTATCCACCCAGGTGGCTGGCCTGGGGCTCAATCCCCAGCATCCAATACGGTCCCCTAAGCATAGCCAGGAATAATTCCTTAGTGCAGAGCCAGGAGCAACCCCTGAGCATCGCTGGGTAGGACACAAAAAGACCAAAAAAAGCTCACGGCAATCTCGTGCCTGGGGAGAATGTGTATTGATTGCGACCCAGGAGCATCTTTCAAAATCAGGACAGCTCATCTTGGCATTCCCACGTTGGAATTCCAGCCAACGACGAAAAGCACCAACATGGAGCATCTCTGTTCCAAGAGGTCCAGCCAGCCTTCAGCTCCAAGTCGTTCTCCTTCACGCGGAGGCTCTCTCGAGAGAAGTCTGCAGACCGATGTTCCCAGAAGCTCCAGACCAATGCCAGGTTCCTAAGTGTTTACTGTGATGGAAGGTCTGGCGCAACGGCCCAAGTGAAAAAAAATAGAAAGAAAAACCCCAAACAAAAAACCCATCCAACAAAGAAATCAAACAGGGAGAGCAAACTGGCCACGAGGGAGCACAGAGGGGTGTGTGTGGGCACAGACCCCATGCGGTGCTCCCGGTCCCAGTGCTCAGAGCCCCAGGAGGGGAATGAGAGCAGAACAGGATGGGGTGAAGACACAGCCCCCTCCCCCCAGCATGCCTCCAATTGTGTCTGCTGGCCCTCTGATTTTGTCCAGAGAAATAAATGCAACTTCTTCCTTCTTTTCCTCACATTTTCTTTTAGTTTCTTTCTTTTAAAAACAATATTTTAATTTTTTTAATTGAATAACCATGAGCTACACTTACAAAGCTTTCATATTTGAGTTTCAGTCATACAGTTATCGAATACCCATCCCTCTCCCTGTGCACATTCCTTACCACCAATGTCCCCAGTATCCCTGCCCCCCTATCCTCCCCTCCCCCTGCCTCTATGGCAGACCATTTCCCCCATACTCTCTCTCTACTTTGGGGGCATTATCCTTTGCAATAGATATTGAGAGGCCATCATGTTTGGTCCTTTATCTACTTTCAGCACACATCTCCCATCCTCAGTGATCCCTCCACCCATCACTGACTTAGTGATCCCTTCTCTATCCCAGCTGCCTTCTCCCCCAGCTCACGAGGCAGGCTGCCAACCATGGAGCAATTTTCCTGGTCCTTGTCTCTACTGTCCTTAGGTATTAGTCTCAAATTATGATATTTTATATTCCACAAATGAGTACAGTCCTTCTATGTCTGTCCCTCTCTTCCTGATCATTTCATTTAGCATGATACTCTCCATGGCCATATACTTATAAGCAAATTTCATCTTTCCTAACAGTTGCATAGTATCCCATTGTGTAGATGTACCAAAGTTTCTTTAATCAGTCATTTGTTCTCAGGCACTTGGGGTTTTTCCAGATTCTGGCTATTGTTCCTCACTTTTCTTAACCTGCCTCCGCCCACTGGAATTCCAGAGTGCTGCATTCTCACATCCTCCTGAGAGGAACACATAGGAAGACCCCAGCATCCTGGGCCAGTACTGACTGTGATCTGACAGCCGCTGACATAGAGGCAAGTGGCCAGTTGTTCTAGAAGGTTCAATAGCCTCTCAGTGGGGGTGGGGTGGGGTGGGAACCCACAGGCTACCAGGAAGAAGGTGCAGATGACTGGAAAACCAGGAAGCGGGTTCTGAAAGATTAAAAAGTCCTGTGCCCTGAAGGAGGAGGCATTACTCAGGGGGCATGTGGCATGGGCATTGCCTGGGACAGAGATAAGCAAACCTAAGGCAATGGGGACAACGGGGCAGAGGGCGGTCGTGGGGGGCAGGCAGGAAAGACTTCCCACAGTGATTTTCTTAGGGACCACTAAACGGGGAGGGGCTCCAGCCAGACCAAGTCACAGGGCAGCCACCAAGGCCATGCTTGCAGCTGTAATGGGGCGCCACCACGGTGTCATGCAGACCTTAGCTTGCAGCCCTGTTTCCCCGCACCCCCTGTCAGCCTGTGGCTCCAGGCAGGTACCTCATCAGCCCTGTGCATCCCTTCCCCAAATGACACATTTCAGTACTCACAGATCCACTCATGAGATTGCTGGGTCTTACACACATTACTGTTTCCAGCATCTATTTATTTATTTATTTTGTTATTATTATTATTTTTTTGAGTTACACCTACCTCTGCACTCAGGAATTACTTTTGCTTGGGGACCATATGGAACCATATGGGATGCTGGGGATCGAACCACGTGCAAGGCAAACACCCTACCTGCTGTACTATTGCTCTGGCCCTCATTTCTATTTTTAAATGAAGTCACATGAGTTTATAAACCTATAGATGCCTTAGGGTCCAATTTCATTCCCCTTTTGAAAAGATTCTGCCACAGGGCACCCAGCACCGTATCTGCCCTCTCCCACACGACCTCCCTGCTGGGAATATTTTTAAAGTGCTAAAATAAATGTTGGTTACTCAGGAAGTGGAAGTCAGATCATTGTAAGGAAACAGAATTTAGGAAGCTGATACTGAAGGCTAACTAAGTCCTTGGTAGCAGGAAGAGTGAGGAAGATGAGTCTGGGGAGGGAAGAAGTGAGGGCAATGTCTAGGAAGCAAAGAGTTCAAGGAGGAGGATGGGACCCATTGACAACAAATGCGATGGTCAAGTCAAGAATGAGAATTAAGAAGTGACCAGTGAATTTGACCGTATGAAGACTAATGGGCTGTGTCTGTGTGTCTGTGTGCAACAGAGAAAGAAACCAGTGTAAAACCACAAGAATCTCCTAGGAGTGTGGCTTGTGCTGAAGGAAAGTCCCTTTGGGTCCTTGAAATTGGGATTATGACTTGCCAGAATGTTCCTGGGCTCAGACTGTAGGACCTGAACTCGGCTGGATCTTACTCATGGCAGAAGGAAAACTTCATGTTGGGGTGAGCTGTGTGACCTTGAAGGAGAAGATAAGGAAGAGGGATGTCACGGGGGTGGATGACCTAAATGGGTGCTGTAGGTGGTGAATGTGGGATGGTGGTAGTTGATGTGGTATTTGTGGTTGTGGTTGATGTAGAGTTTCCCAGAACCCCGGGAATTGCAGTGATGTAAAGGAGTGACCAGCTCAGAAGGGCCTCCTCAGCCTTGCCCCATCCTACACCAAACCCTTGGCACACACCAATACTTTAGAAGAGTGGGATTATTTTTTCCCTGGGGGCCGGGGTAGGAACCAGGGACAGCGCTAACCTCCAGGCCTGAGTGGATGCACAGTGAATCACAGGATGCCCCGTTCAGAGAAGGCCCATCCCGCCATGACAGCTCTGGGCTGGCATGCAGACCCAGATGCCTGTGGCCGCCCGCCTCAGGGCAAGGCCTGGGGTTTGCTTTGGACTTCCGCCGGGTGTGGAAGGGGGCATTGGAGGCGGTCTTACTCACAGGACAACCTCGAGGAACAGCTGAGTTTGGGGATTAATCCCTACCCCGCCACCCCCACTCCCTTTACTCTCCCACTCCTGCTCCTTTCCTTCCATATGCCAGAATGATTTCCCAGAGCTTGAATCCTCACCTCTATGACCAGCTCAGCGACCGGCAAGGCCAAAGGACAGGGACAGCCCAGTGGTTGTGCTTGAGATGAGGGCGACAAAGCTGATGGACACTCCAGGGCTGGGTGGGCACCTTGACTGTGGAAGTTGGCAGCTGCCTGGCCATTGCTGTCTGTTTACTGGTCTTCCCATGGTGCAGCTGCTCACTCAAGGGCACCAGGGACTGTCCCAGGTAACTCAGGATGGAACTCACAGCCCCTGTGCACCAATGACTTAAACTCAACCAGTTTAAACAGAGCCAGTTCTTGCCTCTGCCACAACTCTGTGGGAATCCTGTGGCCCTGGTGCCCTAAGATTCTCCGTGTCCCATCTCCCAGGGCCCAGGGCTGGCATTCCCTGCTGGCTTCTGGATTCTTCAGGCCCAAGAGTCCTCTACGTGTGATTGTTCAGATTCTTTAAGATCAAGACTCCTTTGCATGAGATTGGACAGATTTCTCAGGCTCCCAGAGTCCTCTGCATGTAATTGCTCAGGTTTTTCAGGTTCCAGCGTCCTCTGCATGTGATTGGTCAGATTCCCCAGGCCCCCTGAGTCCTTTGCATGTGATTGGTCAGATTCTTCAGGCCCCAGAGTCCTCTGCATGTGACTGGTCAGATTATTCATCCCCAGAGTCCTCTGCATGTGATTGGTCAACAAGAGAAGGAAGCGAGTGAGGCTAACAGGGCTCAGCCACCACTTCCCACTTTCATGTCCTGCCTGCAGGGAAGACTGGGCATGGGATGTGCTGGGGTGGAGGTGGGAGCTTTAGAAAGGGACCCCTGGAGGGAAACCAAGTCAAGGACTGTGCAGGACTGGCATGACTTCCGTCCAGGGCCGGAAGGGGGACAGAGCGGTAGGAGAGGGGAGCTCCGATGAAGAGACTTGCAAACCCGGAAGGGGCAACTAGCTCTCAATACGGGGGCCCTCATCTCCTGACTCAAGATTATAGAGAATTAAAGGAACATGGGTAGAGGGAAGCTAATGCTGGTGATCGGATTGGTTCTGGAACATTGTATGTCTGAAACTCAACTATGAATAGCTTTGTAAATCAGGGTCTATGTTAGGAAAGAGAAGAAAAAATTAAGCATCTTGAAAAAGAAAAAAAATTACATTGCCTTCTATGAGATAAAGAACAGGAAGGAGACAGTGAAAGAGTGACATTGCCTTATGGCTCAGCATCTGGTGGCCCAGACCAATCCAGTCTCTTCCAGAACATTCTTTGCAGATTCAGTTTGTGCCTGTGTTGGTGGGAAAAGCAGCCCCCTCTGAATGGCAGCTGGAACATGCCAGAACATGCCAAGTCTCATGGGCTTTGCGGAGTGAGCACTGAGCAGGTCCTTCAGCTGGGGCTGGGCTCAGGGACAGGTTCAGGCGGAAGGACTATCAGCACGGGAGTGCGTGCTGGCGGGGAGGGCTCCATAGGTAAGGTTCATACTTTTGGGGGTGAAGGAGAATTTGGTTTACCTCCCAGTGGTGCTCGGAGCTTACTTCCGACTCCGTGCTTGGGCGCTGTGCTTGAGGCTTGCTCCCAGTGGGACCGTGGAGGTGTGGGGCGATAAGCATACCACGTCAGAACTCAAACCCCAGACAGCGCCTGTGCTCAGCCCACCGGGTCACCTTTCCCGCCAAGTTCTCACCCTTTTTAGGGCAGAGGTAAAATTCCAGCCCAGGAGCAGCTTGCAGCACAAATTCAGAGTATACAACTGTGGGTATAAAAACCCGAGCCATTCTTAGTTCTAATCTCAGCTGGAGAAGAATCATTTTGAGTCATGTACAAATGAGAGGTTTTTGGGTTGGCTGAAGGGCTACAGGCCTTTGCCATCCTGTAGACCCCAGAAGGCATCCGTCCCTCTCTGCAGCCAGCCACAATGTTGGAGGAGGAGCTAGAGTGGGAATAAATGGTTTATAAACCTCTTGTCCCCTCTCCCCAAGAAGACTGAGGTCTGGGGGTGAAATCTTACATTCTGGAGTGGACCGGTCACGTGTGCTTCCAAGTGTGTCATAAGGCTGCCTTGAAATCTGAGCTCTCTTCTAATTAACATCCTAGTGGTGAACCTTATCACCACGTCAAGGTGATTTTATTTTCTCCATCCCCGCCCTCTGTAGCCCGGGGCTGCCTGCAGGAGGTCCAGTCCCAGCTTCCCCATAAAAAGGACTTCCACATTCCACATCCCAATTACTCTGAAGGACCTGCCCAGGACGCCTGTAAAACCCCACTACAGCCTACACCACCTTCCAACTAATATTCGACATGTGTTTTTGATCACTGACTCAGATTTTCAAAAGTCAGGACGGTTTTCCACGTGGAGCTTAAGTAAACATATAAACCTTTGTTATTTATACACATGGCTCAGAAAAATAATAGCCGAGGCTGAAGTGGCAGAAAGAGACTTGCAGTGCAGCGTGCCCAAAGCCTGGCTTGGTGCTTGCTCCTTTGGCTCCAGGAAGGTCGGTAACTTTTGGGAGTCTCAGTGTCCTGAACCATCTCGACCTCCTGGCTCTTCAAGAACGAGTGCTCTTCGTGCACTCGTTGATTCTCACCAAGGGCTCCTGTAGTGAGGTGCTAAGTGCCCTTGCGCAGAAGGTAAACTTACCTTTAGCTTCATCAGATGCTTTTGTGCGCCAAGGAAGAAATAGATCTGGGGGAAGTCTAATTGTTGGACTTGCTTAGGGTTACAATAAGTAGAGAGTGTAACCAAAGGACCTAAACAATCTGAACAATATACAGAAAATCCCTCTCAGAGAGCCTGGCAAGCTACCGAGAGTATCTAGCCCATATGGCAGAGCCTGGCAAACTACTCGTGGCGCATTTGATATGCCAAAAGCAGTAACAGCAAGTCTCAGAATGGAGACGTTACTGGTGCCCGCTCTAGCAAATCGATGAACAATGGGATGACAGTGACAGTGACAGTGATACAGAAGATATAGGCTCATTTAATTGAAAACTCCAGAGGTAGGATGTCAGGCGCGGTGTGTTCTAGACTGTAGTTGGGACCACAGGGCCATTTCTCTAGCCCCCCTTCACGGTTCAGCCCCATCTCTAGGTTGACAGCAGCCCCTTGGCCTTTGTTCCCGTCCTTTTCCAGTCCCAGACATCTTACAACAGTGATGGGTGCTTCTCAGTGTGGACCGCTGGAGACTCTGGGCTTATTCGAAACCTAAGTCATGATTAAGGAAATTGTTCCTTGATGGGTATAGATTACTTCGGGCTAATGTTGAAGCTGGGGTGTGTGTATGTGGGAGGTCGAGTGAACTTTTCAGGCCACAAAATGGGGCAGTTTTGTGTTCCATTGGGAATGCTGGGGAGGGATGAAGGCTGTGAGGATTCCTCAGCACTCCCCCCTCCTTTGGTTCCTTGTTCCTCAGTCCCCTCAGCCCCCCCCCCCCCACCACACCCATCGCGTCCCCCATGGGAACTAGTGAAGTTCAGGGCCTTTTCCTCAACACAGATGCTTCAAATATCCTGAACACAGTCTCACCTGGGCCTTCTTGAGGGCAAGTTTCGGTTGAAGTTGGTTGAGGTTCTTCACAGTCTTTCAGGCTGATATTTTTTCTTTTATTCTTTTTTTTTTCTTTTTGGGTCACACCCAGTGATGCAGAGAGGTTACTCCTGGCTCATGCACTCAGGAATTACTCCTGGCGGTGCTATGGGATGCTGGGAATTGAATCCCAAGTCAGCCACGTGCTAGGCAAATGCCCTACCTGCTGTGCTATCGCTCCAGGCCCCAGGCTGATGTTTTTTACTCCTGTGGCAGAACTTTCAGATAATTCCTGACCCCAATCTTCCTGTCCCCCCTTAATAATTGGACCCCTGTGTCCTAACTGGGTATGTGACCTCTAAACCGGATGCCATCCTTCCCATCTTCCTTCTTCTACCTGTACCCAAATTCTCAGCCAAGGAAAGTGAGCCACATGATTGCCTCCAGAAAAATTCTGCCCACCTCCTACTATTTCTTCTCTCTCCTTCCTTGAGGCCCATGTACTGGGGAGCACAGATCTGGCTAAGGGCTTTTTGGGAGCACCAATGGAAATCCACACTGTGGAGTACTGCTCAGACCTACCAGTTTAGAAATGAGAAAAACAAGGTCCAGGAACCAACATTTTTTTTGGGGGGGAAGATGCAGGTTGCACACCTGAAAATGCTCAGGGCTTTCTCCTGGCTCTGTGCTCAGGGATCATTCCTGGAACTGCCACAGATCTAACTGGGGCTGACCACGTACAAGGCAAGTACCCTAACTGCTGTTCTCCATCTCTGGCCTCAGGAATCAATGATGACAAATTCAAATTCTCCAGGTCATTGTGATAGATGCTGAAGCTTGGGACCCCTACAACTAGCAATGTTTTTAATTTTCTCCGCAGAGGGTGAGGGGTAAGGGAGCTCTTGAAGTTAATGGGAGGGGACACAGTTGTTTGTAAGAACACATTCTCCAATGCACTCAATAGACAGCCCCTTGCAGTATAGGCTCACAGGTCCTCAAATGATGGAAGGACTGATTTCTTTTTTTTGGGGGGGGTGGTGCTCAGAACTTTCTCCTGGCTCTGTGCTCAGGAATCACTCCTGGTGGGGCTCAGGGGACCATACAGGGTGCTGGGGATCAAACCCGGGTCAGCCGCATGCAAGGTAAGGGCCCCTGTACTATCTCTCTGGTTCCTTGACTCTGCTCCAGAGAATGGTAGGTTAGGGAGGTGACCCATGGGTGCCTGGCTCACATTGCAAAACAGAACTTTCTTTTTCCCTGGACACCATGTCACCATTCAGTAGCAGCTCAGTCTAACACAGAAGCCTCTGACCCCACAATGACGATGAGCACTTGGAATATGGTCAAAATGAGTGGAGGAAGTCTCAAAGTAAACCCAAAGAATGAAAAGTAGCCAGTCCTGTTTTAGATTGGCAGTATGTTGAAACAATACTAGCTTGGATTTATTAGTTAAGGGAAATGTATTTAAAAAATTCATTCCACCTGTTTCTGTTTGGTGCATGGGGCTGTTGGGGAATTTTCAGGGGGCTGACTCGTGTTCTATTTCTGTGTTCAGAACTGCTCTGCACTATTTCGTGGAAGAGAAATAAACTCTGTCTTCCTTGGGCTACTGCACCTGTTGTTTTTTTTCTTTTGTAGTAACAACCAAGCCTTGATGTCTGAGTGGGATACATTAAATATAAGATGGCAGGGGATAATTGTGGAGAAACAATGATTTGAAGATGTGCACAATAAGGAACTACAGTCAGGTGGTCACTGGTTTATGGAGTCAAAACAATTTGCTAGACAGGGTCACTCCTCCTCCTGGGAGTTGCCCTGGTTTCCTTGGGCAGAGAACCCGGCCAACTCTCGTGATGCCCTCCGGAAGAGTCTTCCTGGCCCGATGTCCGCGTAGGCTCGTTTGTGACCCTGATTGGTTCATGTGCCCTCTGTCAGACGTGTGCTTCATTGGAGCCTGTTGTTTTGCTGCAGGTGCTGGTGGTGCTCGTGGAGGGGGCCTGGGAATGACCTGAGGGCTGAGGTCACTTTAGGCTGTTGTCAACCAAGCAGGAGTTCTTGGGTTGAACCGGATTCCTTAAAAACTCCGAAGACTTCCTGTCTAGTTGCCTCTCCATAGCACTCCAAGCTGGTGATCAAAATCCTCATGTGGCCATCTCTGAGCTTGAAACCCCTGTCTCTTAGCAACAGGCTGCCATGCTCAGCGCTGCCCAGAAGACCAGGGGTGAGCATTTGACCAAGCCAGCCAAGTGGGTCTTCTCAGTCGCCTGAGAGGCAGTCCACCCCAGGGTGCCACCCTCAGAGAGACCTGGTGTGGCCTGGTGGGGGAAAACAAAGGCTAGGCTGCCCTCTGGGTGTCAGGTCACATGGTGGATGCAGGCCCAAAGGAGGTGGGTCATGTGGTTACTGGACCCTTGAATGGGAAAACAGTAGCTCCTCCCACGGAGGAAGGCATACCAACACGCATGATGCAGAGGGCTCAGCTAGTCAGCCCCTTTCTGGACTCTGGAATACCTGTTTGAGTGCCCAGGCTGGGGGTTTAGAATGGAAAGCGAGAGCCCTGTCTTTGTAAGAAATTCCTCCTGATGGACAGACGCTTCCCCAAAGAAGACATGTGACGGCCAATAGGCTTATGGAAAGGTGCTCCTCTTCACTCATTAAAAAAAAATGCAAATCAAGACAGCACTTCACGCCAGGAGCATGGCATGTATCAAAAGCCTGGAGGAAGTGGGGTTGTGGTGAGAAAGGGACCCTCATCCACCACTGGGGGGAGTGTGTGTGGTCCGACCATCATGGCAAGCCATGCGGAGATCTTCTGAAAACAGCAGAAATTGAGTTCCCACACGAATCAGCAATACCATGTTTTGGCATCTATCCTGAAAGTACAGAGAAACATTCATTCAAAAGGATATATGCCACCTATGTTCATTGAAGTGCTGAATACAAGCCAAGGTGTGGAAACTACCCAAATACCCAAGTACAAATGAATGGGTCAAGAAGCTGATATGTATACACAGTGAAATGCTACTACTAGTTCAATGTGGTCCTACTCATTTTTCATCTTGTTTTCTTTGCCTAAGAAGTAGAACTAGAGCATCTAACACTATTTGTTTAAGAGGTTTAATGCTCCTAATTTTGTTGTAAAGTAAATGTTCATGAAATACCTTGCAATTGGTCCAAGAGCCTGATTTTTATTCCACATTTTATTAATATAGCTTTATAGTATATTTTATTATATAACTTTTAATATATTATTAATATAGATTTTTATAGTCACATATTTTTATTAATATAGCTTTATAGTATACTTTAAGGTTAAGACATGCAATGCTTCTCACCTTTTTTTCCCCTTAGAATTCTTTTGGATATTTGGGGAGTTTAATGGTTCCACATAAACTTTGATAGTATTTGTTATATGTCCAGGAAGACTGCCATTAGAATTTTGATAGGGATTTCAGGGAATCTATCTAATGCTTTTGATAATTTATTAACATTCCTGATCTTTGATCCTTCTTGATCCTTTTAACTCAAGAACATAGAATATCTTCTATTATCTTGTGTATTCCATTTCTTTTGGTATTGAAAACTTTCACCCTCTTTGTTAAGTGGATTGCTAGGCATGAAGTTTTTAGATAAAATTGTAAATGGAATTTAAACTTTTCTTCTTCTCTAGTACATTGTGTATAGAGACACAACTGAGTTTTTTCTTTAAAATTTTTTTAATTTTAATTTTTGTTATTAAAGTACTGTGATTTACAAAGATATTCATAGTTGAATTTTAGACATAAAATATTGCACCACTTATCCCACCACCAGTGTAAAATTCCCTCCACCAATTTTCCCAGGTTCCCTTCTATGTACTACCTTCCCCCCAATCACCTCCAGCCTGCCTTCTTCACAGACATCTTTCTGAGTTCAGTTGTTAAAAGCTTGGGTCTCTTGATTTCAGCGCTGTTGACTCTGGTTTGGATATTTTCTTGGTTAATCTTTGTGATACTTTATAGATCTTAGATAAAACCCCTTTATCTGATGTGGTAAGTGCAAATATTTCCTCCAACTCAGTTAACTATCATTTAGTTTTAGCTCAGAAACACAAAAAATATGTATTGATTTTGTAATTTTCTTCTTCTTCTCCTCTCTTCTTCTTCTCCTACTTCTTCTCCTTCTTCTTCTTCTTCTTCTTCTTCTTCTTCTTCTTCTTCTTCTTCTTCTTCTTCTTCTTCTTCTTCTTCTTCTTCTTCTTCTTCTTCTTCTTCTTCTTCTTCCTCTTCTTCTTCTTCCTCCTCCTCCCCCTTCTCCTCTTTCTCCTTCTTTCTTCTCCTCCTCCTGTTCCTTCTCCCTCTCTTCTTCTCCTGTTCCTCTTCATCATCCTCTTCCTTCTCTGCCTCCTCTTCTTCTCCTTCTTCCTGATTGGTGTAGTTAGGATCCCTAATACTGTGTTAAATAATAATGGTGAAAATAAACATCCTTGTATTATGCCTGGTGTTAGAGGAAAGATTTTAAGTTTTCACCAATGAGTATGATTTAGCTGTGAGTTTGTTGCACAGTGCTTTCTTAATGTTATTTTAATCCAATTTTATTGATTTTCAATCAAATGGGTGTTGAACAAGTTTATGGTAAATAGAATAATAAGAAAATAAGTCAATAAGAACCAATTTGTGATTACTGTATGGTGTTGACCTATGTAAATAAGAAAATTAAATTCTTTTAATACAATATAATATGCCTATTCTCATTTACATGTGTAAGTTTTTAACTCTGGAATCTAAAGTATATTATATTAAATTTTATTTTATACTTGGATCTCATTATGGTAATAGTTATGTCTCACCTATGGTTAATAAAACATTTAAATCAATTCTGTATTTTTTAAAATTTTAATTTATTTTTTAATTGAGTCACCATGAGAACAGTTACATGGCTTTTAGGGTCGAGTCTCAGTCATACTATTCTCAAACACCCATCCCTTCACCAGTGCACATGTTCCACCACCAAAAACCCCAGCATACTCCCCCTCCCACTCCCCTTCTGCCTGTGTGGCAGATGATTTTCACTTTACTCTTTCCTTACTTTGATTACATTCAATTTTTGACAGGAACTCACTATCATTATTTGGAGTTTTTCCTCCAACAGTCAGACCTGTCAGAATGGCATCATTAGATTGTATGTTTTCTATTGTTGGTAACAAAGAGCATATGATGGTGCACGGTCGTGAAAGTGGCCGCCCAGTTTCGGAATTCTGGTATTAAGTCCAGAGGTATTTCTTCCAGCAGTCACTGCATTCCGAGATTGGTTTCTGTGGCGCTGGGATCATGGCTTTTCAGGAGTGGAGGAGCTCTTCATGGGCGACTGCTTGGGGTCTCATTTGGGCAGGAGGCAGGGCCGGTTCTGCCTCTCCCATGGCAAGATTCCCCATGTATCATGTCCCATCACTGCAAACTCCTACCTCTCTGTCCAATTGGTTCTGAACGGTGGCAGTCGCCATGCTGTCGGCGGGGGTGGGGGGGGTGGGGAAAGGCCAAGGGACAGAAACCCTTCCCCTCCCGGGGCTGCACAGGGCCGTAACTTAGTTCAGTGCCCAGGAGTATATCTGCCAGCAGCCGCTGCATTCTGAGATTTGTTTCTGTGCCTCTGGGATAATGGCCACTCAGGGGTGGCGGAGCCATTCCTGAGCATATTTTTTGTATATCAGGAAAGGTCATGTGGCCAGTTTGGAGATGTCCCAGTCCCGCATACCGGAGCCGTGTTAATAGAAGCTCAGTGTCGCCGGGGCTCCATCTGGAGAAGGCGTGCTGGCTGTACCTTCTCCATCTGGCACACCAGTGTTGTTAGCCCGGTCTGGGGTCCGGAGCATTCTCTGGCTTGCGGTGCTGCCGGATCGGCCTGGCTTCTTCACTGTTGGTTGTGGCAAGATGGCACCAAGGGCGGGTCGAGGGCATGACTTCTGGCGGCCGAGGGGAATTGGAAACTGGGTTGGTGCCAATTCTGTATTAACATATTATAGAGTTTACATGAAATAGGTAAGGCCTACATATGTAAATTCCCCCCTACACTTTCTATAAACACCGTGGTTTACAAAGTTGTTCATGATGAATTGTAATAGGCATTCAATATTCCAAAACCAACCCCACCACCATTACACTTTCCCTCCAACATTGTCTTTCTTTTCCCCAATGACTCCTTAAGCCTGCCCCCATAGCAGGCCCTCAATAATTTATTTTATATTGCTTGTTATCAATAATTTACTAACAGAATGATCAGAAAATTTTTCTCTCTCTTTTTAAATTTTTTTTTAAATTTTATTGAATCACTGTGAGATAGTTACAAGCTTTCATGTTTGGGTTACAATCTGACAATGATCAAACACCTATTCCTCCACCAGTGCACATTCCCCACCACCAATATCCTGGGTATACCCCCCCTTTCCCACCCTCCCCCTGCCTCTAAGGCAGCCAATATTCCCCATACTCTCTCTCTACTTTTGAGCATTAGAGCTTGCAACACAGACACTGAGAGGTCATCATGTTTGGTCTATTATCTACTTTCAGCATGCATGTCCCATCCCGACTGGTTCCTCCAGCCATCATTTTCTTAGTGATCCCTTCTCTATTCCACCTGCCTTCTCCCCTCCGCTCATGAAGCAGTCTTCCAGCTATGGGGCAATCCCCTGAGAAAATGTTTCTCTAGGGCACATTTAAACTTCTGTACCATTCAGTCTAGAAAAATCGATGCATATTTCTGGACTTTTAACCATGTTTCCTAGGAAGCAGTATATGGAGTTTGTATGGAGTATATACATATACATATGTACATATACACACATATATGGACAGGATTGACAGATCGATATATATAATATTATACATTTTTCTGAAAAAGCTGGACATTGAAGAACAGCTCTTTATTCTGGTTCATGTCTCTATTTCACGCGCATACACATTTGCAGTGGGTATTTGTAGGGGATGAAGGGCAGTGGCATAATGCCGTCCCAAGGCGAGTGGAATATTTTTAGCGCACAGAGCCTCTGCATGGCGATGCTGTGCCAGCCCGAGTGTGGCCCGGGCAGCTGGGCTACAGACCGTGCGTGCAGCTCGCAGTGCGAGTTCTCCTAATGCAAAACAGGGCCCAGCACTGGCTCCCAGGTACAGGGCCTCGCAGCAGATGTCACTGCGAATAGTCCTCAACGAGAGAGAAAGACAACAGATACCGCTGCTGCCTGGTTCAAAGGCGCAGGAAGAAGTGGATATGATCTGTTGTGTTGTGCAGGTTTCAAATCAGGGTACTTGAGTGTTCCACGTTCCTAGCAATAAATATATTAGATTTAAGCCTCGGTTTGAACCTAACCATCACTGGACTCTTAGTTCTCTGGTTTAGATGACTGGTAACATGAGGCATTTCGTAATTCCTAGTCCAGTAGTTGTGATCGGTCCCAATTTACATTCCAGGGCCTGGCTTTAGCCAACCTGCATGGAAAATTTGAACTGGGAGCACATATTTGGACAGCCTGTGCCTTCAGTACGGACTTCATCATGCTGTACTTTATGCTGAAAGCTTTTTTAAGTTTTATTTTTCTGGGTGAGACTCACAGATGTGCTCTCTCTCTCTCTCTTTCAAAGAAATAGATTATTTCATTTCATACATATATATTAATTTTGCGGATTTGGGGTTGCACCTAGCAGTGCCCAGAGGCTACTCCCTGCTCTGTTTCCAGGGTTCAATCATGATAGTTCCCGGGGGATCCTGAGTGGTGTTGGGGACTGAGCTGGGACTGACTACATGCAAATTCATCATCTGAAGTCCGGCCTCAGCTTCTTGTCCCAGGGCACAGCAGCCTGGAACTCAAGGGAAGAAGCTTCTCTGGGATGGGAAAGCCCTCACCTACCAGTCAGTCAGGCTAAGGGCAAGATTCTGCTTCCGGGACCGGACCTTGAGCCATGTTCCCCCTCCCCTGCTGCTCCCCCGGGACTCACTCTCCCTGGGGGAGCCAGTCGGCTTTCCTCCTAGGGGCCGGGATAGCTCAGTGATCTGGACAGCAACATCCGAAGGAGGGTCAGATAGAGACAATTCTCCTTGTGAGTGGCATGCAGAGCTCATCCCAGTCCATCCTGATGGTCCCGGAGTAGGGGACAGCAAAGCTCAGGAGCCACAGGTCCAGCCATGACACAGTGGTTTTACATGGGAAAGGAGACCCAGGTGCCGGACCTGCCTGGACCGTCGGCGTGCATGTTCCAGTCCATCCCAGCCCCCTGCCAGCCTGGTTTCGTGTGTAGAGCTTTCCTACAATACTCAAGAACCCGCTTTGGTGGTAACAACTCCTCCTCTAAGGGAAACGGCGTGTGGGCTCCCGGCTTCCCTCATGGGCACAGCTGGAGTGGCCGAAGGTCGTGACCATCTTTCCTTACTCCCAGGAGGAAATGGGGAGCAAAAGAGCCCTAGGCCACAGATGGGCAGGGAAGAGAAAAGCCGCCTCACTTTTCTTTTTCTATCTTTTTCTATCTTTTGCCGGTCTATAGATACTGGCAAATGTGGACCAGGGATTGCTGGTTGCCTCTCAACACTCTTTCTCTCCTCCTTCTTAATAAAAAATTTGATATTTCATGAGACGCCCTGCCTTCAAGACAAGGGGCTCTATTTTCTTTCTTTCTTTCTTTCTTTCTTTCTTTCTTTCTTTCTTTCTTTCTTTCTTTCTTTCTTTCTTTCTTTCTTTCTTTCTTTCTTTCTTTCTTTCTTTCTTTCTTTCTTTCTTTCTTTCTTTCTTTTTTAATTGAACCACTGTGAGAAACAGTCTCAAAGCTTTCATGTTTGAGTTTCAGTCATGCAATGATTGAACACCCATCCCTCTGTTAGTGCACATTCTCCACCACCAATGTCCCCAGTATCCCCGCCCCGTCCCACCCCTCCCCCTGCCTCTATAGCAGACAATTTCCCTCTTACTCTCTCTGTATTTTTGGGCATTATGGTTTGCAATACAGATACCGAGAGGCCATCACGTTTGGTCCTTTATCTACTTTCAGCACACATCTCCCTTCCTGAGCGATCCCTCCAACCATCATTGACTTAGTGATCCCTTCTCTATCCCAGCTGCCTTCTTCCCCAGCTCACGAGGCAGACCTCCAACTGTGGAGCAATTTTCCTGGCCCTTGTCTCTACTGTTCTTGGGTGTCAGTCTCATGTTATTTTATATTCCACAAGTGAGTGCAGTCCTTCTATGTCTGTCCCTCTCTTTATGACTCATTTCACTTAAGGGGTTCTATTTTAAAGCCTCTTCTATAACTGGGTATGGCCATGTGATTAGTTTTTACCTGTGAGAGATAATGTATGTGTGGTTGTTCTGAGAATTGCTGAAAGTGAAGGGATGCCTCTCATTTCCTTCCTTTCTCTGCTCTCCACCACTGCCCCCAACCCCCTACCCCTATTCGGACTGTAACTCTCATGCAATGGCTGGAGCTCCAGTAAACATTTTGTGCTATGAGGTCAGTGATGAAGCCTTTTGGTTTTTCTGGTAGATGAGCTCTGGTGGATGCATCTCAAGCCCTCTTTTACATGACTGAGAAGTAGTCTTGTGTCCTCTGTGCAGCCCAAATCCAAGGTTATTGAACCACGACAGGCATCCTGGTACCAGTGCCTGAGAGTGACAGTGCTGTTGGCCTGGATCTCATTTTCCCTGGGCTTGGTGAGTTCAGTGTGAGGCAGATGCCTGTCCCTCAGGCTAAGGCCCAAGAGGCCCAAGGAACAGCAAGGTATATTTGGCTGAGCTCTGTGCAGGGTTTGAACCTTCACGAATTTCTTCACAGTATGGGCTTAGGAAGGGAATAGCCACAGGGACAGGGTGGGCGTTGGACATGTCCCAGCCGGCCAGGCTGCATACTGCAGCTAAGTCCAGATGGGTGTGTGGTAGAGACAACAGGTCTTCCCACCTCTGCCTGGCGATGTCCTGTGTGGCCTCACCCGGGTCTCTCGAAAGAGTGTAACCCAGGAAGCTGGCCAAAGTAACGGTTGGTGGTGTCTCAGAGATCTCGCTTCTCAGCAGCCCTCTGGCTGGCTCTGAACAATGGTTCTAGAGAAGTCATCTTTCTCCCTGAACTCCCAGACTTCTCACTGCCTCCTGGAAGTTGGTGACAGGGAACTTAGGCATGGCCCCAGTTTTCTTTGATGGCAATTCCTGTGGGCATCAGAGCATCCCTGAAACAGCTGCCCCCAGAGAGGGTTGGACCATGGCTCAGACATGTGCCCGAGTGAGGAGGACATTGGGGTCAGCTGACTGTGCTGGGCCCGGGGAGAGACCCTCAGGGCTGGAGGGGTAGTCTGGCATTGCAGGCATCTTGGGCTTGATTCCTGGCACTGAATGATCCTGGGTGGCCCTTGTGGCTAACGGCATGGCTATCCCTGATAAATGCTGGGCAGGTTATCTCTGGGGGTGGCCACTTGTATCCACTGCTTGGGAGACTTCCTCCCCCCCAACCAAAGGAAAGATAAATCAGTTCTATTTGCTATCCCTGCTTTCTTTCTTGGCTTTATCTGGCGATTCTCAGGACTTACTACTGGCTTTGTGCTCAGGAATCACTCCTGGAGAGGCTCAGGGTATCCTATGGGATGTGGGGGATTAAACCCAGGTTGGCTGTATGCAAGGCAAATGCCCCCCTCACTGGTCTATCACTCACCTGAGTTCTGCTGTTTTTTTAAATATATTTTTATTTTTTACTTATTTTTTACTTATTGAATCGCCGTGAGAACAGTTACAAAGCTTTCCAGTCTAAGTCCCGGTCATACAATGATGAAACACCCATCCCCTCACCAGTGCACATGTTCCACCACCAAGAACCCCAGTATCCTCCCATTCCACCCCCCACCCTGCTTGTGTGGAAGATGATTTCCACTTTACTCTCTCTCTACTTTGATCACATTCAATATTTCGACAAAAGACCCTCCATTATTATTTGGAATTTCCCCCAACAATCAGACCTGTCAAAAAGGCATCATTAAATAGTTTATTTTCTATTGCTGGTCATTGAGGCCACACGATTTTGGATTTCTGATATTTTAGTAAAAAGTCTGGAGCCGTTTGTGGGTGGCAACTTGGGGCCTCGTTGGGGTGGGGAGAAGGGCTGGTTCCACCCCCTCTCCCATGAGGCTCCGAGTGCCTCGTTACTGCAGTCTTATACTTGGCTGTCCAATAGGCTCTGTGAGAAGGTGGCCATTGCCGCCATGGGGAGGTGGGAGAGGTGGAAGAGACAAACACCTTTCCCCACAGGGAATGGTACAGTGCTGTAGTTTAGTACACAGTCCAGATGCATTTCTGCCAAGAGCCGCTGGGTTCCGAGATTGGTCTGTGTGTCTCTGGGATCATGGCTGTTCAGGAGCTAGGAGCTGTTCGTGGGCGGCAACTCCTGGGTGGGGAGTGGGGCCGGTTCCACACCCATCCCCTGAGGTCCCGTGTGTCTCATCACTGTAGTCTCATATCTGGCTGTCCAGTAGGTTCTGAAAGATGGCGACCACTGCACGATGGGCGGGGCGGGGTTGGGGGGAGGCGGAAGTTCTGCTGTTTCTAATTCCTGCTGGTTTCACTGGGCTTGAATGGACTTTCCGGGAGGAAATGAGGAAACAGGCGGTTCTGAAAGGAAAGAAAGCTGGGACTTCTCTTCATCTGTCCTGAGAGTTGTGCCGGAAACCGCAGGTTTGGGCAGTTGGGGGCAGGGGGCGGGAGGGTGAGGGTTCCTGGGAAGACGTGTGGAAGGGGCTCTCTTCTTCCAGAACCGGCCCCCAGCGGCACGGGCGGGAGCTGCAGGAGCGTGGCTGAGCGGAGCCGCGTGCCAGACTCGGACCCGGAGCCCTTCTTGAGGTGCCTTTCACTCCCCATCTTGGCAATGGTGCCAGCCCACGACCCCCACTGCGGGATGGGTTTCAGGGCCACCCACTCACTCTCTGATGCTGCTCAAGAGGGTCTGGACGGGACATCGGGGCCAGTAGAGACCCGAACCTGCCTCCTTTGGTCACTACTTTGGACCTGGAGCTCGCGCGGTGAGCTTTGCCCGCAACAACTCAGTATCCGTCTGACTGCCTCAGGTCCAAGTGCTGCGGCTGACCCAGGACCAGGGGACTCTTGTCTGCCCAGCAGGATGGGCTGGGGGGAGACCGAGTTCTCCAAGCAGGATCGGTGGGTTTTAGCTTTGCTCTCCGTGAAAGTAAAACGGAGACCAGGGGGATCTGGCGGCTGCAGGCAGGCCGGAGGTCTTCGTGTAATTCCCCGATTCCTCACAAGGACTATTCCGCTGGAAACAGTGACTGGTCCTGCAAAGGTAGCAGCTGTCACCAAGGGGGCCAGTGTCCCGCTGGGATGGGCGTCCCCTTGGCTATCTCACGGGGGTCACAGGGCTCAGAATCTGAACTGCGCTTTACAATGTGTTTATGCTCTGGTCTCTGCATTATTTCATTTGTAAAAATGTTGTGGTCACGAAGTCCAAGTTGCCGAAGCACCTCTCCCCACCCCTGTGGAGAGAAGTGGGTCCTGGGCAGGGCCACTGTCTCTCCTTAAAGCACCTGGCCCACGCGAGGGATACGTGTCACTTCCTCATGACAGATGCCAGGGGCCTGTTCCTGGTGCCCATCAGTAGGATTGTTTAAGCAATAAAGAATCCTTGTAGCTGGGCTAGAGTGATAGTCTAGCAGGTAAGACATTTGCCTTATACGCAGCCGACCTGGGTTCGATCCCCAGCATCCCATATGGTCACCCAAGCACCGCCAGGAGTAATTCATGAGTGCAGAGCCAGGAGTAACCCCTGAGCAACGCTGGGTTTGACCCCCCCCCAAAAAAAAGAGAATCCTGGTGTGCTGGAATGGTAGCACAGTGGGGTGGGTGTTTGCCTTGCATGCAGCCAACATGGGTTCAATCCCCCACATTCCATATGGTCCACCGAGCACTGCCAGGAGTAATTCCTGAGTGCAGAGCCAGAGCCAGGAGTAACCCCTGTTCACCGCTGGGTATGCCCAGAAAAGAATCATGGGGTGGGAGAGATAAGACAGGTGATTGGGCACTTGCCTAGCACTTGGCAGATGCTGGGTGAGTCCCGGGCATCACATTGGGTTCCCCAAGCACCACCAGGCATGAGCCCCTGAGCATGGCTGGGTGTGGTCCAAAATGCTCCGTATCCCCTTCTCCCAAAGGAACAGAAGTATCTCTGTTGCTTGGGTTTGGGGGAGCAACCGCAGAGTGACGCATGTGAAGTTTGGGACCTGGGCCCCGACGTCTTGGGAAAGGCCGTGTTCTGCACTGCACAGCTGAGGCTGCCTGCTGGGAATAAACTCACAGCCAATACGGCCTTGAGGGGCCACGTGGCCGGTCACGGAGTGATTCTACTGTCAGATGTGGGTACCCCAGGTCTCCCCAGCACTAAGGAAAAGCCGACTCATCCCAGGAGGATGCTGGCCCCAGGGCACTGCCCTTTCTGTGTCCAGCCCCCGTTTCCATTCCTATTGCACTGTGTTCTCCTGTGAGTTCATCTGAGTCCAGTCACGCTCACTCTGGGGCCACTAGTGGCCGGTCACCCGGCCAGCAGGTTGCCGAGGGGGCTCTCAGGGGTTTCAGTGAGAATGGAATTGGCCTCCCACTCTGAAATACCTTAACAGCATCCCTCTGGAACCCGTGGATAGGAGTAACTTGGGGTGCGGGTCTCTGGCGACTTCCTTGCGTTAAGACGAGGCTCTGATGGTAGTCTCATAGGTCTCATACGATTAGTAGGAGACGGACTTTTGGCCATCGACACACAGGGAGACACCGGGTGGCCAACGAAGCTCCTGGTGAAGCAGGGCTGGGTGCTCTGAGAAACTGGGGCACAGCTCCTGTCCCAGGTCTCACAGGGTCCCGCCGGGGCCAGGCTGGCCAGTGGTGGTCACTCAACTGGGCAGCTTCTTTCTGGCATTTCCTCCAGGCAGGGGAAGGCTGACACCACACATGTAGGCCAAGAAGGACCATCGGACTGTCTCTCTCCTGGGCTGGCGGGGAGGACATGCTGAGGAGAGCCTTCCAGAAGGGAGGTGGCGGGTGCCCATCTGTCTCCAGCTCCGTGCTCTGAGCAGTGGGGCTCAGCTGGGGTTCTGGGGGGCCCAGGTTTTATCTCTACTCCCAGACACACAAGCAGCTCCTGCATTTCTGGGCCCTTTGCAGCTGGTTGGCAGTGGAGATACCTTCACTGAGTGAGCACTTCCAGAGGGAGCCTGGGTAGGTCGAAGATGTGTCCCACCCGGCAGGACCTCTCTTGTGGGTGGGAGGGCAGTGGGCCGTATGCTGCACATGAGCTCTGAGGCTCATAGGCTCAGCCAGCCACACGCTGTGTCTCCATACTTCTCCTTCCTGATGAACTTCCCACTGGGTTTTTGTGTTTGTGTGTTTTTTTTTCTTTTTGGGTCACACCCGGCAATGCTCAGGGGTTACTCCTGGCTCTGCACTCAGGAATTACTCCTGGTGGTGCTTGGGGGACCATATTGGATGCCAAGGATTGAAACCGGGTCGGCTGCGTGCAAGGCAAACGCCCTACCCTTCACAGTATCACCCCGGCCTGGTTTTTGTGTTCTTAAGATCTTATTCAGCTTAATTCAAATGGTTGCGTGCAGCAAGCAATCCAGTGCATTTTAGAGGACTGTGAGGTAGCGGGGAGGGGGCCCAGTGCCTGGAAGTCTGGGAGGAGGTGCCCGTTTGAAGCCTGAGGAGCTGCACTGGAATTGCCAAGGCCTCACGGCAGACAGACCAAGGCCACAGCACGCGAGATTGAGCCTGGTGCCCCTGGGATTCGGGAAGTGTGGGTGTGATGCAGAGAGGGAGAGCTGAGGGTTGGCATCAGGGGGCAGCATCTGATGTATGCCTGTGTGCCCCCTCACTCATGTTAGGAGACCTAGGGGTCTTCTATGCCCCTGGCACCACATTCAGCTCTTCGCTGTCTAGGGTCTCATTTATGCCTTATTGTCACTCCACGGCGTCTTTATCATAGGCCCCTTTGCTGAGGTGGAGGATTCTCCCCAAGCTCCCTCCTGGGGCCCTAATCACACGACCATGGCCTCCTGCCCTTCGCCTAGTACCGACTGGACCCTGAACAACTGCTTCTTGTACGCTTCAGTGGTGCATGGCCATACCCACCGGGCAGGACTTCAGGTGGACAGGGCGGGGCCCTGGGAACACCCCCTTCACCACTAAATGGCAGAAAATAGCTAATATTTGAGATTGAAAACCGTCAACAAGCGTCAACAACAGCCAAATCAATGATTCCATCCAAAGACGGGAGAGGTGATGAATAGATGAACAGTTTTCTGAAGAGGACATATGTGTGGTTGGCAGGCACACAACAGAATGTTGATTGTCACTTACTTTAAGGGAAACTCAAATCAAACTGACAAAGAGATACTATCACACACATGGCGAGATCAGAATGACTGGAAAGAACTCGTGTTGGTGGATATGTGAGGAAAAAGGGAACTGTTTCCCTGTCTGTGGGATTGTGTGGTTCACCCCCTATGGAAAATGAGATGGAGACTTCTCAGAAAAGGACCAATGAGCTCCTGTGTGACACACAGAATCCACTTCTTGGCACCCCAAACACACAAAAAACATTTATTCAAAAAGATCTATGTATATAGCAGTCTATTGCAGTACACTAGCCAGGGCATGGAAACGGCCCAAATGTCCAACAACAGATGAATGGATAAAATGTTGTGGCTGTTTCTATAATGGTATACTATACTGATGTGAAAAATGTTGAGATTTTGTTGTTCACAGCAACTTGGATGGTGTCATGCTAAGTGAAATAAATCAGAGGAAGAAGCACAAATATTGGTGACTTCTCTCATCTGTGGTAAAGAGAGAGACATTATAGAATAGATGAAAAACCCTTGGCTCACAAAACCCAGATTATCAAGTAGTGGAGAAAAGAGGGGAAATAAAGAGTTGGAGTAAAGGGAATGTAGGAGAGTGGCAGAGGGTCTTTGGACACTGGTGGGGGTGAAGATACTATAGTCCATAAACTTTAACACTATTACAACCATGTCACCTGAACTATAATAATAAACAAATTTAAAAATGAAGCCTGGAATCTGAATATCGCAGCATTGAAATGCTTTTTTGGGTGGAGTAGAGGAAGGGGGTAGGAGTTGACTGAGGCAATCATTTGGGGAAGAGAAGTTGGCCTGTGACAGAGGCAGGAGGGTACCAGGATTGAGTTTCTTTTTTTTAAATTATTAATTTAAAATTTTTATTTTAATGTAGACAAAAGCCATAACCGCTGATATAATTCTCAAGTTGAAATTGATTAGTGAAGAAAATGCCAAAATAGAAATCAATAAGTGTCAAAAGAATCAAATTTTCATGTGGAAATTGTTATATCTGATCATGGGGTTGTTAAGTCCTCATCTAAGAATTTGCTAAGCTGTTCGTTGCTAGTTGAGCCCTCTGTGTTATTGTTTTTGTTTGCTGAGTCTAGTTGGATTCTGGGCCACGTTCCTGTCTAATTTGGTGTGTTGAGGAATTAGAAGATGTTCAGACACTCCAGGATCTATGGTCTGGGACGAACCTGACGTTATTGGTAGGTAGGCAGAGAGTATGTCTGCAGGGAGTACTCAGCTGAGCTCTCGGTGTGTCTGCAGGGCTGGAGTGTGGGCACGGCTGCCAGGGTTTGGGCATGGCGGGTACTCTGCCTGCCCTAGGACTGAATCTCTGAAGATCTGGAACCCGTGTAGGGCCCTGGGGCGTGACCGGGAGGAGGATGGGACGTTCTGGAACCCGCCAGAGCGGGAGCATGAGGAACGCATTATCCGAGTAAGGGCAGCGCGGGCCCAGCTGTGCCCGGGGACCAGAGATAACCATCTCGTTCCTTTCTTCTTTGGCTCAGGGAGCAGCTTTGTCTATCTGGAAACCAGCAGGGCAGCCTCCGAACCTCTTTTCGAACCCCAAGGGCACTCAGGGCAACGAGTCTGATTCCAAGAAGGTGACTTCACCCTGTCCCATGCGAGGGGCCGCTGCAGAGCTGTGCGTCATGGGCCGCAAGCATGGCCCTGGAAAGGCCTCTGGGACTCGAGTCTGCGGAACACGGAGCGTGAGGAGGAAATGGGAGCCATGTGCCCGGGCCACCGGGGCCCTTTCCTGAGGAAAGCCTGTGCTCTGAAGCTGGGGAGAGGGACTTGGCACACAGGGCCTGCAGGCCGGTGGCCTGGGAGAGGACGCATAGCCGTTCTGGAGGATGGAGCCATTTCCAGGCCTGAGTAAACTATTTCCAGTGCGATGCAAAGAAACCCCTTCCCATCCAGGGGTGGTCCCTGAGGTCTCACAAGGCTTTATGGCTCCTCCGCCTCCCCCCCCCCCCCCCCCGCTTCTAGCCCCCTGCCGTGGGAGGCGAGAGAGTGGAGCTTCATGATGATTCATCATCTGCATCATTTCCCTGCAGACAGGGGAAGAGAGAAGCCCGCCATGCTCCTGAAGAAACAGCAGACTCTCTTGTAGAGTTCCCTTGTGGCCTCCTTGGCCTCTGTTCTCTCCGTTTTTTATGACGATGTACCAGTTTTGTTCACCAGATGGACAAAGGTTTAGGGGCGAGTGAATCTTCGTGAGACTCAATGGTGAGACCCCACGAACAGTGGCTCATCAATGGCCCCAGAGCAGGCATGTCAGTAAGTGGGGCGGGAGAGGCGTCAGACCTCGCTCTGGTCGAGGATAGCATTATTGGACACTCAGAGCAAGTCCTGTGTCCTTCTGAGAAGAGAACAGTGTTGCCTGCTCCTCCTAGTGAAGCATTGGATGGAGGAGAGAGGCTCCTGCCACATGGGCAGAGGGGAAGATGCTTCTGGATAAAACTGATGAGGCGACAGAGAAATGACGTCTGGAGTGGGTCCCACAGAACCTCCTGGAGAAATGAAGTCTGGAGTGGGTCCCACAGAACCTGCCTACACTGACCTTGAATTTGGTTGGATTTTGACCACTAGAGATTAAAAGTTTCTGGGCAGGTGAACCACAACATTGGCCTGGGGAAGAGAAGGAAGAGCTGTGGGTGGGGAAGGTGAGGGGTAGGGTGAGAAGGAGAATTGGAGCCATGGATAATAAAGTTAAGTTGGTCAACTGGGACCTCTTTCACTCAGCCTTGCACTGTCTTTTTCTTTGTAGTGGTGGTTGCAGGTGTGAGGAAGAACACAGGTGTCTATTTCTGTGGCCTCATAAGCGAGGGATGAGGCTAGTCCAGCTGAAAAGGACAGCTCTGTAGGAGGACCAGATGGTGGAAAGACAAGCCCTGACGAGGACCTTCCCAAGTGGCCCCTCGGGCTGCCACAACAACTGCGGGGTCTCCTTCCTTGTGCGGCTACATCACATGTTCTGGCCTCCAGTGTGGACTGACAGAGCTAGGTGGGGACTGCAAGAATTTAAAAGCCACTCCAGGAAATGTTCCTCCTGCAACCTCCCACAAATTTTGGAGGAGTTTGTGATGGTTCAGTCCAAGTTGGGGGAGTACGGATGTGTTCCTCAGGCATCTATGTCAATGGTCACGATCGACCTTCCCGTTCTGTGCTGTGACCATGTGTGCGTTTGGGAATCTGTGGCTGAAGACCAGGGAACGTTACGAAAAAGAATCCACAGATTGAGCAGAGGATTGTGACATTGGCCTCTGAAACTGCCCATCAAGGAAATTCTCAGAGTGTTTCCCACTCTCCCAGCACATGGACACAGCTGGGCTTATGGTCCATCGTCTCCTCCCCACCTCACACACACACATACACGCAACCTGGGAGAGTGAAGGGGTGAACATCGCCAGCGTCAGTCCTGCTTCTGGTCACAGCTCACGGAGAGATTCATGCCCGATGGGAACGAGGATGTGACCACCCAGTGCATGAACTTCTGAGCGTCAATTTGCTTCTCCCATAATGTTCAGGGCTACAGAAGAACAGTAAAATGCAACTGTAGGTGTTTACAGGTAGCAAAGACCCCAACAATTCCAGCCACCAAGGACCCCGAAAATTCCAGCCACCAAGGACCTCGACAATTCCAGCCATGCTATGTTGGGAGAAATGTTGATGGGAGCGACTCCTGCCCATGCTCTGCCATAACATGCATGAATTCCAAAGGGTGAGGCCCTCCTCACCAGCATCTGGCAGTGTGGCAGGGATCGCTGAGGTGAGGCAGAGTCCTGGGAGTGCACAGACTCTTCCGTTAAGCCCAGCAGATCAGGGAACACAGTGATTGAAAGCGATTGGGGATAATTTTTTTTATTGAGTCACCTTGAAATACAGTTACAAAATTTTCATGTTTGAGTTTCAGTCATACAATGATCGAACACCCATCCCTTCACCAGTGCACATTCTCCACCACCAATGTCCCCAGTCCACCCCCCCCCCTCCCACCATCTCAACCCTCCCCCTGTCTCTATGGTAGACAGTTTCCCCCATACTCTCTCTCTACTTTGGGGTATTATGGTTTGCAATATAGATACCGAGAGGCTATCACGTTTGGTCTTTTATCTACTTTCAGCACACATCTCCCATCCTGCACGATCCCTCCAACCATCATTGACTTAGTGATCCCTTCTCTATCCCAGCTGCCTTCTGATTGGGGATAATCTTGAAGCTATTTCCAAGTCTCTTTAGAACGTGTGTTGGATCATGTCTGGAACTTTTTTTATCATGGTATGATAAGTCACAGTACCTAGGTTAAAAAAAAAATTAAAACCAAAAGGGAATGGCTAGCAAATGTCAGGATTTTATTGATAGCTGGTATGTGAACTTGTGCCACAGCTCACACATTGCTGCATGTGATACCCAAGAAC
This sequence comes from Sorex araneus, assembly GCF_027595985.1. Classification (NCBI taxonomy): domain Eukaryota; kingdom Metazoa; phylum Chordata; class Mammalia; order Eulipotyphla; family Soricidae; genus Sorex; species Sorex araneus. Next base: position 128,236,115 of record NC_073303.1, read on the forward strand.
GTTCTCGCTCCACGGGAAGGGACAGTGCTCCTTCCACACTGGCACACCTCTCACATTTACACAATCGAGTTCTTTTCCTTTGTAAACTCTGATGTGTGTTTTTCACCAACAGCTGGAGTCATGCTGGATTCCTGAGTCAGACCCTGAGGAACATGGGGGCAAGGGCCTCACTATCCTCCAATACTCGCCTGTGACCCGGTGTGTTAAATGATCCCTCTGGGGGCAGAGCAATAGTGCAGCCAGTTGAGGCACTTGCCTTGCACGCGGCCAGCCTGGCTTTGATTCCTGGCACTACATATGATCTCCCCAAACCCACCAGGAATGATCACTGAGCATCGGGCCAGGACTAAGCCTTGAGCACCGTCAGGTGTGGCCCCCAAACAAACAAACAAAAAGCCAAATTTTCTTGATGGTCCAGGACTTCCTCAAAAGTATGAAAACGAGTCGTCTGAGTCTGTGGGAGGAGAAAATTGGATTTAAAAAAATGGGTCAGTAGATGCAATGGAAGCCCAAACCCTGAATGTTGTGAAAAGTAGCTGAAGGGTGAATAACTGAGTTTATTAGGTTTTTGTTTTTTTTCCCCTTAAGAACAGGAATAAGTTTGGGTTTGGGAGTGTTGAGCTGTGGGTGATTGCCCTGTCTCCCAAAGACTGGTGAATATTCACCGTTGGGATTTGCCATTTAGAAATTAGAATTAAATAGCATTTGCCAGCAATTCTTTGCTGGGCCTGGACGCTGTGGATGCTGCACGGCTGGTGTGGGAATTTGCTGGTGTGTGTGTGTGTGTGTGTGTGTGTGTGTGTGTGCGTGTTTGTGTTTGTTGGGGGGAAGGCGCTCTGCTTGTGGGAGCCAGGAGGAGTGGGGTCCAGTACAGCTCCTGCCATGGGAACCCCCTTACTGACTGCCATGCTGAGATGCCCGTGGTCACCCGCATGCCCTGGCCCGGTGTGACAGGAGAGTTGCCTGGTCGGAAGGAGTCGGGATGGCTCCCAGAACTGAAGTCCTTTTTCTGAGCTTCTTGCTCCTCAGTTTTTCTGTTTCTGGTTGACAGGTGGATAGATCCCAGTGCAGGGGAAGTCATGGAGGAATGCTTCCAGCCCCCCACGCTCCATCAGTCAGCACGACCCATCACAGAGGAGCCAAGCCCTCCCATTGGCTGAGTGAATGCCACAGATCATATTTAATCACAGCCTGGCAGTGTTTGCACATGTGCACACGCACACTTGTGCTCTCTCTCACATACACACATATGCACACACACACACACACACATACCACAGCTTGAGTGCACACTGTGGGTGAGAAGTGCTCCACTGCCATGCATGAGGGGGCCAATTCCCAAGGAGGTGGGCTGGAATTTCAAGCATGCTTCTCCTCCCTTCTTGCCTTCCTCCCCTCTAGCCTGAGATGCTCCACTCCAGGACTCTAGGGAATGGAATCGCCTCTTGGCTCAACAAGACTTCCTGGTGTCCAGGGAAGAGGGGTTCAACCTGGCACACCCCCTGCAGGACTGGACAGAAGGAGGCCCGCATAGATGAGCCAGAGGGAGGGACACAGCTCATCAATCCCCTGCAGAGCTTACAATGCGTGGAACAGCCTAGGACTTGGCAGGACCCCAACTGTACAGCGGGCCCGTGGCAGGCCAGAGACCATGTTCCATCCCTATGAAGACCATAGTCCAGGACCACACACAAGCTGGGGCATGGAGGGGACTCAAAGAAGATGTGATTGTGCATCCATGAAGTTTTTCCACTGGTGGTCAGATCACAATGGCCTGTGTTATGTCATGTGACTAAGAGCCAGTCCTTGACCTTGACCTTGAACACGAGAAGGATGGAACTGTTCTCTCTCCCCTGCCCCAATGTCTCCTTGGGCGTTGGGGCATTGTTCTCTCACTGTCCTGACCAAGGCGATGGAATTTTAATTCTCCCTCCTTTCCTCTGGGTGAGCCTCTTGACTAATTGGAAACGGACATCATGAATGCCCACAGCCACAAATATCTCCAGGCAGAGGGAAACATGCGGGCAGGCTGAAATGCTGGGAGTTTTATGGGCTCTTAATAAGGTCAGTCAAGCTCTGAAAGGCATTTTGCTCTGGTGGACTAGGAAACACCGAGTGGGGACAGTAGGGATGGACGGGAAGGGAGGCAGGGGGCCAGGGGCTTCAGGGCCTGGCAGGGGAGTGGGTGGGCGTGGCCAGGCTGCAGTTTCTTTCCATGCTGACGCAACTCTGGAGGAGCTTGGCCGCTCTCTGACTTGGCTTTGCAGCCACTGTCAGTCTGAGCACTTGAGCGAGCTGCCCCGAAGATCTCACAGCTGAGTTCATCCCTCAGGGAGCCCCTTTTCTGAGGCGCGAGTTGTAGGTAACGTGGAACATGTTTCTCCAGCTCATTTCTATATTTTCCTAAATGTATTCTTTTGTACGGGGGCAGCATTAATTTGCAGACATACACGTGTTTCTGCAGCTTCAGGGTACAGTTACCCCACCATGCCAACCACTCAGTGCCGGAATTCCTCCACCACCAACTGGAGTTTTCAGCCCGTTTCCACCTGGCCCTCAGCTCCACTCTCAGTTCATGTCACCTCATTTCGGTGGTCAGCGTTGAAGAGTTTGTTCTCACTGGACTAGGGTTTGTGTGGTCCCTGGCTTTGCTTCTCTACATGCCCCACATGAGTGAGATCATTGGTCTTTGTCCCTCTGCCTGATTTCGCTTAGCTTGACCCTCTCCAGTTTCATCCATATTGTCACAAAAGGCCAGAGTTTGTCTTTCTTCATCCCTGAGGTGGACTCCATTGGGCCACATGATCCTCTTCTTTTCTCTCACTCCTGAGTGAAGAAGGGAGGGTTTCGGATCTTGGCTGTGCAGCATCGGAAATGGAATGATGGGTATCTTAGTGGATTTGTGCTTTTGTGTTCCTCAGATGGATGCTGAGGAGAGAAACTGCTGGATCATATGGGAGCTCTAGATTCAGGTTTCTGAGATGTTTCTGGATTGTTTGTCTGAAAAGCTGAACCAGGTGGCATCCTCACCAGCAGTGGACGAGGTTCCTTTTTCCCCATTTTGCTTTGCGTTTCCCCAGTCACTGGTGATCGGTGCGTTTCCTCAGACTCGGGCCCTCTGGGTGCCTGAGGGCCGAGTCCTGTCAGCAGCCTGAGGTGCGCTGAGAACTCTGGCTGGCTGAGGAGTGAAAATCAGAAGGAGCAATTCAGCAGGAATGGCCAGGGACATAGCAGGTGCTGAGAAAAGAAGGGGGACCCTCACCAAACTCTCCCCTTCCACCTCTCACCCCCCACAAGCAGCTCTGAGGGAACCAGGAGGCTGAGCCCAGCCCTGGGCTCTCCTAGGCTGAGGCTGCTGGGATAGGTTTAGCTTTGCTGCGCAGAGGCCTAAGAGGCAGGGCCTCTGGCTTCTATGCCACCCTCCCTTCCTGAAGCTCTCTCCTCTCTCATCTCCCCACGTTTCTCTCATGAGTTTTTCCCTTCTCCTGACCTCTGCAGATTTTTCACAGCCACTCAGGAGAAAGAAGAGAAAATAAATTCCCCAGAGATGCAGACTCTGATGTTATTTTATTTTATTTTTGCCTTTTTATTCTATATCAATTGATGGACCATCTATGACAAAAATGGCAAAAAAGATACCTGGGACAGAAGTAAAAGTGAATGATGAGTCTCTTCAAGATTGTTTTAAATCCTGGATTAATGACTGATTTTCTAGCAACACGTTCCCTTGGACAGCACATTTAATTTCTCCAAGTTTCAATTTCTTAAAAAAAAAAGTTTTTTTTTTTAATTGAATCACGGTGAGATACACAGTGACAAAGCTGTTCATGATTGGGTTTCAGTCACACAATGTTCCGACATCTGATGTGATTCTGGGAGCCGAGTTCCAGCCGGTAAGGATTCAAATCCCCAGGCTGAGATTCCCAGCACTTGGTGTGGGGGTGTTGAGGGTGTGGGGGGTGCTGGGAATGGAGGGGTCTGGGCCCAGGGTCTTCCAAGTCCTTCCAGACTTCCCTTCCCTCCCTTCCCCGCCGGCTCCCATTCTCCCATGTACGGGTGTGGGGCCCCTTGCCCTCCTCTCATGCGTTTCCTAGCAGGGTCCTCCCAATATTGCCTCACCCGTCTCTGCGAGCCTAATATAGCACCATCTGGAAGCTTCCAAGGTCTGCCGCACTGTGTCCCGGACCCTCTTTCTGGAGGAGAAACCAGCAGCTCCCGGTTCCGGGGCCTCTTCGGTAGGCACCGCCCCGAGACCCCGATTCCGTTGGAGGTGGGGGTGGATCTCCGGGCACCGTCCTGAGCGCCGGGGGGTGCACTTGTAGTGTGGGGCACTGGCAGGTGTGTCCAGACAGCGCGGGCGGGTCCTCGCTGCCCCGCGTGTGTCCGTGGGGAAGGAGGCGGTTCCCCATCCCCAACCCGCACAGCCTGCAGGACGCTCATCCTCGCGCAGCCCATCACCACCACCGTCAGGCGTGCTCACCTGCGGGGGCTGCAAGAAGGAGATGAAGTGATGTATGTTCGTCTCACGCAGTGCCAGGCACGTCCTGGGCTCTTAGTAAACCCAAATTCCTCTTCTTCGTTAGACATGTGTAGTGGAACATACAATTAGGAAAACTTTGATTGTTTTGTTTTGTCTTGATTTGATTTGGGCCTCCCGGGTAGACTTGGAGGGAGGCCCCAGGCTCCGCCCTGCCCTTCTCAGCCACCCCGTGGGGGTCACCAATGCCAGGGTACCAGGATGTGGAACTGCTCAGGCCGGGCCAAGAGTAGGACCTGGTGATGTTCAGGAGGTCACGCCATTCTGGGGGTCAGACCGGATAGGCTGCATGCACCTTAACCTCACTGGCATCTCCCTTAGAAAAAAAAGTGTTATTTTAACTTGCTTACTTCTTCTGGGCCACACTGAGTGGTGCTGGGGGTAGGGTAGGGGGTGAGGCCCCACATGGAGCCCGGGCCGCCCCCAGCGGGGCGCTTTAGGCTTTTGAACCCTCTCCCCAAACCAGGAAAATGATTCTTTGTTTTAGTCTCTTTTTGTTTTTTAATGTAGAAGTACTGCTATTTATTCAGTCATTCATTAAGCTGATTGAACTGGGCATGAACTCCACATTACTTAAAAAAAAATTTTTTTTAAATTGGATATCCGTGAGATAGACCATTACAAAGCTGTTCATAATTGAGATTCAGTCATACAATGATCCAGCACTCGTGCCTCCACCAGGGTCCATCTCCCACCACCAATGTCCCCCATTTCCCCCCTATCATCCCCCCACCTCCCACCCCCTACCCCCAGCCTCCCTCTTTGGGAGGTACTTCCCCTTTTGCTCTCTCCTTAGGAAAACGCTTTTTACTATCTCCTACTCAACTGCTCCCACCAAGAAGTGCCCGTCCTATCCAGTCGCTGCTGGGCTGTGATACACACGGCCCAGGGAGTGAGGCCTCCCCTTCCTCTGTTCCAGGTCCCCTTCCTCCCAAGAACACGTGTTTCTGTGTGAGGCCCTAGTGAGTGTCCTGAGAGGCTTTGGGCGTCTCTGTCTGGGCTGGGGCTGCCCCTTCATAGCTTCTGCGGGGAAGGAAGCAACACCCTGAGTTTCTTTTCCTGAGACCGGTGTCACCAGCACTGTCACTGCTCCCTTGGACCTGGCTGATCAAGTCCTCAGGGTTGCTCAAGCTCTGCTGCCCTGGACAGTGATTCTGCATGGACCAGCTCCCTGTTAGGTTAATCACTGTGAAACCCTTCCACGGGAAAAGAAATGATCCCCCACCTCGAGGCAAAACAGTTGTGATAAATTGTCGTTTTAGCCAACAGTGTTTAAAGAGAAATCAGTAAAGTGTGAGTAATGACGGCTGAGTCAAAAGTCCTGCGTGAAGCGCAGCGGACCGGCTGGGTGGAGGCTGGGTGCAAGAGGAGGGAAGGCGAGTGGAACTAAAACAAGCCTGGTTCGGGGTAGGGGGAGAGGACTGGGGATTTATTATCCTATTAGGTTTTGTTTCTGTTTTCTGTAGGAGCGGCGTGCAGGCTGTCCCGGGCATGGAGTCAAAGTCTGCATTTACCAGAGATGTTTAGAAAACACGCTGTGAAGAGTGGGAATTAGCGGGTTTTTGACTGGGCCACAGAAAGGCCCGAGTTCCTGCAGCAGAGTAAGGGGTCCTCAGGGCGCTGCATGGTGTGACCACCTCCATCCTCTCACGTGCTGTCGGGGAAGAAGTCCTCGGAGCGGGAAAGCCAGAGTTTTCTTGGTTGGGAAAAAACCCAAACCCAAGCCTTAAACCCCAAACCCAAACCAAAGGCACTGTGGTCAGTTACTCCTATGTCCACTTCCCGTTGTTAATCCCTGAGGCCGGTCAATGGCTCAGAGCTCATACATACATTGTGGATTAGAGAAGGACTGTTTGTGATGAGTTCAAATCATCTAAGTCAGAAATCACAGGACGGCACTTGCCATGCATAATCTCTTATTTTTCACTTATAGGGTGAATCAAATGTTATTCCTGGTGCTAATGTTCTAGAACTTTGGTAAGAACAACCCACTTCTCTGTATCACTGTATCACTGTCATCCCATTGCTCATCGATTTTCTCCAGTGGGCACTAGTAACATCTCCATTGTAAGACTTGTAGTTACTGTTTTTGGCATAACTAATACGCCATGGGTAGCTTGCCAGGCTCTGCCGTGCCAGTGATATATTCTCAGTAGCTTGCCAGGTTCTCTGAGAGGGGTGGAGGAATCGAACCCAGGTCGGCCGTGGGCAAGGCAAACGCCATACCCACTGTGCTATCACTCCAGTCCAAGAACAACTCACTTAGCAATGAGAATTTTTTGTGTTCTAAGGGCTCAGTGGGAGAATTGTTTTGTGCAAGAATTGAAGCTCAAGTGACTTTCCACTGGAAATGTCACTTCAGTAAGGCAAGCAGGAAACTGACAGAAAAAGAACATTTGATTCACCCAATAAGTGGAAAATAAGAGAGTATACATGGCAACTCCCCTTGCAGTGATTTCTGATCTAGATGATTCTATTTATTCAGAGATGGAGCCCTGGGCCTCACAGATGCAAGTCATGTGCACGTAGTGGATGGACCAAGCAGATACATAGACAAACGGACATAATACAGAAGAGTTCTATGCAAAAATCTTCAGCAAGGAAGAGAACTAGAAATGGGACAGATGCTTCTTAAGAACTTGAAGATTAATTTTCATACAAAGAAAAGATGATTGCACTAAACTTCATTTTGCTCCAGAAAGAAAAATGCAGGAAGACTCTGCAACTCACTCTCTTGAGAGGAAGAAAAAAACGCTTCATAGAGGGTTGAAGTCAGACGCTCAATGGAAGATGGAAGATTGACTCACATAGTTTGGTGGGCGTCTCCCGAGAGGACTGCAGGGCCTCCAATGCCTGCAAAGGGTCCCAACTCCTTCAACGGTCAAGAAACTTTGGACTAAAACCACACTCAAATCAAACGGGCAATGGCAATGACAGCATTTGGTGGGGAAGGGGGGAACCAGCCACTTAGTATTTGCTGGGACAAGTGCTCCATGTTGGAAACTTGTTTTTATCTCCTAAAGCAAACTGTACCGTTTTTAATCCAACGAGCTGCTTCTATGTAACCAAGAGAAATTGCTATATCTCTACACAGGCACTTCCAAGAATGTTCATAGCAGCTCTCTCTATTGTTACATGGTCTCATTTAAATTTGATTTATCTGAGTCAGAAAGAGAGGGACAGACATAGAATGACTGCACTCGTTTGTGGAATATAAAATTATGTAATATGAGACTGACACCTAAGGACAGTAGAAACAAGGTCTAGGAATATTGCTCCATCGTTGGAAGCCTGCCTCATGATCTAGGGAAGAAGACAGCTGGAATACAAAAGGGGATCACTAAGTCAATGATAGTTGGAGGAATTGTTCGGGATGGAAGATGTGTGCTGAAAGTAGATTAAGGACCAAATGCAATAGTCTCTCAGTGTCTGTATTTCAAACCATAAGGCCCAAAAGCAGAGAGAGTATGGGGGGAATTTTTTCTGCCATAGAGTCAGGAGGAAGGTTGGAAAGTGGGGGGGAGGGGTATATTGGGGACATTGGTGGTGGAGAATGTGCACTGGTGGAGGGATGGGTGTTTGATCATTATATGACTGAAACTCAAGCATGAAAGTTTTGTAACTGTATCTCACAGTGATTCAATAAAAAATAAATAAATAAATTTGATTTATCATTGGTTTACCGTATCCCGTAAATCAGGGGGTTATTGTTACTCCTGAATATAAGCTCCCAAGCCACTACCAACCTCCAGGACCATCTTCCACTAAGAAGACCTCTCATTTCTCCTCTCATTCCTCCCACCATCTTTATGCTCTGGTAACCACCATAGTTTTAACCAAGTCTTGGAGTTTGTTTAGTTATTGGCATTTAATTTTCTTTAATTATTCATTCCCCACACAGGAATGAAATAATCTGGTATACTTCTTTCACTTCCTACCTTCAACCCTCCAGCATGATCCTTTAAGTTTCATCCATGTTAAGCCAAATGGCATAATGTCATATTTTTAATGGCACAGTAGTATTCCACAGAGCCCATACACCATGGGTTCTTCTCCAACCACCTATTCATCTGTTGGTGGGTGTGAAGGCTAATTACTTGATTGCTATTATGATTAATACATAGTATGGCTATCCTATTTGTGTGAGCCACCTCTATCAATGTTAGAATAGACCAACTCTGGGAGGGTCACCATTGGACTAACATTAAGCTTTGAGAATCTGCAAATGGCTGCCATCTTGAGAACTCAGAGGCAGTGCTTAATGAGAGATGTTCTACAGGCAGTGTGAATGCCTCATTTCATTTCTACAAACTTAAAAACAGGCAGAATGAATCTATCACCAGAATAGTTTACCTTTGGGAAGTGTGAGTAATGAAAGAGGGGATAGAGGAATTTTTGCAGGATGTTTGTAATGTTTTATTTTATGATCTGGATGATGGTCACACAAGTGTGTCACTTTGAAAAAAATGTATCTACATCTGCACTATAATTTTTTTATTGTTCCTTCTGCTGTTTTTTTTTTGGAAATGCAGCAAACGTTTTTTTTAATTAGCCCAATGATTCACTTAGTTATTCATTCATTCATTTCATTCATGTCTGTGATGACTGCAAATTTCTTTTCTCTGATATTGAAAGTTGCATGGCCATCTGATTCCAGATAAAGAAATGAGGGACTGGAATAATAGCACAAAGGGTAGGACATTTGCCTTGCACGTTGCTGACCTGGGTTCTGTACCTGGCATCACATATGGTCACCCAAGAACCACCAGGAGTAATTCCTGAGTGCAGAGCCAGTAATAACCCATGAACATCACCTGGTATGCCCCACTCCCCGCCCCCCCAAAAAGGAATGAGATGGAAAGATAGAACTTATCCTCCTTCATTAAGCTATTAGGAAATTAGAGGAAACAGTTTTAGAACAGCCTGTGTTCAGGTGTAGGAAGGTAGGAAGTGTAGGACCACATCTGATGGGAGAGAAGAAGTACCATGATTTGGGAGCGAATTTCCAGGCTACAGTGATAAGGCAAACCAAGTGTCATGATCTTGTGCATGAAGAGATGAAGGGAGGGGATGCCAATGGGCCTAGAGCTGTGGGGCAGAATCTGAGAGAAGGAAACAGGAGAGAGAGGGACCAGCAGCCTGGAGGCTGTGTGTAGTATGTGTGCATGTGTGTGTGTGTGTGTCTGTGAATGTGTGTATATGTGGTATGTATGGCAAGGGGAATAGAACCCAAGACACTATTTACTTTATCATTGAAAAAGCATTTACTCTATCATTGAGCTCCACCCTGGCCTCAATTATTCTATTTTTGGGGGAATGGGTCAATTTGGTCCATACCTGAGGGTGGTGTTCACGACTTACTCTTAACTCTGTTCTCAGGGCCCATTCCTGGTGTACTAGAGATCTAATGCAGTCATTTGTGTGTGAAGAAAGTGATTGAAGACCTGAAAATTTGTTTTCTCTGATATTAAAAATTGAATGACCTGTGATTCTAGAGATGAAGAAAGCCATGGGGGGGCAGAGTAATAGCACTTGGGTAGGGTGCTTGCCTTGCATGTGGCCAACCCAGGTTCAATCCTGGGCATCCCATATGGTCTCTGCTCAGAGCTTACTCTTAGCTCTGTGCTCAGGGATTAGTCCTGCCATGTTGGAGATCTAACGCTGTCGTGTATGTGTAAGGCAAGGCACGGATTTTTCCTCTCGTTCTTCTCTCAAAAATCTTTTAGTCTGTATGTTGGGGGTTGTAGATCATCATGTTTCCATTGTTATATCTGCTTTCATGACATAATAATATTATTTTGCATTGCAAGTTTATTAATAATTCTTACTCATACCCATATGAAAACAGGATGAGAACGCTATTTGGATATCCCAAAGAGGAATCAAAAGACCTATGCTTGGAGTATATCACGTCTCACTCAAGTGAGAGAAGGAATCTGAAGTTCCGACCTCCATCACCAATCAAGAATCAGGTATGCTGTCTCACTTGCCAAGGTGTCGAAAATCAGATGGGCCAGATACATAATGCAATTTAGAGATGACCGCTGGACTAGAGCTGTTACTGACTGGATTCCACGGGATGTCAAAAATCCGCGTGGCCGTCCACCTACGAGATGGTCAGATTTCTTCGCCAAAACCCTGAATGAATGGTTTGAGGCTCTTCCTGTACCTGGAGAGAGCAGATACCATTGGGCTACACTAGCACACGACAGGGACTAATGGAGACATTACTGGCACCCGCTGGAGCAAATCTAAGATCAATGGGATGACAAGTGATACAAGTGATACTCATATTGTATTTTAGAATCTTTAGTAGCTTTGTGCTTGTGTTGTGTCCCTACGCCCTTTAGCAATTTCTGTCATCAAACGGTATGTCTTTTTAGGGGAAGAGCACACCAGGGACTCTTGGTTAACTGTATTGGAAGTTCAATGAAAGGCTCCGAAAATCCATTATTGCTCAGTATCTGTGGGCCTGGAGATACTTGGGCCACGCCCTCTACTGGGAGCCTCTAGGTCACATTGGGGACCTCCAAGTGCTCAGTGATGCTCAGGGGACCATGTGGTGCCAAGGATTGGCTGAAACCACTGTTGTACCTAATCCCATACAACATTATGCTTGCTCTCTTGGCTTCCTTCCTTCCTTCCTTCCTTCCTTCCTTCCTTCCTTCCTTCCTTCCTTCCTTCCTTCCTTCCTTCCTTCCTTCCTTCCTTCCTTCCTTCCTTCCTTCCTCCTCCTCCTCCCCCTCTTCCTCCTCCTCCCCCCTCCTTCTCCTCCTCCTATTCCTCCTTCTCTTCCTCATTATTTTCTCTCTTCCTCACACCTCCTCCCATTCCCTTCCTAATACTCCTCCCGTTTCCTCCCCTCCTCCCATTCCCTTCCTAATACTCCTCCTTCTCCATCTCCTGCTCCTCCCCCTGTTCCTCCTCCTCCTTCTTCTTGAGATTTGCATTTTAAACTTTATTAAAACACAGTGGTTTACAAAGTTGTTAATAATACATTTGTTAGAGGCATTCAATGTTCCAACACTAATCCCCCCACCTCGTGACCTTCCCTCCAGCGATGTTATGTCTCCTGAATACACTTATGGTGTTTTTCTATTTTTTTATGTCCTCTGGCTTCCTATTTTGTTTTGAAAGTGAGATTTCCATTTTTTATTACATTTACCTGAGAGATTCTGATAAATGGACCATGAGGTTTCCCTTTTCATTTTAGAATAATTTAAAAGTGTAAGCCCTTTATGTGCCATCACTTATGATTAATTTATCACATGCTGTGCATGCCCCTAATTGCAGCGGTCATTCATTTTCTTCTACAAAACCAGTCACAATCACAGCTAGTGAGGGAGTTATCATTAATTCAGATCTGTGGTCTAAAAACCATTACGTCGGTTCTCCCCTGTGGAGAAGACATGTTTGCCCTTCACGTTTCCTCCTTCCTTCTTCCTTCATCAATTTCATACAAAGGTCTTATTAAGCCTTTGTTATGTTTAATTTATTTTATTCTATGCTGGTTCAACCAATCAGTCCTATTACTTCAATGTCTCCTCCGTGTCTTCTCTCCTCTCTCTTATTATTTGCTCTTGTCCTATCAGCATGGTTCTTGTCCTGTTAACACACACATATATTATATGTATATATGTATATATATCTGTGGTTTGGGGGTAATACCCAGATATGCTCAGAAATCACTCCTGGTAGTGCTCAAAGGACCATATGGGGGTCCAGGATTGAACTCAGGCTGGGAGCATGCAAGGCAAGCACAGTCTCCATTGTACTATCTCTCCAGTTCCACTTGCTTATTTTTTCAAAGAGAAGGAACAGTCAGCCTCCCTGGCTCCGTCATTTTCTACTTTGATTCTTAAGGTTTGTGAAAATTTCTTTTTTAAATCAAACACTTAAAAAAAATTGTACTTAACAAGACACTTCTATATGTAAGAAATAAGTAAGGCCTGTCAACACAAACCACTTCTAACAGCAGTTTCAATGAACAATGTAGGGTCCAGCACCTTCAGATACTGCCTCCAAAGAAGAGGAAACACAGTTCCACAAGGGAGATGCTCCGCCCCGTGCCAGGGCAGGGCAGTTTTACTCCAACAGTCAGATACAGAAGTGAGCTCAGAGCCTGGTGATGGGGGACTGGACTCAGAAATACAGAGTCACGCCTCAGAATATTATTCAGCTACTATAGAGTGTGAAATTGGGTCACTTGGTGATGACCTGACAGGGCTCAGGAGTGTGATGATGACTGAAATAAGTCAGACAGGGAACGACAAATATCACCTGGTCATACTCAGGTGCAAGATGAAGCAACAAAACACACATGACAAAAATAAATGGGGGTGGAATGGGGGAGACGAGAGGCCCTAGGAGAAAAGGGATATGCGGGCCAACGGGCTTATGAAAAATGTGCCCATTATCATTCATGACCAGAGAAAGGTAAATCAAAGTCACCGAGGGCTGCCACCTCACACAGTGAGCCACGGTGCGTATCAGCAACCAGTGTTGGTGGGGCTGTGGCATGAAGGAAGCCTGGTTCCCTGCTGATGAGGAAAACAGCATAGAGACTTCGAGACTTCTGCTGTATCCCCTGAGTTCAGAAGGACGCGGGTCTCTGTTGGCCTTCTGCAGACATCTGTCAAAGCAAGGAGATATGGCCAGTGCCACCCCTGTGCTCCTCCTCTCGCCCGTACTCTGAGCCGCGAGCATTCAAAGCGCAGAGCTGCTGCACTGGCCAGTTGGCACCACACGGGAAACCAAGTCTCACCCCAACAAGCAGGGCTGATTGGCCAACACCTTTCACACATACACCCACTTCTCTGTGACAACAAATACAGTGGCATATTGTAACTTCACAGCACGGGAACGTGGACACAACAAATCACCCAGTGAATAAAAGCAGATCACGAGCCATGGTGCCTGGTTCCAGAATATTTGTGGGAAGAATAGACTTTGTAGGGTCCAGGAAGAAGGAAAAATGAAAATGAGACTGAGATACGGTTTAACAAAACTTTAATCATGAATATCTTCAAATACCTGACTGGGGAGTGTGGTCAGCTAAAGCTTTTACTCTAGGCACCTCTGCATTTCTTGGTACAAAACCGGCACATGTGTGAGGTGACAATGTCGCCTCTTGGAGTTCTGCCTCCATGGAGAGGGGACATGTCTTAGTTTTTGGCAGGCTCAGGCCGCTGCTATCTCCTTCACTCAACTGGCTGAAAACCAGACCCTTGTAGCTCCAAGATGGGGCTCATGTTTGGAGGGTGATGTGACAGCAGCGTGCTTGTTTGTACAGGGACAGGTGCCTTGGGGCTCGTACCTCAGCTGCTTCCTGAGTGGAGAAGACCACGAAGCCTCTCCTAGACAGAATGTCTCAGTCTCAGTGCTTGCATCTCTTGCCCAGAATTAGATGTTCTCCTAGAAATGTTAGGATTTAGGGTTTTCTGTGAGCCAGCTAGGATTTCTACAAATGAATGTTGGTGTCCCGGAGACAGTCACTCTGTTGTGGAGAGGTGGAGTATGTGGAAGGTGGCATACCCAGGAATAGAAAGAGGGACCTTAGGAAAGAGACACCCCCCTTTCCCCAAACAGGAGAGTTTTCTTGCCCCCTCAGCTATGAGAGGGCACAGTTAGGGTTCATCTAGGAACCTAGAATTGGACATTCAATGATATTCAGTAGGCTGGCACTTCAGACCCAGACTTTAGCCCCTGAAACCAGGAGAGAGATGGGGGAGAGGGAGGGAGGGAGAGAGAAGTGGGGAGAGGGAGATAGAAGGGAGGAGAGGGAGAGAGCAAGAGAAATAGGGAGGAGGAGGGAGAGAGGGAGAGGGAGGGAGAGGGAGAGGGAGAGAGGGATGGAGAGGGAGAGAGAGGTTTGCTCTTCCATGTGGTGATTGTTATGCAGCCTGCGCTGACTCGCTGACTGAGGCAGGGTTTGTGGCTGGTGGAGGCAGGGGAGTTTTAGTTTTCACCATCTCACAACCCTGAGGTTTCCTCTCTGAATAATCAGGAATGAGCTTGGCAGGAAGTAGGCATTTGATAAATACAGTTTTTAAATGCTTGGCATTTCATGCCTTGTAGAAGCAGAAGAGAGAAAGGAGGAAGAATTCAGTGTCAGAAGGAGCTCTGATTCTACAGTTTATTCGCCTTATTATTCAACTCATTGGCCAGTGACCCTGGTGGAACTGCATCGGATGTGGTTCCGAGGCACCCCTAGTGCCTTCTTCCCCCCTCCTTTCCTTCCCAGCCAATGTGGGAGTGGGTGGGCTGGGGTTCTAGCAGTTCCCAGAGAGGAAAAGGTCGGTCCCTGAAGCATGTGATGCTGCAGGTTGGGAGTGGTTATAAGTTCAGGACAAGTCTGTTAGATTCATAAAACATACAGCTCACGTAAATTAGCGATGAAGCCATTTCTTATGATATCATCCCCTCAAGGTGACACAGTAATTCCATTTAAAAAAGCATGAATGTCTATGCTTTTAAGAATTTATGTTATAGAGCAGCATAACTTCCCGAGCACTCTTTTGGTGTACTGACTATAATGGGAAATGTTTTCTCAAAAATGACTTTTAAAAGAGAACTTACCCTTGAAACCAAATTCCTAAGCATAAATCCATCAGGATGTGTTTTTTGGTGCACTTAATGACTCAGTAAGAACCCAGATCCCTCCGCTTCACCCTGTTTACAGAGCTCCAAACCTTTGAGAGGTCTCTTGTTCGGGGGCAACAGATATCATAAAGCATTTCCCCATTGTGAAGTGTGGAAGTGAGCAATATTCCAGAGAAATCCTCTACATTTTCCTAATGAATCATCACATTTCTCTACTACATTGCAGAAACATGGCAAGAACAAGAACTCTTCCTTGTCACTATTTCATAGGCAAAACTGCAACTGTTGGGAAGGGTCTGCCTGGTGGACAGAGGGTCTGAGTTGTTGGGAGAGGCTTAGGAGAGAAGGAGCATGGATGGTTTGGAGTACCTGGGGCCCCTCGCCCTTCACTGCCCTTGGAGCTCCTGCCTTCTCTCCGGCTCAGGAATGGCGGGTTAAGAGACATGCAGACAGAGGTGGCCAGTTCCCCTTGGGGCAGCTCTGACCTGGAAAGTTGACATGCAGGAGTCCTATTTGCTGAGTCACTTGTGATCTGACCATCTGCAGTCCCTGCTATGCTAAGGGTCTGTGATCTATGAAGCCCCACGACATGCCTGCTTGCATGTACTCTCTCTCTCTCTCTCTCTCTCTCTCTCTCTCTCTCTCTCTCTCTCTCTCTCTCTCTCTCTCTCTCTTCCTTTTCATGTCCGGGCAAGCCTTTCAGAACATTCAGCCTGTGTGTAGAGTGCTACCACAAGGGTCTCTCCTGCTCTCCTGGGTGTGAAGGCAGAACCTCTCGGGTGCTTGTGTGTGGGCCCATGGGCCAGTGTGGGTCCTGGTCCACTCTGCCCCTCTCCACAGTTGCTGGCCCGGGAGCTGATCTTTTGCACTGAGCATGCCGTTCTGCTCTAAGAGCTGTTTTCCCTTAATAAGGCCATGGAAAACTCAGACACGTTGGGAAGTTATTTTTAAAGATGTCTAACTGGAAGGACAGTTTGCTTCACTTTCAAGTGACAATGCAATGATGTCACAGCAAGGATTGCCACAAAACATCCTCAGCCCAATAGAGAGTGCGTGGGGGGCTTGGTTGGAGGCAGAGCATCTGCTGTGTGACCTTTGCTTGGGTCTGAAATGGAAACTGGTGCAGAGGGTCCGCACCTGCCTCTTTTGCTGCCCAAAGTCTCTGGTGGGACCGTTCAGGTTTTGGAGTTGCCTCCCCCCTGCTCCAGTCACACCAGTTGGTGCCACAGGTCACGTTTCCTGGCCTCGAGGGGTCTTGCACGCGCTCCAATCTGGGTGGCCGGTGCCCTCTGCTCGGCCTCCCTCTGAGTCCCACGGCCACTCCCGTGCCCCATGATGGCACTCCACGGCACTTTATTATTCTGGCTTGTATCTGCCTCTTTTCCTTTCAAAGAGCAGCGAGGCTCCTCCGGGCCAGTAATGGTGCCCCCGCAGCAGAGTGAGGCCCCTTTCCCGATGAAAGCATCAGGCTGGGGCTCTGCAGCTGCGGCCGGTCCCAGAGCTGTGAGCGCTGGGCTGCTGTCCAGTGCTCTGCTTCTCTTTCACGCCAGGCACCTGGCAGGGCCGCACTCGCCGACTCCGTAGGTGTGGCACGTGACTGGGACGATTGGAATGCTAACAGATGGCGGGGAGGCTTTTCCAAGTGGAAGCCTTGAGAGGCAGCCCAGGCTTCCCTCCCGGACGGGCCCTGCTCGGGCCAGGATCAGGATCATGATATAAAGCAGAACCCCCAGATCGCCATGACAGAGCACACAGTCACAAACGCACCGCTGTTGTTTTGGCCACCAGGATGTTGGCGTTCTTCATCCCGTAGCATCACCTAGAGTATCCCAACCCAGGGGCCAAGGAGAAGCAGCCTCTGCAGTGGTGACTCTTGGTGGCATAGGACGCTTTGGAGAGACCCACGCTGCTGGGTTCTGTGGGGAAGGGGTTGGGAATTATTCCTTCTGTCTCCGAGTACTTTCCGTGGGGGATGTGGGTCCATCTGCGTCTCTTGGTTTACTCTACGATAATGAGCGCACTTCTCTGCTCTTCGTGGGCCTTCTGCTTCAGCCTTTACATGACACGCAGAGCTTTGAGACGGAAAGCAAAGGCAGAAGTGATCCCACCAGGCATGTGGATAAATCATGGCATGGAGTCAAGAGATAACTTCGGTCAAACAACCCTTCCCAAACTGTTTTTTTTTTTAACAAAATCATGAAATTGCTTATTTAAAAATGTGTTTTGTCTCAAAAAAAAAGGAAAAATAACCATGTTTTCTCTGCCTCTAATCATTTACTAGCTATTGTAACATTCTTTTCTCATTTATTTTTATTGTACTCTGAATAACGTGCAAAGTTACTTTTCAGTATTTTATTTAATTTATAGGAGACTATAAATGTGAAAAAACCTGCTGGTTCTTTAAAAAAATTTTATTGAGGTTACATTGGTTTACAAGACTATATATGTTTTAAGGGGACAATTTCACACCTCTGCGAACTGAGTGAGTTACTATGTGCCCCCCGCTCCAATGTGGACTCCCCTACCCTGCCCACCTGCCCTCTCCCTTTCTAGTAATTTCAGATCTTCGGTAAGAGTGAGTTTTTCTTCGTCCAGCTGAAAGCTGTTCCCTTGCTTGGTTTCCTTATATCCTGCGTGTGAGTGAGATAGCTGCTATTTCTTTCACATGACTTATGTTGCTTGTATGACCTTCTCTGGTTCCGTCTGTTATGATGAAAGATAAGCTTTGATCTGACCTCGTGGCTGAATAGTATTCCATTGTTCCAGGTCACAATTTCTTTCTCTATGCACCATCTGCTCTTGGCGCTAGGGCTGCCTTCAGATCTTGGCTGCTGTAAAGTGCAGCAGTGAACTAGGTGTGAATATATAATACTGTAGCACTGTCGTACCATTGTTCAACAATTTGCTTGAGCGGGCACCAATGATGTCTCCATTGTGAGACTTGTTACTGTTTTTGGCATATTGAATATGCCACGAGTAGCTTGCCAGGCTCTGCCGTGCTAGGCGGGATACTCTCAGTAGCTTGACGGGCTCTCCAAGAGGGATGGAGGAATCAAACCCGGGTCAGCTGCGTGCAAGCCCTACCCACTGTGCTATCGCTCCAGTCCGTGAATACATATAAATACATAGGGCTGGAGCGATAGCACAGCGGCAGGGCGTTCACCTTTCACGCGGCCGACCCGTGTTCGATTCCTCCACCCCTCTCGGAGAGCCTGGCAAGCTACCGAGAGTATCACACCCACACGGCAGAGCCTGGCAAGCTACCCGTGGCGTATTGGATATGCCAAAAACAGTAACAATAAGTCTCACAATGAGAGATGTTACTGGTTCCTGCTCGAACAAATCGACGAGCAACGGGATGACAGTGACAGTGATTTACATGATTAGTTTAATTACAGAAACCCAATATCAATATCCCAACACCAACCCCACCACCATTGAACTTTCCCATCACCATTATTTCCAATTTTCCCAACCACCCTTGAGCCTGTCCCCATAGCAGTCCTTTAATATTTTTTACATTGTTTATTATAAATAATTTGCTAACAGGATGATCAAAAAAACGTTTCATTAGAAGAAAATTAGTGACAATGTATCTCACCATGGAGCCCTTAAGCCCTTATAAAGAGATTACTAAGATGTTGTTACATCTTCTGTGTTTATATTTTGTTAATCGAGATTGGTGGTCTTCCACACTACACCCCATCCAATCTGGTATGCTCCTCCTGGTTTATCAGTGTTGTAGAGTTTGAGATGTCTTCTCACAGCTGAAATCATGGCCGTGCACTCCAGGGCATACAAATTTTCTAGTGGGGTGATACAGCTGAGGTTAAGTTTTTAACTGACTGGCAGCTTTGGAGTGTGACTACTGGGCTTCAGGAAGGGAGATGGGGTGAGGGGGGAGATAGCCCATCTCTGATCCCATGAGAGCCTGGAGATCTCAGTCACAAAACCTGCACACCCAAATTTTTCAACAAATTTATTTCCGAAAACTTGTCTGGCCAGCAAGGTCCGGCTGGAAGCATGGCAGTGGACGTGTAGTATGGAGGGTTCTGTTTGGGAGGGCACTCTGGGATGCCCCGGGATAACTCAGCCTTGTGTGATCCAGGAGAAATGATGTCACTTGTTCATCTCTTTCAAGATTTATTTCTGAGTCTCTCGGTTGTGGCCTGTGAAAGAGTTTACATTAGCCAGCGATGGTTCATGGGCATGACTGCGGGGGCTCCAGAAGCACAGGGAGATGGAGGGGAGGTAGCCCGTCCTCAACCCCATGAAAGCTGGAGATTTCAGTCACAAAACCTACATACTTGAACTTTCCAACAAATTAATTTCTGGATGAGGCTTGTCCGAGCAGTGGGATCTGGCCAGCAGCATGGCGGAGATTGTGGAGTGTGGAGGTCTTCAGCTGCTAGGGCTCTGTTTGGGTGGGCGCTGGGGCTCACCCACCCGCGTCTGGGTTGCCCAGGATGACTCCGAGAGACAGTTCTTACATGTCTTTACCACCAGGGCCTCTGGATCTAACCGAGGCTTCTCAGAGGATCTTTGCCATCTCCATCGTCTTTTTAAGTTTATGTTTTTGTATTTGTGGAATAGATGCCTAGGAGTGGAATTTTTGGTGGTAGAATACACACACACACACACACACACACAACCTAAAAACACACATTGGCTTTGGGGCCGGGCCACGCCCAGTAGTGCTTAGGGCTTACTCCTGATTCAGCTCAGAAACACTTCTGTTGGTGCTCAGGGGGCCGTAATGATGCTGAGCATCAAACTTGGATCAGCTCCATCCAAAGCAAGGGCTTTAACCCCAGTACTATCTCTTTCTCCATTCATTTTTAAAAATATTTGAGAAATTTTCATATGAAAATGATTTGTTCTTTTGTCAAATGTGTCATGTTTTTCCATTTAGCTGAGTATGCCATTTCCTCACCTTTCCTAAGGGGCCCCGGGCCTGAGAAGGAATTGAGTCACCCACTCCTCATGGTGGGTTCTGGGTCAGTCTCCCTATACCCACCTCCGCGTCCCAAGGGCTTCCATTTCAGATCCCAAATGTGTCGCAGCCCAAAGCCTTTCCCCCATCTAAAGGTCCTGCCACGTTTTCCGTCCTCCACACCCTTCCCGGCCTTTCCCAGCCAAGCCCCTTCTTCCCTCCCTGCTCTCTCTAGCCCTCCTGTTCTCTCTTCCACTTGTTCCTTCCTCCCTCATCTTTTTCTTTCTCTTTCCTCTCTCTTATCTTTCCTTCATTGCTTCTTTTCTCAGCCTCTAACTCTTACTTCCGGTAAAATGCTTTCTGTCCAGGGCTCGTCTGGGCAGCCGGGTTTTCCAAGGATGAGTGTGTCTGGACATTGCATACCCATCCCTGACTCAAAATGCCCTGGCCTGCAGCCACCAGAGTCCTCCCCAGAACCACCCAGGTGAGAAATGTTTGGAGGGGGGAGCGAGTATGGGTGTGTGTGTGGGTTATATGGTCTGTGTGAGTCACTTGGTATATGTAAGTAACACAATGTGTATGTTATGTGGTATGTGTAAGTAATACAGTATGTGAGTTGTTGTGTGTATATGTTACATGGAGTGTATACATTACATGGTATGTGAGTTAGATTCTGTGTGTATATTACATGGTGTATGGGGGTTACATGGTGTGTATACAAGTTACATGTGCATGTGTAAGTTACATAGTATGTGAGTTACATGGTGTGTGTAAGTTACATGATATGTGTAAGTTACATAGCATGTAAGTCACATTGTGTGTTACATGGTATATGAGTTCCATGGTGTGTGTAAGTAAAATAGCATGTGAGTTATATGGTGTAAGTTACATGGCATATGAGTTGCGTTGTGTGTATGATACATGGTGTGTGCAAATTACATAGCATGTGCATCATATTAGGCATTACATGTCATGTCTTGTGTTCTCCATGGTTATGTGAGTTCCATGGTGTGTGTAAATAACATAACATGTGAGTTGGTGGTGTATGAGTTGCATGGTATATGTAAGTTACATGGCATGTGAGTTTTATTGTGTGCGCATGTCACATGATGTGTGGATTACATGCTATGTGTGTGTGAGTTGCCAGTCTACATGGAGGCAAAGCTCAACACCCCCCTCTCAGCTCCTTTGTGACCTTGACTTCTTGGCAAACCAGTCCGAGGACTTGGCACAGAAACCCTGGCTGTTGGTCCTTAAACGGGTGGTGGGGCTTCCATGCCCTGCCCGGGGTGCTGCCGCCTGCCAGCCTGGGTCTGAGGGCCACCTCGTGCCAGATGAGTAAGCTCTGCGGGGAGTGGAAGCTGAGGGCGGCCTTTGCCAAACTGTAGCAGCCAGTGCCCAGGACTCGGATCCAACCCAAACCAGGGCCAGCAGCTGCCCAGGAAGGAACAATGTGTTCCCTCCCTGCCCATCTGGGGAGCTGGGCAGGGCCCAGAGGGAGGGGCGCATGCCCTCCTGCACACTTCTGCGTCCTCCCTCTGAGGGCCCGCCAGCTGGTGTCTTTCTCGATGGTGCTATGGTAGACAGATAGTGAAGCGTGCTTGTCACCCCCTTGGCCAAGGACAGATTTCTCCTTTCAGATAATGCTTGCTGCCCAGCCACAGCGCCCGGAGGAGCCAGAACATACTGGTGGAATCTTGTTTTTTTTTCTCCGAGACAAGTTTGGAAGTCACACAACGCAAACCGGATCGATGCCCTTTAGGATCTGACCCGCTGACTTGACCCTCTGTGTGGACTGACCCACACAGAGGCACATTTAACCATTTCACCGTTTTTTTTGCCTATTGAGAGGGGAATTTGAGGCCCAAGTGACTCTGGGTGGATTAAGATGGAGGTGTTGGCCCGCTGAGTGTCCCCGAGGAGTGTCTAGGGGGGAACGTCTTTCCCAGACAGTTTCATTTTCTAGAGGCTGCCCACGCCTTGGCTCATGGTGCCTCCTTAGTCCTCTAGCAGCAGCGCTGGATCTTTCTCACTCTTGTTCTGTGTACCCCTCCCACCCCCCAGGTTTAAGGGTCCCTGTGATTACCCAAGGCCCATAGAGACACTACAAGATCACCTCATGTATTTTATTTTATTTATTTAAATTTAAAAAAAAATTGAATCACAGTGAGGTACATCCTTACAAAGCTGTTCATGATTGGGTCAGTCATACAGTGTTCCAACACCCGTCCCTCCACCAGTGCACATTTCCCAGCACCAGTGTCCCCAGGTTCCCTCCCATCACCCCCACCCCTCCCCCCCTGAGCTTCTCTCTCTGTCTCTCCCTCTCCCTCTCTCTCCCTCTCTCCCTCCTTTTGGGAATTGTGTGGTTTACAGTACTGAAAGGCATAACCTCATTTTGCAGCTGACTGGCTTGTGCCCTTCTCGCTTGGTGGCCGGCATAATCTCATTGTAGTTTCCAGCGATGAGGGTCTTTGGGAGGCCATCACACAGCCTACCCCGAGGCTGGTCATGTCCACGTCTGCGCATTAAACACCAGGATTCATACTCGTGGGAAAGGCTCACTTCTCTTGGGCACTCCGTGCCTTTGAGTGGGTTTACCCAGAATGACCAAAACTCAGAGGGCGTGAATCTCCCTCAGACGCAGGCGATGCTTCCGTCCCATGCCCCTAAACGGCATGTGGAGAGCCCTGAGCCCAGAATCCCAGAACGGGGCTGGACTGGGGCTCGCCGTTAGCGGAGGTCACTAAGGTCACTGAGTTCCTGTGGATGGGTGCCATTCCAAGGGACTGGTGCTGCTCTCCGAAGAGGCAGTCAAGGCTTAAGGAAGATCACCAAGGATGAGAAGGTGGGAGACCCAGCTTCCTCACAGCCAGAAGGAGGGAATTCCCTTCTCCAGTTCTGCATTCAAAACCAGCTAGTTGGTGGTCCTGGGAAAGGTAGGCCTGGTAAGCTAATCCACCCCATTCCTGAGAAGAGGAAGGCAGCTTTGGAAGGACTCCCTCATACCTCCTACTAGAGTGAGTCTGAAGACCCAAGTGGGCTACCTGGGAGAGGAAACCCCCAAAGCTGCGTGTCCCAGTCAACTCAGGGGGGCCTTTCTGAGGGGCCAGCACAGGCTGGGCCTTTCATGAGGCCTTCTTGGGGGGCTGTGTGGCACCCCCCACTGTTCCCTGGAGGCTGATGCTGAATTCCTTTCATAGTCTCCCCATGGCCTCGTTTTATGGGGACCTCAGGAGTTTCTCTGGCTGTTCGGGCCTACAGCCACAGTAAAACGCTGAGTCTTGAGTAAGTTCGCTCACCTCATTATGCATAGTCCCTTTTGCAGCCCTTCTCCCATCTCCTAATAAATAAATAAACACGGGCTCTAAGACCCAAACCCAAGAGGCCGAGCGTTTAATTGCTCTCCATGCTGAGAGAGAATCGCCGAGCAGCGCAGCGCCAAGCGCTGTGTTGGAAAACCCCAAACCACATGAAACGCTGAAAGGACCGAGCCAGAGGCTGGCGCAGAGGCGGCCAAGTCCCCTCTGAACTCTGTGAAGCCTCCTGACCCTCCACAAAACCTCAAAGCAAACATCCATCTCCCCCGGAAAGACTCACACTCCAGTTGAGGCCTGTCGCTGGTTGAGTCTTGTGGCAGCTGCTTCTGTCATGACCCCCCTACTTCTGCTTCACACACACACACACACACACACACACACACACATACACACACACAAGTTGGCTGCAAGTTCACTCGTGACGCTTGGTTTCATTTGTGTTTTGTCACATGTCACTTCATTGGCACTCTGGAGAGCTCCTTCTGTGGTGAGGGCTGCAGTCCGAGCTGCCAGGTGCGCTGGGACCATGTGAAGGAACAACCGTCATGGCTGTGATGGGGGAACAGAACAGGCGGAGATGTGGGGTGGAGCAGAGAGGCTGCAGGGAGGCGCTTTGTTGTTAGGAAGGCAGGTGGGGGGCTGAGATCCCGTTTGCCCGTTGCGGTTGCTTGGGAATAGTTTGTGGATTCATCTCTCTAACACCATCGAGTTCCTTTTGCCTTGTCTGTTCCTCTTCCCTGAGGGAAACTTGGTTGCCATGACTCTGTCACCCGGTCTCTGTTTGGTCCACCGTTCCCCGCGGTCTGGCTGAGCGAGAATGCTCCTCAGGAAAGAAATCCTGTTGCAGGAAGAGGCCCAGCCCGAGCCGCCTCTTCTCTGATGTGATGAGAAAGAGAGACAGTGCAGGTAGGCAGCACTTGAACTTGGGGTGATACTTGTCCCTTGTGGTGCCTGGGGAGGAGGACGCTCTTTCTCTGTTGGTGGGAATGCTGACTAGCCCAGCCTTTCTGGAAAACAATAAGGATAGTCCTTCAAAAACTAGAAATTGAGCTTCCATATGACCCCACAATACCACTTCTGGGAATATATCCTGAGGATGCAAAAAAGCACAGTAGAAATGACATCTGTACCTATTCATTGCAGCACTGTTCACAATAGCCAAAATATGGAAACAACCCAAGTGCCCTAAAACAGATAACTGGTTAAAGAAACTTTGGTACATCTACACAATGGAATACTATGCAGGTGTTAGGAGAGATGAAGTCATGAAATTTGCTTATAAATGGATAGACATGAAGAGTATCATGCTAAGTAAAATGAGTCAGAAAGAGAGGGACACACATAGAAGGACTGCACTAATTTGTTGAGTATAAAATAACATCACATGAGGCTGACACCCAAGGACAGTAGATGCAAGGGCCAGGAGGATTGTCCTATAGTTGGAAGACTGCTTCATGAGTGGAGGGGAGTAGGCAGATGGAATAGAGAAGGGATCACTAAGTAAAAATGATGGCTGGAGGAATCAGTTGGGATGGGACATGCATGACAAAAGTAGATAATGAACCAAACATGATGACCTCTCAGTGTCTGTGTTGCAAGCCATAATGTTCAAAAGTAGAGAGAGAGTATGGGGGATATGATCTGCCATAGAGGCAGGGGGTGGGTGGGAAAGGGGGGATAAATCCGGGATATTGGTGGTGGGGAATGTGCACTGGTGGAGGGATGGGTGTTTGATCATTGTCAGATTGTAACCCAAACATGAAAGCTTATAACTATCTCATGGTGATTCAATAAAATTTAAAAATTTAAAAAAAGAAAAATTAGCATTTACAATCATACACATTGTGAGATGTCTGTTTTGTTCTGTAAATTGTCTTTACCAAGTCAATTTTCTACTTTTAATTATTTAGTTTTCCATCTTTAACACATTTTTGCCAATTCATTTTAATCAGTGTCAGTGTTCTATTTGGAGGATTTCTTTTTCTAATAATGACCTGTAAGCATTAGGTAAAGAAAGGGCTGCTGACATTTGATGGGATTCAAAGTAGGAGGCAACCAATTTTAGAGGGAAATATTATTTCAGTTCTGCTTTGGGGTAGGGATTAGAGTTTGGGATGGAAATACCAGAAATATGGTGGTGGGAAGATGTAATGGTAATGGGATTGGTATTTGAATATTAAATGTAATCAAATATTGTGAACTAGTTTATAAAATTAAAAAATAAAGAAATATAAAGGGCTGCTGGTTGTGCAAGTTTCACTGGAGCAATAGAATGTGCCATCAGGTCCCTGCTCAGGTTCCTTCAGGAGCAGATGTAGAAGATTTGTCCCAGTCACAGAGAAAAGCTTGTTCGCACCATAAATGCTGCGTCACTTTTCCCTTTGCTTCTATTCTCTGAAAGACATTGAAGAGAATTGATTTAATTTCTTAATTTTAATCAATGTAAATTAACAATTTCTTCAATGCTTTGTAGAATTCACCATGTGGTCACAATGCTTTCTGTTTGGGAAGTTTATCATTGGTCAAGAATTTCAATCAATATCTGCCCAGTTAAGTAGTCTGTTTCTTCTTGTGTGAATTGGCAAAATTTGTGTTCTTTTGTGAAAATTTATTACTTCTTCCATGGTCATTTATCACACTTTATCACACTTTATCACACTTTAGGGCACAGAGTTGTTCATAGAATTTTTTTAGTATCCTTATGAGTTCCAGGGCATCTGTAGTGATGGCTCCTTTTTCATTTATGTTGTGTGTGTGTGTGTGTGTGTGTGTGTGTGTTGGGGGGGAGGTAAGTCTGGCTGTACTCAGGGCTTCTCCTGCCTCTGTGCTCAGGGATCACTCTGGTGTGCTTGTGGAACAATGTGTGGTACTGTGAATAAAACCTGGCGTGGCCACATTTAAGGTAAATGCCTTGTTCACTACATTATCTCTCTTGTCTCCTCTTTCACTCCTGGTACTCATAATTTACACTTTCATTTTTCTTCATTAGCTCTGCTAAAGTCTTACAGATTTTATTTATTACATTTTTTGAATTTATACCCCATGATTTTCAAAGTTGTTTACAATAAGGCTTCAGGCATAAAATGTTCCCACCTCCAATCCCACCACCCTGTGGCCCCATTCCTCTACCAATGACCCCCAAGTTCCACCTCCCACCCCCGCCTGACTTCTTGACAGATCCTTTTTGTTGTTCCTTTGTTTTGGGGTCATATCTGGCTATGTTCAGGGCTTACTCTTGGCTCTGTGCTCAGACATCACTTCTGGAAGTGTTGGGGAACAATATGGGGTGCCAGAGATCAAACCCAGGTTGGCCATGCACAAGGCAAGCACCCAACTCACTGTACTATGTCTTTAGCTCCAAATGATCTAATTTTTAAATTTAATTATTGTAGTTTTGGTCCCAGATGCTTTGTAGTGTTGGATCTAGTGACTTTGCTCTCTACACAGGTATCTCGTGTCTACACCACAGACAAGCCTAAACCCCCTACCCCTTGCCTGTGTGATGCTTCCAGACCTGGTTCCATTGACTGGATCCATTTTTTTTTAATTTTTAAAATTTTATTGAATCACCGTGAGATAGTTACAAGCTTTCATGTTTGGGTTACAATCTCACAATGATCAAACATCCATTTTTTAATAAGTATAATTCATAGTTCCTCATATCTTTTTCTCTCTTTCAAAACCAGTCCCTTACTTGACAAAAAGCTCACACTTCATATGGATTTAGCACTTGTGTTTGTGTTGGCAAGCACAGACAGTAGCTTGCCTGCAGCTGATTCTCCTGGAGCTCTCTGCACAAAAGATCCTGGGGTCACTTCGTGTATTAAATCCGCATCTCCCAATCCCAAGGGTACTGTCACTGGTGAAAGTTGTTATAATACTTAATTAATCTTGGTTATGGCTCCTATTCCAAGCTGAACCATTAAACATTTTTTTGGCTTGAAACCAGCATTTGAGATGTGGTCTCCTATTCAGGGGGCCTCAGCACACTCGTCGAATTGCCAGTGAGAGAGCTCCCTCACCTAGCCATCATTGCTACCGAGTGGTACCTTTTAAGATTTGAGAACATGTTAGGAACCGATTGTGTACTGTCTAGTGCTTGCATTCTGGAATCTTAACATTCTGAGCCTCCTGTCATTTATAACAGAAGTAATTGAGAGAGAGAGAAAGAGAGAGAGAGAGGATGTATATATGCCACTGAGTTCCTGAAATGTCCTAAGCAGTCATAAAATAATCTTACTCTTTTTCTTTCCCCCTCTCAGAATCCTTGGTGATCACTGTGTTCAATCCTCTGCTTTTATGTGTTAGGAGATGGTGTCAGAGGATTCAGTGATGAGCTCCAGGGCTCAGAGGCCAGGCAGACCAGCGTCCTGCTGCCTGTAGCGGCTTTGACAGGAGTGTGGAGCCTAACCCCCTTTCCTGCATGTGTGCTTCCTACCTCTGGGGGTCAGACACCGAATACACACTGTTCTTCAAAGAATAGTTCTTGGAACTGGACTTTTCTGTGCCCGCTGAATCCCTACCCATTCGCAGTACTGTTGGACACGCTCCTGATATTTGTGTCTACAAGACGCCAAGCCTTCAGAAAGAATTGTGCCCATGTCAGCGTGCTCCTCGATATTTAAGGGTGCTTTGGATATTGGACAATCAGACCTTTCCAAGTGGAGCCTCGGCTTGTCCAGAGCTGGTTTCTTCTCCCGACATCTCGAATTGTCCATCAGCTGTGGTGCGGATGTGGGCTCTCACTGAGAGTGGGGAGGAGGGAGGCCCCGCCAGCCCAAATCAGTCCTTTTGTTCATTTCATTACTCACTGGAGCATTGGCAAAAGAAGAAAGAGCTTTATTCACAATTGTCTTGCACAGTCAATTGTGGCCTCTTACTCCAAGTCTTGTTTTGCGTCTTATCCCCAGGAACTTTTTGGAGAAGGCCTCAGGGCTCACTGGCCAGTCACTGCAGGAGACTTTCTGGTCCATGATCCGCTGCTTCCCCCAGACACCCACCAGGCCCCAGCTTCTGGCTCCGACTCTCTGCCGTTCCAGTCCTACAGTCAGCAGCCCCACCCGTGGGTGCACACTTCTCTGTGCGCCCGACCCATCTTCCTTGACTATAAATACCGTGAAAGGAGCATCTCTACTGCAGCAAGCTGCTTGTTTTGACCAAATTGGCCATTAATGAAACCCATGTGCGAGAAGTTGCAATCAACAGCTGCAACAAGAGCATCATCTTCTGGATAAACAGAAGAAATGAAAGCTGGAGAAAGGGCCTGCGGTCCTAGAGCCGCAACAGGGTGGTTAGAGCTGGAGACCCAAGTCCGTTTCCCTGAGGGATCAAGTAGCTCCAGAGGAAGCGCTACCTGGTGCACAGGAGCAGGGGGGTGGGGGGTGGGGGGTTGGGGGAACAGTCTGGTTGTGTCTGTCTCCAACTGGGAGCTGTGTCTGGAAATCTGTAGCTGCTGCTCTGGTGGGTGCCTTTCAAGAGAACCTTGTCTCCGGCAGGAGCTCCTTTGAATCCCACAGCCTTCTGATGGCTGCCGAGAGAAGATTCCTTTGCCATAGCGTGTGTGCACGAGGCTGACTCAGAACGGAAGAGCAGCTGGGCTCAAAACTCAACGGAACATGTTGGCCAAAGGGGAGCCACCCTGCTCTGCCCTGCTGCCTTCCTTAACTTCAGCTCATCACCATGCATCTCCTGCGAAACCTCGCTCCCTCTCCAATGTTCCAGCACCAATCCTACCACCAGTCACCAGTGTCAACTTCCCTCCATCTATCGGTGTCCCAAGCTGCCCTTCCACCCCCAGCCTGCCACCTCAACAGCATCACTTTAAGTGTGGGTGTTGCAGTTTAGATCTCCTGCTTTCAGCGCTGTTGGCTCCGCAGTGTATAACTACAGACATGCCACACCTCTGCTCACTGCTGTCCAAGGCCCCTGCCCCTGCCCCCTCCTACTTATCCTGTTCACCTTTTCTTGCCCCCACCCCCTGCCATTTCTGTCCTTCTCCTGCTTCTACTCTAGGGTCCAGGAGGTTCTAGGTCACCCCTTTATGCCTGTAGTCCCCACAACTTGGGAGGGTGCGGCTGAAGGATGATTGAGTCCAGGAGTTCTAGGCTGTAGGGTGCTATGCTGATTGGGTGTCTATACCAAGTCAGTCCTGGTGACCCCCTAGAGTGGCTAAGGAGGAATGACCCAGCCAGCACAGGTCAGAAATCCCTCTCTTTATTCATAGTCTTACTGGCCACACACACACACACACACACACACACACACACACACACACACACACATACACACACCTGGCATCTTCTGTTACCAGGACAATCCTTCTGATGGCTGCCTGGCTGCCACCTTGGGGAGCTGCTAGGGCTCCCCACTTACCTGGGGAGCCCTCCTGAGGCCACAGCCTGTGTGCTGTCTGGAGCAGTGGCTGCATGGCTGTAGATTCTTCTGGGGCTCCTGCCTTGATTTTCTTTCATTTACTCATTCTCTGATATCCTTCCTTCAATGAAAAAAATTTTGGCACATGGCCTACCCAGAAAAAAGAAGGAATGAAAGAAAGAAAAGACTGTTCCGGTTTCTGTTTCTGAGAGAATCTTGGCAGGAGAAGCCACCAGGGTATTCGATGCATTTCTTAACCCAGCCAGTGAACATGGAAGCAGGGTTACGGAGACAGCCCCTCTGAGCCATCCTGTTCATAAGGAGTCATTTGGAAAGAGGTTATTCTAGCCCTGAGTAGGGTGAGCATGCTAAGGAATGGGCAGAAGGAAAGATTCAATGATCCAGAGGAGCTTATGCAGTCCATGTAAATAAAGGCCAAGAATTAATTCATAGTGGGGCCAGAAAAATCCACTGTGTGCAGTGAGGGGCTGGATTTGGTTGAGATTTTTTTTTTAAATAAATTTTATTGGGTCACTGTGAGATATAGTTATAAACTTTCATGATTACATTTCAGTCATAAAATGCTCAAGCACCCATCCCTCCACCAGTGGATATTTTCCACCACCATTGTTCTCAGTATTCCACCTGCCACCCCCAGCCCCATCCCACCCCCTGCCTCTGTGGCAGGTACTTTCCTTCTTACTCTCTCTCTCTCTCTCTCATTTTGTGTACTATGATTTGCAATGCAGATACTAAAAGGCCATGATGTTTGGTCCTTAGTCTACTTTCAGCACCTATCTCCCATCCCAAGTGATCCCTCCAACCATCATTTACTTAGTGGTCCCTTCTCCATCCCAACTGCCTTTTCCCCCGGCATGTGAGGCAGGCTTCCAAACCGTGGCATGATCCTCCTGGCCGGCCCTTATATCTACTGCCCTTAGGTGTTAGTCTCCTATTATGTTACTTCATATTCCACAGATGAGTGCTGTCATTCTATGTCTGTCCCTCTCTTTATGACTAATTTCACTTCGCATGACACTCTTCATGACCATCCACTTACATGTAAATTTCATGATTTCACCTCTTCCAACAGCTGCACAGTATTCCATTGTGTAGATGTAGGATTTGGTTGAGCTTTGATCTGTTGTGCGTCCCAGCCACGATGCCGTCCAGACTGGCATTCCCACGGGCTTTGGAGACTCCCGCTGTGCACAGAGGCAGGAGCCGGGTTTGTGGGCTGTCAGTGTCTCCCTGCAGTGCTGCTTGACCGCAGGAAGGTAACGCATGGCTTCCACTGGGGCCCACACTGGTGCTTGTGCCCGAAGGACATATTTTGGCTTTGGAAGGTTTGGCTCGTGCTGAGGGCAGTGAAGACTGGCCCCTGTGAGACCCCCGTCTGAGTGGATGTTAGCCAGCGTTGGGGCTTGAAGGGTATTGTGTTTCTTCTAATTAAAGGCACTTAGGCAGCAGCTGGATGGAGGAAATGTTGGAATCAAAGATCAGAATCGCAGAGCACGTTGATTTTCAGTGAACTGTGGGCTGAGACTCATTGCCACACACCTCTTCCTGCCGCTCGTGTGAGCCTTTGCTTCTGCTGCTCCTAGTTTCAGGAATGAGTAGCCAACCCGCTCTTCTCTCCTGAGTGGGGAAAGCAAGGACTGCTACCTTGGAGACAGGTTTCCATTCCCCAGTTTAAAGATGATCAGGACAGGCTAATCTCTTCCCACTTGCTTTGCTCTAAGATCCCTCACAAAATTCATGAAAAACAAAGAAATGTTCCAGAAATGCCAGAAGGAATACTGCCAAAGGTCTTTCGTTCACAGGAAGAATTTGCATTAACCTGATCACAAAGGGAATCCTGAGAGGCAGAACAAGGGTAAGAAGAAACACACGGGGAATTTTCTCCCTGCCCGATGCTTTATATACACAGGTAAAAGAATGTACTTCCTGCCGAAGAGGAAGTGGACAATCAGAGGCACGTGAACCAACTCAGAGAAAAACATCAACAAGCGGCTTGTGAAAATATTATGTTATACAAGAACTGATAAGAAGTTCATTAACGATAAAAAAAACAGTTGTTACCAAAAAACAGTTAAGGGAATCCAAAGTAAATCTTTGAAAGCATCTGTTTTGTGTTTTCAACAAAATTCTCGAAAACAAAACAAAACAAATAACAAACCCAAGTTCTGTATCAAACAAAAAAGTGGAGGGAAGATAAGACAAGGAGTAAGAATAAAGGGAAGCCACTACAGGAAGAGATCCAAAAGACCCAACCAGTTAAAGAAATGCAATGAAATTGAAATGCTTCATGGGCACTGTGGACTTAATATTTTATTTATTCATTCACTTATTTATTTGATTCAGAGGCTATACCTGGTGGTGTTCAGAGCTTACTCCTAACTTTGTGTTCAGGAGTCATTCTTGGTGGGGCTCAAGAAGCCTGTTTGTGGTAATCTAAATTTTGTGATTATTTTTTTCATTGTAACCATCATCTGCTTGAAAATTATTTGAGCAAATACATCTGTAAAAGGTGGAAAGAATAAATGCTTCCTCATGTTTTCAGCTTTCCTCCCTTTTTTTGTAGGATTTACATGAACAGAATGTATGTAAGTATGATTTTAATTGACTATATTTTAACACCAGTAATCTGAATATACATATAAGTTTAAGTTTTCAGAAATTTCCTATAACAGATTTGCTTTCTATTTTGAGTTATTTTTTTTTTTTTTTTTTTTTTTTTTTTTGGTTTTTGGGTCACACCTGGCGATGCACAGGGGTTACTCCTGGCTCTGCACTCAGGAATTACTCCTGGCGGTGCTCAGGGGACCATATGGGATGCTGGGATTTGAACCCGGGTCGGCCGCGTGCAAGGCAAACGCCCTACCCGCTATGCTATCACTCCAGCCCTTGAGTTATTTTTTTATAATGACTGGTATCCAACTGTAAAGTTTAATAAAATAGTCACTGTACAAATATTCATAAATGCATAAGCAATATAAACATTTTTAACATATCATATATCACACCACTTGATAGTTATCAATTAGAAGAGGTATTATTTATTGGGAATAAATTTCTTAAAGAAATGATTTATTGGATGATCAATCCAATATCATTTTGTGTCAGAATGTATGCTATTCAATTCTCATTTTTTATTTGTAGATGAAAATGAGGAGAAATCTTGTTCACATAAATATGAAAAGAAGGAATTTCAGTATAGTGATGTCAGGTATCTCCTAACTTACATGCCAAAAATCACACGGTGAGACTGGAGAGCTAGGACAGCAGGTAAGACACTTTCCTTGCACATGGCTGACCTGAGTTTGGTATCTGGTTCCCTGAGCCTGACAGGAGTGCTCCCTGAGTACAGAGCCACCAGGAATGTCTCAAAAACAAACCAAAAGAAAAAAAATCACATAGGTATCCAATCTCAACCGTCACTTGAGACAGCGCACAGTCACCACCACGTAAACAGCCCAGCTTCATAGCATCACGACTAATCTCAGAAGAGAGGCCAAGCCAAGCCGATGAAACTCATGAGAACACTGGCCTTGGGTGAAACTCATGAGGACACTGGCCTTGGGCTTGGAAACTCTGGGAAGTCTTTCCGCATAACGAGGGTAGATATACTTTTTGTTTGACTGTCAACTACTGCGCCATTCAGCCTGGCAAAATTGATTTGGATAGTCTTGCAGAATTTTTAAATAATATAAACATATCACTATTAGATAAACAACAGTACAAATAACATCATCACATGAAAATTGTTTTAAACTAAAAGAGAAGAAAAAGGAAAATGATATCAAATTTCTTTAAAATCTACAAACCTGGAGCGATAGCACAGCGGGTAGGGTGTTTGCCTTGCATGTGACCGACCCGGGTTCAATTCCCAGCATCCCATATGGTCCCCTAAACACCGCTAGGAGTAATTCCTGAGTGCAGAGCCATGAGTCAGCCCTGAGCATCGCTGGGTGTGACCCAAAAAGAAAAAAAATCTAAACCTAGAAGACCATGCATCATTTGAATATAGGAATTAAGGAAAAATGGTTGAGAAATTTCAAGATAAAAGAGTGCTCAGGGCTGGAGAGTTAGTATAGGGATTAAGGCTCTTGCCTTGCATGTGGCCAACTTGGGCTCAATTCCCAGCACCACATATGGTCTCCTGAGTATGGCCAGGTGTAACCCTTGAGCACAGAGCTAAGAGTATGGCCCAGACTCTTTCCCCAAAAAGAAAAAGTGCTCATAAAACACACCACTTATGTATCTTCCTCAAGTAAATGCTCTAAAAAGTTTACTGCATCATGCATTTGATCAATAAAATTAATTTTCTTAATTCTCCATTGATTAGGAGGAGTGATTCAGATGACGACTTTTCTCGTGACTGTATAGCTTTTGGATCCCCTTGAGTGCCCATCTAAAAACCAGCCGAGCATGCAGAGAGCAAAGAAAAATTAATGGGTTTCATTGATAGCAAAACTATGTGACAAGGTATCTCCAATACCGCTAGAAGCTTGTGTGTGAAACAAAGAAGAGGGACAAGTGAGTGGAAGGAGGCATTGCTCAAGTTATTCGTTAGGAAGTAAAGTTAGTTGGTTGCAGACAGCAGATATAAGTGGGAAGCTTTTGCTTTGAGTAGGGGGTAGAGGTGAGGAGCTCATGACAAACCGGAAGTGGCTGACGCAATGCACCTGGTAAGATATCAATGCTGGTCCCGGAGGACTCCCGGACAGTGGGGTTCCACACAAGAGAAACTTCTGGGAGAAGAGCCCCAGCTGTGGAGCCCTGGAACATTTGGAAAGTGCTCTGCCAAGCTCTCAAATACCACACAAGAACAGCATAGGTGCTTTACCCATGAGGTCAGAAGAATTTCTAAAACAAATCTCCTTCTAAAAGTGCAGAAAGATTTAGTTCACATAAAAGCAAGCCTTAGATTAGTAGTGGGCCTGGTGCAAAGTTATTATAAGAAGGAAAGTGATCAAAGGTAGACTCACGTCCTCACAGACGAGGAACACTTGCCAGAAAGACATGTTCAGAAAACAGATAAATCTAGACTAAAACTAGACTGGATTATTGCAAAACAAATGAAAAGGATTAAGAAAGTGATATTAGACTTCAAAGAATAACATAAATAAGAATTTGAAAACAGAAATTAGATAAGACTCAGGGAAAAAATTAAAATGTCAGAAAACACACTGTTTTGGAATGACTAAATGCAAAGAAAAACACAAATGAAAAACACACAAGCAATGTCGATTCTAACAGCATAGAGGGGAAAATTTACAAAGGGATGGGGAATTGAAAGAAAAAGGAAAACGTGGTACATAGAAAAAGAAGATCTGAAACATTGATGGTAGGGGTCATTAAAGAAGGGAAACAAAAGAATAGAAAAATAATGAAGGTAAATATTCAAGGAAATTTGCTCTAATAAAGCAACATTTTAAATAATACATTTGAAGAGTACATCTGTGTAAGAGTGACCAACACCAAGACAATCAAGGGAAATGAGTGAATGCTACAGAAAATAAGAAGACCTTTCAGCATCTAGACAAAAATAGCAAATAGTGTACAAAGAAAATAAATTATAGGATTATTTTACTTGTTTAGATCAGAAAAGACTAAAATATTTAAGAAGACAGAAAATAAGAGTCAAATAATTTATGTGTGAAAAACTGATATGTATATACATATATTAGTTTATATGGGGAGAATGGGTGATACTCAAAGCCCCAAAGATCCCTCTCGGCAAATCGTGGCTATCATTCAATGAAAGGGTCTGAGAATTCAGTACCTCTAGATCCTTGAGGTGTTTGGGGACCTCCAGGGCTCCACCCAGTGGTGCTCAGGGGACTGTGTGGTACTGGGGATTGAAGTGGGACTGACTGCATGGAAGACATGCAGTTTTCTTCATCATTTATTTAGCCTTTACTGTGTAATAAATATATTAAAGGAGGTATTCACACATTTCAAGAATTGATCAAATTCTGACATGAAGAGTTAAACTTGTGGACATGACTTAAACATACAATAAAGTTACTCATCATGACTTGTTATACAGTCAACATTAAATTAGTTTATGTTGGGATATAGTCAGATGCTTTAAAGTTAGCCTCAACATACTTGAATAAACCTTCCTATCTCATACATGCAAATATTTCTCCATGTGAAGGGCTTTTCACTCTAACTTCTAAGTAAATTCTGAACCAGAAGTGACCACTGAGGCTTATCATGGTCCACAGAAAGAATACATATGCATATGTAGGTATGATATGTATGCATACATACATGCACATATACATCAAAAGAAAGAAACATGGCACAACATACAGCAGAGAGAAATGCACTACAAGTGATAGCCCTCAAGAAGCAGCATACTCATTCTTAGAAAGGCGTTTTCTGTCACTGAAACCACAGTCTAAATTATCTATTATGTCATTAAATAGAATTCGCTGGTTTTGGTCCAAGCCAGGAAAGATGGTGCCATTACAATGGAGGCGCTTAGGAAGAGGACGAACATCTTCCTAGGGTTCGTGTCCAATGTCAGCCCTCTGGACACACCGCTGGCATTTTATAGGTGGTAGCGCAACATGGCCACTACTTGAGAGAGTTTTATTTTAATATTCAACTATAGCCGTGTTTTAAAAGTTAGATGAAGAGGAAGCTCAAACATGGAAACTCCAATTTTGTCCTGGGTGTGTAATGACTTCAGTGTGGTAGATTAAGTTTAGTACCTATGAAAATGACTTTTAAGGAAAATTGGCCCAAAGCATTTGTTCAATCATACCTTGTAGCAGATTTCAACTATGTACTTGGACTAGTATTGATTTCAATGTATGACACTTATTTTCTGAGCTATGGAACATAAAATTCTGTATTTAACTGGAAAGCAGGCAGAAAATTTGCTTAGAAGAGAAGCGTTGTTCTGTATAGTAACTTGTGTTAAGCAGAATTCCTTGTGAAGCTGTTACATTTATTCTGTTACTTCAACTTTTACTCAATGTCAAGGCATGTGTTTTAATCTCTCTATTTTCTCTCAAATCCATTTAAAAATATGAAGGTGATGATGACCACAAGCGAATATTTTATGAGTTTATTACAGTTCATTAAAAAGCAAAATAGACAATTTCACACAGTCCTTCCTTTTGCTAAATATATAGGATATAAAGGAAATGGCAGAAATAAAAGAAAAGAGAAAAGAGCATATTATGAAATCAGAAAATCAAACAGCACTTTTTCTATTAAAAATTTATCATCCTGGTTATAGACAAAGATGAATGTGCATATGTGCATGTGTGTATCTATTTTCTATGTCTTATTCACCCAACCACACACCTATTAGGTAGCCACAGATTCATCCATCCACCTAT
Organism: Sorex araneus; assembly: GCF_027595985.1. NCBI lineage: Eukaryota > Metazoa > Chordata > Mammalia > Eulipotyphla > Soricidae > Sorex > Sorex araneus. The sequence continues at coordinate 128,273,243 of NC_073303.1, forward strand.
TATCTATCCATCCATCCCTTCGTTTACCCATCCATCCCTCCATCCACCTATCCATTGTCTTAGAGAGGTAGAGTCTGTTGTAAGGAACTGGCTCGTGGATGATAAATTTGGTGAGTCTAGATATGACTGGGGATGCCAGAAAGTGGAAGGCGTCTAAAGATATGACTGGGGATGCCAGTTAAAATCTAACATAATTCTGGCAAAATTTATTTTTGCCTAGAGAAATTCAATCTTATTCTATTAAGATCTTTGTCTAATTGGAGAAATCTCACCCATAGTTTCGTTAGCAGTGTGCTTTTCTTAAATTCCATTGACTTAAACGTTATTCTATACAGAAAATATCTTCAAAGAAACATCCAGAATAATACTTGACCAAATATCTGGTCCCTATGATCCAGATCAGTTGACACATAAAATAAAACCACTATACACACCTAAAGCCACAATGATAGCAGTTAAATGTAACAAAGAAAAGTATTTATCAAACAACTATAAATCAAAGCCAATTTTTTGACATTGTCTATTTTAGACAAATTATAATTAGATGCAAAACATCAAGTGAGATGTCATTTTATATAGTTGATATGTTGCAAACAGGAAAGATATTACAGTTGCAAAAGATTTTATACTTGGGGCCGGAGCGATAGCACAGCGGGTAGGGCGTTTGCCTTGCACGCGGCCGACCCGGGTTCGATCCCCGGCATCCCATATGGTCCCCCAAGCACCGCCAGGAGTAATTCCTGAGTGCAAAGCCAGGAGTAACCCCTGAGCATCGCTGGGTGTGACCCAAAAAGCAAAAAAAAAAAAAAAAAAAAAAAAGATTTTATACTTAACAATACTGAAAAAAAAATGAAAACAAACACAGAAACAGAAATCAAACAATGAAATTTACATATAATATTAGAAATTACTAAAACCACAAGAAGTGCATATAAAAATATATGATTCTCTTCTCAGCAATGGAAAACAAATTACCAAATGCTTTCTTTTCAGCAGATAGACTTTAGGGGGGAGAAACTCCAAATCAATAATAGTGAATTTTTTATTTAAATATTGAATGTAATCAAAGTAAAGTGAAAGTAAAGTGAAATTTACCAGTTACACATGCGGGGTGGGGGGGCTGGGGAGGTGGGGGGAAGGGGGGAGGTATATCGTGATTCTTGGTGGTGGAATATGTGCACTGGTGAAGGGATGGGTGTTTGAGCATTGTATAACTGAGACTTTAACCTGAAAGCTTTGTAACTTTCCACATGGTGAATCAATAAAAGAATTAAAAAAATAAAAAAATATATGATTCTTGAAATTTTGCCAATTAAGTAGGATAAAAAATAAACATGAGGCAGTAAATATTATTAGTAGCGTGTGAATTATTTTAATATTAACTAAAATGATAAATTAAGTAGTTTGACTTGTCATCAAAAAATATACCTTACATTTGATATTTATGGGCCACTTAAAAATATTAAAATCAGTCCATAGTGATAATACAGTGATTAGGGTGTTTGCCTTGCATGTAGCAACCTGGATTCAATCTTCAGCATTATAAATGGCCCCCTGAGCACTGCCAGGAGTAATTCCTGAATGCAGAACCTGCAGTAACCTCTGAGATTTGCTGGTGTGGCCCAGAAACAAAAAATATCTATCTATCAATGTCATTTCAGGGCAATAATGAAAGTCCCAATAGATACCAAAGTTAAACAAAATCAGCAACTAATGGCATAAATTTAAACTAAAAGCAAAGGAAATCCTATATTAAAAAAAAAACCTCCTAAGGAAGATCCAATGGTTTAGAAATGCACAATGATGTGAGCAGTTTATAAAAACTTTAAAGTTTTTTTAAAGATGCATCAGCTGAATTCATAAGCCCCTAAACGGAACTTACATTCTTCACCACTACAACAAATGTTTTGGTGCCAAGAAATAGTACCGGGTCAAGGTACATGCCTTGTGTGCACCTGACCCCAATTTGGTCCCTAGTACCACAAGGGGTCCGGGCATTGCTGAGTGCAGCCCTGGATACCCTCTGGGCCACATCCTCAGCCCTTACCACTGAACCACGGGCTCCAGAACTTCAGGGAGGGATCCCAGAGTCCAGAGCACTGATTGGGAGCCTCTTCCCCTCTCCTCCCCCACAAGAGACCCCCAAGCATCTTGTTCAAGAACCTTTTGTATAAAAGTGAATCTAAAGAACTAGCCTGAACCACAAGAAAGGAGCCAAAGACCAGCCAAAGGAGGGGGCATGGCTGGCAGGACCCTGCCTCAATGGGCCTCTGCTTCGTTGTCACCCACCAACAGAAATCCTATGGAGGCCACCAAGTGCCCACCTTTGACTTCTCAGAGAGAGCAGGTTCCCCCAACCCTAACTCTCACCCTGCCCCTAACCGAGGCAAGGGAAAGGGCCCGAGAGCCAACGGGGTTTCTGATGGAGTGACTAGTCTGACCTCCAGTCCGCCTGATCCTGAGAGAAGCATCAGGAAAGTTCCCGGAGAGCACATCCTTCAAGACGCCTGAAAGCTGTCAAGGTCATCACAGACCAAGCCTCAAGGGCGCCTGGGAGGAGCTGAGGAGACAGATGACTAAATGTGAAGTCAGACACTGGACGCGGTCCTGGAACAGAGCGAGGACATGAAGTAAGAGCTGAAAACCTGAGTAAACTGTGGCACGAGTTAATAACAATGCCTTGTGATTGATTCTTTAATGGCAACAGTGGTGCCACAGGCTAATATCAGTTATTAATGACAAGGAGACTTTGGGGGCTTGTGGGAGGCGGGGGTTGCCATGAAATTTCAGGTCATTCTGAAAGACGCCCCCATGACGCTGCCCCGCCCTCCCCTCCCCGCCCCCTGCCATGCCGACTCCTTAGTTGTAGACTGCTGATCTCAAGGAGAGCCCTTTCACAGGACTGAGCTACATGGGAGTGTGACTGTGTGTGAGAGAGTGTGTGAGCTGTGAGTGTGTGAGTGCTGCATGTGAGTGAGAGTATATATGTGTCAAAGCTTGTTGATGTGTGAGCTGTATGCATTTGTGTATATGTGAGTGTGTACATGTGTGAGCTTTATATGTGAGTGTGTATCTATGTGAGAATGTGTTTGAATGTGTGTGTACATGTGAGTGTATGTGTGCATGTGTGAGTATGTATGTGAGAGGGTGCATATGTATGAGTTGTGTGAATGTGTGTTTGTGAGTGTATATGTGTGAGAGGGTAATATGTGTGTGAGTGTGTGATGTGTTAGAGGGTGCATATATGTGTGTATGTGTGTGAGTTGTGTGAATGTGTGTGAGTTGTGTGAATGTGTGTGAGTGTATGTGCGTTTGAGAGGGTACATATGTGTTAGTTGTGTTAATGTGTGAGTATATGAGTGTGTGTGAGAGGGTGCGTGTGTGAGTTGTGTGAATGTGTTTGAGTATATGAGTGTGAATGTGTGTGAATTGTGTGAATGTGTGTGAGTATATGAGTGTGAATGTGTGTGAATTTTGTGAATGTGTGTGAGTATATGAGTGTGAGTGCGTGTGAGAGGGTGCGTGTGTGAGTTGTGTGACTGTGTGTGAGTATATGAGTGTTACTGTGTGAGTAGTGTTACTGTGTGTGAGTGGGTGTGTGTGTGTGAGTTGTGTGAATGTGTGTAGGTATTAGTGTGAGTGCGTGTGAGAGGGTGCATGTGTGAGTTGTGTGACTGTGTGAGTCAGTCAGCCAATCATCCCGTTGCTCATCGATTTGTTCGAGCGGGCACCAGTAACGTCTCTCATTGAGAGACTTATTGTTACTGTTTTTGGCATATCCAATACACACAGGTAGCTTGCCAGGCTCTGCCGTGCGAGCTCCATACTCTCAGTAGCTTGCTGGGCTCTCCGAGAGGGGCGGAGGAGTTGAACTCGGGTTGGCCGCGTGAAAGGCGAACGACCAACCGCTGTGCTACCGCTCCAGCCCGTGTGTGAGTGTATGATCTAATAACAACTCACCCTCAAATACCCTCCCCACTGGCATGGGAAACTCAAGCGTCCAGTGCTCCCTGCTCAGGCCTTCTGAGAGGCGGGCTGCGCTGTGAGTGCTCTGCCGCAGCCTCATCTCTGGCACATTCTGGCCCGGCCGCCTTGCGGGGCTGAGCCTCTCCCCTGCTCTCCCTGCAGGGCTGGCACCTGCCTCATCAGTCTCGGGCTCACGGTCTGCGCTGCTGCCCGGGGCATGGGTGGCTGTTGAGGAGACTCCTGTGGTGCGGAGGCCTCTGGGGCCAGCACAGGACCTCCACACCGTCAGCAGGTGCTGCTGACCCCGGGCAGGGAAACAGCCTCGATGCCTTCCCCTCGGGCTGGCTCGACCCCCAGGAAGGATGACGAGGCCAGAGAGCTCCCGCCAGCAGACCTTCTCCCGTCCGCTCCCCTCTGCTGCGTCGGGCAGAGGGTCTCACCTGCAGCCGAGGCAGCCGCTGTGGGCTGGCCCGTGGTGGAAGACCCTCAGGCTCGGCCTTCTCCTCGCATGGCCCTGGTCCCCAGGCAGCCCTCCTGTCGGCAGCCAGGCAAGTACTGAAGGGGTGCGGGGGTGCGGACACGTGCTTCCACCCCTCTGGCCTGGCCAGGGGAGAGCAGCGGCTGGTCTGGCTCCTGCGGTCACGTGCCCCGGATCCCCCCGCCCGGCACGCCTGCCAGCCTTGGAGAGAGCTGGAATTCTCCGGATGAAGACAGGGACCAGAAGAGAACAAATGTGGGGCAGGGGATAGAGACCAAGGGGACTTAGGAAGGAGAGAGCAAGGGGACGGGCACAGAAAACAAGGGCACAAAAGAGGCTGGAAGAAGAGGGCTGCCCCTTTCTCAGTTCCTCTCTTTCAATCTCACACATGGCACTGGCTTAGAAATGCTTCGGAGCACCGTGGACCGAGTCCAACCTACACCTGCCTCGGGACGTGGTAAAGTCACAGGAGACACAAACATCTCAAGCAAACACTCAAGGAAGTTGCTGGGCTCTGAGGTCTAGGAGGGGCCACTTGTCCCTTGACAGGGACACCAGATGACATGGAAGGGCCGTGAGCTGGCTTGGACTCTACTCGGAACAAACTGTGTGACTTGATTCAAGTTGCTTAACCTCTCTGGACTTCCGTAGCCTCCACCGCAAGGTCCAGCTCCAGATTCTTTCTAAGATCCGTTCTAGTGTTTACCAGCTTAGTAACGATCCATCTCTTTTACAAGCCCTCCATGCCTCGTCCAGTGTACCCTGACTTAGCACAGCATGGGGTGCCCTCCACTTCCTCAACCCTTCTCAGCCCCTTCCTTCTGGGGTGTTTGGCGGCCAAGTCATTGGGACGCAGCTACACTGTCTCTCCCTGTTTCTCTCTGTCTCTCTCTCTTCCTCTCTCTGTCTCTCTGTCTCTGTCTCTCTCATGTTTCTCTGTGTTTCTGTGTCTCTCTGTCTCTGTCTCTCTCATGTCTCTCTGTGTCTCTCTGTCTCTGTATCTCTGTCTGTCTTGGTCTCTGTCTGTCTCTCTCTCGTGTCTCTGTCTCTGTATCTCTGTCTCTGTCTCTGTCTGTCTCTGTCTCTGTCTGTCTGTCTGTTTGTCTGTCTCTCTCTCTCTCACTGCTGGTCTGTCTTCTCTAAGTGCTCACTCTCGTCTCTACCTAACTCCTGCCTTTCCTCTGGGTCTCTGCTTCCCGGGCCATGCACAACCTTCAGATGACTCTGGCCTCTCCTGGTTTCTTCAGGCCTCCATGTCCACCCGTAGGCTGCTTTCCTGAGGACACCGCGTGGCTCTGGTAGACTGGACTCAGGCTAGTGAGCCGTCCAGTGTGTTCTCATGCATGGATCATTTTCTCAGTCCAGTGAACACACCCGCGGCTCGTGGATGTCATGCACAGGCTTCCTCTACGATGTGTTGGCTTGTTTTCCTTGGAGATTTGGGGCGGAATCTTTCCTTAGTAAGGGAACCCAGGCAGCAGGAGGGGAGAAAGGGTGTCGCAGGTCCCAAGTATCCACATCCCGAAGATTCTGGCTTCTGCTGACCAACGGTCCCTCCTCGGGGACCAGCGGCAAGATGCAGCCCATTTCAGGGACTCGGAAGGCACAGGGTTGACACTGTGGGGCTTCCCTCATGAGGATGCCCAGGAATCGAGGCTCCAGCATGGAGGGCATTTAGTGTGCAGTTAGGAAGAGCCGTGATGAAGGTCCATTGGTCAGCCCCTTCTCTCAGCCTCCAGTAACTCTGCTCCTCATGGCCTCGCTCACCTGCCCTTCACTCCACATACCCTACAGTGCAGGGCTGGGGTCGGGGGAGCTCATCCAAATCTCCACTTCCGCCTGATTCAAGTAACGGCCAGAAGCAAGGCTGTGGGGGAAGCTGGGCTGGTTCCAAACAAACACGAGAAAGCAGGAAGGCACATGAGGGTCATCCCCCACTGAGCAGACAGGAGGCAGGAACTTCAGAAATCTGCTCATCAATTTTCCCAAGTGAAAAATTGGGAAATGTAGAGGGAAATTGACCTGAATTCTTTCCTGGGAGTGTGGAGGGCTTGGGAAGGTTGAGTTGCTTTTTTATTTATAAATAAATCCCCTTGTTTTATTTTAAAAAATCAATTATATTTGTACTATACGTACTTTCTCAGGTCTTTAAAAACCAGCAACACGTAAACTCTAAAAAAATTCTTCTCATAGGTTCTTTTTGGGAGGGCAGAGCATCTGATAGTTTGGGGGGCTCGGGGTCGTTCCTGGCAGTATTTGAGGGGCAGGTGGTGCTGGGGATCAAACCTGGGGCTCTCGCATAGCAAAGTACACGCAGCCCTTTGAGTCACCTCTCTATCCTTATCTGCACTTGAGATAAAGCCTTTGGTTTTATTTCTTTAAAGCCTTTCTTTAAAAAAAAAACACAGGACTTTTTATTGGTGCAATGTCTATTTTTCAAAGTAGCAAGTGGTCTTCTATCTTCTATAAACATTAGACCATAGAGACAAAAATCAGAGAAAACTTGCAGTGGCCCTTAGAGCAAGCTGGCAACCGGATGGGGAGCATGTGAGTGACGGAGAGGAAGCCACTGTTCTAGGGGAAAGTCAGGCATTGCTAGGGCTTAAGACAAGGGACTACAAAGAGACATTTCGGCTTTGGTCTCTCCCTCGGAGAAAGTGGGGGCTACTCTGTTCTCTTCTCTCAATCATCAGCCCCCAAATGCCCATCTGCAACCTTGGAAGGCTCGGAAGAAGGTTAAAGGCATTGGTCAGGAGGACCCTGGGGAAGTTACCTTTGATGCCAGGGGAGAGAGAGTTTCTCTTCTAGAATAGGATGATCTGACAAGCACGGATCTCCGGAGGGGGTCAGAGGATGTGATCTCCCTTGGGGGCCCCCAGACAGGCCCTGAGAGCAAAGCTTCCCTCAGCAAACACCTCTGAAAGGGTGGGCAAGAGGGCTTTGCTCACAAACTTGGAGCCTTCTAGACATGTATGGAAAATATATGAATACCAGAAATAGAAAACTGAGAAAGCACTAAGCAAAGTTTTGGGGACCAGTGTTGACGCCATCTAAAATTTCTGGTTAACATAGATTTTCATGGACTGGAGAGATAGCATCGTGGGTAGGGAATTTGCCTTGCATGCGGCCAGCCCGGGTTTGATTCCTCTGTCCCTCTCGGAGAGCCCGGCAAGCTACCAAGAGTATCCCGCCTGCACGGCAGAGCCTGGCAAGCTCCCCGTGGCATATTCGATATGCCAAAAACAGTAACAACAAGTCTCACAACGGAGACGTTACTGGTGCCCGCTTGAGCAAATCGATGAGCAACAGGGATGACAGTGCTACATAGATTTTCATGTAAGATATCTCTTAGTGTGTTGTTTTGAACTGTCAGTTCCCAAACAGTTAATGGTGTTTGTTTTGTCTGTTTTTATATTATTTAAAAGATATACTTCACCCCATATTACTCTCTAGTTCTATCTAATCCCTCTGAGAGAGGGAGGCAAAAGAAGAATGATAACTAACTGATCTCGACATTCACAAAAGCAGAGGCGGCAGAGCACATGGTGTCAGTGCAAACAATGAAAACAAGTTTTGCTCTAAGGAAGGCACAGTCCAGTGCCTTAAAACCTCACTGCCTGTGAAACAAGGGGTCATATAATGCCCTTAGTACCCCATAAAGGTCTGTTGTGTGATTGTAGATGAGGCTGGGGCCCAAACTAATGAATGATATGAAGTATGATCTAAAGTATGCTCACACTGTAAATATCATCTCAGTAGGAAAAGGATCTCAGACAAACTGAGTTAAGTGTTGCTTTTCCTTTGTAGTTTAGAGATTGTGCTGTGCTTGGCGATGGCCTTTGTCATTATTCAGAAGGCTCTGGTGGTCTCCCACTAGTCACACTCCCCTTTCACATCATTTTCTCTCCCTAAGCCGTAGCAAACACAGGGATGTAGGTGACCAAAGGCCTGAACTCAAGCGTCCCTGTTCAGGAACTCACGCACATTAGCTCTTCCAGAGCTCATGAGGTCTTTCTAATGGAGGGACAAATAACTGGTCATGGTCCCAGTGGGTCCCTCTCCTAGGGACCAATTTCCTTTTTGACTTAAACAAAAAAAACGAGTTCAAATTAAAAACAATTTTAGGCATTGAGCTACTAGGTAGAGAACACACACACACACACACACACACACACACACACACACACACACTGGAGAAGTATAAACAGGGAAAGATGAAGATCAGGGCAAAGTGGGAAAACACTGTAAGTGTTCTTGAAACCCAACTTCTAGCTGGTTGTCTATGCTAAAAGCCAGCCTAGAGTATTAGAATTGAATACTGTTAATAAGCCTAAGATTATACAAGGGTTTCAGAAAGTGACAGCTGCTCTCCTCCGTGCACTTAACTGTGAGGAAAGGTGGATCTTTAGGAATCCCAAGGGGAATCCCCTTCCTCATTATTATGGGAACTAGCAGAGCTTTTCCTTGCCTGGCCTGGGGATGGTCTTTCAGTGACAATTAAGTCTAAAGCTTATTTGACTATCAGAAATGACCCTTCTTCCACATGGTCCCTATAACCATTTGACCCTCCATCATGAGCAAATTGCTTTCCTTTGCTTTGTTTCTCTCTCATCCTTGTGGGCATATGCGAGTCCTGGAATTCTTAGATAGGCTCTGGTTAGTGTATTTCTGAGAAGCTAGATAAAGCTAAGCTTTAGTTAAGCCCCACACAGCTGAGTGACATAGAACTGGTTTTGGCTAACAGCCCTTTCATTTTCCAAGTGCTCAAATGGAATCATTTAAAACATAAAATGTATGAACATCTTTCCTCTGAACTAAATGGTACTCTTTTTCTTGGCTTAATTTCCGCTTGATGTAAAAAATTAAGACTCACAGCAATAGCAGCGAGCAGTAATGCAGTACACGTTGCCAGACGTGGAGATTAGATAAGCATTTCGGTTTCCAGTAGTGTTTTCATGGAATTATCTCTATTCAGGTCAAATTCTATTTTGAGAACTCCAGCTGATTCAACAGCCCACAATTTGTACTTTTGGTCTCAAAGTAAATACTTGATTTAGCTCAAGTCGAGAGAACTGCACTTGTATTTAAGCCCTGACCCATGTAATTTTAATATCCATTAGCCCTTACTATGGGATGTAATTGGATGGATCAGATGCTTTGTAGGTTCATGCAAACAGTGGGGGGAAGCATTCAGGCCCTTTCCCTTCCAAAGCAAACATTGTGAGTCTATCGGTTAAAGCAGGAATAGCCAATTAGGTCTTGCTCCCCGCCCCTCGCCCTATCGCCCTTCACCACTTCCTTCCGCTTGCTGTGCTGTGGCCCTTAGTACAAAGAGATGAAGCCAGAGGATTTTCAAATGGGCTGACAATGACTTTCCTGGTAGATAGAAACTTGCAGTCAAGACACCTTCCATGATCTGCAGGCTCAGGACATTGGTCTGGAGGAACTGATAGTCTGCCGTAACGTGGACCCCAAAGCTGTCTTCTTTCTCAAGACACAAGACGAAGAGGGTGAGGCAGATATTGCAGCGGGGGGGGGGGGGGCGGGTAAATGGAGGCATCCCTATTCAGATCTCGGGGGAAGCTGGGGACCTAGGATGTCCATTTACAAGCAGGGAGAAGGGCCTGGTACTACAAAGAAGCAGGTACATGACCTCCATCGGAGAAACCCAGTGAGGACCTGGAAAGGCAGGCCAGTCTCAGAGCCAGCCGCAGGAATCAAAAAAGGGCCCCTTGACTCTGCTTTCACCCTGACAAAAAAACATGCCCTGACCTCAAGTATTGGAAATAAAGCAGGCAGCAATTCTGGATCAAATAACCCGTGATGATAAAATAGTTGTTGGCACCCCTCCTCTTGCAACTTGCTGGGTGCTAGTTCATTGCACATCTTAGTTGAACATCTCCACACCTGGGCTTGGGCATTCTTCAAAACATCTCTTCTTCTGGTCCAACTGAGGAGTGGAGAACTTAAGGAATTTACACTAGTAAAATTGAAGCAATTTGTGAGTGATATGATTGGAATTTGAAACCATATCAACTTGACCTTGAAGCCAACTGAAAGAGAACCTAATGCTTTTATAAGACTCTCAGTATGTTCACTTGTATTGATTTGGTTTCTGAAATTTTTATCTTTTGTTTTTGTTTTTTGTTTGTTTTGGATTACACCTGGCAGTGTTCAGTGCTTATTTTGGGTTCTGCACTCAGGGATCGTTTCCCAGCCATGTTCAGGGGACCATATGGAGGGCTGGGGCCACACGCAAAGCAAACATGCTCTCTACTACTATTGCTCTATCTAGCATGGTTATACATTTCTACTCACTCTTCTCTTTCCTCCTTCCACTGATGAACATTTCTCAACTCCATCTTTTGACAACTATGCTCAGGTCGTTGGTGTTTCTTGTTTGCGACTTGATGCTTTTTGGCACTTTGGACCTGCAGTTTTGCAAGAGTCACTTTAAGACTCTTAATGAGTTGTGCATGGCCCACTATCTGCGAGAGTGGCAGAGAGCCCGTTTTCATGACGTCAGTGCTATATTGCCTTCTGTACATTTTGCTGTAAGGTGCTAACAGAACCCAACATTCAAAAAAGACTCAACATCCATAAAAAGACATTCAAATCCCTGTTGCATGTTGTTTCCAATCTATTTCTGTGAAAAAGTTTAAGAGGGAAGAGTCATAAGAATCATCACTGGGTGGAGAACAAATTTTTAGTGTGAGAGGATTAAATATATATGGCATGATACTTCAGAACATTTTGGTATGTTGGTGTAGGGGGATATAAAACCCAGGAATCTGCATTTGTATTTGGTTCTTTTTTTTTTTTTGGTTTTTGGGTTACACCCAGTGATTCTTAGAGGTTACTCCTGGCTCTGCACTCTGAACTCCTGGTGCTGCTTGGGGGACCATATGGAATGCTGGCGATTGAACCCGGGTCAACCGTGTGCAAGGAAAACGCCCTACCTGCTGTACTATCACTCCAGCCTCTTGTATTTGGTTCTTTATTGATTTACGGTAACTTTTGCTTTGAAAGGTGTGCAGTAAAAAATTAAAAGTTCTTACTTATAAAGACAGATGCATTGACTATATGTCACTGACTATATAATACATTTCAATATCTACTCAAGGGTCCCTGTTCTGTGCTAGGCTCATGAGACAAATCTGACAATATTCCCCCTTCTCTGAGAAACTGGAAAGTGGGAGTTTTTTGCAAAACTAATCATTGTGTTTTTTATCTGAGGATGGCAGAATTATGGCTAAGATTTACTTTTGCAGTTACACATATCTGTAGTTACTAAAGTTTCTACAAGGAATGTATAGTACTCTGATCACCAGAATGAAAAATTAAAAGTAAATGGGGTAACACAAAGCCAGATTTATGACCCAAGTCAAAAGATAAATCACAATGGCAATTTTAAAGAGCCTCTCAAGTAGCAGATACTGACTTGAATGTTTAAATACGAATCATTTTCCTTCTCCCAGTGGTCATATGCCAAGAATGTTCTTTGTACTCCCATCTTACAGAGAATGAGGCTGACAAAATCAACCACCTGGGACCCGAGTGATAGTAGAGTAGGTAGGGCATTTATCTTGCATGGGGCTGGTTCACGTTTGATCTCTGACACCCCATGTGGTCCCCCAGGCCCCACCAGGAGTGATTCCTGAGGGCAGAGCCAGGTGTAAGTCCTTAGCACCGCCGGGTGTGACCCTCAAGCCAAACCAAATCAATCAGTAAAAGATGGAACTCCAGGGACTGGAGCAGTAGCACAGTACATAGGGCGTTTGCCTTGCACGCAGCCAACCCAGGTTCGATTCCCAACACCCTATACGGTCCCCTGAGCATCATCAGGAGTAATTCCTGAGTGCATGAGCCAGGAATAACCTCTGTGCATTACTGGGTGTGACCCAAAAACCAAAACCAAAAAAAAAGACGGAACCCCAGATTACACAGCTGTAAGTGGTAAAGAGCCTCTGTAAAGCTCATGACATTGGGTGAGGGAAAGCAGAATGAAAGAGAAGTAGGTTTCTTCTGAATCTATGGTATTTCTTCCCCATGTGGTTCTGTAGATTCTGTGTAGATTCTGCAGCCAGAGACTGTCTACCTTACTGATGCGGTGGTGTATCTTCTCCTTAGAAGCTCTCTTGGTAGTAACCCGAAAATGAACCTTCCCTGGTGGTTTTTGGTAACCTCTTCTTGGCCCTGCAGTTCTCCTCCCTTCTACCCCACTGCCAAGGCCTCCAGAGCAATGCTGGGGGATACTGCAGATTCACATCTGATCCTTGGCTGAGTTTGTTCTGAGCTTCACTGCAGGACCTTGAGGAAACGTTATTGTTTTCCATGATAATATTTATCAAGCCTTTGCACAGCTTCCATCTGCGTGCTAAAGGTCAGGTCTCGAGGGAAATGAACTACACACGGAGGATTTGGGTAGCTGTGAGGAACCATTCAGTATGTCGTGAACCTCTAGCTATGTGGGCTGTAGAGGGTCTTTCCTGCTCTGGGGAAAATGATGGAATCATTTGAGTTGGGATTTGGTTTTCTTTGCACAACTGGAGGACTCAGGTGTTAAGCTGCACAATTTCTACTTCTTTAGAAATCCATGGGGAGAAACTCTACCTGGAATCCATTGAATGTTTACATTCTGATTCTAAAAGTGTCAGTGGATGATGTGCCTAATTTGTTTTAAAATGACACTCTAGGGTTAATAGCAAACATAGACTTGCTTTTCTTTGTCTACTTTTAAATAAATCGTTTTTATTCATTAAAAATATTGGGAGACACATGCAGTGGTGCTGAGGGCTTACTTCTGGCTCTGTCCTCAGGGATCATTCCTGGAAGTGCTTTGGGAACCATGGCAGTGCTAGGAATCAAAACAGGGTTGATCCTGTGCAAAGCAAGTGCCTTAACTCCTATACTATTGCTCCAGCTCTTTTTCTAGTATTGTTTTATTTTTTTTTTGAGGGGGGAGCACACCTGGTTATGCTCAGGGCTTACTTCTACATCTGTGATCAAAGGTCACTTCTGATGGGGCTCAGGGAACCTTAGGCAGTGACTGAGATCAACTACATGCAAAGCAAAAGTTCTGTCCACTGCACTATCTCTTCAGCCTGTTTTCTAGTGTTGTAGTGTTGTAGTCCTCATTGAGCACCCCTCTTCCTGAAAAAAAATGCTCCAGGGGACTCCAGAGAGATGAAGAGGATTAAGAGGTGACTGCTCACCTCTAGACATCTGTAAGCCCAAACAGTGCAAACACTGGTAACTTAAAAATAAAGCAAGAAGTGGCATGCCACACAGAGTCAAGGGATGGTGCGGGACCATGCCACATAGCACACTTCTGCCCAGAAGACGAGTGGCAAAGACGCCCAGTGTTTTTTAGCTCTGATCATCTCCCAGGGCACTAGGATGATACAAGAATCTTCCTGGAATCATTTAATACTGTTATCAATCAGGCCTGAGGTTCCCATGCCTCAGGATCTTCATTGCCTAGAGTTCCAACCTGTGGAGAAGGCATAAGAAAAGGTGGAGCAATAACCCATGACCTTTATTACTAATGAAAGCTGCATGAATGGATGGATCTTGGGATGTGAGCCAACTTGCCTTTGAAATTTTCTCTCCAGATCTTGGGGGCGGGGGGCAGGGTGGGTGGGAGAGGGGGATCTCTCCAAAGGCAAGTGTGAATATGCAGAGTAGAACATATTACCATGCCCTCACCTCTCATTGGAGACTCAGAGAGAGGAGAAAAACAAAATTCCCTGGGGCAAATGAGCCTCCTATGGTCAAGAACTGTGGCTGGGGCCAGGTGTAATGAACAGACAGCTCAGAACACCCCCCACTTTTCTTCCTTGAGGACATGGAGTTGGAAATTAAAGGAGACAAATGACAGAAGAAAGAAGGTATCCTAGAAATAATTTCCTTTGAAAACAAGGAAGCAATAGCTTATTATCCCAAGATGCCTAAACTCATTTTTATGGAATCAAATCCATGAAGAGTTGGCCATGGTCCACATAATATTGTGGTGTTAGAATTTGCACTTTGTTCCCCTAATTATTTGAACTGTGTGAAAAAAATGCCTCTTGCCAGCCCGCTCCCCACTGGCTACTTAGAGAGTATTATTACTTCACTTAGGAATTATATCTTTAAAAGGGGTACCAATTAAGGCAATTTTCAAACAGTAGAATTTGAGGATGTGCTAGGCCACTTAATCTCCCAGCACCCTCCCCTCCCTGGCCCTCCACATGGATTCTTATGTAGCAACCAGTGACCCATCTTGAAAAGACCAACTTGGGACTTTCTACTTCTGAAATTCACCTGGTACCAATATTACACCTAAGCACTTTGGGTCCCTTTCTGCTTGATAGCTGGCAAGCCAGCCAAGCTTCTTAACTAGAGTGATTTTCCAGCGGGATCAGCACATTCCCCCAAGCCATTTCACTTGGGCTAGGGCAGCCAGCGTTCATCTTCAGAGAGCCCAGCATCACGCATGCTCAGCAGAAGGTGGAGTGAAATAGTGAATTTGGGTCAATTATTTACAAGCCTACCTGGATGGGTTGCTGTGCATGCTTATTAGCAGCGTTCTTCTCATTCATTCATTCATTCATTCAAGAATCACTGAGCAGCTAGCGTATTTTCAGTGCTTAGTTTTGGCAGGTGCTATTTCTAATGTTTAGTTAACTGCGAGGAACAAGAGCTGAAAATATGTGCCAGATAGTCAAACAGCCCATCCCTCCCTGCAGCAGAAGACATGATGGGAAGGCCTGAAAGGACATCGCTTTAGCACCCCCTGCTCTGCTTTGAGGTGGGCTTTTTCTGGCAGTCTGTCTGAGCAGCTCAACCTGAAGCTCATTCCCCACTGTATTTGTATTTGGTACAAGCTCCATACTGGAAGGGCAAGAACTGGTGTGAGCACCTGGATAAATACTCTAAACTTTACAAGGGGGTAAGTTTTCGCTTTTATACACATGGACTAATTTGGCGATTTTTAGTCTTTTCTAAAGTGGGAATAGAATCATATCATAGAATACATAACAACATGTATTAGAGTTAGAAGGGATCTTAGACATTGAGCAGTCTAATTCCTGGTCTGATCCATGAGCCAAAAAGCCGCAGACTGATTCATTTACTGATATATTTATTCCTTTTCATTGATCTGCAATCTGCGTACTATTGGGATAGGCACTGGAGATCAGGGAGTAAGCAGGGTTGATAGGGCGTCCAATCCTCCTGGAGCCTGGAGTGTAGGAAGGAATAGAAGCTTCTACCACACCTCTGATGAGCTCACTGCAGATGCAGATTACACAGGCGAATCTTTTTTTTTTTTTTTTGCTTTTTGGGTCACACCTATTGATGCACAGGGGTTACTCCTGGCTCTGCCCTCAGGAATCACCCCTGGTGGTGCTCAGGGGACCATATGGGATGCTGGGAATTGAAGCCGGGTCATCCGCGTGCAAGGCAAACACCCTACCCACTGTGCTATTGCTCCAGCTCCTACACTGGCTAATCTTACAGGGAGACCAATGCCCTTGCCTAGGGGAATTAATTAAGAGACTTCCTCTGAGAAGGAGGGGAAACACCACGTCAAGGGAGTGGGTAAACCAAGGTTGGAGGAGGATGCCACAACGAAGTATTAGAATGGAAGGGAAAATTTAATTAAACAGAAGAAGGAAAATCTGCCATGCTAGAGGATAGTGTAGGAAAGAGAAGAACTTTCTGATGGAAGAAAGTTGACACTTGGTGGTAGGATTGGTGTTGGAGCGTTGTTCTTGTCATGTTTTGCTTTGTCTGGGGACCACACTTTTAAGGAATTCATGAGAAATGGCTGTTTCTGTTGTTGGGTGAGAGTACCCAAAACTCACAGAAGCCGGAGTGGCAAGAATTACCTGGTGTCTGCGTGGATGAACGTGCTTTGAGATATCCCATGAGATATCTCCTAGGACAGCGCTGTAGCCTCCTCCTCAGGTACTGAGCCACCAGCCAGGCCCCATCAGTGTGTCTGTTGGTGGATAAGTGTCTGAAAATGGTGTCCTTAGAGTAGTGACAGTCTCAGTAGTCACTACTCAGACCAGAGATCTTCATAATCATGAACCACCGCAGAGCTGACCCATGAAGATCCTGGGAGCCGTGGTAGGAACTGTGGGCAATGATTTGGGAACAGCCAGGCTAGAAGCACAGAACCCATGGGCAAGTGCACTGCACCCGAGTAGAGTGGGAGTGGGAGGGAAAGAAGGATGACCTGAGAACACATCCGGGTGGACCCGCATTGGTCCTGCCATCCAAGTGCACTAAAGCTCCATAGGGTGTTGGTAGGAAACTAGTGGCTTGATAAAATTAAACGAACCTAATTAAACACATTTGAGAATCAAAATAATAATAATAATAATGATAAATAAAGACTTTTAAAAGGTTGTTCAAAAGTTCTGGAGAGGTTTCTGAAACTAAGAGGAATGACAAACAGGCAGAAGGAACTATGTCTCCTTGCATCTGCTGTTCTAGATGAAGTCATGTGCTTCCCACTGGGGCTGGGTGGGGAGATCAGCCTAGAAAGGAGGACCCTGGGGAAGAGGCTGGGCTTTGTTCAATGAGGTTAGAAGAATGGAATCCTCACGAGTGAGATTAGTGCTCTCTTAAGAGTCAGGGGAGCACTTCCTTCTACTCTCTGCGCTCTACTGCTTGAGGACAGAGGGTTGTTAGCTCTGTCTGAGGAAACATCTCAGGAAGAGGGCTCCTCTCTGAACCCAGCCACACTGGCACACCATCTCACTTCTTACGTCCAAAATTGGTAAATAAAAATTCAAAAGATGCCCCATCAGACATGGAGAGTATCATGCTAAGTGACATGAGTCAGAAAGAGGGACAGACATAGAAAGACTACACTCATTTGTGGAAAATAAAATAATATTAGACTGACACCCAAGGACAGTAGAGATGGGCCAGGAAGATTGTTCCATGATTGGAAGCTTGTCTCATGAACTGGGGAAGAAGGCAGCTGGGGTAGAGAAGGGACCACTAGGTCAGTGATGGTTGGAGGAATAGTTCTGGATGGGAGATGTGCACTGAAAGCAGATAAAGGACCAAAAGTTATGACCTCTCACTATCTGTATTGCAAACCATAATGCCCCAAAGTAGAGAGAAAGTATGGAGGAAACTGTCTGCCCTGGAGACAGGGGGAGGGGTGGGATGTGGTGGTGGTGGTGGGAATACTGAGGACATTGGTGGTGGAAAATGTACACTGGTGGAGGGATGGGTGTTCGATCATTGTATGACTGAAACTAAAACACGAAAGCTTTGTAACTGTATCTCATGGTGATTCAATAAAACAATTTTTTTAAAAAAGATGCCTCGCCAATGGCACTTGATATCAGTTGACCTAATAACCCATCCTATGTCCTCAGCTGAAAACATGGAGGCCAGATTGACCGGTTGGCTTAGCCTACCATGACTCATGGGCTCACCTGTTGACTGAGCAGAGAGGTATCTTTCTTTTGTTTTCTGTAAAAATACATATGACAATGACATAATAGTTACTGTTTTAACCATAACTAGTGCAGTTTCCAGTGGCACGAGGCACATTCGCTGTGTGTGCCTCATTAGATCCCCACCACTGTTCATGTCATCATCGCCGGCAGAACCTCAGCATCCATCAAACAGTCACTCTCCACTCCCTTCTCCACACAGTCCCGGCCACTTCTCTCTTACTTCCCACTGCCATATATTTGTCTGCTTTAGGGATCTCCTTCGAGTGGAATTATATTATATTGGCGCTTATGTGTCTGGCTGAATCCACACACCCTAACACCTTTTTGTTCCATCTGCTCTGTGGCCTGTGTCAGAACTTCCTTCCTTTGTGAGGCTCACTCATGTTCTGGAGGGTATCTTGCGATGAGATCAAGGAGACTACATGCTTCGAGCTTGCAGTAGTTCAGATCAGTCTGGAATTGCTTCTCTGTGCCCTTCAGATCTCTGCAGACACAAATGGGTGAGGTCATGTCCTTCTGGGGTAGAGCACAGGACCTTGGACACAACAAGAGGTGGTGGGAGAACTTCCTAGCAGAAGTGCATAACTGGGCGAAGCATGTACCCCAGGGGCACTGGCTGGAATAAATGAAAGATGAAAACTTGGAAATCAAAATGAAGTGATAGATGTAAAAGGCTTACCAGAGGCTGGGTCATATGAACAAAAAGAGACTCTCCTCTATACAGAGTAGAGTTTCTTTGAGGATACCAAATCTAAAGAAAAAAACCAAAAGCTGCCTGAAGAAAATAAAAAGGAAACCCTCATATTGGAAGAAGCAATACTATATTACTCACCACTCACACTGGTTCCAGGAAGATAATACACTATCATCTTCAAAGATGAAAGGAAAAAAATTTGAACCTAGAATTGTTTATTTAGCCAAGCTATTATTTAAACATGGGGAAAAAAACAAAGATGTCTGGGACATTCAATTACTGAAAGCACTTTTAAGTACAGAATTTCCACTAGAATATTAACAGAAGATGTATGCCAACAGAATGAAAAATAAATCCCATAGGAAAGCAAAGGATATGAAAGGAAATAATGAGCCAAGAAACAATGAAAGACCTGGATATAAAAAAGAAAAAGAATAAGAAAATATTTAGTCTAAAATACTAGTGAAAGCAACAATTCACGAGAAGTATAAAAATCGCATTCCATTCTGCATCGAAATTTGTTGCTTTGAGAAATATGAAACATTATTTAGAAGCATTTAAATAGAAACTGATTAGCACAAGGTTATATTATATTAGGGAGTGTTAATATTCTTCTCAGAAGTTTTTTTTCCACTTAAATTTATATGCTATGGTTCACAAAGCTGTTAAAGGTTATTTGTTCCAGGCATTCAGCATTCCCACCCCAACCCCACCACCACTGTCCCCCTCCCTCCGCCATTGTCCCCATTTCCCAGTCACCCCTCAAGCTTGCCCTGAAAGCAGGCCCGTGATAATTTATTTTATATTGCTTGTTAGCACTAAATGGACTAATGGAATGATCAAAAAACACTCCAGTGAAATAAAATTTGTAAAAATTGTTCTATCTCACCCAGGGGACAGTAAATTCTTGGCTTCTCAGAAGGTTTTTGACAAATCAGTTGCATACAGAATGTGGATGATTTAATGAACAATACTATTCTTTATATATATTTGTATTTACACATAAGTTAAAATAATAAATGTGCATATTTAAATATGCATATAATAGTTACATACAAAAATATGGTTAAGTGTCCAGGGAAATGATTCAAAGTACTACAGGGCACTTTGCATGGGGAGTTTCCATTAAAGTCCCAAGAATTGCATTGTCCCTGAGCAACTTGGGATGTGGTACCCATTCTCAAATAAAAGGAGAATGGATAATATATAAACCCATAAATGAAATCTCAATTACAAAATCAGAAATCCTACCAGTCACATTTAAAATTAAAAGAAAATTAAAATTATACAAAATGGAGAGCCAAAAAAGCTACATGCTTTAAAATTTGAAAACAATTTCGAATTTATTTTAGATTTTGCTTTATACTCAGTATATTGAATCAATAAAACATAAACAGTAAGCTTTTGAAAAAATTAAAATGAAAGCACAATAGAGAAAAATCCACGAAATGCTGATGATGTTAAGATTAAAACTATTACCATAAAGACAAATATAAGTAAAAACTGAACATAATGACTAAAAGTAAATTTATCTTCCAAATCAAAATACTTTAAAAAGAATAAATTTGAAGAAGCAAAAGGCATCTGAAATATATAAATAGTATTAAGTGAATTTGTGCATAAAGGTGTGGTCTGTGAAAAACATTAATAGTTTTCAATAACTTTTAAAAACATTTTATGAAGAATGAAAAAGACAATTTAAATGTCACCAGGGGTGGAGATTTGGGTACTTGATCATTATATGACTGAAACGTAATCATGATAGTTTGTAAGTCAGTAACTGTATCTCATGGTGATTCATTATAAAAAAAAGAAAAGAGAAGAAAAGAAAAGGAAAAGAAAAACAAACAAAACAATAAATGTCATCAGGAAAACAATTATATCATAACTAGTAACTAAAAGAGAATAAGTAATAGAATAAATTTAAACTTTATAGGAGTATATTCATATATTAAATGAAGAATTTTATGGAGTAATTATGTATTTATGAATTAAAAATTTTCTCAAGGCAAAGTAAAAAGCAGAATAAGCCTTAGATATAGTATAGAATCTAGGCTAGTACTAATAATGATAGAAGAACCAAATAAATTGTGGGTCATTTCTACCAAAGCTTCAAGACACAAAACATCTCCATTATTCACAAATTATTCCTGCACTTCAAAAAGATTGGACAGCATAATCTATATTTAACCAGATCTCAAAATATGACCAGAAAAGTATAATATGATTACTTACAAATATGGAGTGAATTTTAGGTATCAAAGCAATAGTATCTTGGCTGCAGAACTTTCCTTGCATATGACCACTGGGGTTGGACCCCATCTGACCCCCTGAGCCCACCAGGAGTGACCCTTGAGCATAGAGGCAGGAGTAAGCCCTGAGCACTGCTCAAAAGTAAATACAAAGAAAAGAATTTTAAAAGAAATATCTGCTAACAATTGCTTTGCTCTTCAAGTCCATGTTCTCTCTTGAACACGTATCTCTCTTGCTTGTTCTAATATTTATTTACTCTGCCTATTTCCACTCCAGAGAAGCCCATTTTCACTCTTGAACACACACTTCTCGCACTCTCACCCTTCACATCTTTCTGAATAAGTTTCAGTAAAAACTATCCCTTGCTTCACAGAAGGAAGGAAGGAAGGAAGGAAGGAAGGAAGGAAGGAAGGAAGGAAGGAAGGAAGGAAGGAGGGAAGGAAGGAAGGAAGGAGGGAGGGAAGGAGGGAGGGAGGGAGGGAGGGAGGGGGGAAGGGAGGGAGGGAGAAAGGGAGAGAGGGAGAAAGGGAGAGAGGGAGAAAGGGAGGGAGGAAGGAGGGAAGGAAGGAAGGAAGGAAGGAAGGAAGGAAGGAAGGAAGGAAGGAAGGAAGGAAGGAAGGAAGGAAGGAAGGAAGGAAGGAAGGAAGGAAGGAAGGAAGGAAGGAAGGAAGGAAGGAAGGAAGGACTGTGACTGTGACTGTGCTCAGGGCTTTCTCCTGCCTCTGAACTCAGGCATCGTTCCTGGTCATGCCTAGGGATGGCTGGGATTGACCCCAGGTCAGCCACATGCAAGGCAAGCGTTCTATCCCCTGCCCTCTTGCTCTAGCCCGGAAGGACGATTATTTTTAAATGAAAGAACATGTAATAGAAGACTAGAACAAACAGCATACTTAATAGTAAATCATCAGAAATATTTTCAATGCTGTTAGAAAAAAGACCAGCATGTCTACTCTTGCTGAGATTCTAAAATTTGCATTGGAGATTTTAGCCAATGCACTAAAACAAGAAGATGAAATGAGATAAAAGTATTGGGAGAGGATTCCCGACTAAATCTCTGAAGTGATGCACACCAAGCAGCTAAAATTCATGAGTCCCTACAGTTGAAAACTTCGAGGCACCCTTGCCAAAGCTGGGCAGCCACACCCACAACCCACTGCTTTAGCCACACCCGGCTCCATCACTTTCTAAGACCCTCTGAAGGGATGCTAAACTGCAAATAATTTCAAGTACCCCTGGTTCCCAGGCTAGAGGTCATGAGGTCTTCTCAGAGTCAGGGTGAGCTGCTCCTCCCACCCCCAGTACTTCTTGGAGCCTGGCAGCCATGCCCACCTCCCACAGCTGCTGTGCCCAAGATTCTGAAGTCTCTGGCCCACTGGACACCTCCTTATATCTCAACATTGAAATTCCAATAGGTGTACACCAAATTAGATGGGAAAGTAACTTGGAAGTCAACTAAACTCAACAAGCAAAAACAATAACACAGAAAGCTCACACAACTTAATAAATTCTTAGACCAGGACTTAACCCAATGATCAAACATAACAATTTTCACATAAAAATTGGTTTTCTTTTTATATTTATTGATTTTAATATGGGATATTTGTTATCTAATCAATTTTAACTCTAGAATTGTATCAACAGTTGTGGCTTTTGTCTTCATTAAAATATTTTTTTAAAGTATTGGAAAAGAAAAGTCATCATTTATAGTAAAAGCAATTTAGTACTAATGATGAAAGGATGATGATGGATAAAATCAATAAAAGAGCTAAGCAAAGAGGTTCAATATGGGAACTACATATTAAAATAAATTAGTTTAAAAAGTTTGACTAACTGAATACTAAGATTAATGTAATTCAATTTTGGTTTTTGACTGAAGTCCCAAAGCAATAGGTGGTAATTGTTTCGAGTTCCAGTTGTGCTGGCCACCTCTAATGGACTAACCAGTTTTGTTGGTCCGGTCTTGTGATTACTGAATCTTTTACCATCTTACGGAGATAAAAGAATGTCAATTTTCGAGTCAAAGACTGAGTATGGTCCTTTAGTGGGAGATAAACTAGAGAGTGAGGAGAGACTGATATTTGTTTCCCTGGAGTTGGGGAGTTCAGAGGGTAAGTGTTGAGCCTTGCCTAAGGAATCTAAAAATCTAACAAAACTACGTCTTTCTAACATCTACAAATGTCTTGTAAATGTGTTAACTAATAACAAATGGTCAGTTTGTCATGGAAATTGGGACTGATATCAGGGAGCCAAGTTTTATTTAAGGAATTTGAATGAGATCCTATATTGTTGCATCCATGAGTGAACTGTATGTTGAGAACTTGCTTTTTAAATTCCTCTGAGTAGGAAGAGAACATCAGTGCTGGGCTCACGCGCTCAGGAAGAGACACTGCTTTTGACGACAATTCAAAGTGCTTTCCAAGTCTGAATGCCTTCCAATTTACTTCTATAAAAATATTTCATTATTGTTCTCAGACCTCTTTTAATCAACTTAATTTTAATAATAAAGTTGATGAAAAGAGCATGCTTATTATCAAAATTCAAGCATAATAGAATAATCTGATTGAAGTTAATATTCCTGTAGTCAGACCCCTTTCTCACAGGAAACCATCACCATCCACTCAAGTGTATATATTGAGAAAATTTTTGTATATTTACATCTATATAAGCCTCTGTAACAAGTTTATATAAATTTAATCAAGTCACATGTATTATTTCATAACTAGCTTTTTAATAATAATTGAGTATATTGTCTTGAGTACATACAGATCTCTGCATTCTTTAAATTCTGCATTATATTATAGTATGGGTCCATTACAATTTCTTTCACTTTTAGACATACAAATTAGATATTAGATTAGATATACAAATACTGGGGCATTTCCTAAATTTTTACTTCCTGTATATGAGTCTTGCATAGAAATGAAAATCCTCGTGTGAGAATGGAAAGAGATGGTTCTAGAAAGGAGAACAATCATATTATTCTTGAAGGGGAGATAGATAGTGGTTGAGCGAAAGCACCACACAAAACTCCAAGATCTGAGACCTTAGCTATTTGAATAAAATGCTGTATGCTTCTGCGTTTTGATTGGACCGTGTAAGGATTGGACTTTGTATGTGCCTGGGTGTCAGAGTTCAAAGTGAGAATAATCAGTCTCAAAATCAGGAATGGTTCTTTAGAGATTAATTAAGTAGTTACATAAAAATGTGTGCCATACTGTCAGCATTCTAAGTGAAAAATATTTGGCAGGTTTTCAGATATCTGGATGACCTAAGAACACTAATTGGGGTCTGTCAGTTGCCCTATAGAATACCAATTTGAAGGTGAAACTCTATAAAATTCTATCTTCTCGGTTGATTGTCAGCTTTATCCTGGGCTCTGAACTTTGTGAATTCAGTCTTGGTGACTAAATGATGAATGAATTTTAACGAATAAAGTTCCAAACCAGACTTAATTCTCTTTCCCAAGCATCTTGCCTCCGCTTATTCACTCCCTGGGATCCTACTGGTCTGGCTTGAGAACTGCCCAGTTAATGTGACCTTTCAGGCTATGCTTCCTATCTCTAACTGGAGTGACAATTCCACCACTCCTTAGCTCATGGAGAATGTCTTGCAGCTGTCTGAGGAGCACAGATCATTAGTGATCTTGGCAGGCTTTTATTGGAAGCACAATGCTAGAGATGAAAGGTCAGTTTTATTTAACTGATGAACACAATGAGTAGCAGATTAAGCTAGTTTCCTGGTAAACAGTACCATCACTTTCCAGTAAATAGTGTCAAGATGCCTTGATGAATAACATACATGGAGATAAAGAAGAACATCTCTCAGTGATGGAAAATTAGGTACCTCCATAAACTCAAATATGCCTTGAGTTTTCTTGCTATGATCTGTTCCCTAAAACATTTACTAACAGGTCATCTGGTCATACTAATGGAAAAAATGAAGTATGCTCTGTTGAAGACATACTTAACGGAGATGGGCCAATTTAAAGACTATTCTTTTCATCTGTCTGAAGTGTTAAAACACCAAAACAAAGCCGTGTGTTCCGTGCTGGCCCCGCATTGCCCACCCGTTTGTGAAAGCTCAGAGATGGGCTGGAATTCATAAGAAAAGAGCCGGTCTAATAAAAATAGAATGCGGCATACCAACCCGTCAGTATCCATCTTTGCAAGACGGAAGACCTCGCTTTGACCTGCCGATGTGCATTTCTTTGAAGCACCCATTAACTGTCCATTCCGAAAGGGAGCATTTCTGAACTTGAGATAAGAAGCTCTACACCCCTGGCTAGTTGTAGAACCACTGAATATCTCCCTGACAGTGAAACGTAGGGGGCTGATGCTTCTGGAAGAACACAAACTCTTCATGTTGTCCAGGGACTAGGGAATCATTCCCTGTCATGGTCTCACTAGCTAAATAAAATAACAGCCAAGATTTATTGATGGCGTGTTCTATCCTGGGCATTGCGCTCGATGTTTTTCAAGGATAATAATACTCAATCTTCACAGTAACTTTGAGAGAGGGAGAGAAAAGACAGAGGGGTGAAGTCATATGGTTAGTTGTTGAAATTACAATAATTTCTGAACCCTGATAGTATATAACTCTCGGACCACACTCTCAACTTTATACGTAATCCTCTCCCAAAGATGTGAAATAAATCTGTCCAACCTTTCACTCTGTGTGTGTGTGTGTGTGTGATGTGGGGGAGGAGGGAGGGTCAATTGTTTTTAACCCATACTTGCTTTCCCTAAAGGACTCTGCTTGGTATAAATAAATCAAAGGTGGGGGGACTTGAACCAATTAAATCTGTTTTTTCCCCCAATTTATTTTTAGCGTTTTGCAACATCCCTCAAGATATTTGCAGACACCATGGCGAGTGGGGAGGCAGATAGGAGGGCATTGCTCTGTGACCTTAAGTGAATACATTTTCTGAGTATTTTGTTGGCCAGCGTTTCCACTTGAAACATTTTGCAACTCCCAATGCCCAGGAAACAGAGCCAGCAGGCTGGCCAAGGTGAGTGGTATCCAGCTGCTTACCCATGTCCCGTTTGTTGTCTCAGATGTTAAAAGGAAAGAAATCTTTTGAAACCATTGCTTTAAAAATGGAGCTTTTTGGAAACTGATTCAGAACTGTTTTTGATCTTTTGCCCTTGTTTTTGTTGAAACGATATATTGTTTTACAAGCAGCCCCGAGCTCCAACCCCGCATTCCTGCTGACGTGACTATTATTATTTCATGGTTTCAGCATCTTCTCTAGTAACCATATGCATATTTTGTAAAGTCTCAATAAATGTGGGAACACGTGCGTGCACATGTGTGTGCTTTGGGGGGTGGAGGTGGTGAAGACAATCTCGGAGTGCTGGACCAGATTCCAAATCCATTCACATTTTTCCTGGTTTGGACAGCAAATCTGATGTACCCAAAATACCATGTGTAGCACGCACCCCCCTCCCACCCGCGGGAGAGGCAGGAGCGGATTGACGTGAGTCAAATGGAGTAGGCAGAGCTGGGTGCACTGGATAGCTTCTGACTCAAGCCCAGCCATTTCCTTGGGTGAGAATTTTTCTCCTATAGAATGTTCCTGTAGAACTCTCTTGGCTTACTCCTCCTTTCTGCTTTCCTAGTGGAAACGGGGTAGAAGATAGCTCAGTTCTCTCACAGCACGGACTCTGCATGATTTGCTCAACTCATTGGCCAGTCTGCGTCTTCAACAGGAAAGAAAATCTTTAGGCAGGTTTTTATGGGATTCTTGTGTCTGACTGTCAACATCTTAGCACAATTCAGTGGCACTATGGTAAATGAGCACTTGTAAATATTAGCCCTGTTTGATTTCTTCTCAGATCCAGGAAAACTGAGGCAGAAACCCTAGCCCATTTCACAAATGAGAGAACTAAGATGAAGACCACTCATATTCTTAAAAACCTTCCCCAAAGAATGCAACATATTTTTCCTGAGATAGCATCTTTATGGTTTCAAGTTCTATCTTGAAATATTTGATCTTTCTGGAATCTATTTTCAATTATTTTATGGAGTATAAATGCTCTATTTTTAAATTTTTCCCCCTGGTAGGTGCATCTTTTCCTAACCATTTCTTTAATAATTATTTTCCATATCAATTTGAGATATTTACCCACTATTATTGTGCTCATTTCTTTGCTTTTTATTATAGCGTAATCATCTGTTTCTCTATTCAAGTGCCAGTATCACACTGTGTTAGTTCTTGAACCTGTAACAAGTTACAAAACTTATTATGATAATGGATTTTTCCTCTCTAGCAACTCTCATTACTTTGGTCAGAGTTTTTCCTATCCATTTTGGTTTGTTTCTCCATATGAACTTTAAAATCAGCTTGCTTAGTTCCAGAAAAATAAAAGTGTTGTCATTTTTATGGGGATTATTTTGCGTTTATAGTTTAATTTACTAGAAACTGGCATTTGCTACAATGTTGAGTCTTCCTATCCAAAAGGATGGTAGGAGTTTCTTTTTTAGGTCCTTCTTTTGTTTCTTAAGGGTGTTTAATAGATTGATTTATAAATGAGAACTTGCATTTGAACTTGAATTTCATGTTGTTTTCCACTATGTTTATTTCTCTGCTTTCATGCATGCAGTCTTACTCTGCCATTTCCGTTTATATGAAATAATTTTTGCATTTTAAATTTTCACCCAGACCTCAGAAAAATATAATAATTTTACTTATGTGTTCCCAATTTTTGCTTGTTAAAAAAGGCTTCTTGGGTCACATGTGATTGTGTTCAGAGATCACTCCTGGGGATGTTTGAGGGACCATGAGTGGTGCTGTGGATCAAAAGGGTCCCTCATGTGTAAGGCAAACTCCCTAAATGTTGTTATGATCTCTTCAGTCCATCAATTAAAGCATTTTAAATTTCTTTCTTTTGTCAAAGTTTCTTTGGTTAAGAATATTGTTGAGAAGTAACATTCAATCGAGAATTAGTGGTTATTATGGAAATCATGGAAATCATATTTTTATAGATTGTTTCTAGTATCTTGAGATCAAATATTACGTCATCTTATATGTAGAGATGGATTTTGTATCCTGTTAAAATATTTTATTTCTATTTTCTAATTAGCTGTTTTTATTTGTTAAACTCAAGAATTTATGTTGGATTTTATAAAATATTATCAATTTTATCAAAAAATCTTTTTAAAATATTTTGATATCGTTAAAATATTATTTTCCTTAGATTTATTATTGCTATAAATCAGTATAGTTTTACCATTGTTTACTCCTTTTTAAAGTGCTGAAATAAAATATGATCATGTATTATTCTTTTGTCGATATGCTGGAGTCTATTTACTAATATTCCTTTTGTACTTCCAGCAACAATACTAAGTAGAATTTATTTATAGTTTGTGTGAAATCCTTGTTAATTATTCTTGTCATTGATCTGCTTGATGTATAACACAGGTGGAAGATTTAATTTTTCTGTATTTTGAAACAGTTTCACTAGTTGCAGAAAATATATATTTTTTAAAGGCAGGTATAGAATTCTTGCACAATAAATTATGCCTGGTGATTTTGAGGGAAAATATCTCTTTTATTGCTTGCTCTTTTTTTTGACTATCATTAGTTTATTTAGATTGCTTTTCTCTTGTAGTAAGTTAACTTCATAAATTTTATTTTTCTAAAAATTATTAACCTTATCAAAATTTCCCAATATACCTATAAGGTTGAGAAAATCATTGTAAAATCACTTTTTAATTTTTTCTGTATTTATAGTTACATATGTTTTGTATTTGTTTATATATAGGTGATTTTTCATTTCACTTTTCTTGATGAAGTTAATAAAGTTTGTTAATTTTATTGTTCTTTCCTAAAGTTTTAGTCTTTGAATTGATGTATGTTTTAAATTTTTTGTTTTCTAATTAATACATGCTTTTTAAAATTGGTTTCCAGCAACTAGCTGTATTAAATATTTAATTCCTAAAATTATTTTTGTGTGTGAATTTCAGAACTGTGGACTACATCTATTTTCCTCTGAGCCGTGTTTTACTTGTTCCCATACATATTTTCACTATCATACTTTTTTTCAGGTGGTATTCAGAATTTATTTGGGTCTTCAAATTTTCTTGGATCTTTAAACAGCTCCTCACCCATGTGCATTCTAGGGACCTTAGTTCTGTCTTACTCATCTGAAAAAAAAATGGGTGTCTTCTATATTCTTTTAATTTACCTCTTTCCTCTCCTTATTGTGGAACTTGGAGCACAGAACATGTAACGTTTCCCACCGCCTAAGTTTTGCCAAATGCACATTCATGGTGCAATTCAACTTATTCCTCTGACTGCTCATTTTCTCCAAATTGGCAGCCGGATCAAATCTTGTGTTCTAGCCCCCTGGCAAGCCTGGGCAAGATGGCGTGTTCTCCCACCAGAAGGCACATAGCCTGATTGCTTCTCCTTCCCTGGGGCTGGCAGTCTTTGATGCTCATTGCCCAGACCAGAGGGGTCCAAATTTACTTGGCCTACGGCCCCCTTTTCAGAAAGAAAATCCCTCAGTGCCTTTCCAGGACATCTACCTTCTTCAAATGAATACACAGGAAGCATCCCCACAATTGCACCACCCCAATCTATTATGATCCTTCCAGATTGTTCTAAGATTCCTCAGGGGGTATGCCCAACATTGGGAGAGTGGCCTAGATCCATTAATTTAGTCGGTGCTCTGGTATGATCATCTTTTATTTATTACTTGTTCTTTTATAAAGGATGCATTTTCCTTTCTGCCCATCCTATATGGAATATGGGATGAATCCTCCTATCTTTCCCTTCGTTTACCTGGGCACAGGCTTCTGAGAGCGGCCAGTGGCTTTGCCCTCCAACGGGAGGCTCAGTTCATTGCAGTTATCCTCAGACACCGTCTGGTGATCTTTGCAAGTATCCTTCCTTTCTGTAATGCAGTTTCAGATTCATTTTGTCCTCTTCCTGCTCCAGTTCTGAATCCACCCTTTCCTCCAAAAGGCTTTGGGTTCATCAGAAATTATACTTAAAAATCATCGGTGGGTGTGAAGAGTATTTATTATTAAAGAGGTATTTTTAGTGGACACGGACCTTATGGATTCAAGTGGTTATTCTAATTCAGTATTGTTTTCACCCTCCCAAACTTTCAACATTACAGGACTTCCTTTTCTCCTGATTCTAATTCTTATGGGCACTGGAGATAAGGGAATTAGAAATCCTATATTCACTCATTCACTTTTGGCAACATATACATTACACGCCCAATAATTTCAGACCATCAGACCAATACAACTACTGGAAATATTTTTAAATGGTTTTATATATCCTCTTCCAATTATACCCTTTGTTTTTAATAATTTCAGTCTAAATATTAACCAACACACAGAATTTAAACACTGCTTAAATTCTTGGTTAAGCTCTCATCCACGAAGCAAATAGAAGCAATTAGAGATCTACTGTATATCATTGTGAATTCTTACAATCCATTCTAATAGTTTGAACTGAACCTTCCTACTGACTTTATAAGGAAAGACGAGTAGCTGGTGTTCACTGAATCCTTTCATACTTAGGGTGTTGGTTAAACATCATGAAAGGTAACTTTTCTGAATGCAAAATATTTAATTTGCACTGACTTGACTAATATCTTAAACATGTCTCCCTGTTTCCTCTGACATCACTCGTTCCTGATAAAAACTATCTACTGATCGTTTAATTTTGTTTGTTTGTTTGTTTGTTTAAAAGCACGAAGGACTATTCTTTTTCTTTTAAAGTTCAGGAATTTAATACAATATATTTTTCAGGCAGGTCCACCTACCCTGGTATTTTCACTTTTTTTTTTTTGCTTTTCGAGTCACACCCAGCGATGCACAGGAGTTACTCCTGGCTCTACACTCAGGAATTATTCCTGGCGGTGCTGGGGAACTATATGGGATGCTGGGAATCAAACCCGGGTTGGCTGCATGCAAGACAAATGCCCTACCCACTGTACTATCACTCCAGCCCCTACCCTGATATTTTCAGATTCATGGTGTGCTCTTTCTATTAGTGGCTGCAAGTACTTCCATTTAAAAAATTTCAGGCAGACCCCACTCTCTGGTCTTACTTACTGTGTTCTTGCAGGATGCACAATAAATCTGTTTTCTATTTGCTTAAAAAAATTCAGCCTTGTATTCTTTCACAATAAAATTTAACATTCATTGTATTTCCTTCCCTACCCTCCTGGTCCTATCTCCTCCCCAAAGCTTCATTTCCAGATACCTCACTTTGGAGGAATAGGTTTCTGTATGCATATGAATTTGGGTGACACACAAGTTCTTTTGTGACCCCTTCTGCTCCTCTCCTGTCATTTCCCACATGTTTGAATCATAACATGTTAATCTTGTATAATTATTATCATGCAATTTGTGTATGTCATTATTTTTTTATTTGTACAGTATCAGTTGTGCAATTTCCTTGAACTTGTTTGAGTAGTACATTTCAATTCAGACAAGTATTGGACTGAACATATATATTTCTAGTAAAAAAAGCTGATTTGTCTCTTCCTCCAGCTCATACCTTTGTATAGGATTTGTTTCTGATCGATTTATGGTTATTTTTATGTGAATTAGTTTTCTAGAAGCAAAATTGGGGATGTTTGAAACTTTACAGAGCTCCTAGATTTCTGACATGTATTGTTCCATTTTAGTTAGAGAAATATAAGAGGAGGGGGGCTACACATTCAAGAGACAGTACGCTTTCTGCAGAAGGGGGAGAGCCAACAGCACACATCTTAGGTTGAGATGTGGGCAAAGTCACAAGATGGAGAATGCACCTTTTTCCCCCTCTCTTCCCTTCCTTTCCCTCTCATGCTTTCATTCCCTGTGGGAGGTTGGTGTGGGTCATGTTCAGAGCCCTCAGGGGCTTGCTTTCTGCTGTTTCAGGTCCTGCCTTACCTTTACAAGAAAGTCTCTTGCTTTCATCTTCATTGTCCTGTCCCTGCTCAATATTAATCTCACTGACAGAGCTGTCCCCTCAGTGGAGAGCCTTCGATGGCCAGTTTAAGGGCTGGCAGAATTTGCTCTGTCTGAAGCTGGAAATGCCAGCCCCTCGCATGCCCCTGCTGTTACACTAGCTAGGCCAGTTCTCTATTTGCTGGTGGTCCTCAGTGTGCCCTACGTGTGCTTGGGGAGTCTGAGGAAGACCGGCTTGCTTAGTTTTTGATAAAAATGTTAAATACGAGAATTTGATTTTGTCATCTAGTTGCATCTTTAGTGAAGGACTTGGGAATTTTTTTTTAAGTCTAAAATTTAAGGGGAAATGCTGATCCTGTTGTCAAAGCTGTTTGCATCTTTGGAGAATGCACCTTTTTTCATTAAACATTAAAAAAATGTTAATTTTTTTATACAGTTGCGAGAAATTTCTTTATTGATAATGACATTGTTTTGTGGTTTAAGACTTTGTTTGCTTTTAAGTTATTTTTAGAAAGAATTTGCCTTTACTTTTCTGGGCTTGTGAGTAAATTCCTAGATGGATTATCAGATTTCTAATTTTGTAGTGACCAAGGATGTAAAGTATAAAGACATTCAGAATCACAGAATTTCTATTATGAAATGCAAACTTTAGCCGGATAAATTTCCCTTTTTTTGCTTTATTTCATAATACAGCATCTAAATTAGTTTTATTTTTGGTTTGTGTCCCCCATTATACTTTGTTATTATTTAAACAATGAATTGTATCTAAAGAATTAAAACTGTGAAAGGTTACTTACATTTGTGACAGACAGAATAATGACTCCCATTACTGTAAACAAGGGTGAATGCATCCTTGTTCCCAGTGAATACTATGTGATAAGAATGGGTGTGTGAGGAGGGAAAACTGAGGTTGAAAATTGAATTACATATTTCCAAATACCTGATCTTAAAGTAGGGAACAAGGACAGTAGGAACAAGGGCCAAGAGGATTGGTCCATGGTTGGAAGCCTGCCTCAACCGCTGGGAGAGAAGACAGTGGGAATGATCACTCATAAACATAACCTCTCAGTATCTGTGATGCAAACCATAATGCTCAAGAGGAAGAGGAGAGAAAGAGAGAGAGAGGGGAAGAGAGAGGGAGAGAGAGAGAAGGAGTAAGAGAGAGGGAGAGGGAGAGAGGGAAAGAGAGAGAGGGAAAGGGAGAGAGGGAGAGGGAGAGAGAGAGGAAAAGAGAGAGAGGGAGAGGGAGAGAGAGAGGAAAAGAGAGAGCGGGAGAGGGAGAGAGGGAGTGAGAAGAAAAGCGCCTGCCATAAAGGCAGGCTGGGGAAGGAAGACAGGAAGGAAACTGGGGACATTGTTGGTAGGCAATGTGCGCTAGTGGAGGGATGGGTGTTGAAACACTGTCTGATTGAAACCCAATTATGAACAGCTTTGAAACTGTCTATCTCATGGTGACTCAATTGAAAAAAAAAAAAAAGAAAAGGAAAGGAAAAAGTAGGGACACTTTGTTCCAAGGGCTCCTCTGCGGTGAAAAGGCAAGCAAAATAATAACAATAATAATAAAGAGAGTCAGAACTAGACAAGGTACCAGGAGCAAGACTCAGCTTTGCAGATGGCAGGGGGCTATCAGCCAAGGAAGGTGAGTAATCTTTCAAAGTTGGAAAACCTCAAGAAAACAGCTTCTCTTCAGGGCCTCCGGGAGGGAGCCAGCTTTGTCAACACCTTGATTTTAGCCTCCTGAGACCAATTTTAGATTTTTGATCTCCAGGGCTGTAAGAGTATAAATGTCTGTTGTTTTAAGTCAGTAAGTCTGTGGTGATTTGTTTCAGCAGCAATGTGGAAAATGAATACAAGATTCTCCATCAAGTTCCCTTCCTTTCGGGAGAGTTCCCAACTTCCATCTGGCATCACTGTCCCTCTGCCCACTCTAAGATTGCTAGTTGTGCAGGGCTGGTCTCCGAAAGAAACTTTGCATCCCTTTCCACATTGAAAGGTATTTTCCTTTGATATGGAATTCGAGGTGTGTGTGTGGGGGGGGGGCTGAGGGAAGGTGTTTGATTGATGAGTCAGATCCCAGCCCTAGTTTGAACGATCCTTTAAAGCATGCTGCAGCTTTCACACTCTGAATTTTTGGTGTGAGTACTTTGTACTTTTGGTATGCTGCCATTTATATTTTTCTTATTATGTCTCTTTTTTCCTTTCATTTTTTCTCTCTACCGTTGTTCATTTTTCAGCAATCTTATGATTAAGTGCTTTGGTTTAGTTTCAGTTCTGCTTACTTGTTGTTTATTGGTTTTTC
Organism: Sorex araneus; assembly: GCF_027595985.1. NCBI lineage: Eukaryota > Metazoa > Chordata > Mammalia > Eulipotyphla > Soricidae > Sorex > Sorex araneus. Next base: position 128,307,319 of record NC_073303.1, read on the forward strand.
TTCTATTTTCACAAAAATTAAAAATACTTTTAGCATCTTTAAAACAATCTCTTCTGCCTCCTTTAAAATGCCCCTTCATAACTTTATTGGGTCATTTGATAAGGTCCAGAGATCATGGATGTCCTCAAAATTTTTATCTTTTTTTCTGTGGTTCATTCAGATAGTTTATTGATAATTGGCTCAAGTTTATTCATATTTTATATTCTATATTTTATTCAGACACCCTTTCTTAATGCTAAATTGAATAATATTAATGATAATTTAAAATTATATTCTATTGTTCTCCCAATAATGTACGTGCTTTCCATTACTTCCTTGAGCATATTTAAAAGAGATTTCTGCGCAAACAATGTGCCCTCAAATTCTTACTGATTTTTTTCTTGCTTCCTTGCATGTATATTAATTTTTTTATTGAATACTGGACATATGGACTGGAGTGATAGCACAGTGGGTAGGGCGTTTGCCTTGCACGTGGCCAACCCGGGTTCAATTCCTCCTTCCCTCTCGGAGAGCCTGGCAAGCTACTGAGAGTATCTCACTGGCACGGCAGAGCCTGGAAAGCTACCCATGGCGTATTTGATATGCCCAAAACAGTAACAACAAGTCTCACAATGAAGTTACTGGTGCCCGCTCGAGCAAATCGATGAACAAGGAGATGACAGTGTTACTGACAGTGCAGTGCTTCTAGACATGAATTTCACATTGCTAAATGATAGACTTTTTTGTATTTCTTAAAGAATTGATCTCTGTTCTGGCATAGACTTATGATAGTTTATTTAAAATTTATTTTTAATTATTTATTTAAATTTATTTTAATATAGCTTATAATAATGTTCAAGTTTATGGTTTACTATACAAAGTTAGAGCACACCCACCACTGAAGCACCCACAACCTCCCCCACATTCCCCTCTGTCCCTTTATCACCTCCAGTCTGACCTTTGTTAACCCCCCCACCTCCTGCCATTATTTGTTAATTGGCAGCTATGGTTTTTGTGCATGCTTCTACCTCCCATAGCACCACCCATGAGCGTGAGCCCCTCCACCTGTATTCCTTTGTTACTTCCACTCACCTTCTTCCCCCCTCACTCAAACCTGGTCTGTGTTCCAATATCCAGATGTCCAACATCAGATAAATGGGCAAAAAATGTTGTGGTACACATACACAGTAGAATACTCTGCAGCCTCAAGAAAAAAAATTAAGTTATGCAATTCACAGCAACTTGGGTGAAATTGGAAAGCATCATGTTTAGTGAAATTTAAACCAGTTGCAGAAGGACAAATACAGACTCTTACTCCTCTGTGGTCTACAGAGAAACAAATCAAGGGCCTGGATAATATTCATTGATGATACACAAGTTATTTTGAATCGGCTACACTTGAAACATGCTTCTGATTTCTGTTAAGTCAGGTCCAATATAAATTATTTCTCCCAGAAATAATTTTTATTTGACAACAGTGAAAACCTCTGAAGGCTGTGTCAAGTGCCCTGTGTCATGTGCCCTGTGGGTTGGAAAAGTGTCCCTACCCCAACTCATGAGATCCAGGGATCATTTTGATGTAGGCAGGTAGGGCAGGCCCCTTCCCAACACAATTGGAAAAAAGCTGACCTTGCAGAAAACAGGAATCAAGGCCTGATAAGACCCTCACCTGTCTCCAGCAACAGACCCAGAGAAGCTCCTGCAGAAACAAAAGGCCAGGAAAGGAATTTGGGGCTTTTTTCCCCTTTTTGGGGTCACACCTGGCAACGCACAGGGGTTACTCCTGGCTTTGCACTCAGGAATCACTCTTGGCAGTGCTCAGGGAACCCTGTGGGATTTGAAATTCCCTATGAGAATTGAACCTGGGTCAGCCGTGTGCAAGGCAAACTCCCTACCCGATGTGCTATCGCTCCAGCCCCAGGAAAAGAATTTTAAAGAATCATCACTCCCAACCTCCTTAGCAACAGACTTTGACCTAGGTAGAAGCCCCACATGGGAGCATGTTGGAGAAACTGTAAAGGCCAAACTATAAAGGCCACCTTGAGCAAGGAAGGGCACACATATGCTGCACGAGCCCATGTGCTGCTTGCGCCCATGTGGCCGATCAGATGTGTCACCCACATCTCCCTCTTGATATGGGGACTTTCATGCTTTCCTGTCTAATGCTAGGATGTGTTTAGGGGCTCTCTCCGCCCTGGGAGAAGCCCATGTTCTCTCTTGAGCACATTACTCTCCACTTTCTCCCATTTTCTCTCCCTCCTTTCCTCCAAAACCTTCAAATAAAAATTGTGTAATTTCACTGCTCGTCTACTCCTCAAATTCCTTTCTGTGAGATGAGATAAGAACCCAGTAACCCTAGGTCCTGGGTGGCAGAGGCACCCTGTCTCACATAAGCCACAAGTGGGGCCCACCGACATCAATTTGACCTTTGCATTGAAGTGTTCTAGTCCCTGTCAATGGAAATTTCTGGTCCTGAATGTGTGTATTGCTACTTCAGGGTGATTTCTCTAACATTCTGCTGATTTCTGTAACACTCTCTGCATCTTGGTCTTTTGTGGTACTCTCTCCTGCATTTGCAGCATGTTGGTCTCCCTGAACTACGATCTGTTTCCTCTGTTCAGAAATACTCAGAGGCTCTGGGTTATCTCTCTCTGAGATGCATTCTCAGTCTTCAGGCAGTGAATTGTTCCAACTGTAAAACTTATAGAATTTGCACTGTGACACTTGTTGACCAAAGACTACTGGAGCTTTTTTAGAGGGAATATTTTGCTTTGCCCTTGCGCCTGACTGTCTTCACCGGGGCCCCTCCGAGGGGGGTGGGTTGAGTTTCCCTACCCTGAGCAGAGCACTGGCAGCCGAAGACCTCCGGAACCCAGCCACAGCCATGCTCAAGGCCCCTCTCCACACGTTCAGATGAGCCTCACGCATGAAGGAACCAGCAGAGGAAGCCAGGTGTGCAGGACCCGGGGCTGAGATCTCCAAGCTTCCATCCAGATCCCCATTTTTCAGTAGCTAGGTGGTCACACCCAGAAACTGTTCGCCCTACCCCCCCCACCATGTAATCCCATCAATAGCCAACATCCAGAGACTAGTTCTACCTCTCGGTGATCCTGGCAAGCTAGGGAGAGTTTTCCTGCCCGCAAGGGAGAGCCTGGCAAGCTCCCTGTGGCATATTGATATGCCAAATACCGTAAGAATGAAGATTCTCATTCTCCTGACCCTGAAAGAGCCTCTAATGTGGCACTGTTGGGAAGGATGAGTAAAGAAAGGCTGCTAAAATCTCAGGGCTAGGAAGAACGAAGACATTACTGGGCCCACTCAAGCAAATAGAGGATCAATGGGATGTTAGAGATGTTGATGATGATGATGATGATGATGATGATATTTTGTCTTGTGTTTTAGTGGGAGAGAAATTCTCATGTCAACAACTCTTTCAAGGAGAGAAGCAAACGAACCTAACTTCTCTCCAAAAATCCAATTTTCCTTGCCTAAAAGTTTGAGAGTGGTTCTGCTTCAGCCTATTTTGATAACTAAGAAATGTATGCTGTTTTGCTCACCCATGTAGAGCTGTGTATGAGTGTATGGGAGTATTTGGTAAAGAGAAAGGCTTAGCACGTGCATGATCTTCTCAAATCAGAAATGAGAATTGTACTAGGGCTCCGTGGGACACTTTCTCTTGGAAAGAAACCCCATGACACAGGTGTGAGGTTGTAGGGAGATGGGGAGGTCAGCAGAGGAAAACCAAGGTAGGAAACAAGTTTTTATTCCCTGGGATGAGATTCTGGTCTTGAATGCAGAACGATGTATTAAAAAAATCAGAAGTTGGGTTTTCTCTAGGATCATAACCTCTGGACCCCCCAGAGTGTCTTCCTGTGAAACCAGTGAATCCCCTTCGGCATGAAGAAGGTGGGGGTGTGGAAAGAAACCAGGTACACTTTTGAGGGGGTGCTGGGAGTGCAGCAGGAATGAAAATGTCAATTCCCCAGACAAAAATTGTGGCACCCCAAACATCTGCAACAGGATGAGTTTCCTGTGGGGTTAGACACCAGGTTCCTCTACACTAAGCCATGAAAGAAACTGACTGGGCCATAATCAAGGTCTCACTTCCTTTTGAAATTGCCATAAATGGAGTTAAAGGGGTTTGACAGCATGTGCATCACGAACACACTAACCAATAGAAGAAAAGGATGACAATATGGCTGAGCTAAGGTGAGGCAGCAGGGACAACACTTGCTTAATGCAGAAGTCAAGGATTCCCTGGAGAAACACACTTCATTGGGATTGGATTCTGGGCCTTCTTTGCCAAATATTTCCTTTTCTTCATGTGCCTCACCCCATCCCCAATTCGGGAGTGGCGGTGTCTTTCTGCCCACAACGTTGTGAAGTAGAGCTCCAATAGAAAACAATCTTAAGCCCACAGGGGTAGCAAATCCTATCCAACCAGATGCTAACCTACTCTTATCAAGAAGGAATAGTTTTAAGCAGACACGAGTCCTCTTCAAAAGCTATAGAACACTAAGAGGAAAAGTGATTCAACAACTTGCTGGTACCCCAATTTTTTTTGTAGTTGTTTCTGGACCACACCTGGTGATGCTCAGAGGTTGCTCCCAGCTCTATACTAAGGAATTTTTCCTGGCGGTGCTCAGGAGACCACTAGGGATCAAACCTGGGTCATCCATGTGCAAGACAAATGTTCTACCACTGTACCCTGACTACAGCCCCAGTCACTGCCCAAATTCCTAATCTTCTTTTTTCTGTATAAAAAGATACATTTTCCTTGATTCCTCTAGTGGAGGATCTCTAACAGTCCCCTGGCTGTGCTGATCATTCTTCCAACTCAACTCCTTTGCCCTGAATTTTCCAAACCGCCTCAATTCTTGGAATTGAAGCAGAACAGCCAGACCAATCAAGGTTAGCCTGCGCCCCCACGGTAAGCGGGACAGCAGGATACTGCACAGAGCAGCTTGAGTTAGACAGAGCTAAGTGGTCAGTTACAGCCATATTAGAAGAGAGGACTCAAGAACTGGTCCCAGAAGAGACTGTGAAGATATCCAAGAGAAAAGATAAAGTGCTAAAACCGTAAACGTCTTAGAGACAGAGTTCAAGACAGGGGAAGTTGGAATGGCAGGTTGAAGTCAACAGTTTGAGTTTAACGGGCAGGACTTCCTTAATGGAGGGTAGCCAGGTGGGGGCGGTGGGTGGAGCCAGTAGGAAGGGTGACTTTGATTGGTTGGTTGAACTGTAATTGACCTGCGTTCCCACCGCCTGCCTTGTACTTGTTGATGAACTTTCCCATCCTGGCTGTTAAGTACTTGGGGATAATGTAGCTTCGTGTGATTTTCTATAACCAACATACCACCCAGCACAATGTTTTGGTCACTGCATGTTTCCTAACTGGCTGAAAACCCTGCTGACAGATCAGTCATTTCATTCAGTCTGGCATAAATAACGCTAAGTGGTAGTTCATGTAAACGACATTTGACAAATCGGTGTTAAATGTTTTATGATTTATTATACCTGGCAATATTTACTAAACCCATTTTACTCTCTAGAAAAGTAAATCAAGAACATATTTGCAGGAGGAGTGTGAATTTTAAATCACTTTCACCCACATTAAATGGTCTCATTTAATTTAATGAGCATAGTCTCATTTCCATTAGGAAGTTCTCTTATAGTTTACTACCTCAGTGCCCAAAAGAGGGAATCAAGTTTATATTCCAGCAAAGGGGTAGATTTCCTGGTGCCATTTTCAAAGAAAGACCTACGTGGGTTATATTGAAAATTCTATTCTGCACTGATTACAGGTCTCAATAAACATATTATGGGACTTTTATGATTACCAGTGCTTTAACATTTTTAGAAAACATAATGGAGAAATATTTGATATTGCCAAGTGATTGTGCCTGTCTTTTTTTATTCTATTTAAAGAGTTGGCTACAATGGTAATATTCACCCATCAAGCAAATGCACAGTTCTTTGTCTTCCCAAAGCACCGAGGCTACTGTAAACCTTTGGGACACCGATGGACTTTGAAAAGTTGCCCAACAGCCTGGGTTTGCTCCTTTCTACATAGTTTGGTGTCAGGCAATTAGTGCCCAGAGTGGACAGTAATAACATACACTCACCTCATGCCCTGCCCACATTGGACATTCACTATTGAACAAGAAACATGAAATTTGAACTTGTAAAATGATGCTTTGGACATTCAAGTCCATGAATGTATGCACACACATGTCACATGTCCTTAGGATAGAAAAGGTCTCCTAGACACTAGGAGGTCAGTTTCGAGTACAGTCCTTCCCGGCAGATGCCTTAGGTCTTGAATTCTGTGAGGTCTTCTATTCATTCAAACTACCTTTGAGTGCAAAAGATTTACTTTAAATTTTTGAATGAGGGGCTGGGGCGATGGCACAGCGGGGAGGGTGTTTTCCTGGCATGTGGCCATCCCAGGTTCAATCACAGCATCCCGTAGGGTCCCCCGAGCACTGCCAGGAGTAATTCCTGAGTGCAGAGCCAGGAGGAACCCCTGAGCACTGCTGAGTGTGACCCCAAAAGTAAAAAAATAAAATTAATTAATTAAATAAAAGTAAAGTTTTGAATGATATAAGAAAATAGTCTGTAGTCTCTGTCCTTTCAAACCACTCTGACCATAAAGGCACTCCCTGGAGAGGAGCTCCGTGACGATCAGACGTGCCAACATGCACCGTATCTTTGGTGTTGGCTTCATAAAGCAGAATGTGGATAGGCTGAACTTCACTTCCTGCAGTTTTCTCTTTTATGTGTACCTGCGGAAAGGACCTGGGTGGACTTGGGCAAGTGACTAACCAGGCTGAACTATATTTCCCAGAGTTCCCTTCCTTGTACAGCTCTGCCATAGAGGCTGGGAAAGACTCTGGTGGGTTGCACCTCACCCTATAGTCTGTGATCAACCCTCTCTTCTCAGACCAGTGTGAGATTGTGCTGAGGTCTACAAGAACTTCACTTTCCTCTGGAGCCTCCTCCAGCTTCTCCAATTTTGGGTGAAGTTAAAAGTGAAACATTTTATGTGAGACTGACACCCGAGGACAGTAGACACAAGGGCCAGGAGGATTGCTCCATGGTTGGCAGCCTGCCTCATGAGCTGGGGGAGAAGACAGCTGGGATAGAGAAGGGATCACTAAGTCAGTGATGGCTGGAGGGATCATTCAGGATGGGAGATGTGTGCTGAAAGTAGATAAAGGACCAAACGTGATGGTCTCCCAGTATTGCAAACCATAATGTCCAAAAGCAGAGAGAGAATATGGGGGAAATTGTCTGCCATAGAGGCAGGGGGGGTGGGATGGGGGGATACTGGGGACATTGGTGGTGGAGAATGTGCATTGGTGGAGGGATGGGTGTTCAATCACTGTATGACTGAAACTCAAACATGAAAGTTTTGTAACTGTAGCTCACGGTGATTCAATAAAAACAAACGAAGTGAAGTATTTTTAACCTTCCTACTTAAAAGTGAAGCGTTCCTTAAACGCCTTCCTTGAGGCAAAATGGCATCCTACTGGAAGCAATTACCACTATTTTATGGTAATAAATTCATTGCCACATTGTGGTAATTTATTTATCAGTGGTAAACATTTGTGCATTCTGGGATCCCTAAAATAACCTAACAAGTAATACCAAATAACACAGAAGCACTAAAAGCCCTTTTATAGTCAGTAAGAGAAGAAATGCGTTACACACTCAGTCCATTGGAAGGAAACCTTCTGGGGCAGGAACAAGGTGGGGCCACCCTGAATGCTCAGGGCGGGGCTGCATCTTGAACAGCTCTGCAAAACCAATCCTGTGTGGTGTTTCAGCAGTTCGTCTTTGGTTGCAGCATTAAACTGTTCTTTGGGTTTCCTGCAGTTAGTGAAAACGGTGGTGATGCCAAGGTGAAGTGCCCTAACGCCAACTTTCAGAGGAGGTACTTACCTGTGTTGAGTTCTTGAGGAAGGGGATTGGGGTATCCATCCCTAAAGTCCAAGACAATAAGTGAGGTAGGTTTCAGTCTGTCCGTGTGGCATTCATGGAACATCTCCCCTGCTCCAACACACACACACACACACACACACACACACACACAATTTCTTCACTTCCCATCTGTCTGTGCTTCAATTTGAAATGCCAAGTCAGACAGACACACATACATCATCCGCGTGTGTATTTATAGGCATATATGTGCATGTGCCTTTGCATATCACACACACACGTGTGTGTGTGTGTGTGTGTGTGTGTGTGTGTGTGGCCCACCTACTGATGGACCCCTACTGATCCATGGTCTCTGTGTGGCATATGGGGCTTGAGGAGGCTGGGCTGAAATGCTTCTTTTTGTTGTTGAAATACACCTTTCATTTCATTTCAGGTGATTTGTGTGCTGCTGAAACTGCCCCAGAAGTGGTTTTCTTTCTCCTCCACCCAGGTCCCTACTCTCCAGCTCCAGAAGGAGAGGACCCTCAAGGGACTGGTGGGAGAAACAGCATCCCTGCTGATGTTGCCATTTCTACTGGTCACTCCAGTGAAGAAAATTTGAGAAGAATTTTTTCCAGCGGTCAGTCCTAAGAACCTGGTCTCAAATTTGAAAATCAAATTATTGTTGAATCTCGCACATGGAAACCTGGCTCACAATTTCTTTTCCACTTTGATCTGTCAGCAGGACACGGTTGGATGCTGGATTTCAGAACTGATGGTCTGGGCCCGTCAACTCCCTGCTACCTCATCCGTCAGAAGCAGGGGCATTTGGAACGTGGCGTCAAGCTCGGTTTCTCTCTGAACCAACTCCCAGCGGCCAGCATGTGCTGCCCAGGTCCTGCTGGCACAGTCAGGCTGACGGGAGCAACCAGTGCTTGTGACAGTGAGAGCAACAGTCAGGGGGCAGGTTCGTGCTCTGTCCTTTGTGGGCACAGAGGTCATCCTGCCAGCTTCCATGAGGCCAGTGACAAAGGTCCCCGCCTAACCCTAGCCTGGACTTGATCCAGAACCTTGGGAAAGCCAATCCAATTCCTAAGAAGTTAAGCTGTGTCCTAACAGCTCATATTTACAAAGTGCCGATTCAGTCCCTGTGCCCAGTGACTTATAGGCATTTTCCCATTAGAGCAACTGACTGTGAGGAAGTCATGATGACCCCCAAGGTTTGGCACTGACATCCCGTTGTTCATCGATTTGCTCAAGAAGGCACCAGTAACGTCTCCATTGTGAGACTTGTTGTTACTGTTTTTGGCATATCGAATGCGCCACGGGTAGCTTGCCAGGCTCTGTCGTGCGGGCAGGATACTCTCGGTAGCTTGCCAGGCTCTCTGAGAGGGACAGAGGAATCTAACCTGGGTTGGCTGCATGCAAGACAAACATCCTACCCGCTGTGCTATCGCTCCAGTCCAAAATAATAGTAATAACAGTAATAATAATAATAATGATAACGTGAGAGCGCGGAGGATGCAAGGAGTTAAATGCCTTATCTGAGAGCTCTGTGGCCTAGTGAGTGTTTGAACCCCAAGTGCTGGCTGCCAAGACCTCGCCCTGAAGCTGGGGCAACTCCAGTGGGACGGAAGGAGTGACCCTGATGTAGGCAGGAGGGAGGCAGGTCTGCTCGGCCCAGCTGGGAGGCCAAGGGCAGACGGGGCCTTCACGCGGCCCTCGGTGTCCTCGGGCAGAAGCTGCAAGTGCCCGTCCGGTGAGCCGCCGCCCCTCCTGGCTCCCGCCCAGTCCTCTGTTCAGATCTCAGGGGAGCGGCGGGATGATGTTTCTCTGAAGCTTTTCTAAACAAATGGGGGAGCCGTCCATACCAATTTTCTCAGACTATTAAATTACTACGAAATGAGCGGGTAGGAAGGAGGCTGGGCGAGCAGACCCCACTCCTCTGGCCAGAGCTGCAAACACAAAAATCTGCTCCACATGACTCTGGTCAAAGAGGCTCAGTGCCCCGCCCCGACGCACACTCTGCTTCTCGCTCAACTGTCAGGCCTTGTTCCCCGGGGCGGCCGGGAGAGGAAAGCCAGGGCTGCCGGGGGGCCCCGAGGGCTCAGACCCGCTTGGACCCGCCGCCCAGGGCCGTGCCCTGCTGGCTCTCATTAGCATTCTCCTCGGCCTTGTCAGTGATACTGAAAGAAAGTGGACACAAGGACTCTCCCGGGATGTCTCACTGACAGCGTCCGCTTTGCCTTCATCCTTCCGATGGCTCGGAATGAATGCGCTCAAGCCGCCATCCAGAGTCCTCCTTCCTACTCACCGCTCATCCTCAGAGCAGCACAGAGCCGCGGGTCTGCGTGACGGGGACCACCTGGCCCTCGATGGGCTCTTGTCTCTTACACGAAGCCCGAGAGGGACGCGTAGAGTCTCTCTGTGCTGAGTTAGTCCTATCTGGTGTTTCCCCAGAACAGAGTGGCACAGGAGACCCTTGGGGGCACACCAGCTTCTCTGCCCAGAGGTGAGACTTCCTGAAGGTTGGGAGGTGGTAGGGCTGCACCCGAAAGGAAGTGCGGAGGAAGCAGTGGGAAGCTGAGTGACTGTGAAGGGGCTTCGGACAAAGGGTGCGTGGGGGGTCTGGAGTGCGGGGAAGTCAGAAAGAAGGCAGAGAACAGCTAAAGGCCCTCCGGTGCTTTTTTCGGAGGTGGTGAACCGTAGAGGCTTGAAGCCAGGGAGTCCAGAGCGCAGAGCTCAGAGCGGCACTTTAGGATGGCTCCATGTCCACGCAGAAGGGGGCGGGGGGTGTCTTCACATGCTGGAACCAGGAAGCCAGCGCCTGATGGGGTGCAGGCACGCAGGGCCAAGACGGGTCAAACAAGGCCTTTCCAGTCAAGGGGTGTGTTCGCGGGGTTCCTGAAGCAGGGGGGACCAGCCAGGCCAAGTCTGCAGGCACCTGGGGAAGAGAAGGGGGGGTTATTGGGCTTGCTGGGTAGGTCTCTGGAGGGGGGCTGGGGTCGGGAGGGCCCTCCGGTTGGGGTCTCAGAAGCTTGGGGGCCACGAGCAAGCTGATGGGGCAGTTTTTAAAATCTTGTTTATTGTTCGGCTTTTTGTTTTGTTTTGTTTTTTGTTTTTTAAGCTACCCACACAGACCCAGAGATGGAAATTGGCGTGAAAGGGAACAGAGTCCACTCCCTGCTGACTTGCGAGGATTGGCTCCTGACCACCTCAGGACAGAGCCGCAGCTCCAGGGGGACGGCGTGCCAGCTGGACGCGGCCACGGGGAAGAGCTCTGTTCTTCTGTCCAAGGCAATCGGGCCCATCATTTTCCAGCGTTGGTGCCTGAGCCCTCTCTTCTCCCGACTCCACGAGGCCCCTGTGTTTACACCGTGGATGCTGGTGCCCCAAGCGGGTCCCTCGCATGCTGGCTGGCTGCCAGGGCCTCTTCTGGCTCAAGGTTGGCTTCCTGTTCTGGACCCCGAGCTGTGCCAGACCTTTCCAGGGACACCCGAAGCTGCCGGCGCAGATACAAAGGTAGGACCAGAACCGCTCCTGGGTCAGCATCCTCCCAAATAGATATCAAGTGGCAGGACCTTGGGGAAGAGGCCAAGAGCGTGAATTCAGGCCTGCTGACCCGGGTTGGAATCCTGACCCTACTACCTATTGGGTGGGTGAGCTCGAACACAGTCCTTTGCCTCAGTTTCCTTGCTTGTTCCATGGTCAAAATAGCAGAACCCACCAAGAGGTATGATGCACACAAGGTCCTTAGGTGGATACTATGGCCAGTCACTTCCAGCAAAAGTTTCTACCTTTCTGCTGCCCTCTGGTGGACAGTAAAACATACTGGAGGACTCGGAAGGCGAGTTGACGCTTCCTGAGCTGGATGCAGTGCCCACTGGCTGTGGGTGAGTGGAGGAAATGCTAGCTTATTATTCCTTTGCCTTCTTCCAGTAACTCTGATGAAGTAAGGTTTTGTATAAAGGAGGAAATTGACACCAGGGAAAATAGATGGCCCAGTATAAACATTCTGACTTAAGTAACATGCACATTCAAGTGTTCATAACCAGGCATCCAATTAGAAAGAATTTTTTAAAAAAATTTGTTTAGTTTCAATTTAATTCCAGGAAACTTTGGATCTGATCTTGCTCCTGTTCAAGCAGGGGGAGGGTGGGAAAGGGAGGGTGTACCGGGGATATTGGTGGTGGGGAATGTGCACTGGTGGAAGGATGGGTGTTTGATCATTGTGTGAGTGTAACCCAAACATGAAAGCTTTTAACTATCTCATGGTGATTCAATAAAATTTCATCATCCCGTTGATTGTCTGATTGTCGAGTTTCTCGAGCGGTCTCAGTAACATCCCCATTCGTCCTAGCCCTGAGATTTTAGAAGTCTCTCTTTACTCATCCTTCCCAATGACGCCTCACTGGAGGCTCTTTCAGGGTCAGCGGAATGAGACCCAGCATTGTTACTGGGTTTGGCATATGAATACGCCATGGGGAGTTTGCGAGACTCTCCCATGTGGGCAGGAAACTCTCAGTAACTTGCCAGGTTCTCCCAGAGGGACAATTAGGCTATAAGATGTCGCTTCTGGGAGCTTGGTTTTAAGTCTCTGGAAGTTGGCCGTTGATGGGATTACACTGCACCAGGAGCAGTCCCTGGGTATGACCGCCTAGCTACTGGAAAATGGGAAATCTGGGCCAAAGAGGCCCAGTCCTGATCCGAGCAGGCTTAGAGGTCTCAGCCCCAGGTCCCACACACCTGGGTTCCTCTAAAATTAAAAAAAAAAGTTCAGAAAACCTATTATTTGTGTTTCAAATCATTCTGTTTTCTTAGTGTTTGGTTTTCTTTAACTCCTCCCTTCATGAAAGTTGGTATGGTTCATAGTTTTGAAAAACCTGACAGTTGGATTGATTGTTTCTTGAAATTTGGTTCAGAGTCGGTTGGGTTTCAATCTTGCTTCTAAGAGCCTGCGAATTTTCGCTTGACTGACACATTCAGGAACCAGCCCAAGGCCCCAGGAATGTACTGTGCCTCTTTCATGGCGATCTTTCTCACAGCCCCCTTGTCTGAAGTCCAGTGATATCTGGTTCTCTTTAAGTTGGCTGTCCCAGGACAGAATAATAGTGCTAAACATAGTAGTGAGTAGTGATTTTGCAACACTGACAAATGATCTCACTTTGCTGGATATCCTTCGGAACTCAGTCTCACGCACTCACTCACACATTCATCCTAAAGGATTGCGCGTTGCAGACGAGGCGTTTGCAGCTTGCAAGCTCCTGGCACTTGTCATCCCCCCTGTTATCACAGTGCAGGCAGTGCCAGGGACCCTGCTTTCCAGGGTGAATAGATCTCTTCTGGGAAGTTGTTTTTAACTTTCATCTTTCTAGTTTTTCCCATTTTATTGGAGTACTGTGATTTACAAGACTGTTACTGATAATTCTGTGTGTTCATCATCCCAACACTAGGCCTTCCCTCCATCAATACCCTGAGGTCCCTTCCCATCCACCCCTCTTCCTCTGAAGGGTTCTGAATTCTGGATTTCAATGCAGTCCACGATGACTGCTATAAAATCCAGCTTGCAGATTTAAAATGCCATTTAACAGATCAATAAGACACTCTTGATGAAATGTGCCAAGTTGGCAGGCACATTCTATGAAGCTAGGGGAGGCTTATGAAGATGTTCCTGCCTCCGGATGATGACTGATGGTGTCTGCAGGCCAAGAGAATGAGGAAGGTAGGTTCTGAGGAACATAGTTGGAGCCTCAGAGAAGGAAAATTGGTAATGTGGATGGAGCAGGCTGTGAGACCCTGTAGCTCTCTCACGCAGGGGCTCAGCAAACTGAAGTAACTCGTCACTAGGAGCTGTTAGCAAGGATTGGGATCTGAACCCAGGTTAATTCAGAACTCTGTGACTTCGCCATGGTAGCGAATGTGCAAGGCGTTGGCTGCAGAGACCAGCTCAGACACAAGGCATAGCCGAAATCAGACACCAAGCAGCAGACAGGCACAAGTCAGGGTTCACACAGCCACCAGGAGTCAAGAGAAATCAAGGGTCAGAACCTTTTCATAGAGATGAAAACCAGAGAGAGAAAAAGTAGTTTGATGAAAACTGTGATGGGGGTGTTGGGGGGTTGGGAAAGGGGAAAAAAGGGGGAATTGGGAGACAAGGGAGCTAGGAGAGGAGCCATAGGCCTCAGCACAGAGACAGTTGGCTGGAAGGCATCCCTCAGCCTGCCACGGCTGCCTGGAAATGGGAATCACCTTAATCCCAGTCTCACTCTGCACGGTCATGGCGAATGTGTGAGGGACAGTGCATCCTGTCTGAGTAGGCCTGGGAGGGGCAGTAGGCAACCAGTCTTAGAGGGAAATATATATGATTTTTACATATATATACAAACACACAAGGCTCAACCTTTAACAACACGTTAGTGATCTCTTACAGAAGGTCTTAATGGCTGCTGTTAAGACAGAACAATCTTCATACTCTTTTTCTCTAAGGAAACTTTTTTGTAGCATTTTCAGTGGTTTTTCATAACAAACAATACAAAATATATTATTTCAGTTCTGCTTTGGGACAGGGATTGGGGTTCGGGATGAAAACATTTGAAATATGGTGGTGGGAAGGTGTAATGGTGGAATTGGTGTTTGAATATTAAATGTAATCAAATATTGTAAACTACCTTATAAAATAAAAAAATTAATTGCATGTCTAAAACTAAAAGTAAATGAATTAAGGCAAAAAACAAAAACAAACAAACAACAAGAAATGAAAGAAATCTCCAGGCCAAGAATCTTCCCCTGTTACGCATCCTGGGACCCACTCCCCCCTCGGAGTGGGAGGACTGAAGGATTTATCCTCTGAACAGGGCACCCAGCTCTCCACTTCAGACAATTCTTGGAGGCTGAGCCTGTTTTTTTTTAAATTTTATTGAATCACTGTGAGATAGTTACAAGCTTTCATGTTTGGGTTACAATCTCACAATGATCAAACACCCATCCCTCCACCAGTGCACATGCCCCACCACCAATATCCCGGGTATACCCCCCTTTCCCACCCTCCCCCTGCCTCCATGGCAGACAATATTCCCCATACTCTCTCTCTTTTTGGGCATTATGGCTTGCAACACAGACACTGAGAGGTCATCATGTTTGGTTCATTATCTACTTTCGGCACACATCTCCCATCCCGACTGATTCCTTCAGCTATCATTTTCTTAGTGATCCCTTCTCTATTCCATCTGGCTTCTCCCCTCTGCTATGGGGCAATCCCCCTGGCCCTTGTGTCTACTGTCCTTTGGTGTCAGCCTCATGTGATACTACCCTACACTCTACAAAAAAGTGCAGTCCTTCTATGTCTGTCCCTCTCTTTCTGACTCATTTCACTTAGCATGATACTCTCCATGTTTATCCATTTACAAGCAAATTTCATAACTTCATCTCTCTTAACAGCTGCATAGTATTCCATTGTGTAGATGTACCAAAGTTTCTTTAACCAGTCATCTGTTTTAGGGCACTCGGGTTTTTCCATATTTTGGCTATTGTGAACAGTACTGCAATGAATATATAGGTACAGATGTCATCTCCACTGTGGGCCGAGCCTGTTTTGGTGGTGCTTGCCTCTTCCCTCTGCACCTCCTGCTCCGATTACTGAAGGGCACTCACTCACCCAGAGCTAGCCTAACTGTCGCCTGGCTTCCCAACTCTCTCTCCAGGGTCGCACAAAATATGACTGTACTGCTCTTTCCCCCCACCTACTTGCAATCAAGAAGAGATAAAAACTGTTAAGAATTGGGCTCCTAAATAGCCATGATCCCAGAGGCACACAAACCAATCTCAGAACTCAGAGGCTTTTGGCAGAAATCCCTCCAGACGTATTGCCAAAAAATCAGAAATCCAAAATCGCGTGGCCACTTGACATCATATGCTCTTCATAACCAGCAATAGAAAACAAATTATCTAATGATACCTTTTCTGCAGGTCTAACTGTTGGGGAAAATTCTAAAATAATAATGGTGGTTCTTTTGTCAAAATACTGAATGTGATCAAAGTGGAGAGAGTCAAGTGGAAATCATCTGCCACACAGGCAGAGGGGAGAGTGGGGTAGGGGATATACTGGGGTTCTTGGTGGTGGGGGGTGTGTACTGGTGAAGGGATGGGTGCTTGATCATTGTATGACTGAGACTTAAACTGGAAAGCTTTGTAACTGTTCTCACAGTGATTCAATTAAGAAAAAAAAACTGTTAAAAATTTCAAAACTCTAAAATCTTCCAAAAGGTAAAATTAAGACAAGAAAGTTCATTCAGCGTTCATGTAGTGCTGTGTGTGTGGGGGGAGGGGGAAGCCGCAGGGAAAAAGACAGGCTATGCCCTTTCACCTTTCACCCCTCACCCCAGGAAGCACTCCCCCTTCCCAGGTGCTCTGTACCCACCACTGTGTTGACAGAGCTATGAAGAGTTATAGTGATTCCTCATTTGCAATAAGTTTGTGTAGACAAATTAGCAACTCTCAAAAATTAATGTTTTAAGAAAGGGTCTAAAGAGAAGGAAGAGCCAAAGAAAGATGATAATTACTCACAAAGGTGGTTACTATTTTTTTCCAAGACATTCTCCTGGGCGCTTTCTAAGAGGGGAAGGAGGTAGTCTTAAGGGAGACTCAGTTCCCCTTCAAAGGATTATTTTATTGTTGAGTAAATGGACCTGTAGAATTTTCATGTTCTAGGAATCAGTAGAAACCAAAGTGCTCACTGATTCTGGAGGAAAATTCCCGTTCAACCCAGTTTAACTGGGCATCTACTCTGGCCTCTTAAATACCATCATGAGTTACCAGTGTAGTATGCCTGGTGGGATCCTATTTAGGGATGAAAAAAGATCAAGGTTCAGGGAGTATGCCCAGTTTTACGTGCACACAGCATTCATAATAGAAATAAATGCAATCTTTAGAGAACAATATCCAAGGTTTTCTCCCTGAAGAGTTACTTCTGCCTCATTAGTGGTTATAGAGGAAAGTTATGTGACACT